>NC_137789.1:130126198-130768698 GCF_963383645.1 Muscardinus avellanarius
CCCATCCAAGGAGTTAGGGATAGCCTAGCCAAGGTTATTCTTGGGCTGAGCGCTACAAATGTGCCATCCCAAGCTGCAACACCTTGGGAATGGCCTTTGCCCCCTAGCTGCCAGCAACCTGCCCGGGCTCAGGGCTTAAGACTAGGCGTTCTTTTTGCAATGGCTGGATCAGAGGCAGGGGCCGGGGGGTGTGAGGAACAGAATGTGGTTGAAGTCCAAGCAACTGGAGAGGACCATGGCCAGCTAGGTGTGCGCTTTCATTGCCAGCCAGCCCAATGGGGTCCAGCAGGGTCTTGTGGGAGAGATCAAACTTTTTTTTTTTTTTTTGGGGTGGTACTGTGGGTGGAACCCAGAGGCTACCTCTGGGCTATACTCCCAGACCCATTTATATTTTATTTTGGAAACAGGGTCTCACTAAGTTGCTGAGAGCCTCACTAAGTAGCCGAGGCTGGCTTCGAACCTATGTGATCCTCCTGTCTCAGCCTCCCAAGCGCAGGGATTACAAGTGTGCACCACCACGCCCGGCTTGAGATCAAACATTTTATACAGAAGGAATTTCACTGTGTGTGTGTGTGTGTGTGTGTGTGTGTGTGTGTGTGTGTGGTGTTGGGATGGATCCCAGAGCATTCTACATCCGAGCCACACCCCCAGCCCTATTTTTTATTCTTTATTTTGAAACAGGGTCTCACTGAGTTGCAAAGGGCCTAAGTAGCAGAGACTGGCTTCGAACCTGCGCGATCCTCCTGTCTCAGCCTCCCAAATGCTGGGATTATAAACGTGCACCACCACACCCGGCTTCTGTCTTTATTTTGTACAGAAGGAATTTCACCGTGTGTGTGTCTGTCTGTCTGTCTGTCTGTCTGCCTGCCACTGGGGATTGAACTCAAGAGCATTCTACCTCTGAGATACACAACCAGCTCTTTTTTTTTTTTTTAAACAGGGTCTTACTAGGTCGCTGAGTCTACCTACCTGCGATCATCTTATTTTGGCCTACCAAGAACTGCGATTGCAAGTGTGTGCCACCACACCAGCTTCCCCTTGTTAGTTTGAAATACATGTAGCCTTCTGAGGACCTTCTCAAGGAACACTACCTCGACTTGCAGTCCTGTCCATTCTTGGCTGGCATGGTGACATGTTCTCCGGGCAGAGGTGGTGATGAACACCTGGAATCCCAGTACTTAGAGGCTGAGACAGGAGGATCACAGATTCGAGACCAACCTCAGCAACTCAACAAGGTTGTAGCAACTTAGTGTGACCCTGTTTCAAAAAAAAAAAAAAAATGGACCTGGAGATTTGCCTCAGCAGTAGAATACCCCTGAGTTCTATCCTCCATACCACTAAAAACCATTTTTTCAGTCAGGGCCAGTGTCCCATCCAAGGTGACAGGAACAGTATTCAGGGCAGTAATTCTATGGAGCACATAGAAGATGGGCTTGTGGTTTTAACCTGAGGGATTGGCAGATTAGAAGAGGTATATGGCCAAGCCTGGATCTACAAATAACCATACTTTCCCCATTCATTTTCCCTCCTGCCATTGGTGGGGGACAGACTAGCAAATCTAATCATTTTCAGAACTTGCTTGGGATGAGGAAAACCTGGAGCTGTGAGGGCTCTCCATGCTATCAGATAAGAGTCAAAGGTTTCATCCTCACCATCCCCCAGGAAAAGGAATGTGGGTAGACTCAGACAGGAGGCAAGACCACCAATGAAGATCCATTTATGAGCCTGAGTTCTGATTCTGCCTGCCACCACTGTCTTGTAAAAGGTGCCCCCCCCCCCCAGGATGCCTGCCCTGCCGGCACCCACTTCCTTTCCTCCTCTACCTGGATTCCAGGATTTTCTAGACCTTTTCTCTTTGGCTGCAATCACCATTCCCATTTAATTCCTGAGTTATTCTGGGATGGCTGCAGACACCTAGGATATCTGCACAGGGAGAGACCTCTCTGTCTTGGCCCTGTCCTCATCTTACAGAGAGCCCGTGGTTCTTTTCTTTTAACTAGAGATTGCTACATCCCCAGTACCCTTTTTTTTAGTTTGAAATAGGGTCTCGGTAAGTTGCTGAAGGTCTCACTAAGCTAGCATGTGCTATCCTGAAAACCTGTGATCCTCCTGTTTTGGCCTCCTTAGTACTGAGATTTCAGGTGAGTGTCACACCTGGCTAGGACTCGTGGTTTTAAAGGAAGCAGGCACATGCCATGTGTTATCTGTGCCTTTCTTATACAACTCCTACTCCCTCATGTGACTGACTCAGGCTCCAGATCTACTATGGGTTCTACCAGGATGCCTCAACTAATCCTGCTTCTTTCCAGATCCTCAGCACCTTGAAGATATGTGGCTGGTTCACCAGAAACATTTGAATATGGGGATGCTATTGTGTTGAAGTATTACTGGGCCAAGGTTTATGGGATGCACGAAGAACTCCAGTAATTCCAACAAGGGAAGAAAAGGTGTTAAAGTCTCTTGTAGCTGGGTGTGGTGAGGCATGCATATATGGAATCCCAGTACTTGGGAGGCTGAGACAGGAGGATCTCAGGTTCTCGGCCAGCCTCAGCTACTTAGCGAGGCCCTCTGCAAGTTAGTGAGATGCTGTTTCAAAATAAAAAATAAAAACAAAAATGGGGCTGGGGGTGTAGCTCGCTGTTAGAATGTCCCTGGGTTCCATCTCCAGTACCATACACAAAAAAGTCTTTTGTAGGCTGGCATGGTGGTACACTCCTAGTATTTAGGAGGCTGAGATAGTAATAAGACGCTCATCAATCTAGCGAGACCCTGTTTCAAATTAAAAATATATCAGGGTGCTGGGCATGGTGGCGCATGGTTGTAATCCCAGCATTCAGGAGGCTGAAACCAGAGGATCACGGTCCACGGATAGCCTCAGCTACTTAAGTGAGGCCCTCTGCAACTCAGTGAGACCCGGTTTCAAAATAAAAAACCAGGCTGGGCGTGTAGCTCAGAGGTCAAATGCCTCTGGGTTCCATCCTCAGACCTGCAAAAATAAGTATATAAATAAATAAATAAAATAAAAATAAAATAGGGCTGGGGTGTAGCTCAGAAGTAGAATGTCTATGGGTTCAATCCTCAGTACCACACAAAAAATAAATAAAACAGAAAAGGGTAGGGATTAGAGAAAGAATGTTCTGGGTTCATCCCTAGTACCAATAAATAAATAGAAACGGTCTCCTGTAGGTGGTACAGAATGGCCCAAAGACCTGACTGAGGAAAGCAGGAAATCCTAGAGCCAAGTGACTGCCCAGGTTCAAATCCAAAATCCACCACTGAAAGGGTGGTAACTTCAAGCAAATTACTTAACTTCCTGAGCCTCACAGTCCTTATCTATAAAGTTGAAAAATAATGCCAACCTTTTGGCACATGAAGCTATGTGGTAGTGCCAAGAATTAGCAGCTATGTTTTAAGCACTTAAATCTCCCAGACACCTTGGGCCCTCATTTAACCCCCCAACTACATTATATTATTTGGTACTTAGGATTGTACGAAGAAGTATTTCTACCTCCAAGTTACACCCCCAATCCTGTTTATTATTTTATTGTTTATTTTGCGGTACTGGGAATGGAACCCAGGGACATTCTACTTCCAAGTTATAACCGTAGACCTATTTTTTATTCTTTATTTTGAAACAGGGCCCCACTAAGCAGCTGAAGCTGGCTGTGAACCTGTGATCCTCCTGTCTCAGCCTCCGAAGTGCTAGGATTACAAGCATGTGTCACCACACCCGGATCCTATTTATTATTATTATTTTTTTTTGTGATACTGAGGGTGGAACTCAGGGGCTTTTCTACCTCCAGGATATACTCTCATACCTATTTTTATATTTTATTTGGAAACAGGGTCTCACTAAGTTGCTGAGAGCCTCAACTAAGTAGCTGAGGCTGGCTTCAAACCTGTACGGGCCTCCTGTCTCAGCCTCCCAAGCACTGGGATTACAAACGTGGGCTACCACGCCTGGCTATTATTTTAAAATAGGATCTAAGTTGCTGAGGCTGGCCTCAAACCTGTGATCCTCCTGTTTCTGCCTCCCAAGTACTGGGATTACAGGTGTATATCACCATGCCTGGCCCAACTACTTTAAGCATTACTGTTTCATAAATAAGACAAGAGGGAACTCACAGCAGTGACTTGCCATGACACAGCTGGTGAACAGCAGGCCTGAGTTACGCTCTAGTCAACTGAGCGCTAACAGCTGTGAGCAGCTCCGGGGCGCACCAGTGTAGAGCAGGAGAGGTCCCCCAGGGGCTGATGAGCTGAGCTGGGCTGTACCAGGGAAGCTTCCCTTGAAAAGGCAGGAAGCAGGAAGGGCTCACAGGGCGCCTGCCACAGGGATGTGGGGGGGGGGATTATGGAGGGGACCACCTCCTGAGGTGAAATCGTCCTTGCCTACTCGATCCAAGGCGTTTTACAACTACCAAGTAAATCACTGTAAAACCCTGTTTTCCATTCCTCAGGCCACAGCTCTGCCAGGTCAGTCTCAAAGGTGAAAAAACAGGCTGGCTTTACCTGTGTGCTCCTTTATTCACCACAAAAAGTTCTGAGAAAACCCACCTCCCGCCAGTCACTTGCGTCTCTGTTTCTGGAACATCATCTCTTTCTCACGAACGGAGTGGGACCCCACAGAGAAGCACCTAAAAACCTGGACTTAATTTTCTGATTGTGTGCAGCCCCAACCAGGCACACTTGAGTGCCACAGCTTTACAAGGATTCACTGGTGAGCGGCACTGGCTCCACTCTGTCCCCAGGCCCTCCTAGTTGCCCCAATGACCTATCTTTCCTTCCCCCACTTCCCACCAAAAAGCCAAACCATGCTCCAAAACAAAAACCAGATTTATTTAGCAGACATGTTAAGAAATCCTATAAATCAGGACCACCACAATTTCAGACACTCCGTTGCGAAGTGTACGTCAATAGCTACATCTGGAGGATGAACAAGCCATTGAATCTTTAAAAAAATTGTTTTATAGCTACCTTAAAGTTGGGGGTGGCACCTTACTAAAGCGCCGTCAAGTTTCACAAGGGCAAAGCCAGCGTTTTCTCCCAGAGGAGAGTCACATTTAAACAAAACAAAACAAAACAAAAACGGTTCCAGTCACTCACAAAGAAGAGGTGGCAGGCAGGAGGAAAGAAACCGTGTGGGTAAGGAACAGGCAGAGGCTCAGGCCCACCACTCCAGGCCCGGGCAGAGCAGTAAAGCGTCCAGGGCGCTCATCCAACCCCACAGAAAGGGCGGGATAAGAAAGGTCGGTTGGGAGGACAGGAGATTGTTTATGACCGTTTCTGAGAAAGCCGGTGGCATGGCCAAGAATGGGTGGCCTTGCAAGAGGAGGAGTTCTGGAAAGAGGAAAGCACAGAAAAAGCAACTAACTCTCCCAACACGTCGCTCTCTAAGCCTGTGAGTCCTCGGGAGACTCCAAGCGGTGGCAAAGCAGACAGGGCTCTTCTTGGAGAAAGAGAAAGAAAACGACACCCGGGCTGAGTTAGCTCTCCCAGGAACCCCACAGCCTCTCACTTACAGCAAAGTGACCTTCAACTGCGGGTGGCAAGGTCAAGTCATTAAAAAGTCCACAATCAAATTCGACACTCCAAACCTTTGACATTCTCCACCTCCCTCCAGTTCCCTTCTCCCAACTCCACCGGCCATTAATTAAGTGGGAGAAACAGGGCAATGCCGACCGACCCAGTGCCAAGATTTTACACTCTTCTTCACTCCAGAATTTCTTTGCACAGCAATTATAGCACCATTTTCAGTAAGCTCCTCCACCATAAAGTAACCAGAAAATGTATGCGTATCACTAGATTTCAAGTAGTGTTTAAAAGCCCTCGCGATCCCCGCCCCTCCGAGCCCTGTCCAAACAATCCACGAACACGAGGCCCCCACGGGCTGAGTCAGGTACAAATCAATGCAAGTAGCTGCCATAGTTCCCCCAGTTCTTCCTAGGTCCTTGGCCCTGGGCGGCAGGGGCAATTTTCATGCGACACGGAGGCCCCCCGGCCCGCGCATTTTTCCAAGCTCTTAAGTTTTCTCGACAGGCTCTTCAGGGCCGGTAACCTCTCGGCCTGCGCTCTCTTCCAGCGCCTCCCCGAAGCCGAGGCCGTCCCCAACACGTTGGGGGCAGCGGCTCCGGCTCGGGGCTGATGGGGCAGAGCGCTCCGATCTGCGCGGCGCGTCCTCTTCCTCCTTCGGGGAGCCTGGGTCAGAGCCAGGCGCCCGAGGTCTGCAGGGCGACGGGGTCCGGTCCGCTGCGGCCGCTCCCGGGCCCAGGGCCGCCCGCGGGGCTGGTGGCCGCGACCGCGGCGACCGCGCGCTGGAGCCTGCGCACCGCCTCCTTGATGAGGTTCCCCGAGAGCACGAGCTGCTGCAGGAGCCGGTGCGGGTCGTCCTCGCCGGCGCGAGTCCCGGCTGGGGTCCACCGCCGCTGCTGCAGGCGCCGGGAGGCCGCGGCGCCGCGCAGCCACCCCCGCCGGCACGGCCCGGGCAGCGCGCTGGGGCCGGCGGCGAGCTCGGCCACGCAGTAGGGCGCAGCCCGGCCCCGCACGCGGCCGCGCTCCCCCACGGCGCAGCGCAGGGCCCCCGGGGGCGCCGGGCCTCCCGCTTCGGCCGACGCCGGCGGCGGCAGCAGCGGCACCGCCGGGGCCCGGGCCTTGTCCGCCGGCGCCGGGGCCCGCGGGGGCTGCAGCGGCGGCCCGGGGCGCGCGCCCGGGGAGGCCGGGCCGTCGTGCGCCGCGTCCAGCTGCAGCGTCTCGCCGATCTGGGCCACCAGCCGGTCCACCTCGCCCGAGCCGCCCAGCGTCACCGACTGCTCCAGCAGGAGGAAGCTGCCGTCCTCCTCCTCCTCCTCCCCCTCCGCCTCCTCGCCGGCGTCCTCGTCCTCCTCCCTCCGGCACGGCATGGCCCCCGCCGGGCGCGCGGGCTGTCGGCGTCGCCGGGGCTCGGGCCGGGCGGGCTCGGGGCGGCGGGGGGCCGGGCCGGGCCGGGCCGGGGCGGGGACGCGGAGCCGGGCCGGCCGGGCAGTCGCGCCGCGCGCCTGCAGCCGCGGGAGCCGGGATCCTGCCGGCTCGGGTTGATTTGTAAACAATGGGTGACGTACGCGGGCCCTACCACCGCGCGGGGCCGGGGGGCGCGGGCTGGGGCGGGGCCCGGGTCGCCGCGGGCAGCGCAGGGCTGCGGCCGGCGCCTGGTGGGGTCGGGGCGCGCCGCGGGTCCACCCCGGGCCCCGGGCGGTGGGCGCGGCCCCCGGCCCCCGGCGGCCCCCTCGCGCGGCATGGGCAGGCGCCCCCCTCGAGCGGCCGCAGTTGGTGCCGTCCACTCACGGACACACCCACCGCCTCGCCCCGCCCCGCGGCGCCGGCTCCCCCCACGTGTCGGCCCCGCCCGCCGCGCACCCGCAGTGGCCGCCGGCGGGGGAGGGGCGGCGGGGTTGGGGTGACGGGGGGACACTTGGGGCGCGCGGAGCCGCGGGAGGTGGGGTCCGCGAGGCTCCCCTCCCTCCCTCCCCGTCCTTAGCCCGCGGGCGCATCGCGAGGAAAGCCAGCACCGCCGCCTGGCACTGTGTCTATTTTTTTCCTTTATGTTCAAATAGAAATATAAGGGTTAGAATACATTTCTCATGATCACGGGACTCCAACATGGATCGGGTTGTTCTTAGTTCCTCCTCTAGGCTTTTTTCTTTCTCTAAGAACGTGTTGTGCAAACAGCCCCGCGTATATTGTTGTAGGCATTTTTACTTCGTATTACATCATAAGCATTTTTCGTGTTGTTGCTTGCACTTGGAAAACATTTTAACGATCGCACGAATTTCCACTAAATGCCTGTAATCGTTTAAATTCCTTTAACGTTTGCCGGTTGCCTAATTTCACCGTTGTAAATAATGTGACTTGTATCTTTGTCCATAAAACTTTCCCATGTAAATGATCCCTAGAGCAGAGTCCCAAGAGTAGAATATTAGGTCAAAGGATATATATGGCTTATATTTGAAGAGTTTTGACAAATATACACAGTCACTTTTTAAGAATTGGATAGATGTATTCGATCATTAATGTGTGATGTGTTGCTCTTTGCACCTTCGGTATAATTTTAATGTTACTGACTGAATTTTTAACTTCATAGGTGAAATTGATATCTCCCTTTAGCTTGCATGTCTTTGATTTTAGCTAGAGGAGTCTTCTAAATGTTTGTTAACCAACCACGTTTGGTTTTGTAAATTGTTCTTTATTGAGTTTTTTCTATAGAGGTTTTTTTTCCCTTATGAATTTGCATGAATCCTGTTTTCATATTTTACTACAAATATTTCTTCACATTTTCTGATGGCTCTGTACAGTCATTTTTTTCCCAGTAAAACTTGACAAATTTTAATATAATCAGCTAATCAGCTCTATAAATTCCCTTCCTTTGAGACTTCTAACATGATGCTAAATTTAGATTCTCCTTGCCTCCAGAAAGTTATTAAATATTCAGTTCTATTTTCTTTAGATTTCCTAATGACTTATTTTTTCAGATCCATCTGGGATTAATTTTGGTCTTTAGTGCAGGGGGAGTAGATGAAATTCTTTTTTTTTCTTCCAGAGAGCGGGCCAGCCAGGGCAGAGGTATGTAGGTAGTATACACTGGTGCTCTGTCTTTTTGAGTTCCCAGTATCTGGTTAAACTGGTGGTTGTGAGGACTGGGTGGGGCTGGGAATATTTTGATCATTCTCTTGTGTGGAGTCAAATGAACCCTGAACAGGTTGTACAAAGACCAAGATTCAAGTCTCCTTCCGGCTACATCCTGGGTGTGGGACTCTTGGCTAATCAGTTTACAAGTGTTTTTGCTTGTAAAATGGAAAAAAATAATCCCTGCCCTGCCTCCCTCTGAGGATTGTTTTCAGGATCAAATGAGATAATGGGAACGGGCTTTGTCAGGCATTACACAAATGTACCATGGGATTAGGTCCAGTGGTTTACTAACAGAGGCCTGGCTCAATTCCAGCTCTTCCCCCAGGGAAACAGCTAATATATTAATGATGAAGGTTCCCCCAGCAGCCCACTAAGTAAAGTCTATCCTGAAGGCCATTGCCAGTGCTGCCCCCTGCCCGCCCTGACCTGGGATTGTTTAGGGCCTTCCTGCAGGCAGCCTGGACTCTGAGGTGTGTGTCATTGCAACTAGTTCTGCAGGTTTGGATGAGGGAACTTTTCCCAGCAGGCAGCTCCCTCCTCCATCACTGTGGAGGGCTCTTCACAGGCTCTACTGATGAGGACTGGAAGCCATTCCCCCCAGAGAGAGACAGTCTCATTTTCATTCTGATGATACTTACTGGAGAATTTCAAGAGGAATAAAAATTGGGGGAGGGCTTATGGATTTCAGTAGAGTTAAAATGGTAACCCCCCCCCCTTCCCCTCTGTAAGATGATGCCCTGGCTGTAAGTAGAGAAAAGCAGTTTTATGCTCCATTGACTTTAAACATTAATGGGTCTGGCAAAGCTATTGTCTCTAACCCAGCATCCCTCGAAGTTGTTTTGTCTTCCTGTCAGGGTAATTCCAATCTTGTTCTTACTACTATAGGAAATGGAGCTTTGAGATGGCATTCTTAAAAAAGAAAAGAAAAGAAAAAACCCTTCCCTTTGTAACGTTGCCTTTGTGTGCAGATTGCTATGTAAATATGCCTAGCCGTGGATATTATAGTGTTCATTATAGAGATGAATGCATTACAGGAGACCTGCTCCATTTTCGGGGGGCACTCCTCTTGAGAGCGCTGAGAGAGGGAAGTGCTTTGCTGGACCAGTGGGAGGTGGAGAAATGCCCTGGATTAGGAAGCAAAATACAAGATGCCAGAGTCTCAGATGCAATTAAAAGTAATGAGAAGGTATCAAAAAGGGGAGCAGTGAGAGCTTGTGTGCCTGGCACACTGGCTGCCTGCCTGGAAAGACACACTGAGAGCATTCAGAAACGCCCAGGGAAGAATACAGGATTAAAGGGGTTTCTGCATCATCTGAATCCTCCCCAGGTCGGCCTGCCACGTGGACCATGTTTTACCTTATCTGCACTCAGAGATGAGAAGCTCGCTGAGGTGATATGGCTTGAAATCTCACCTGGATGGGAGTCTTCTCAACACCATCCTTCTTTGCCTCTGGTTCCTAATCCATAAAATTAGGGATGCAATATTCTGGGAGGATTATCATGTGGTCCCTGAAAGTGATGCTGGAATTCAGTTAGATCTAGGGAGCAGAGGTACTCTTAGGGATGTTCACATTCAAAAAAGGACAAATTCTGTGCTGTGGTCCATCAGCGGATGAAAAATTAAATAAATTGTGGTATATTCATACAATGCCATATTATTCAGCCGTAAAAAGAACAAAGTACTGACACATACTACAGCCTTACTCTATAAACATTATGTTAAGTGAAAGAAGCCAGACACGAAAGGTCACATATTGTAGAATTCCAATTATATGAACTATTCAGAATAGGTATAACCATAGAGATAAAAAGCAAATGGGGAGCCAGGCGTGGTGGCGCACGCTTGTAATCCCCGCACTTGGGGTGTTTCTCCTAGAGAGGGCAGGTCGCTTCAGTTAAAGCACCTGAGTGTGCACACCTGAGGCTTTGCTAGCCACAAACCTGTGATCCTACTGTCTCAGCCTCCCAAGTACTGGAGTTAAGGGCTGTGCCACCATGCCCGGCTCACAAGCACATTTTGAGGCCTTTTCTTTCCCATTTCAGATCCCTTCAGGTGACCTGGGGAGACAGCGCAGATCACATCCATAGAGGTACCATAAGACCTCACCTGGGAAATATGACCCTCTCCCCAACTACCTGCCCATTAGGCAATGCAGCCTCGAGGGCACTAAGTTCATTTTTACACTAGGCCTGGTGAGCAGCT
The DNA here is from genome assembly GCF_963383645.1 of Muscardinus avellanarius. Taxonomy (NCBI): domain Eukaryota; kingdom Metazoa; phylum Chordata; class Mammalia; order Rodentia; family Gliridae; genus Muscardinus; species Muscardinus avellanarius. Next base: position 130,137,063 of record NC_137789.1, read on the forward strand.
CATGGGCCCTAGCCCCCCACCCCGCGTCATCCCGACCAGCCTGGGAAGGGAGCACTAGGTTGGGAGTCAGCAAGCTAGGATGTGGCTCTTATTTCTGTAGCACCTGGGTGCTGGAGCAGCAGCTCCCCCTGGGCCACAGGCTTCCTTGTGTGCTCACACAAACTGAAAACCCACGGCTAGTCGGGCTCTGGGGTGCTGGCTCAGCAAGAGCGCTGTGGAGTCCAGGCCCAGCACTTCTAGCCTCTCCCCAGGGTCCTCCCACAGCTGACCCGGACAAAGCTGACAGGAGGACTGGGGCACTTCCCTTACTTCTTCCTGTTTCCTCCTCTACAAAATGGATATATTAAAAACACCTGACAACGCCCAAGCTGTTCTGATGGGGGAGGAAGAGTCTGCTGGCCCTAGCCCCAAGGAAGCTATGCCCCTGTCTTGCCTTCTGAAGGCACACTTCTCAAACTTGTCAGCCTTGATTTACGTCCATTCTTCTCTAGTGTGTGTGTGTGTGTGTGTGTGTGTGTGTGTGTGTGTGTGTGTGTGTGTGTATGCGCACGCACACTCATGCATACACTGGGGCATCCTACCTCCAAACTACACCCCCAGCCTTTTTTTGTGTGTGTGTGTGGTACTGGGGTTCCTGGAAGCCCTTCTACCTCCAGGCTACACTCCCAGACCTATTTTATATTTTTATTTGGAAACAGGGTCTCTTAAGCCAGCGCGGCTGGCTTCGAACCTGCGAGATCCTCCTGTTTCCGCCTCCCGAGCGCGGGGATTACAAGCGTGCGCCACCACGCCCGGCCACCTCCAGCCTTTTATTTATTTTGAAACACAGTCTCTCTGAGTTGCTAAGATCTCACTTAAGTTGCTGGTCTTGAACCTGCAGTCCTCCAACTATGGGAATTGCAGGCATGCAACGGGACACTCAAGTTTTGTTTTTATATTTCCCAGTGCTAGGGATTGAGTCCAGGTCTTTGGGCATGCCAGGCAAATGCTCTGCCATTGAGCTACATCCCTAGCCTGTATTTTTTGTTGTTGTTGTTTGGTTTTTTTACGGTACTAGAGATGGAACCCAGGGGCTTTCTACCTCTGAGATATAGCCCCAGCCCTATTTTTTTAAATTCTTTTATTTTTTTTTTTAATTTTTGGGTCTGGGGATGAAACCCAGGGGCATTTGACCTCCAAGTTACACCCCCTGCACTGCTTTTTATTCTTTTATTTTAAAACAGGGTCTAAGTTACAGAGGGTCTCACTGTCCGTGAACCGCGATCCTCTGGTCTCAGCCTCCCAAATGTTGGGATTACAAGCGTGTGCCACCATGCCTGGCTTATTTTTTTACTCTTTATTTTGAAACAGGGTCTCACTGAGTTGCAAAGGGCCTCACTAAGTAGCTGAGGCTGCTCAGGAACCGTGATCCTCCTGTGTTAGCCTTCTGAATGCTGTGATTACAAGCGTGCACCACCACGCCCAGCTTGTATGATTTTAATAATTTGTTTCTAGCAATTTTGCTGCATACTATATTTATTATATAAATCTGTGGATAAAATGGAGTATATGTTTAAATAGAAATAACTACTGTCTTCTGAAGGGAACATCCCTCACAAGGCTGAACTAGATAAGAATTTAGACAATAATACCTAATGCTTATTTGTCTTTATTATGTACCACACACTGAGCTTAGTGCCTTGTGCATATGTTCCATTTTAATCTCAAAACCAATGTATGAGCTGGGCATGGTGGCGCACACTTGTAATCCCCGCGCTTGGGAGGCTGAGACCGGAGGATCGCACGGGTTCGAAGCCAGCCTCAGCTACTTAGTGAGGCTCTCAGCAACTTAGTGAGACCCTATTTCCAAATAAAATATAAAATGGGTCTGGGAGTATAGCCCGGAAGTAGAAAGCCTCTGGGTTCCACCCCCAGTACCACCATAAAAAACAAAAAACAAAAAACAAAAAACAACAACAAAAAAAACCAATGTATGAGCTGGGCCCAGTGGTGCCGGCCTATAATCCCAGGAGGCTAAGGCAGGAGGATCACAAGTCCAGTCCAGCCTGGGCAATTTAGCAAGACCCTGCTTCAAATAAAATCGGGCTGAGATGTACATCAGTATTTGCCTAGCATGTGTGAGACTGGGTTCAATGCAAGTAGTACTGAAAAACAAAACAAATGAAATGTGTTAGATCTCATGATCTCTGGAGAGATTCTCCATAAGGAGGCATGGGGGAGTACGGTGACCAGCCCACGCTCACACAGCCAGCAGGTAGGAGCCTAGTCCGGGTGACCACCCATCCCCACTTGCCCGCACTCTTCTAGTGTTAGCACTGAGCGCCCCAGGGCATCTGATCACCCTAACTCAGTGGTTCTGAACTGGAGCAATTCTGGAAAAGGTAGTTATTATAATAATGACAGTTACTATTATTTATGTTACTACCATGTAATTTTCTTTTACTTTTCTTCTTCTCTCATTACCACCACAGTGTCCTTCAGTAGCCTTAGTCCATTTTCTGGTGTTATGACCAGATGATTTATGAACAACAGAGGTTCATTAGCTCCTGGTCTGGAGGCCGAGAAGTGCCCCAGCGTTGGTGAGCCATTTGCAGGGCCTCTGGTGAGGGCCGGCCTGCTGGCTTGCTGCATCCTGATATGGTGGAGGCCAGCCCATAATATGGCAAGACAGAGCGGCTTGCCAGAGAGAACTTCTCTGTGACAAGGCCACGCCCTCAGCCATTCTCCTGACCCAGCCACCTCCCTGAGGCCGGACCTTTCAACACTGCTGCATTGGGGACCACATTTCTAGCACATGAAACTGTGGTCATTAAACCAGGCGTGGTGGTGCACGCTTGCAATCCCAGCATTCGGGAGGCTGAGACAGGAGGATGGCGGTTTGCGGCCAGCCTCAGTTTAGCGAGGCCCCTTGCAACTCAGTGAGGCCCTGTTTCAAAATAAAGAATAAAAAAAAAATAGGGCCGGGAGTGTTGCTTGGAGGTAGAATGCCCCTGGGTTCCATCCCCAGTTCTGTAAATAAATAAATAAATAAATAAATAAATAAATAAATAAATAAAAGTAAAATAGGGAGCTGAGCATGGTGGCACATGCCTGTAATCTCAGTACTTGGGAGACTGAAACAGAAGGATTGTAGTAGGTTCAAAGTCAGTTGAGGCCCTCAGCAACTTAGCAAGACATGGTTTCCAAATAAAAAATAAAATCAGTCTGCAGTTATAGCTTGGAGGTACAATGTTCCTGGATTCAATTCCCACCATCACCACCAAAAAAAAAAAAAAAAAAAAAAAAAATGACTGGGGTTATGTATGGCTCAGAGGTAGAATGCCCCTAGGTTCAATCCTCAGTTCCCCTTCCTCCCAAAAAAGAGATAGGAAAGCTGTTGGCACACACCTGTAATCCTAGTATTTGGGAGAAAGAAACAGGAGGATCGTGGGTTCAAGACCATTCCCAGCAATTTAAGAAAATTCTCAACAACCTAATGAGAACCTGTTTCAAAACAAAAACCAGAAAGGGTTGGAGATGTAGCTCAGAGGTATGGTACTTGGGATTTTTTTTTTTTTTTTTTTTTTGTACTGAGGATGGAACCTAGGGGCATTGTACCTCTGAGCTACACTCCCATCCCTATTTTTTAGTCTCTTTTTCTTTTGTTTTTCTGTGGATCTGGGGATGGAACCCAGGGGCATCTGACCTCTGAGCTACACCCCCTACCCTGTTTTTTATTCTTTATTTTGAAACAGGGTCTCACTGAGTTGCGGTGAGCCTCACTGGGTAGCTACGAACTGCAATCTTCCGGTCTCAGCCTCCCAAATGCTGGGATTACAAGTGTGCGCCACCACGCCCGGCTATCTCTTTATTTTTGAAACAGGGTCTCACTGATTTGCGAAGGGCCTTGCCAAGTAGCTGAGGCTGTCTGTAAACTGCAACTGCGATCCTCTGGTCTCTGCCTCCTGAATGCTGGGATTACAAACGTGTGCCACCACGACTGGCCAGTACTTGGGATTTTGAAACAGGGTGTAAGTTAGGCCTCACTAAATTACTGAGGCTGTCCATCAACCTGCAATCCTCCTGTCTCAGTCTCCCAGTAATGGGATTACAAGTGTGTACCACTACACCTGGCTATTTTTTTATATTTTGCTGTACTGGCGATTGAACCTAGGGACATTCTACCTTTGAGCTACACCTATTTTATTCTTTATTTTGAAACAGAGTCTCAGTTGTGGAGGGCCTCACAATTGCTGAGGTTGACCACGAACTTGTGATCCTCCTGTCTCAAGCCTCCCAAATACCGAGATTACAAGTGTGTGCCACCACCCAAGTGATATGGGGCACAGTAGCCCATGCTGGTAATCCCAGTTACTCTGGAGACTGAGGTGGGTTGAGGACAAGTTTAAGGTCAGCATGGGCAATTCAGCAAGACCCTGTCTCAAAAACTAAACCAGGCACAGTGGTGTACACCAGTAATCCCAGCTATTTGGGAGATTCAGGCAGGATGATCAAAGCCAGCCTGGGCAACTTAACAAGATCCTGTCTCAAAATAAAAAATAAAAAGGATTGGGAATATAACTCAGTGGTTGAGAACCACTGAGTTCAGTCTCCAGTACAGGAGCGGGGATTCATACTAGAGCAGGTCAGTTTCCGATGCATCTCCCTCTAGTTCAACCTGGGATAATCCTGGCACTGTGAGAACCAGCATCAGTGGCCTCTCCAGCCCCGGCCGCCCTCTCTCCTCCTTGGTCCCTGGTTGGGCAGCCCTGGCCTCTCATCACTTATTGGAAGAGGCTAAACTCTTTCCTGCTCTGGGCCTCTGCACATTGTTATTCTTTAGTCTGGAACACTTTTTCCCTACTTGCCTATAGCAGTGTGACTGCAAAGGGGCATACTCCACCCCCAGCCACACACTAAGGACAACAGAGAGCCTGACGTCAAGGGAGCTTCCAGACAGGTCCAGCAACCACTTTGCTTCCCTTAGGCTCTGGTGTCTGCAAAGTTTGGACCCTTGGCTATTTGGCTTCCTAATGCCTACCCATCCTTCAGGTCTTTACCAGTAAGCTCCTCTTCGATGTCCCCTTCATCCAAATGAAGTCTTCTGGGCCGGGCGTGGTGGCGCACGCTTGTAATCCCCGCGCTTGGGAGGCTGAGATAGGAGGATCGCACGGGATCGAAGCCAGCCTCAGCTACTCAGTGAGGCTTCCAGCAACTTAGTGAGACTCTGTTTCCAAAAAAAAAAAAAAAAAAAAAAAAAAAAAAATATATATATATATATATATATATATATATATATATATATATATATATATATAGGTCTGGGAGTATAGCCCGGAGGTAGAAAGCCTCTGGGTTCCACCCCCAGTAGCACCAAATGAAGTCTTCTCAGCCAGCCCTTCACAGCACTGTTCCGATGTGTTATAGTATTGAGTTGGTTTCTGTCTTCCTCATGGACTTTGTGAAGAGCCATCTCGTCTACATTGCTTACGGCTCTACCTCACACCCACACATAAATTTCTTTGTAGTACTGGGGAGTGAGCCCTGGGGCATTCTACCTCTGAGCTATACCCCCAGCACTATTTCCTTTTATTTTGAAACAGGTCTCACTAGGTTGAAGAGTCTCACTACTTGCTGAGGCTGTTCTCAAACCTGTGATCCTCCTGTCTTGGCCTCCCAAGTACTGTGATCACAGGTGTGGGCCACCATACTCAGCTACAAAATCATTTTTTATGGGAGGAAATCCTTTGCTCTAAATAATAAATTAGTATGAACAATAAAGTTGTATGTGTATGTGTATGAAAGAGAAAGAGCAGGGACATGTATGTGTATGAAAGAGAAAGGGAGAGCTGGGCATGGTGGCGCATGCTTGTAACCCCAGCAATTCAGGAGGCTGAGACAGGAGGATTGCGGTTCACAAACAGCCTCAGCTACTTAGTGAGGCCCTTTGCAACTCAGTGAGACCCTGTTTCAAAATAAAGAATAAATAATATTGCTCCGAGGTAGAATACCCCTGGGATCCATCACTAGTACCGCAAGAAAAAAAAAAGATAAAAGGTACAGCAAGGAATATGGAAGAGGAAAATGATGGAAAGAATGGAAGGACTTGCAGGCCAACTCTGTCTCCCTCTCTGAAGGCAGAAGAGGAAGGAACATCCAGCCCAGCCCTGCCTGTTAAAAGTTAGCCCTGGCACGACTCCACCCTCCTCTCCTCTAGTACAGAGCCCTGTTCTGTAACTGGTTTTCACCCTAGCGATGCAGGGCTTCGGGGGCACACCCTGCAAGGTAGTAAGTGGGAAAAATAGACACTGGTGTCCTGACCGCATAGCATTTGGGGAAAATCCTTTTTTCAGCAACACTGTGTTCTCCCCAGGGGTCAGTTCAGCAGGTATGAGAGTGTAGGCTTGAACTTCCCAGGTCTGGGTTCCACCTTAGGGCACCCATGTAACTTCCCAAACCCCACATGCCTTTGGTTTCCTGGCTGAAAGGTGGGAATCGTAAGGATAACCAGGATCAGATGTGACTATTGCTGGTGAACAGAGATGGCGGTGGGAATGCCTTTGGAAAACTGATGAGCTCCGCAGCAGCTCAGGCTGAAGTTGCCACTGTACCTGAGCAGGGATTTGGATCTGGTGTGACAGACTATGCGCGTAGCAGAAACCAGGCCTGTGTGAAGTCCCAAGGTAGGGGATGCATGTGACCCATGAGATAGTCCTCACGAGGGTGGGGAGAAACTGATTATGAGTGTTTGCTTTGGAGGTGCACCCCACCTGCTTGCAAGGAGTTGAACTTGCTGCTGGAATGATTAAGAAAACATTTTTAGATAAGAATTATGGGACAATGATCCAATCAATATATATGACCACGTAAAGACTTCTTGGGACAATACTGAGCCTTGCCATCTTTATGAACATATTCATAACTAAGGGTTGGTCTCAAGTTATCTACTGTGTATATAGTACAGGCTCCGTGGCCTCAAGTCCAAAATCTATTGTAGCAACAGTTCTGGGTAAAGGCAAAGCTTCCCAGAGCTTGCAGAACTTGCCAAGGAGCCATGAGGCTGCACAGCCTATTCCCCACACCATTCCCAGCCCCATCTGCCTGCCAGGTGAGCTGCAGCTCCTCTCGGATTGTGACTAAGTGATCAGCTCTGTAATCGGTACCTAAGGTCCTCAGGGTGACATCCCTGGAATTTGGAAACCATACTGCCCTCTGTAAGTTAAACCCTTCAAATGCACACGATGGATGGGATTAGTTCTCTGTAGGAGGCTCCAGAGGGAACAGGATGTCTCCCTGATGAGAGCTGGAAGAGCTGTGCTTGGAAATTCAATCCAGGAATGCCTGCATGTGTAGGAAGCTGGGGCCTAATTAAACATCAGGAAAGCGCCTCAGCAGCAGGAAAGTGGCTGCAGAGGAGACATCAGAGATCTGTCCCACTCTATACCACTGACCACAGCAGAGGAAGACAGCCCCACCAGGCTGCTGGAACGGGTGTGATGTGCAGGCATTTTCCCATGGAGACGAACCTGTCCCTCTTCAATGACAATACTAATATATTACCCACAGGATTTCCTTCACCTTGCTTTTCACTCACTAAAACTGACTTCTAATGCAAGGTAGAATGTTTCTTTTCTTTCTTTTTTATGCTACTGGGGATTGAACCCAGGGGCATTCTACCTCTGAGCAACACCCCAGCCCTATTTTTTATTCTTTATTTTGAAACAGAGTCTCACTGAGTTCCAAAGGTCCTAAGTGGCTGAGGCTGTCTGCAAACCATGATCCTCCTATCTCAACCTTCCGAATGCTGGGATTACAAGCATGCGCCACCATGCCTGGCCCATTTCTCATTATTTTGAAACAGGGTCTAAGTAGCTGAGGTTGGCAATGGTAGCAGTCATTAGCAATCCTGTCTCAGCCTCCCCAAGTACTGGGATGACAAGTGTGTACCACCATTTCCAGCAAGAATGTTTCTTGAAGTCACCCTATTTTGTAGTTATTACAATTTAAGAAATTACAATTTTGACTGGACCTCATGAGTCTGTTTTCCTCTGAATTTGACCAATCCTGACTTTTTTTTTGTAGTACAGGGGATGGAACCCAGGGGCACTCTACCTCTGAGATACACCCTCAGCCCCACTTTTTGTTATTTTGAAACAGGGTCTTACTGAGTTGCAAAGGGCCTCCTCATTAAGCATCAGAGGTTGTCCACAAACTGTGATCCTCCCATCTCAGCCTCCTGAATACTGGGATTACAAGCGTGCAAAACCATGCCTGGCTCCAATCCTGACTTCAGACTTGCAGAGCTATCTCCAAACCCCAACTCTGGACTGAGTAAGCCATGGCAGGGCACCGCGCGTTCACCCATGTTCTTAGTTTGCTGATGACTGACCACAGCCTCAAAATCCTGTCTTGCTCATTTCTATTACCCATTGGTCACGATGGGAAGAGGATATCTGCCTCTGCGGATCTGGCGTTGGATGACTGTTCTCTAACAGCTTACTAACCGTTTCTATGGCAGGAGCTACATTACTCATTTCAGGAAATGGCAAGCCAGCTTACATTGTCCCAAATCAGGGTTATTTTCTGGAGTAGTCATCTGTCCATAATAATGTATATCAAAATTAGAGCATTCACGTCATCTTCTAAATATTGCTTTGCACACTAACTGGCTTTAAATTCCTGCGTAAGCAAGGAACAACATACTCATGAACTCAAGAGATCCTTTATAAATAAGCAGCTGTGTCCACTGGGCATATTTTTTTTTATTTATTTTATTTTATTTTTGGTGGTACTGGGGTTCCTGGAAGCCCTTCTACCTCCAGGCTACACTCCCAGACCTATTTTATATTTTTGAAACAGGGTCTCTTACGCCAGCGGCTGGCTTCGAACCTGCGTGATCCTGATCCTCCTGTCTCCGCCTCCCAACCGTGGGGATTACAAGCGTGCGCCACCACGCCCGGCCCTGAGCATATGTTTTAAACTGGGCCACTGAAAATGGTATTTACGAAGTGTTTACATGGTAGGGTAAAAACTGTCATAGTCAAATGCAAATTTGGAATATAAGCCTCTACTTAAAAGACTATATTTTTGCTGGGTGTAGTGGCATTTACCTGTTACTCTAGGACTTGGGAGGTTGAGACAGAAGGATCCCAGGCTTGGGGCTTGCCTCAGCAATTTAATGAAGCCCTCAGCAACATAATAGTGAGACCTGTCTCAAAATCAAAAATTAAAAATAGGGCTGGGAGCCGAGCATGGTGGTACATGCTTGTAATCCCAGTACTTGGGAGGCTGATATAGGAGGATCACAGGTTTGTGGTCAGCCTCAGCTACTTAACAAGGTCCTCCAAAACTTAGTAAGACCTTGTTTCAAAATAAAGAATAAAAAATAGGGCTGCAGGTATGTGGGGGGGAATAGCTCAAAGGTAGAATGACTCTGGGTTCAATCCCTGGTACCACAAAAAGAAAAAAATAGTAAAAAAGGGCTGGGAATGAAGCCCTGAGAGAACGTCCTTAAATTCAATCCCCAGTACAAGCCAAAATGCCACTGGGGGAGGGGGGCTGGGCGTGGTGGTGCATGCCTGAAATCTCAGTAATTGGGAGGCCGAGACAGGATTGCCAGTTCAAAGCCAGCCTCAGCAACATAGCAAGGCTGTTTCCAAATAAAAAATAGTTAGAAGGTAGAATACCTCTGTGTTCAACTCTCAGCACCACAAAATATAACAATAAATAAAAAAATAATAGGCTGGGGTGTAGCTCGGGGTTGGAATGTTTCTGGATTCAACCCCCTGCACCACCAAAAACAAAAAGGAAAAAAGGTACTGTGTAGCAAAACAAATAGAAATGAGATACACCAGGGCTGAGTGATAATTTGGCAGGATTCTAAACCCTGCTTTTCCTTTGTTTTTTTTTCTCCTTTTTAGTGTGTGTGTGTGTGTCTGTGTGTTTGAGAGAGAGAGAAGAGAGGCACGTAGTTATAGATATTGGGATTGAAACCAAGGGCATTCTGCCTCTGAGCTGCATCTCAGCTCTATTTTATTATTTAGGTAATGAGGGTTTAACCCAGGGGCATTCTACCTCTGATCTAATCCTCCAGTCCTATTTTTATTCTTTATTTTTGAAACAGGGTCTCACTAAGTTGCAGAGGGCCTCACTAAATAGCTGAGGCTGGCCATGAACTTGGGATCCTGTCTCAGCCTCCCAAATGCTGGGATTACAAACGTGTGCCACCATTTCCAGCTCCTATTTTATTTTTTAGGTACTAGGGATGGAACCCAGAGGCATTCTACCTCTGAGCAATACCCCCAGCTCTATTTTTTTTTTGGCGGGTCCAGGGATGGAACCCAGAGTCATTTGATCTCTGAGCTACAGCCCCTGCCCTATTTTTTATTCTTTATTTAGAAACAGGGTCTCACAAGTGGGGCATGATGGCGCATACTTGTAATCCCAGCATTTGGGAGGCTGAGGCAGGAGGATGATGGTTCATGGACAGCCTCAGCAACTTAGTGAGGCCCTTTGCTACTCAGTGACCCTGTTTCAAAATAAAGAATAAAAAACAGGAGCCAGGCATGGTGATGCACGTTTGTAATCCCAGCACTGAGGAGGCTGAGATAGGAAGATCCTGGTTCATGGCCAGCCTCAGCTACTAGTGAGGCCCTCCACAACTCAGTGAGACCCTGTTTCAAAATAAAGAATAAAAAATAGGGATGGGGGTATAGCTTGGAGGTAGAATGCCCTTGGGTTCCATCCCCAGTACTGAAAAAATAAAAATAAAAACAACAAAACAAAACAAAACAATAGCTGGGCTTTGGTGGTACACACTTGAAATCCCACATTTACTTGGGCAGCTGAGACAGGAAGACCACAGGTTCATGGTCAGCCTCAGCAGCTTAGTGAGGCCTCTAAAACTTAGAGACCTGTTTACAAATTAAAATAAAATAGGGCTCAAGGTATAGCTCAGAGGTAGAATGCCTGTTTCAATTCCCAATCTCTCTCTCTCTCTCTCCAGGGCACCTTACATGAAACTGCCTCATGTATCTGGGTACAACATGAAAGGGCCGGGACTGTCTTAAATTGACACAACTCATGTCCACAATGTAATAATGGGGGTCATAGACCACCTTAACAAATCACTTCTGACCAGTAGGAATTGAACCAGGAGCATTCTATCTTTGAGCTATATCCTTAGCCCTATTTTTTTTTTTTTAATCCTTTATTTGGAAACAGGGTCTCACTAAGTTGCAGAGGGCCTCACTAAGTAGCTGAGGCTGGCCACAAACCTGTGATCCTCCTGTCTCAGCCTCTAGTTACTGGGATTGCAAGCATGAGCCACACCTGGCTTCTGATCACCTGCTTAGCTGACTCCAATCCCAGATTACTGTGAACAAGACATGTGAACAGTGCCACCTCTAGGCCAAGTGTGGCTCCTCTCAGAATCTTAGCCCAAGACCATTCAGAGGAAATGCCCTAATTTGAGGGGCACTGGACCCGGTTAAGATTTGGGTTCCCTTGGACAATGAGTGGAAAAGTATCAAGGAATAGGCTGCCAAGAGATGTACAAAGCCTTTTGGGAGCATTATTAGAGCCAAGAAGAGTAAACCAGAAGGAAAACTATTGAATACACGGGTGTGGTTTCACCTCAAAGGAGATAATATGAACTGGAAAAACAGATCAAGTGCCAGGGGATAAAGCATATTCCTCAGACTAGGTATGGGGACAGCCCTGTGGTTCTTTGCTTTTGGATGCTTGTTGGGAAAGCATACCCAAGAGGGGCCCTGGACTGCAGGGACGAGTGGCCTCAGGCAGGAGCACAGGAGGTCTGCATCAGACCAACAAAGGCTGACCAGTGGGAATCACATTGTATCACAACTAGATCTAGAAAAAAGCAAGTATGGTAAGGAAGATGGCTGCATCGGGCTGTGCTGGGCACATGCAGGGCTCAGTAAACATACTGAATCAATGGACAAGATACTAGGACAGCCTTGTGCCCAAAGATAGCCAAAGCTGTAGCTGTAACAGCTCTCAGCCTCTTCCTCTGATCCAAGTCCCTGGTGCTCACCCACAGCTTCAGGAAGCAGCCATGAGCCCCTCCTGCCTCTTATGTCACCACATAAGTGGTGGCTTCTCCTGAGCAGGTTGCAAGGCCTGAGCTCTGAGCAAAGCATCATGCCATGCCCTGGACTGGATGCTGGGATTGGGCAGGGAGAGGTCAAGTCACTGTGGCCAACAACCAGATCCGCTCTTATCTGGAGCAGAGAAGGTTCTGAAACAGCTCCTAGGGCTAATGTGCAGTGATGCACATTTATTCCACACCTGGTCACAGCAGATCTCACACTGATCAGGGCCAGGCCGAGAGTGCCAGTAACTACAAGCAACTAGAGAAGATCTGCTGCTCATGACACTCTGGCGGGAATCACAGCCTCATGGCCAACTTAGAGGTAGCAAGGCCACAGTCCTATCCCCAGGCACCGAGGATGTCTCTGAAGGGCAGTTTCCATTGGAGCGTCCAGAGTCCTGGGCATCTCTGGAGCCAAGCCCTGCTTCCAAGTCATTCGGAATCCAGGTTCTGCCAGCCTCGGGCACCTGGAGCTCGTGTCTAGCAGCTTAAGGGCTGAAAGGGTCCTCGGGTGACACCCCAGGGCAGCCTGGGGGCCTGGGGCTTCAGAGCCGTCGATCCTTTCTGCGGAGTTTGTGTCCCACTTGGGACCCCCGCTGGGCAGCTTTCACCAGACCTTTGAACTGTCCCTGCAGCTTCACCTTCTTCCTGCAGGGACAAGAACAGAAGGGTCACACCTCACTGAGAATAGGTGGCCTCTCCTCATCCTGTTGAGTAATGGGCACCCCCAGCACTAGCAGGGACAGAGAGGAGGGGGCTGCCAGAGTGAGTGGCCGACTACGTGCAGCCGGCCTTCCTCACTGCCCCTCTGGGCACGCACAAAGAAAAAGCTCATGCTATCCACACATCCTTCAGCAGACTGAAATTTAGAACCCCATTTCTTTTTCTTTCTTTTTTTGCGGGTCTTGAGGATGGAACCCAGGGGCATTCAACTTCTGAGCTACACCCCCTGCCCTATTTCTTATTCTTTAATTTGAAACAGGGTCTCACTAAGTTGCAGAGGGCCTCAGTAGTTGAGGATGTCCACAAACCACAATCCTCCCGTCTCAGGCTCCTGAATGCTGGGATTACAAGCGTGCGCCACCGCGTCCGGCTTAGAACCCTATTTCTTTAGTAACATGAATTTTCAAAGCGCCCTACACAGCATCTCACATGGCCTTCACGCCTACCTTAAAGAACCCTGCTAAAGGCCAAAATGGAAACAACTCTAATTTTCCACCAACAAGAGGATTAAAAAAATCAAATTACACAAAGTTGTTACAAGTGATGATTGTGTAGAACACATACACACCAGAAAATCTTCATTTGACATAAAGCAATTCAGAGCCAGGCATGGTGGTACATGCCTATAATCCCATTACTTGGGAGGCTGAGACAGGAGGATCTAAGTGTGGAGAACAGCCTCAGCAACACAGCAGGAACCTTACCAACTTAGCGAGACCCTCTTCCAAAACAAAAATTAAAAAGGGATGTATGTGTAGCTCAAAAGTAGAACACCCCTGGATTTAATCACCAGTACCACACTCCAAAAAAAGAGAAGAAAAAAAAAAAAAAAGCAGCTCAGCAGGGTGTGATAGTATACACTTATAATTCTATTATTTGAGAGGCTGAGGATATAGGAGGATCACAGATTTAAGGCCAGCCTCAGCAACACTCTCAGCAACCGAGACCCTGTTTCCAAATAAAAACTAGCATAGGGCTGGGGTGTGGCTTGGAGGTAGAATGCCTTTGTGTTCAGTCCCCAGAAACACACACACGTACAAACACACACACGAAAAAAAGCAAAAGCAAAAGAAGGTCAGCCAGGAACAGTGGTGCACATCTGTAATTCCAGTACTTAGAAGGCTCAGATAATAGGACCACAGGTTTGAGGCCAGCCTCAGCAATAGTAAAACTCTATTTCGAAATTTAAAAAATGAGAAGGGCTGGGGGTATAGTTCAGAGGAAGAATGCTCCTGAGTTCAATCTCCAGTACCACAGAAAAAAGAAAAGGCAACTCAGATCAACAAAGGTGACCAAGTACCTGCGGGTGCATGCTGAGATAAAAAACAAAAAGCCGGAAGCCTGCCGGGCGTGGTGGCGCACTCTTGTCATTCCAGCGCTCAGGAGGCAGACAGGAGGACTGCGCAGGTTCAAAGCCAGCCTTGCTGGCTTAAGAGACCCATTTTTTTTTTTTTTGCGGGTCTGGGGATGGAACCCAGGGGCATTCGACCTCCAAGTTATAGCCCCTGCCCTATTTTTTATTCTTTATTTTGAAATCGGGTCTCACTGAGTTGCCAAGGACCTCACTAAGTAGCTGAGGCTGACTGCAAACCGCGACCCCCACGGACCGCGATCCTCCGGTCTCAGTCTCCCAAATGCTGGGATTACAAGCGTGCACCACCATACCTGTCTAAGAGACCCTGTTTCTAAATAAGAATATAAAATAGGTCTGGGAGTGTAGCCCAGAGGTAGAAGGGTTTCCAGGAACCCCAGTACCACCAAAAAACAAACAAACAAACAAACAAACAAAACTGGAAGCCGGGTGTGGTGGCGAATGCTTATAATCCCAGCATTCGGGAGGCTGAAAGCAGAGGATTGTGGTTCACGGTCAGCCTCAGCTACTTAGTGAGGCCCTCTGCACCTTAGTGAGACCCTGTTTTAAAATAAAGAATAAAAAATAGGGAAGGGGGTGTGGCTTGGAGGTCAAATGCCCCTGGGTTCCACCCCCAGACCTGCAAAAATAAACAAACAAACAAACAAACAAACAGCTGGAGCTAGGCATGGTGGTGGTTCACGCTTGTAATCTCAGTACTTGAGTGGCAGAGATAGGAGGATTCCAAGTTTGCGGCCAGTCTCAAGTACTTAGTTGAGACCCTCCACAATTTAGTGAGACCCTGTTTCAAAATAAAGAATAAAAACAGGGCTGGGGATATAGCTCAGTGGTAGAATGCCCTTGGGTTCAACCCCCAATTACACACATTACACACACACACACACACACACACACACACACACACACACACACATGGAAGGAAGACCTGAGCAGCTGAGTTGAGAGCTTAATGAGGCCCAGCCACTAGAGCACAAAGCCCCACGCCCCACAGCATACCTGCGGTTGAGCTTGGTTCTGTTGAGGGGGATGTAGGCATAGGGATCGTGCCGACCCTTCTTCTTCACATCACCCTTTGCTTTCTGTTCAGTCAGAAAAACAAGAGTCAGCTAGGACTGTGGAGTTCCTGGGCCTCCCAACCCCTGACCTGACAGGCCCCGTGCCCTCCTTTCCCTTCAATCTCTCTTTGGATGGTCCCAAAGAGCTCCTGTGGCCCTGGAAGGCCATTCATCAAGGCCCCAAGTTCAGACAGCAACAAGACCTAGTGAGCCTCTTCTTCGCTGGTCTCCACAAAGGGGCCTCTCAACCACCCTGGCACCCAAGTACCATGAGACCCCAAGACCCCACCTACAGCTCTTACCTTGGCCTTATATTCAGCCCCCGGTGTGGCCTTCTTGGCCATGGGGCGATGGATGCCTGAGCCTCCAGCTGTGGAGAGAACAGAGCTGTGAGTCAGGCTGAGCTGGAAGGACAAGGGCCCCTTCTCTCAGAGGACTGCTGAAGAATGAGGAACACAGGCCAGGAACTTGGCTCTGTCTCCTCCCTCCTGGAGGAGGGACTGACCAAAGACTTGTCAGAAGCCGGGCGTAGTGGCGCACTCTTGTAATCCCAGCGTTTGGGAGGCTGAGACCTGGAGGATTGCGGTTTGCGGACAGCCTCAGCTACTTAGTGAGGCCCTCTGCAACTCAGTGAGACCAGGTTTCAAAATAAAGAATAAAAAATAGGGCAGGGGGTGTAGCTCGGAGGTAGAATGCCCCTGGGTTCCACCAGACCCGAAAAAAACAAAAAAACAAAAACAAAAAAAAACAAAAAAAAAAAAACAAAACAACAAAGACTTGACAGATGACTGCACTCCCCAGACCGACTCATAATCCTCAGTGGGCTATTATATTGTGACCTCTAGGAATATACATATTCTCTACTACTACACTATGACCCACCTTCTCCAAAGTTATACATGCTCCATTTATTCTAAAAGAAAGAACATAGCCGGGCGTGGTGGTGCACGCTTGTAATCCCCGTGCTTGGGAGGCTGAGACAGGAGGATCGCACGGGTTCGAAGCCAGCCTCAGCTACTTAGTAAGGCTCTCAGCAACTTAGTGAGACCCTGTTTCCAAATAAAATACAAAATGGGTCTGGGAGTATAGCCCGGAGGTAGAAAGCCTCTGGGTTCCACCCCCAGTACCACCAAAAAAAACAAAACAAAACAACAACAACAACAACAACAACAAAAACATGGTATTTTTTTTTTAGCAATACTGGGGATTAAATCCAGGGTTTTAGGAGGCACACTAGCCAAGCGTTCTACCACTGAGCTACCTTCACAGCCTGAACTGGGGTTTACAGTCAGGTAGAAGCCAGGCATGGAGGTGCATGCCTGTAAGCTCAGTACTTGTGAGGTTGAGATAGGAAGGTCAGGGGTACAAGACCAGTCTTAACAACTTAATAAGAATCTTGGCAACCTAGCGAGACCCTGTTTCAAAAAATAAAAAATAATGAAATGGCTGTAGCATCAGAGGTAGAATTCCCCTGGATTCAATCCATAGTATATTAAAAAAAAAAAAAAAAAAGAAAGAAAAATCAAAAGAGACACACACAGATCCAAGTAGACCCAGGTTCTACCCCCCACCCCTGCCACTTACAACTGTAACCTCAGACAAGTTTCCTAATATTCTTGAGTCCTTAACCTCATCTGTAAGATAGAGTGTTTTAGGCTTTCCCACCCTGTTCTCATTTGGGCTTCACAGAGATACTGTGAGACCCAAATCAGCTATTCCCCACTATACAGAGATGAGAATTGCGGCTAAGTGAGATCAGGGTCCGTGCCCAAGATCAGATGTCCATCACCCTGGACTTGCAACACAATTATGGAATTCTGCAATGCCCACTCACAAGGACTTTCTGAGGTGACCAACATGAACCCCTTTCTTACAGATGAGAATGTGGAAGGTCAGAGAGAGAGAATAAGCGGACCAAGGTCACACAGCTAGGCAGCCACTGGGCAAGCTGTCCTGAACCTGAGCTTCCCGTTCCACTGACGTACACTGCTGCCTCTGCCTAGCACCAGGACACCTCAAGCAGAACAGGTGAGCTGGCCCCCAGCTTGTGGGGCCTGTGTGGGAGTTACAGGGCTACTCAGTAGGATTAGATGCTGTGGGGCTTGGAGGAAACACTTGTTCCTGGAATCAGAGACCTCCCACAGAGGTCTGAAGTCCAGATACATAGCAAAGGGTCTCCTTGCAAGGACTCTGGGGAGAGACACCTACAGGGGCACTCTGGAGGAAAAAGCTCAGAATCCACTTTGGTACTTTAGCAGCTGCGCTGGGAGTGACAGCCTGGGGACTCAGAGACAGTCAGGAACCCCTCTGGCCAGACCCGATACTAATCCTCCTGAGTCCCATCAGCACAGGCCAGGTGTTTCTCCAAACCCCACTTGACTGAGAATGAGGCAGGGGAGACAAATAGCTCCCAGGGCTCCCTGGAGGAAAGGGGATTCAGGAACAGACCTCTGACCCTCGGGCTCTGCACCTGCACATGCTCTTGGCCCCAGCTCAGCCTATCTGTGTTGGTGCAACTGAGTGCAGCCAGCGCTCTGCCGCCCTCCCTGAAACACCACAGCCCGAGGCAGGCGACAGAGCTCGGCACGTCCCGGAGGAGAGTGGACGCCTCACCTTGGTACTGCGGGGGCGTCTCCAGCTCTTCCTCCTCAGCCTCTCTCTGCTGCTTAAGCTTCTTCTTCTATAGAAAAGCGAGGTAATAAGCAGGGAGTCAGTGGAAAGGGACATGATCGTGCTCACTCACGACGTCAGTAAGAGCAGCAGCAACCAGCACTGAGCACGAAAACCCATCAATTCTCACTTACAGAAGAGGAGCCGAGGGCTGGAGACTGCAGGTAGCTACCTTGGTCCCAGTGAGGCAGCGGAAATAGAGCTCAGTCCCCATCCTGACCGCAGGGCCACCTCGCCACACCAAGCTCCATCCCAGGGTCTGATGCTCCGTCACCAACCCAGCCCCACCTTCCTCTCTCTACCCTCCCATTAGCATTAGGGTTCCCGGGGCTGCTAGGCTGGTGGGAGACCCCTGCACCACAGGCCCTCAACATTAGAGCCTTAGCAGTTAGGAGCCAACAACATGGACATGTGGAATCATTCAATTACACTCTATAGCAAGTGGTGAGCGCCTACTGCATGCCCAGCACTGCATTAGGGTTACATGGGAAGGCCAGCCTGCTGCAGACCTGGCCATTAAAACTTTATAGGGTGGTGTGTGTGTGTATGTATGTGTGTATGTGTTTTACTGGAGATTGAACCCATGGGCATTCTATCTCTGAGCTATAACCCAACCCTATTTTATTTATTTTCAAACACAGTCTTACTCTTGCTAAGTTGCTGAGGCTGGCCTCAAACCTGGAATCCTCCTGTCTCAGCCTCCTAAGTACTGGGATAATAGGCATGGGGCACTGCGCACTGTGGTCCACTGGAAAATTTTGACCTAGGTATGATTACTCGTACCAGACAGAGGCATGCTGTAGAGGCAGCAGAGTAATAAAGGGACAAGCCAGCTTGCAGGGCTGGCTCCTGTGCTGCGGTCTGGGCCACCAAGCCCTGAAAGCCTGGTGAAACTGCAGACTCCTGGGGCTCCAGAAGCAGGTGAGCTGAGTCAGGGTGCCAGGCAGAGGGAGGAGGAAGTGAACACAGGTGTATCTAGGAACAGGGGCGCCAGTCCCACTGGCTGCGGCCCAGCAGAGCACCTAGTGGAGAACAGAAACTGAAGGAAGCAGCCCAGGCAGCGTCTCTGCCTATAAGCCCAGCACCTGGGAGGCATAGATAGGAGAATTGAAGGTTGGAGGCTAGCCTCAGTAACTTAGTAAGACCCTATTTTAAAGTAAAAAACACGTTGGGAATGGGAGGCACACTTGTAATCCCAGTACTTGGCAAGCTGAGACAGGAGGATCGTAGGTTTGATACCAGCCTCAGCAACTGAGTGAGACCCTGTTTCAAAATAAAAAATAAAAAGCCAGTGTGGTGGTGCACGCTTGTAATCCCCGCACTTGGGAGGCTGAGACAAGAGGATCGCACAGGTTCGAAGCCAGCCTCAGCTACTGAGGCTTTTAGCAACTTAGTGAGACCCTGTTTCAAAAAAAAAAAAAAAAAAAGGTCTGGGAGTATAGCCCGGAGGTAGAAAGCCTCTGGGTTCCACCCCCAGTACCACCAAAATAAAAAATAAAAAAAGGCTATGAGTGTAGCTGGTAGAAGGTCCCTGGATTCACCCCCCAATACCACACTTACACAAAACATAAAACAGAATGAATGGGGGTATAGCTCAGAGGCAGAATATCCCTGGGTTCACCCCCAATCCCAAAAATAGAGGAAGCGTGACTTGGGCTGGGTTACAAGGATGATGACACGTGTTTCTGTGGTCCAGACAGCACGAGGCCAAAGGCCACCTAGCCCACGGGACTTCCACGGGGGCTGCCACTCGTGCCCGGCACTTCACACCCCACAGCTGTAGCAGAAAAGGAGGACTCAGCACCTGCACACAAGAAAGCCTCTGGGGTGCAGACCGCCCTGAGGTGGGCATGGGTGCAGCACCCTGGACGTCCCAGTCCTGCGGTGCTCTGAGGTGGGGGCCGTGGTCAGCTCCCTGGCCAGGAAGGAGTAGGCTGCTGAGGGTTCACAGAGCTGCATGGACATGCTCAATGAACTGGGGAGGTTCTGACTAGAAAAGTATTCCCAGGGATCTTGGTATCATCAAGGGCTAAGCACTTTACACAGAAGCCAGGACTGAGCACAAGCAGCCCACTACTCCCACCTGGACAGCGAGAGCAAACAGTGGCCAAAGGTGGCCCTATGGGGGCAGCTCTCACACCAGTGAGCAGCGCTCCAGTGGGAGGAGCGTGCCTCAGGAACAGGTCGCTGAGGAGCAGGGAGGCCTGTGGGTTTTCAGGCAGAAGCAACAAACTATTGCTCCGGCATCCCAGGGTGGGCCCTGCATCAAGGCCACCCTCTGACCCATTCCGCTTGTTTTTCACCCTGTTCTCCCAACATTCTGCACTATTCTACATTCTCACAAAGTAGCTCCTCAGGCTGAGCAGGCAGAGGGCACCTGGCAAGGAAAATGGGAACTTGGGGGACGTTCACTACACGGCAGGCCCAGTGTCAACGCACTTCACACGTCCAGTAATTCTTGGAGACAGTCTACTTACAACCCCAGTTTACAGATCAGGAACTGAGGCCAGGCTGGGACCTGAAACCGCATCTTTGCTACTAGTACTACTGCTTCACCCGTCTAGATGCCCAAGGATGGTGCCCAGGAAGGCTGGGTACCATCTGGAAGGAGAGGAAGGCAGATTTAGCTCTAGGCGCCCCCAGAGGTGTTGTCCCTGGGCTGTGGACACCAGCTCTCAGCTGGCACACTGCGCCTACTTCACCCTTGCTGGTTCAGGTGGCGGCAGCTGATGCTTGCCCTCCTGGGAGGTCAAGAGGGGACGAACTGCTGGGCTCAGAGACTGTGGTCTCAGGCAGAGGACTTACCTCTGTGCCCCTCCGGAAATGGATGACAAAGAGTCCCTATCTTGGATCAGGTGAGGATCAGGCAGAGCAGTGTGCACTCCTTAACAGGGGACCCCACGCCCAGGAGCCCTCACGCTGAGGCCGGCACAGCACATGCTCTCCCTGGAGACACAGGGGCATTTTTCTTCACCTGGACGACCATTCAGGACCCACTGGACACTCAGGGAGCGGGAGGGTGCGATGCCCTGGGGGGTGACAAGCTGTGGGGCCCTCAGCCCTCCAGCGCAGGAGCTACTCACACTCCGGACGCCTGCACCTTCCGTCAGATCAGCCATCTCCTCATCCTCGTCTGGGGACAAGACAGGCCTGTAAGCACGCAGAAGCCCCCACACCCACCCTCCCCTGCCTCCTGGCTTACCAAGATGATGGGCACCAATTCCAACCCCAGAAGGCTGCCTCCCTTAGATCTGACCCCTCCTTCCCATCCCAGGCCATGTGGATAAGGACCAGAGGCTTCCTGGGGAGCCAGCCAAGACTTACACACGCGCCACTCAGCTGGGACTGCTTCAGTCTCCTGCTGAAAATACTTATGTATTTATTTATTTTTGGCAGTACTGGGGAATGAATCCAGGAGTACTCTACCACTGAGCTACACCCCCCCAGCCTTTTATATGTGTATACTAAGGATTGAACCCAGAGACATCTGTCTGAGCAACACCCCCAGCCCTATTTTATTTTTTATTTTTTTATTTTTTTGGTAGTACTGGGGACAGAAGCCAGGGGCTTTTCTACCTCTGGGCTATACTCCCAGACCTATTATATACTTTATTTGGAAACAGGGTCTCACTAAGTTGCTGAGAGCCTAAATAGCAGAGGCTGGCTTTGAACCTGTGTGATCCTCCTGTCTCAGTCTCCCAAGCGCTGGGATTACAAATGTGTGCCATCACGCCTGGCTATTTTTTTATTTTTTAAACAGGACGTTACTAAGTTGTGGAGGGTCTCACTAAACTTCTTAGGCTGGCTATGAACCTGTGATCCTCCAGTCTAAGCCTCCCAAGTAGCCTTAGCCCTTTTTTTCCCGGTGATATTGGGGGTGGAACCCAGAGGCTTTCTACCTCTGGGCTATACTCCCAGACCTATTTTATACTTTATTTGGAAACAGAGTCTCACTAAGTTGCTGAGAGCCTCACTAAGTAGCTGAGGCTGGCTCAAACCTATATGATCCTACTGTCTCAGCCTTCCAAGCGCAGGGATTACAAGCGTGAGCCACCACACCTGGTAGTCTTAGTCCTTTTTACACTAAAGTTTTTTATTTTGAAACAAGGTCTTTCTAATTTCCTCAGGCTGACTCTGAACTTGTGATCTTCCTGCCTCAGTCTCTCATATAGCTGAAATTATTGGCATGTACCACCATGCCCAGCTTCCCCCCCAATATTGAGGATTGAACCAAGGGGCACTCTACCTCTGAGCTACACCCTCAGCCCTATTTTTTATTCTTTATTTTGAAACAAGGTCTCGCTAAATTGCAGAAGGTTTCACTAAATAGCTGAGGCTGGCTGCAAATCTGTGATCCTGTCTCAGCCTCCCAAGTACTGGGATTATAAACGTGCGCCACCACTCCCAGCTCATTAACCTTTTTGTCCCCTCTGGGTTAGGCACCATGTGAATATATCCTAGAAAGTTAGGAAGGTCTCAAAGTCTGATTCTTCCTGTCTATAAGTGAACTACAGGGGCTCAGCCATTCTACACTTAAAAATAAAAAATAGCCAGGTATGGGGGTGCATACCTGCAAGCCTCTGAGAGCCTGAGACAGGAGGATCGCAGGTTCAAGGCCAGGCTCAACAACTTAGTGAGACCTTGTTTCAAAACAAAAAATAAAAAGGGCTAGGAGTGTAGCTTGGAGGTAGGATACCTTGGTTCAATAGGCAGTACCAAAAAAAACAAAACAAAACAAAAACCCCAACAGGAATAAAGGAGAAGAAAAGTCTCACTACACCACACACAGTGAATAAAGGTACTACTTTTGAAAGTTTTGTTTGAATTCTATGTCTAATATACAAATAAGTAAATAGATATAAATATATAATATATGCCAAGTGTGGTGGCACACACCTCTTATCCTAGTACCTGGGTGATTGAGACAGTAAGATTGCAGGTTTACAGCAAGCCTTAGCTTTAGCGAGACCTGTTTAAGATAAGAAAAATAGAACTAGACATGGTGGCACATGCTTATAATCCCAGTACTAGGGAGGCCGAGAGACAGGAGGATTGTAGGTTGAAAGCCAGCTCTCAGCAAACTACTGAGACCCTATTTCCAAAAAGAAATAAAACCTGGCTGGAGGTATAGTTTGGAGTAGAATGCCTCTGGACTCAAATCTCAGGACAAAAAAAAAAAAAAAAAAAAGAGTATGGACGTAGCTCAGTGGTAGAATGCACCCCTGAGTTCAATCCCAAGTACCACACACACACCCCACACACAGATATAAGAAACATAATGTAAAAATATTTTTAAGGCAGGCATGGTGGCACATACTTGTAATCCCAGATTACTTGGGATGCTGAGACAGGAGAATCACAGGTTCATGGCCAGCCTTAGCAACTTTGTGAGAACCTGTTTAAAATAGGGCTGGGATATAGGTCAGAGGTAGAATGTCCCTGGGTTCAACCCTCAGTACTTTAAAAATAAATTAATGGAGTTAATCAAGTTTGAGAAGCACATAGTTCAAGCTGCCTTAGGTAGAAGCATCTCCTATCTACCTATGCTTCCTTAACAAATGACCACTGCACAGAAGGGCGAATGAACACACACGTGGCTGACTGAGCAAGAGCAGCCCGGACCCAGGAGGGAAGCAGCTGAGTCCCCAGAATGGCCTCGTGCCCCACCTTTAGTGGCGTCCTCTTCCTCCACCTTGTCGTCATATTCTTCCTCTCGTATGATCAGCCGGCCATCGGCGCTCACCTTGAAGCCATGGTCCTTCTTCTTGTTCCGGCCTGGCCCAGGCTGTGTGGCTGGTGTGACAAGGTTTGGTATGAGCACGTGGAAGGCTGGTCCTAACCCACTCACCCTCCTGGGAACCAGCAGGCCAGGGGTCCAAACGGGGACCTCTTAGCTCCTGCAACAGAAGGCACCCCACACCCAGGACCAAGTCTGCTTTCTGAGCTCACAGACCAGGTACTTCTTTCTTACCAAGGACTCGCTGGGCCACCTTGGGGTCCAGGAAGTTGAGGGGCTCATCCCCACCACCCTCCTTCAGCCACGCCCGGCTCTTCTGTCGCGCCAGCTTCCGCTGCTCCTTGCCCCAGCCTCTTTCCTCCTCCTCATAGTCCTCCTCGTCCTCTGAGTCAGCCAAAATCTCCTCGATGCTAAGGACACAGAAGCCCCAAGTCACAGTGCTCTCAGCTGGGGGAGACCACGTTCTCTGGACCTGCCCATGGCCTTACCTGTCACCTTTGCCCTGGGCAGGTTCTTCCTCCTCTTCCTCCTCCACAGCAGCCTGGCTCAGGGCTCGGTGCCTCTTGGCACGGGTCTCAGCTTTCCGAATGTTTACCAGGACTTTGTGGTACTCCTCAGGCAGCAGCCCCTTCACCAGCTCAAATCTGAGGGTGGCAAAGAAAGGAGTGGCAGTGAGAGGCACTGGCCGGAGACACTCCCAGGGACCAGGGATCCTTTCCTGCAGCCCCTGGGAAAATCCTCAACTCCAACCCACATCCATATTCAAGTGTACAGACCCAAACTTGCGGATGAACTTGGTGAAGAGGTTCCGGAGCTTCATTCGGAAGTGCCGCCGCATGTCATCTGAGAGTTTTCCAATGGCTTCCAACTGCCAACAGAGCACCATGGCGTCAGGAGGAGGGGTGCCTGCCCTCCTCTTGCTGCTGTCCAGACCCCAGGCACCGGGCAATCAGGTCCAGCTAAGAGTGTCTGAGCAGCCCCGTTCCCAGCCTACTCACTGGTTCAATCATGCTTCCAGAATCTGGTCAGCCCCTTCATTCCCCTAAGTCCCCCTTCACAACATAATCACTGACCACCCTTCCCAGATGACAGAGTTAGTCTTTTGAGACAGTCACACTAAATTGACAGGCTGGCCTTTAACTCGCAATCCTCCTGCCTTAGCCTCTCAAGCAGCTGGGATTACAGGCTAGCCTTAGCCTTCTGAGTAGTGCTCACGCTCTACATGCTCTCACTGAATGCTTGGAACGACTCAATGGGCCAGACAACATCATCCCCAATTTACAGATGGAGAGACGGAGGCATGGGGTTACATGGTTCCTGAGTGGCAGGAGTCTCTCCCATGGGCCCCATGGATCCTACCTACCTTGCCCCTAACACCACCAGGCTTCTCTTGGTTCCCAGTATCCCTGTCACACTGCACTGTTATCCAGCCTGGTTTAGGTAAAATGTGTGGGTAGCAGATCTTATTGTCTGCAGTGTCTCCCCAAAGGGACTGGGGAGTAGGACCCCCACCCATCCTTTGGAGGACATTTATATATTTATTTATTGGCACTGGGGATTGAACCCAAGGGCACTGTACCTCTGAGCTGCAGCCCCAGCCTTATTTTATTTTTTTACTTTGAAACAGGGTCTCACTAAGTTGTGGAAGGCCTCAGTTGCTAAGGCTGGCCACGAACCTGAGATCTTCCTGTCTCAGCCTCCCAAGTACTGGAATTACAAAGTGTGTGTCACCACACCTGGCTTGAAGGATTTTTATAACCCCCAAAGCCCCATGACAGATCCCTGCTTTGTCCCTTTCTCCACCCATGGTTCCCAGTTAGGCTGCAGGCTTTAGGAGACAAGATGCATCACTGCTTATCTGTCCCTTCCTGCCTTGACCGAGAAGTCTGATGTGACTCACTCCAGCTGGAAGTGGAACCTGAGGAGTGGGTACAACGCACAGAGAGTTATAGCACTGTCTCAGCTTACTGTAAGCCTGGGTTAAGCTCCCCCTGGGCAGGACAGGCAAAGGACCCAATACCAAAGAGTCCTTCAGACCCTTCTGCAGTCTAGCAGGGGCCCCAGGAGTGGTGTGCAGAGGAACTTTCCCTAACTGGGAAGGTCGAAATGCAAGATGGGGGGCAGGGAAGCAAAATGAGGGGTTCTGCAGAGGGAGAGCCCAGCGCCTGAGTCCCGAGACGCAGTGTGACCCTGGAGATCTCCTGCCTCTTTTCCCATCTGTATAATGAAGGGTGGATCAGCCTGTCAGTCTTTGCTCTGGGGAGCCCCGGGGAGTGGTAAGAGGTACCCTGGACACTGTGTTCCTTCCTACCTCTACCAGGCTGGCATTCCTATACAAGTACCCTTTTGCTGCACAAAGCAGCTGGGGCTCAAGAAGATGTTCAAAATTGCTTGGCCTTGAAGCCCACAGGGTCCCAAAGGCCACCACCACCCCTGCCCGAGAGAAAGGGGTCCTTACCACCAGCTGCGCATGCTTGGCCAAGTGCGTCACATCCATGACCACCACAGCCACTTTAATGAAGCCCAACGCGGACTTGACCACATCTCGGGTGCGGGAGGCCAGCAGCAGACACACATTCTCCAGCAGCTGCTCCACCGTGCTTGTCCCCATCATCCCTGTGGTGAGGGGGCCACTCTCAGAGATACCAGGACCCCACCCACACCACGACTGCCCTACGGGAAGAGAAGCTCTGCCTACTCTTGCCAGGTCAAATATAGAAGCCGACATCTGGAGACTCTGCGTGCCTAGCACAGTTTGAGTCTGTGATATTTCTCTCCCCAATTTTAGAGATAAGGCTCTAAGAGGTTAGCAAAACTGCTCAGGGTTTCACGTGGCTGGCCAGAGGCAGGAGCAAGACCTGGATGTGAGCACTGGCCTCCTTGCCCTCCTCCCTGCTGTAAGCAAGGCTGTGTGCTGGAGCAGGTGTGACCAAGTGGCCTGGGCATAGCCAGCAGGGGCAGGAGGCAGACTGCAGAAAGACAGAGGAGACAGGAAGGCAGGTGGGCTGCCACCTTCCTGCTTCTGGTAGGCACCTTTCCTGTTCTGGTAGCCATCCCGTCCTGATCTTAATTAAGGGCTTCCCAACTCTTCACGGAAGAAAACACTTACCTTTAAACTCGAAAAGGAGGTGGGTCAGAGCCAGGATGCTGCAGCTGACTGTGGTCACGGCGCCCACAAGACCAGGGTAGATCAGGACGAGGTATCGCTGCAGGGCCTCTGGGGGTAGAGACCAGGATGGGTCACATAAGGACAGAGTCCCAGGATATGGGGACTGCAGGCTAGAAAGAAGCAGCCTGCCCAGGGCCAGTACAGGGCACTGTCTCTGCCTTTTTTCTTTCCTTCCTTCCCTTTTTTCTTTCTTCTTGCAGTAGGTATCAAAACCAAGGGTGTTCTACATCTGAGCTATAACTCTAGCCTTTTTGCAGTGCTGAGGATTGAACCCAGGGACATTCTACCACCGTGCTACTATTTTATTCTTTTTTTGTGTGGGTCTGGGGATGGAACCCAGGGGCATTCGACCTCCAAGCTATAACCTCTGCCCTACATTTTATACTTTATTTTGAAACAGGGTCTCACTAAATTGCAGAGGGCCTCACTAAATATCTGAGGCTGTCCGCGAACCGTGATCCTCTGGTCTCAGCCTCCCAAATGCTGGGATTACAAGCATGTGTCACCATATCTGCTTATTTTATTCTTTATTTTGAAACAGGGTCTCATTAAGTTGCAAAGGGTCTCACTAAGAGGCTGAGGCTGGCCTTGAACCTGCAATCCTCCTGTCTCAGTCTCCCATGTACTGGGATTACAAGCGTGCACCACCATGCCCGGCTCACTCCCAGCCTTTTTATCTGTTTTGAAACAGGACCTTGCTAAGTTGCTGAGGCTAGCTTCAAACCTTCGATTCTCCTGTTTTAGCCTTGCAAGTGTGGAGATGACAGGGGTGTGCCACCACACCCAACCTGTATCACCTGGGCCTCACCTTCCTTGTTGGAGCCAAACCGCAGGAATGCACGGCCCATCTCCACCAGCAGCGCAAAGGCATTCTTCCGAGCACCCACCGACACCTCTTTGGTGCACAGGATCACCTGGCCCAGGCAGACCAATCAGCATGTGCTCCCCAAGCCAGCAGCCCTGTGTGGTGCCCATGTGCCCGCGCTGCAAGCTGAGCCCGCCCCCAGCACTAGCACTGCCTTCCCCAAGTTACTGTTTATTTGTGTGTATGTGTGGTACTAGGTTCAAAACCCAGAGACATTCTAGATCCAGGCTACATCCCAGGCCTTTATTTTTTTGTTTGGAAAGAGGGTCCCCTTAGATTGATCAAAGTCTCACTGCTTGCTGAGTCTATCTTCAAACCTGCCATCCTCCTGTCTCAGCCCCCAAGTACTGGCATCACAGGAGTGAGCCACTATGCCCGACGCCTCCCAAGACTGACAGGCTCTGGGGAACCATACTCCAGAAAACTCCCCAAACACACAGACCTTCCCACTTGCCTCACCTCTGGGATAAGGGCGGCGATAAACTCCTCGTGCTCAGCCGACAACTTCTTCACAATATGGATGAGGCATTTCAAACGGGGCTGTGGACAGGGCACAGCAGCGGGGACCCTTCAGTGCTAGCCCCTCACCCAGGGGCTCCTCTCAGAAGCACCGGTCCCCTGCAGAACAGGTGCCCTGGAACCCTTACCCTCTTGGCAGGCGAGGATGTGCTCCGCAGTGAGTCCAGCAGTGTCTTCTTCAGGTCATCCAGGTGGGTCTGCACAAAGCGGGCCCCGGGGCCCTGGGAACTGGCACACACCTCCTCTAGTATGCGGTAGGCCTTCTTCTGCACCCCGTGGGCCTTGCTCTGGGCGGGGGGGGATGGGAGACAGGAACAGGTGAGGAAGGGGCTGAGATCCACTCCCATCCAGTGACAGTCCAGAGCATCCACTGTGGCCAGCTCTAGAGTTCAGAAGCAGCAGGCCTTGCCCAGTGCCCCGGAGCTCATGAGGTCTGACGGGGCTGGCGGAGTATGGACAGCAAGAGGGCAGTCCTGTGCCATTCGTGGGAGGCACCAGGACATGGGCAGAGAGCCATTCCCCTGCCACTTGTAAATAGTTCACACTCCGGAAGCACAGGCTGGCAGCCCCTCTAGCTGCAGCAGTGCTCTCCTCCCACTGGTTCCTGGGACTCCAAAGGAGCCACCTGTCACTCTTCCTGGGACACCATCCTGAGGCGAGGAGGCCCTGATGTCCACCCCAGAGCGCTTCCCATCTGCTGCTGCTAGGCCTTCAGGAGGCAATGCTCACTGAGCTCTGCACAGCTGTTGGTCACAGGGCGGACAACTTAGACAGAGGCCCCAGCACACGCACAGGCGCACGTGGCACCTACAGCACCTGGACCCTTAACAGCCTAGTGAAGCTGCAGGGGGCCAGGGAAGGGAGGGTGGGCCGGGAGGACAGATGGTCAGATCAGGCTGGGCCTAGTGAGCAGCGAGCGAGTGGGCAGGCAAAGGACACCTCGGCAGAGCATGGCACCTACAGGACAGACGGCAGGACGGGGTACAAGGAAGACAGCACAGGTGAGGAAGGGAAGCGGATCTGGCCGCGTTGGGAAGGATGAGCTCCTGCAGACAGACCCACCTCACAGGAGCCCCTTCTCCCCAGGGAGCTGGTGTGGGGCTCACCTCTAGGTAGGGCCGGATGGTGGAATACAGCTTGCTGATGGCGGCTTCGTCAGCATGAGGGGCCAGTGCCACGACCAGGTCCAGGACAGACAACCTGCTCAGGGCAGGAGGCCAAGGAGGGGATGAGGGGGCTGGAGATGGGCACAGACTATTAGGATTCTTATGTCTAGGGGCTACCAGAATGTGGGCAAGTCAGGTTAGGACGAGGGGTATGGAAGGAGCTTGAGAACAGTAGTTACAGCGCGCGTGGACAGAGCCTGGGTGCACCAAGCACTGCTCCCGGTGCTTCACACCAGTTCCTTTCAGCCTCCACGAGCCCTGCTGCAGGTACTATTATCAAGAATTCAGAAGCAGAGTGGTAAGTACCCTGCCAAGGTCACATAGACTGTAAGTGATGGAGCTAGGATTTGAAACCAGGCAGTGATTCTGGGGTCCTTATTTCTCCCTAGCAAGCTAAAAGGCCTCTCAGGGCTAAGATATTCAATGTCTCAAACTTCCCCAAATAATTCCAGAGTAAATCCACAGGGCTCTACACGACATGCCCCAGCTCCTGGACTGCCACCCAGGGACGGCCTGAACACATTACCTGGTGAGGTCAGAGCTGGTAGGGTCGAGCACTTTCTCAGTGGCTTTCTCTAGGAAACCATTCACCAACTGGCAGCCCCAGAGGAGAAAAGAACAGAGTAGCTGCAGCAGCAGGCCTCAGAGCCGCTTCTCCACCCTTTAGGAGCCTCTGGTGTGGCCCCAGCCAAAGGCGCATGTGCGGTCTGTTCTCCAGGTGGCAGAGGCCCACGTGAGCCCAGGAGGAGGGTTCTCAGCCTTCCCAGTATGCCCCCCCGCCCCCCCGCAGCTCACCTGGCACTCCGTTATGGTGAGGTACGTTTTGATGGTTTCCAGCACAGCTCGGCGAGGGGCTGGTGTGTCCCCTTCTGCGACAGGCTGTCCATACAGGTTGAAGAGGATTGGCAGAAAGTTCTTGGCAAAGCGGCTCACTTCCGCACGGTCAGCCTCTGGCGGGAGAACCAAAGTTTGCACTGAATAGACAGGAGCGGACCCTGCCTCTGTGGCCAGAAGCTGTCACCCACGAGCATCCTTTTAGGGGACCCTGTGGCAGAACTCAGAACCCAGGATCTGAGGCTCCTCTGCCAGGAGGGCCTGAGGCCAGGGCCCAGCAACAAGGCATGTGTGGTGTGGGCTCCACAGCTCCTGTCCTGGGGCGCTAACATTGCACAAGCCACAGTGGCTGTCAGGACAGTGGGAGCAGAGGCGAGAGAGGCAGCCGTTTCCAGCCACCCGTAGCTCTGTAGGCACCAGCAGCACAGGATGGGCTGCATGGGCGCGTTTTTGTGGCCCTGCCTGGCAGCAAGCCACAGCAGACCAGAGCAGGGGCCAGGGACCTGGGCCCACACATACCTGCCTCACAGCCCTTGGTGATGAGGGTGCGCAGGGCCTGGCACACAGTGACCCTCAGGTCCGGGCGCTCGCTGATGGCTGTGCCCAATGTCCGGGCCAGACCTTTGAAGGACACAGCCACGTCTGTGGGCCTGGTACAGAAGCCAGGCAGGAGGGTCCAGATCTGTGGGAGAAGGGCAGGGTAAAGCAGAGTGACAGCAGCAGCTCAGGCCCGAGCTCTCTTGCCCACACCTCCCTGGCTGACCGTACCTGCCACTGGAGCGTCTCATAGATCTTGGACTCCACAGTGCTGCCCACCTGGGCCAGGTCCATTGCTGGAGCGTATGACAAAGACATGGTGTGACCCGGGGAACCCTCCTGGCCAACGGGCCTCATTTCACCAAAAGCAAAAGCCCAACGATGAGGAGGAAAATACAGGTGACTCCCCCTCCCCATAAATTAGATCATAGTAGTTGTTTTTTTCTATGACATTAAAATAGACTCACAGAAGACAGAAAATGGATGTCTCTCTATAGTCTTACTTCCCTAGGTAAGGTCTGTTTCTCACGACAGTTTTTGTGTGTCTATGTGTGGATATGTGTATACACTGCTGGGGATGGAGCCCAGGGGAATTCTAGCTTTGAGCTACACTCCCAAGCCCTATTTTATTTTTTATTTGGAAGTAGGGTCTCATAAAGTTACTGAGGGACCTAAGTTGCTGAGGATGGCCTTGAACCTGTGATCCTCCTCTTTCAGCCTCCCAAGTACTGGGATTATAGGCATAACCAGCCTTTTGTTTTTTATTTTGAAACAGGATCTCACTATGTTGCTGAGGGTCTCACTAAGCTGGTGAGGCTGGCCTCAAATCTATGATCCTCCTGTCTTAGTGGGCTACCATGTCTGGCTTCTCATGACTTTCACCTTCTTTTTTTTTTTTTCGGGTCTGGGGATGGAACCCAGGGGCATTTGACCTCTGAGCTACACCCCCTGCCCTATTTTTTATCCTTTATTTTGAAACCGGGTCTCACTGAGTTGCAGAGGGCCTCACTAAGTAGCTGAAGCTGTCCGCGAACCGAGATCCTCCAGATCTCAGCCTCCCGAATGCTGGGATTACAAGCGTGCCCACCACGCCCGACTCACCTTTTTTTTTTTTTTGGTGGTACTGGGGTTCCTGGAAGCCCTTCTACCTCCGGGCTACACTCCCAAACCTATTTTTACATTTTTTTGAAACAGGGTCTCCTAAGCCAGCGTACGCGGCTGGCTTCGAACCTGCGCGATCCTTCTGTCTCTGCCTCCTGAATGCTGGGATTACAAGCGTGCCCACCACACCCGGCTCACCTACTTCTTTAAACACATGCATAGTTTTTGTTTGTTTGTGGTACTAGGGATTGAACCCAGGGGCATTCTACCTCTCAGCTATACTCCTCAGCTCTGGGTTCCATCCCCAGTACCACAAAAAAGAAAAAGAAAAAAGACATAAATGGGTCTATGCAGTACATATAGTTTTGTATTGGTACTGGGGATTGAACCCAGGGGTATTCTATCTGATCTACACCCCCAGCCCCATTTTAATTTTGAAACAAGGTCTCACTAGGTTGGGGAAAGTCTTACTACTTGCTGAGGCTATCCTTGAACTCACAATCCTCTTGTCTCAGTCTCCCGAGTATGAGAATTACAGGCATGCACCACCACACCTGGATTACATTTATTGTTTTATAACCTTGTTTTAATTTTTTGCAGTGGGGCAAAGGGTGCTGAAGATTAAACCCAGGGGTATTCTACCTCCAAGCTATACCACAGACAGCCTTAGTTTTTAAAATTTTGATTTGGAAACTGAATCTCATTAAGTTGCTGAGGCTGGCTTCGAACCTACCTGTGATCCTCCTGACTCAGCCTCCCAAGTACTGGGATTACAGGTGTGCACTACCACACTCAGTTTCTCTCTCTTTTTTTTTCGATACTGGGGATTGAACCGAGGGGCATTCTACCTCTGATCTCTACCCCCAGCCCTATTTTTTATTCTTTATAAAAATATCTCACTGGGTCTCACTGAGTTGCAAAGGGCCTCACTAAATAGTAGCTGAGGCTGTCCATGAACCACGATCCTCCTGTCTCAGCCTCCCAAATGCAGGATTATAAGCATGTGTCACCACGCCCAGTTCTTTTTTAATAATAATAATATCTCAAAGTTGTACCAAAACTAACATAACTAGAACCTGCTAAGGGACCTGCAGGTTATGTCAGATTCTTTGCTAGTAGAAACTACATAGCTAGGAACATATTTGCATGCATATTAATGGGTGTGTAAGTCTGTCCTAAGGAAATACATGAGTACATATCCATTTTATATATATGCAAAGAACACTGCCAGAGAGCTGGGTGGGGCTCAGTGGTACAGCATGTGCCTAACACATATAAGTCCGTGGGTTCATGCCCCAAAACAAAAATAAAATAAAAATAAAAACTGCCAGCTGGGTGTGCTGGCGCATGCTTGTAATCCTAACATCTGGGAGGCTGAGGCAGGAGGACTGTGGTTCATGAACAGCCTCAGCTACTTAGTGAGGCCTTTTGCAACTCAGTGAGACCCTGTTTCAAAATAAAAAATAAAAAATAGGGTTGGGGTGTAGCTCAGAGGTAGAATGCCCCTAAATTCCATCCCCAGTACTGAAGAAACAAACAAACAAACAAACAAAAACTGCTTATATTCCTTGTTTTTACAGATAGAAATAATGAAAATAAGCTGGGCGTGGTGGCACATGCTTGTAACCCCAGCATTCAGGAGGCTGAGACCAGAGGACCGCAGTTCGCGGACAGCCTCAGCTACTTAGTGAGGTCCTCTGCAACTTAGTGAGACCCTGTTTAAAAATAAAGAACAAAAAATATAGTCGGGTGTGGTGGCGCATGCTTGTAATCCCAGCATTTGGGAGGCTGAGACAGGAGGATCATGGTTCACAGACAGCCTTAGCTACTTAGTGAGGCCCTTTGTAACTCAGTGAGACCCTGTTTCAAAATAAAGAATAAAAAATAGGGCAGGGGTATAGCTCAGAGGTTAAATGCCCCTGGGTTCCATCCCCAGACTCAAATAAAAAATAGCGCAGGCGGAGGTCAAATGCCTCTGAGTTCCATCCCCAGACCCGCAAAAAAAAAAAAAAAAAAGACATTACCATTTATTTTAGTAATCCTCTCTGGGAGGGGGTGTTGAACAGTTTCTATTTTCCTCTTTAAATACTTCCTATTCTTTTTATAAGACATTATTTATCTTTTTTTTTTTTTTTGTAAGTCTGGGGATTGAACCCAAGGCATTCTATCTCCAAGCTACACCCCCAGCCCTATTTTTTATTCTTTCTTTCTTTCTTTCTTTCTTTCTTTCTTTCTTTCTTTCTTTCTCTTTTTTTCTTTATTTTTGTGGTACTGGGAATGAAACCCATGGGCTTTCTACCTCTGGAAGATACTCCCAGACCTATTTTATATTTTATTTGGAAACAGGGTCTCACTAAGTTGCCAAGAGCCTAAGTAAGCAGCTGAGGCTGGCTTCAAACTTGTGCGATCCTCCTGTCTCAGCCTCCCAAGTGCTGGGATTACAAGCGTAATAGTGCCCAGCTTATTCTTTATTTTGAAACAGGGTCTATGTTGCAGAGGGCCTAAGTAGCTGAGGCTGGCTGTGAACCTGGACTCTCCTGTCTCAACCTCCCACATACTGGGATTATTTGTTTGCTAGTTTTGGGTACTGGAGGTTGATTCCTGGGAGCATTCTATCTCCAAGTTCTACCTCCAGCCCCCTTTAATTTTTTATTTTGAAACAGGGTCTCACAAAGTTGCCAAGGCTGGCCTCGAACCTGTGATCCTCCTGTGTCAGCCTCCCAAGTACTGGGATTACAGGTATGGACCAACATGCCTAGGCCTATAAGATATTTAAAATCAGAAACCCTGCCCTAGGATGGGGTTCCTCAACACTGACACCGATATTTTTGGTCAGATAATTCTTTTGTGTGTTTTGTTAGTGGGGACTCAACCCAAGGGCACTCTACCACTGGGACATACCTAATCCCTCTCCATTTTAGTGGTATTGCAGATTGTACTCCAGCCCTATTTTATTTTAATTAATTAATTATTTTTTTTGCAGGTCTAGGGATGGAACCAAGGGGCATTTGACCTCCACGCTACACCCCTGCCCAAATTTTCTTATCTTTTTTTTTTTTTTTTTGCGTGTGTCTGGGGATGGAACCCAGAGGCATTTGACCTTCTAGCTACACCCCCTGCCCAATTTTTTATTCTTTATTTTGAAACAGGGTCTCACTGAGTTGCAAAGAGCCTCACTAAGTAGCTGAGGCTGTCCGCGAACTGCGATCCCCCAGTCTCAGCCTCCCAAATGCTGGGATTACAAGCGTGAGCCACCACGCCCAGCTTTATCCTTTATTTTGAAACAGGGTCTAAGTTGTGGAGGGCCTCACTGAGATTGCCTCCTGAATGCTGGGATTACAAGTGTGTGGCTCCTATTTTATTTTGAAACAGTCTTACAAATTTACCATGCTCTGCCTTGAGCCTGTGATTATACTAGGATTGCAGCCTGAGCCATTGTACCTGGCACATTCAGCACATCTGGGATGGGCTTGCTAAGGTGTGCAGACTGGCCTTGAGCTTGTGACCCTCCTGTCTCAGCTACCCAAGTTGCTGGGATCACAGATGTGTACCACTGCACATGGGTTGGCCAGGC
Source organism: Muscardinus avellanarius (assembly GCF_963383645.1). Lineage (NCBI taxonomy): Eukaryota > Metazoa > Chordata > Mammalia > Rodentia > Gliridae > Muscardinus > Muscardinus avellanarius. The sequence goes on from NC_137789.1 coordinate 130,172,476, forward strand.
AATTCTTAGTTGCGGAGATGTCCTGTGCACTGTAGGATGTTTAACAGCATCCTTGGCCTCTGTCCCCTAGATGCCAGAGCGCTTGCCTCCCCGTGATGACAATGAAAAATGTCTCTGGACACGGCCACATAATCCGAGAGCAGCAAAACTAGCCCCACTGAGAACCACTGCCCTAAGCCGGGCGTGGTGGTGCATGCTTGTAATCTCAGTACTTGGGAGGCTGAAACAGGAGGATCCCACAGGTTCAAAACCAGCCTTAGCTACTTAGTGAGGTTCTCAGCAATTTAGTGAGACCCTGTTTCAAAATAAAATATAAAATAGGTTGGGGGTTGGGGGGTAGCCCAGAGGTAGAGGCCCCAGGGTTCCATTCCCAGGACCACACACACACACAAAAAAAAAAAAAAAGAGAACCACTGTCCTAGATCAGGTGCCAGCAAACTTTTGCAGTAAGGGCCCATTTTCAGACTTTGCAGGTCATATGATTTCTCTTCCAACTACTTAACTCTGCCACTTTAAAAAGCAGTGTGGAGAGCTAGGTGTAGCGGTGCATCTTGTGACCCCAGTACTACTTGGGAGCCTGAGACAGGAGGATCCAGGGTTTATGGTGAGCCTGACCCACTTAGTGAGGCCCTATTCAACTTACTGGGACCGTTTTAAAATAAAATGTAAAATAGGGCTGGGATAGAGCTCAGAGATAGAATGCCCTTGGGTTCAAATCTCCAGGAACACACACACACACACGCACGCACGTGCGCTATCACCAGGGCAAAAATGCATCTAGCACTCTGCTTGACCCTCATCCAAGTATCTGTCTGCTTAACACAGTTCGAGTAAGCTAGAGGGTGCGTGGAGAAAGAAGACCAAGGACGGGATGAAACAAAAACCTATGTCTCAAAGGAGAGAGAAGGGCCAGGCGTGGTGGTGCACACCTGTAATCTCAGTTCTTGGGAGGCTGAGACAGGAGGATCGTGCAGGTTCGAAGCCAGCCACAGCTACTTAGTGAGGATCTCAGCAACTTAGTGAGACCCTGTTTCAAATAAAATATAAAAAATAGGTCTGGGAGTATAGCTCGGAGTAGGAAGCCCCCAAGTTCCATCCCCCGTACCATAAAAAAAAAAAAACAAAGAGAGGGGAGGAACCGAGGATAACAGCCAGAAGAACCATCTCAGGAAATAACCATCAGTTTTAAATACTTAAGATTCTACTGTTGATTTAAAAATATGTAATACAGATAAATACATACATATGTAAATACATCTACAGGTATATCAAAGTAAATATAGCTGTCCCTCAATATCCACGTGGGATTGGTCCTAGGCCCCCTGTTGATAACAAAATCTGCAGATGCTCATGTCCTTTCTATAAAACAGTGTAGTACTTACATATAACCTACACACATCCTCAGATGTACTTTCATACCTTGACTTCTCGATTACTTACAATGCCTAACAGGATGTCAATGCTATATAAAGTTTTTATACTGTATTGTGTAGTAACAAGACAAAGAAGTTGACAGGTGTTTAGTACAGATAGAGTTTTTTTCTTCTAAATATTTGTGTGTGTGGTGGGGGAAGTACTGGGGATTAAACGGCATTCTACCTCTGAGATACACTCCCAGCCTACTTTATTTTTATTCTGCAACAGGGTCTTGCTAGGTTGCTGAGAGACTCCCTATTTGCCAAGGCTGTCCTCAAACCTGAAATCCTATCTCAGCCTCCCAAATACTCGAACTATTGGCATGTGCCACCACACCTAGCTTTCCTGAATATTTTTTATCTTTAGTTGACTAAATATGGAGACACAGAATGCAAGGATAGAGAGTGCCAACTCTATACACATAAACAAACATAATTTTTTTTTTTTTTTGGTGGTACTGGGGTTCCTGAAAACCCTTAACCTCTGGGCTACACTCCCAGACCTATTTTTTATATTTTTATTTGGAAACAGGGTCTCTTAAGCTAGCGAGGTTGACTTTGAACCAGCAATATACTCTTGTCTCTGCCTCCCAAGCGCAGGGATTATTTTGTTTTTTGGGGTTTTTTTTTGGTGGTACTGGAGATGGAACCCAGGGGCTTTTCTACCCCCAGGCTACACTCCCAGACCTATTTCATATTTTATTTGGAAACAAGGTCTCACTAAGTTGCTGAGAGCTTCACTAAGTAGGTGAGGCTGACTTTGAACCAGCGCGATCCTCCTGTCTCTGCCTCCCAAGCGCGGGGATTATTTTGTTTTTTGCTTTTTTTTGGTGGTACTGGGGGTGGAACCCAGAGGCTTTCTACCTCCGGACTATACTCCCAGACCTATTTTATATATTTGATTTGGAGATAGGGTCTCACTAAGTTGCTGAGAGCCTCACTAAGTAGCTGAGGCTGACTTTGAACCAGCGCGATCCTCCTGCCTCTGCCTCCCAAGCGCGGGGATTACAAGCACGTGCCACCATGCCCGGCCCACATTATAAATTTTTAAGTCTCTCTCAAGGGCTCTGATGAGGAAGAGGGACAGAAATGTTCCTGGCAATCCAAGGGAAAAAACAAGCCCCAGGGTGGAGGCTCCGACCCAGGGAGGGATACCTGCCTATGACCCAAAGCAGAGCAAAGGGCAAGGTCGGCTAACAATGGGACTCAGCCACTGGCCAGCCACCTGCTTGGCAGAGGGATGCTGTCAAATGTCCTGAAGTTTGGATGTACTGGACTTAGAGCCCTTTCTGACCTCTTTGGATAAGCCCCTAGACAGTAGGCCTTGGGCTATACACAGGTATGGGCTCTGTACCTTTGCTCTTCAGAGTGGTAGCCAGGGGCAAGAAGTAAGTAGTGAAGAAGCCAAGTCTCGTTTCCCGGACATGGTCTCGGATGACAGGCAGCAGCCAGCTCCGTGGGAAATCCAGAGTCTCTCTGGGAGAAGGAAGAGAAGGACCAAGTAAAGAAGAGGTGACAGCCTGAACAGCCCACTGCACAGACACTTCAGTGCACATGCTTCCCCAGGAGAATGAGCTGCCTGACTCTCCTGGGGCTCAGACTAAGCTGACCAGGGTCACACTTACTCAGAGCCATCAATTTCCAAAGGCACAGCCTGCAACACCACCTCTGGTCCCATGCTGGTCACAGCAGCCCCCACTGCCTGGTCCAGGGCGGCCGTGTGGGGGAAGTGAGGGGAGAGGCGCAGGTCGCACAGAGACTGGAGGCACTGCAGAGAGTTCAAATGTTACACAGCGAAACACACTCCCAGAGCTACAGGTGTGGCTCAGTGGTAGTTTTTTTACGTAGCATGCACAAAGCCCTAGGTTTGAGCCATAGCAGCCCCCCAAAACTAAATAAAATAAAATGGTAAAGGGCTAGTTTCACATGTGCAAGGCCGATTTCAAGCCCTAGTACTATAAAAATAAATTAGTTTAAAAAAAATGGTGTTTTTCAACTTCCAGCCAAAAATTTCCTACCCAGCAAAACTTTCTGTCAAATTAGATGGGGAAATAAGAAGCTTCCATGACAAACAGAAACTGAAGGAATTTATGTCTTCAAAACCAGCGCTAGAGAAAATACTCAAAGAGATTAACTACAAAGAAAAAACAGGTAACACACCAGAACCAGAGAAACAAGAGTTTCCATCCAACAGTCAACTAAGATTGGTTATCTGTGGAGATTCATTACTTATGTTAGTCTTTTACCTATCTCTAAATGGTATTGTTTGCCTTTATTGTTGTTAATTTTTAGGATTTCTAGTTGGAATATTAATATACCTTCAGATAGAGCATTTGGAAATATTTTATCCCATTCTATTAGTAACTGTTAACTCTGTTTACATTGTCTTTGGATATACAATATTTTCTTTTATTTTTTAGGGAGTTTGTATACTCTTCTGTTGCCTGTGCCATTGAAATCATATCCAAGAAATCACTGCCAATTTCAATGCTGTGAGGTTTTATGACCCAGATTTTTCTCCTTAAAGTTTATAGTCTTAAGATTTATATTTAGGTCTTTTATCTATTTTGAGTTAATATTTGTATATGGGATTAGGTAAGGGTCCAACTTTATTCTTTTCCATGTAATTATTATGTTTCAACAATATTTAGTTAAAAGATTATTATTTCCACCACCAAATGTTCGTGGAAACCTTGTCAAAAATAACTTGACAATATAGGGAAGAATTTAGCTCTAGGCTTTTATTTAACTCCAATGGTTTATATATCTGCCTTTAGAACAGTACTACACTGTTTCAATTATTGTAGCTTTATATGGTTTGAAATCAGAAAATATATATCTTCTAGCTTTGTTCTTTTTCAAGATCGTTTTGGGTATCTAGAGTCCATATTCCATATTAGGATAGATTTTTTTTCTGAAAAATAAATATATAAATATATGATAGTTTCACCTAAAAAAATAGAAAAAAAATATTCTCTGGTAAGAAAGAAAGTAAAAAGAAATATTGAAATGTTATCTTTAAGTCATCAAAAGCTTGGTATCAGACAAATGAAACTGTTATGTGAGATTATCATTTTTAATTTTGGATAAATTGCTATAATACTAGATGTCAACCACTAAGCCAAGCATGGGAGGGAGGGATGGGGAGAGAATGGGGTGGGGATCGGGTGGGGGCTGACTGGGCAATGTGTGCATGTATGTCTACAAAAGTTTGTATCCCACTATGATGTATAAATACAGTGCACCAATAAAAAATAAAAATAAAAAATAAAAAATAAAAAATAAATGGTGTTTTTATGTTGACAAGGTAAATCAGCTACAATAGCTAATTAGCAAAAAGGTTCCTTTTTCTCTTACTTGACCTCATAACAGATACACATGATGAGCAGAGACCCATGACCCATATCAGGCCAGTCTCCAAAAGTGTTATGGATTTGGATTTGGGATTATGGGTCCAGGTTAAGCTCCACAGTAGAAGACATACACTAATAATCCAAATTGAAGCTGGGCGTGGTGGCACAAGACTATAATCCCAGTACTTTGGAGGCTGACACAGGAGAATTAGAGGTTTGAGGACAGCCTCAGAAAATAATGAAACTATTATCAATCTAGTGAGACCTTTCTTCAAAAAAAAAAAAAAAAAAGATAAAGATAGGGCTGGGGGTATAGCTTAGAAATAGAATGTCCCTGGGTTCAATCCTCAGTAGCAAAAAGAATCCTGAAATAATCTAACTGACCCACCACTGATGCATATGATCCTGCCAAAGCCCAGGATTTTTATTTTATTTTTGTGTGGTACTGGGGGTGGAACTCAGGGGCTTTTCTACCTCCAGGCTACACTCCTGACCTATTTTATACTTTATTTGGAAACAGGGTCTCACTAAGTTGCTGAGAGCCTCACTAAGTAGCTGAGGCTGGCTTCAAACCTGTGCAATCCTCTTGTCTCAGCCTCACAAATTCTGGGATTACAAGCACGCACCACCACGCCTGGCGAGGACAGGATTTTTTTTTTTTTTTTTTTTTTGGTGGGTCTGAGGATGGAATCCAGGGGCATTCAACCTCCAAGCTACACCCCTACCCTATTTTTTTTATTCTTTATTTTGAAACAGGGTCTCACTAAGTTGAAAAGGATCTCACTAAGTAGCTGAGGCTGTCCGCAAACCATGATCCTCCTGTCTCAGCCTCCAGAATGCCAGGATTACAAGTGTACACCACCATGCCCAACAAGACCCAGGATTTTTAATAATTTGTTTCACTTAACACATAAGAAGCTAAGTGAAGTGGTGCATGCTTGTAATCCCAGTACTTGAGAGGAAGATACAGGAGGATCACAGCTTTGAGGACAGTCTCAGCAAGTACTGAGACTCTCATCAACCTAGCAAGGCCCTGTTTCCAAATAAAAATAAGTCAGGCCGCCAGGTGTGGTAGCACAGGTTTGTAATCCCATTTCTGGGAGGCTGAGAAAGGAAGATTGCAGGTTTGCAGCCAGGCTCAGCTATTAATTGAGTCTCTCTGCAACTTAGTGAGATCCTGTTTCAAAATAAGGAATTAAAAATAGCCAGGCACGGTGGCGCACACTTGTAATCCCAGGATTCGGGAGGTGGAGACCAGAGGATTGCGATTCACGGACAGCCTCAGCTACTATTTAGTGAGGCCCTCTGCAACTCAGTGAGACCATGTTTCCAAATAAAGAATAAAAAGTAAGGCTGGGGGTGTAGCTAGGAGGTAGAATGCTCCTGGAATCCATCCACAGTACTGCAAAATAGAAAATAAATAAAACTAGGATGGGGGTATAGCTGAGAGGTAGATGACTCTGGAAAACAAAAAACACCAGGTTTCGCATACAAATGTAACTTTCCAATTTATGGGGTTTTTTTGTTTTTGTTTTTTTTTGTAACTGGAGAATGAACTCAGAGGCATTCTACCTCTGAGCTACACCCCCAGCAATATTTATTTTTTACTTTGAAACAGGGTCTAATTAAGTTGTGGAGGGCCTCAATGAAGTAGCTGAGGCTGGCTGTTACCTTTGATCCTCCTTTCTCAGACTACCAGTTCTGGGATTACACATTTGTGCCACTACCCCCACTTCCAATTTATCTTAAAGAAATGGTGGTGTCTGGCAAAGGCAAGTCCACACAGCAGTTAGTGAGTGAATCAGCAGCACTGAGGAGACAAGGCTGAGCCCTCCTGTCGCCAACCCCTCAGCCTGGCCTCTCAGGGACCTTGCAAGCCTCTTGTAGGAAGTCAGCTTTGCCAACTCAGCAATTAGGGCCCAGGCCACGCTGTTGGAGGGAGAAGCACTCTCCCTCCCTCCCAAAGTGGCTTCTTTTTCCCAGCCAATAGTGGAAGGGAGTCAATAAGGAAGGCCCAGCCCGAGGAGGTTAGCAGGGGTCTGGGCCCCACACTCTCCTGGAGCTGGAGCCTTGTCGGCTCCTGGGTCATCCAGTCCTTAAATGGCTGACTCTGGACTGGAGTAACCTCCCTGGGACCTAAGGCTGTTTAAAACATTAACACCATATTCACTCATTATACAACATTCAGAAAACTGAAAGGGCTGGAAATCACACTGGCTCCCTACATGTGAAAACCATAAACTTCAGCAAAGCCTAGTGAGCAGGCGTGGAAAGTGCCTGTGTCCCTACCTGCCTCTCCCTTGTTGGCCCAGTCACCCCCGGGACATGGCACTGGGCACCTGCTGCGTGCAGTCAGGGGAAGGGGTAGAGTACGTGCCCCGAGGGCCCAGCCCCCCGCAGTCCCCAGCTCACCTTCTTCATCACTGGATGCGCATGCCTCCCACATGCCTCAAAGAAGACACACAGTAGCTGCAGCACAGAGTTCCAGGCCGCGTGGAATTTGTACGTCAGGCCCTCTTCCACTGCCCTGCCAGGACACAGGTGCAGTCAGAGCCACGCTCATGCCACCCCTGCCCAACCATGAAAAGTCAAGGCTGGCGCCATGAGCTAGACCCGGCCTGTGAGGAAGGGCCCAGGAAAGGCAAGAGGGACTGCGAATTCGCAGTGCCACACTGCTCCCCAGATCGGGTTAATTTACATACTCCTGGGGCTTAAAGGAAAGCCTATGAGGTAGTAATCTGTCCCGTCTGCAGGTGAGAAAACTGAGGGACAGAGATTAAGAGATTAAATGACCTGGTAGTGACGACAATGCCCCCCCCCCCCCCCAATCTGAGGTCTGTCACTGTCCTGTGCTCTTTCTGACCCGGGGAGGAAGAATGGGCTAGGAACAGTGGTCTGGGCAGAGGGAAAGCCTCTGGCCCCTTCTAGCCTGTGCATACCTTGTTCTGTCATCTCCCCTGTGTCTGGTTCCCTGTAGATTTTAGGCAGGATCTATGGGGGTCAGTGTGGCAAGAAGTGTAGCTGGGTGGCATAGTTCTACTCGAGATTTCCTGAAACTTCATCCCAGGTATGCAGGAAACAGGCCTCTGTCCCTTTGCCCCATGAGGAACCACCACAACACCAGGCCATGGGGCTGAGCAGGCAGACCCCCAGGAGCTGACCGGAGCCAGCAAGCCTGCCCTGGGTTACTCAGGGGCGCTTGGCACTCCGAGCTTCTACGCTGCCCTGCTCGGAGGTAGGGTGGCCCCTAGCCGTGTCTGTGAATGGCTCTTCCCACAGGTATAGTGGGCACCATAGCGTGTCAATAAGAAAGAGGACTGTGGTCAGCCTGCCACTGGCTGGGTGACCTCAGTTTTCTCAACCGTAAGATGGGAAAAGTACTGATCTCCTAGCACCACATGGGTCACTAGTAGTTTGTAGTTACTGAATGCCGAACTGTGTGCCAGGTACTGACCTGAAAGCCTTGAAAGTGCTCCCTCGCTCAGTCCTCAATATCATTCCCCTACTTTTTTTGGTGGTACTGGGGGTAGAACCCAGGGACTTTTCTACCTCTGGGCTATGTTCCCTGACCCATTTTATACCTTATTTGGAAACAGTCTCACTAAGTTGCTGAGAGCCTCACTAAGTAGCTAAGGCTGGCTTCGAACCTGTGCGATTCTCCTGTCTCAGCCTCCCAAGCACTGGGATTACAAGTGTGCACCACCACGCCTGGCTGTCATTCCCCTTTAAAGACAATCGTGAGATTTAGAGAGGTGGAGAAGTTTGCTCCAGGTACCTGGGCCTTGTAATCACTGGAGCTGGATTTTGTGTGTGTGTGCATGGTTCTGGGGATTGAACCCAAAGGCATTCTACCTCCAAGCTATACTCCCAGCCCTATTTTATTTTTATTTTGAAACAGGTTGATGAGAGTCTTTCTACTTGCCGAGGTTGTTCTTGAACCTGTGATCTTCCTGTCTCATCTTCGCAAGTACTGAGATTACAAGCATGAACCACCAGGCCCAGCTTAGAGCTGGATTTAATACAGCTCCAGGGTCCAGGAGCCCCAGGGACCCTAGGGAGCCAGCACCCGCCTTCTCATGCCCACACTTTGGCATCTCTCCCAGTGCTGGCGCACCTTACATATGGCAGTGCTCCAACTGGCAGGAGCGGCTCTGGCTAAGGTTTGTGAGGCAGACTGAAATCCCAATGAGAGCCTGATGCATAGCTGAGTGCATGGCCCACAGTAAGTGGAGTGCTGCTCATCAGACAGGACTTTATACATGGTGCCCCTCGTGCCCCCTTAACACAGACACCATGAGCTCACCTGAACATCTTCGCGATGCACTGGGGCGGACCGGAGGCCGAGGAGGTCACAGAGCCCAAGTCGGCCATGTGCGGAGCTACACATTCCTTCACCATCTCCTGCAAAGAGACCACAGGCTGTGGGCCCCGGGCAGCCCCGTAGCACCCACCCTCCCAGGTGACTGCTGCCTGAAGCTTCAGAGAAGCCTGGCTCCTACTTGGGACCAAGTTAGAGGAAAGAGCAGGAGGCAAGGAGAACGTCTATGCCCCTGCATCCTCAGCCAAGCTGGAGCTGGAGCTTCGGTACCTTGAGGCTCTCAGTTGCAGCTGCCACCACCTGCGAGTGAGGGGACAGGAGACAGGTCATGGCAGTTCCAAAAAAGCGAGGGAGGTGGCCCAGTCCTAGGTCCCGCTGCAACCTGTCAAGAGAGAAGTTTTCTGTAGGGCTTGAACTTGAGCCTGAGAGACCTACATCCCCAGTCTACAACCTCCATTTTTTTTTTTAGTACTAGGGATTAAACCCAGGAGCATTCTACCTCTGAGCTACAGACCCAGCCCTATTTTATTTCTCATTTTGAAACAAAAAAAAAAGGGTCTGACAGTCAGGCATGGTGGCACATGCTTGTAATCCCAGCATTTGGGAGGCTGAGACAGGAAGATCATGATTCGCAGACAGCCTCAGCTACTTAATGAGGCCCTTTGCAACTCAGTGAGACCTTGTTTCAAAATAAAGAATAAAAAATAGGGCTGGGGGTGTAGCTCAGAGGTAGAATGTTCCTGGGTTCCATCCCCAGTACTGGAAAAAAAAAAAAAGTCTGATAAAGTACCTGAGGGCCTAAGTTGTTCAGGCTGTCTTTGAAACTATGATCCTATCTCAGCCTCCCAAATACTGGGATTACAGGTATTCACCACCATGCCTGGCTGTGTACGTGTGTGTGTGTGTGGGGGGGGGGTACTGGGGATGGAATCCAGGGAAATTTGACCTCCGAGCTACACCTCCTACTCTATATTTTATTGTTTATTTTGAAACATGGTCTCACTGAGTTGCAGAGGGCCTCACTAAGTAGCTGAGGCTGTCCGCAAACCATGATCCTCGGGTCTCAGCTTTCCAAATGCTGGGATTACAAGCGTGCGCCGCCACACCTGGACATCTACTCTGTTTCTGATGGCTACAGAGCCTGGTGGAGCGTCAGGGCTGAGGTCATGCTATGCAAAGTGTCTCCAACTGATTACTATACACACATTTTCTTCCTAATCTTATTCAAGAAAGTGAATTATTAAGTAGTCAGGGCCGAACCTGGACCAAACCTGAATGAATGTAGAGACAGAACCAGGGGAACCCAGAAACTGGGTTCATAGGACTGTGAAACCCAGAGGAGGGAACCATTGTCCTGGGTGGGCTTGCTATCCTGACAATGACACTGCATGCCTAGGCTGGCCAAGCAGGGAGGGAAAAGACTCTGATGGAACTCAGCCCCGAGCCGCAAGGCCATGCTGGCTGTAATCGCGGTGGCAGTAGAACAGCCAGGTCCAGCTAGAATGGCTGTGCCAGGCTGGTCTGCAGGACACTGACAAGGAGATGCTACCAATCCCCAGGAAGCAGCAGGGCCTCTCCAGCTCCCAGCCCATGTACCTCCCAACTGTGTGGCAGCAGCATAGACTCTGGGAGGCCTGGGCATCCTCTTCTACCTTGCTCCTACCTGACCAGGTTGATGTGGGCTTTCTCCATGACCTTAAGCCAGGCCAGCAGGGGCTGCAAGTCATTCTCACTAGGAACATAGTCGTACAAGGCCTAGAGGTGAGATGGGGTAAGCAGGGGACCAAGCAAGAATGGTCAGCAGCAGCTCAAATGATGATGACCCCTTCTATCCCCAGGGCACCAGCATGTCCTGGTGAGAAGCCAGAACTCAGTCCCCTTGGCTTTTCCCACCCACGAAGCCCTCCCAGTCCCAACGTTCCAGTAGCACAGCCCCTGGGGGCTCCCACACCCCCATGAGTCTGACAAAAGCCAGAGCCCTTCTCTGGGGAAATACGTGCAAGTACATCCGTGCATTTGGCAAATGATTTGGGAGGGTTTATGCCATCCACAAATCTCAGGGTGAGGGCCCTGCTCAAGGTATCTGTGAACACAGACCACGCTGAGACAGCTTTTGAGGTTAAGAGACAGAGCTGAGCTCCCGTGGACCCTCACGTGACTGACGGCTGGTCCGTCTCCTGCAGCGCAGCCCATTTCACCCTGACTCTGCAGATAAGCAGCAGGGCAGTACCCCAGCAGAGCCTGCTGAGGGACCCAGCCAGCAAGCCCCAGGCCTCACCGTGATGATCTGGGCGTTGAGCTCCGCTGACAGGGTCCCCGGACCGGGCTTGGCATGGAAGAGGTTGTGGAAGGCCTGCATGGCACAGGCTGTCACCAGCTGGAGGAGACACGCAGGCTGAGAGGAGTGTGAAGCTCAGGCCTGCCCTGAACCCTTCAACACCCCCTTCCACCCAGTGGGCTAGGAGGGAAGCACAGGTCCCCTGAACCTCTGACAGCCCCACACTCAGACTCTAAGACTGGTAATTTAGTAAAGACATGGTAGCCGCTGAAAAAAACTATAAACAATGTAGGGAGTAGTACTGTAAATCAATGGTAAACCGTGCTTAGCAAGCACAAGGCCCTATGTTTGATCCCTAGCACGACACACACACAATAGCAATGAAATAGACCATAGGTCTTTTTTTTTTTTTTTTTTTGCAGGTCTAGGAATGGAACCCAGGGGTATTTGACCTCCAAGCCACACCCCCTGCCCTATTTTTTTTTTTTTTTATTCTTTATTTTGAAACCAGTTTCACTGAGTTGCAGAGGGCCTCACTAAGTAGCTGAAGCTGTCCACGAACCGCGATCCTCTGGTCTCAGCCTCCCGAATACTGGGATTACAGGCGTGCACCACCACACCCGGCTCGATCATAGGTCTTTTTCTTTTTTCTTTTTGTGGCACTGGGGACTGAACCCAGGGAAATTCTACCTTTGAGCTACACCCCTAGCCCTATTTTATTATTTGGAAACAGGGTCTCACTAAGTTGCTGAGGCTGGCCACAAATCTGTAATCTTGTCTTGGCCTCCCAAGTATTGGGATTACAGGTGTGTGATACCACACCCAACTTCTCTACATATTTTAAATGTATGTTTCTTTACTAAAGAAAGAATATACAGCCGGGTGTGGTGATGCACACTTGTAATCCCAGCATTCAGGAGGCAGAGATTGAAGGATTGCCGTTCCGCAGATAGCCTCAGCTACTTAGCGAGGCCCTTTGAAACTCAGTGAGACCCTGTTTTAAAAAATAAAAAGACTAGGGTGTATTCATTTCGAGTCACCCCCCTATGCCATTTTGGCATGGGGCTGTATTTCTATTTTCTGTATTTCTATCTTTCTAATAAACTTCTTTAAATCTTCAAAAATAAATAAATAAATAAATAAAAATAAAAAGATTAGCCCAACGTGGTGGCCCAAGCTTGTAATCCCAGTGCTTGGGAGGCTGAGACAGGAGGATCGACAGGTTCAAAGCCAGCCTCAGCTACTTAGTGAGGCTCTCAGCAACTTAGTGAGACCCTGTTTCCAAATAAAATAGAAAATAGGGCTGGGAGTATAGCCCAGAGGTAAAAAGCCCCTGGGTTCCAACCCCAATACCACCAAAATAAATAAATAAATAAATTAAATAAAATAAAACAATAAAAAGACCAAAAAATTGGGCTAGGGGTATAGCTGGGATCCACCCCCAAAACCACAAAAAAAAAAAGAAAAGAAAAACAAAAAGGGGATATGCAGCCAAGTTATCTTGTACTGCTTACTTTGGAAATGAGATTTGGTAAAAATAAGCTTTTTTTTTTTTTTTTACTTTATATACCCCTGGATGATTTTTCCCCTATAAACAATGACCATGTAATAATATAAAACTTAAATAAATATATAAATAATGTAAGAGAACATTCAAAGATTTACAGAATTGTGCTAAAACAGTAGAAATACAGAGAACTGATTTGGGTGTGTGAGAGGGGTCCTGGGGACTGAACCCAGGGGCATTCTACTTGAGTCTAGACTACCTCTGAGCTATACTCCCAGCCCTATTTTATTTTTTACTTTTATTTATTTATTTTTGCAGTACTGGAGAGGGGTATTCTACCTCCAAGATGTGCCCCCAGCCCTATTTTGATTTATTTATTTTGAAAAAGGGTCTCACTGAGTTGCAAAGGGCCTCACTAAGTAGTAGCTGAGGCTATCCATGAACCATGATCCTCCTGTCTCAACCTCCCAAATGCTGGGATTACAAGTGTGCACCACCACGCCCAACCTATTTTTTATTTTTCTAAACCGAGTCTCAGCTGGGTGTGGTGCTGACACAGGAGAATCACAGGTTTGTGGCCAGCCTCAGCTACTTAATGAGGCCCTCTGCAACTTAGTGAGACCTTCAAAATAAAGACTAAAAAATAGGGCTGGGGTTGTAGCTCACAGGTAGAATGCCCCTGGGTTCAGTCCCCAGTACCACAAAAACAAAAACAAAAAACAAAAAAAAAACAAAACAAAAACCCCAGGGTCTCACTAAATTACTGAGGCTGAACATAAACCCGTGATCCTCCTGTCTTAGCCTCCCGTGTACTGGTATTACAAGCATGCATCACCACGCTCAGTTCAGGGAATCCTTTTTAACCTGTCTCTAAAGCTATTATATTCAAGTGTTACAAAAGGTATAAGGTAGAAATAGCTGTGGCTCTGGCTGTAGAGCCGAGGGGAGGGGAAGGTGATGCTCATTCTGACCTCACCTCTAAGGTTAGCCTCCAAGTGAAGCAGGATGCTGAGATGGCCCAACCTATCCCAACACCACAAATGACACAGTGTCCTTGGTTTTAGTCTAAGAGCAGGGTCAGAAAAAAAAGGCTCCAGGTCTCACTTTCTGTCTTGAGCAGGGTCACACTATACCCAGGCTGGCTTGGAACTCCCAGACTCAATCAATCCTCCTGCCTCTGCCTCCCGAGTAGCTGGGACTCATGAGCACACGTCACCATACCTGGGTCCAGGTCCTGCCTTTGGCCTGACCAGTGAGTTCCCCAATTGCCCCAGTCGTGTCTCCCACCCTGCCCGCCTTCCCGCGGCCTGAGCTCACCACATGGCTCAAGGTCATGACGCGGAGGAGGGTCTCGCTGCAGCTCTTCACCAGGCCTTCCGGGAAGCAAGGCAGCGTGTCCTTGAGCAGCGTCAGCATGTGCAGGGTGGTGGTGGCCTCCTTGGAGCCTGAAAGACAAAGGGGACTTTACTATTATTCCTCCACCAGCCACCACTTCCCACCCACCTGCCCTGGGCCCGGCTTCCCCACCTCCAGACTTCTCAATCTCCTGGATGCAGAACTTGGCGGTAGAAACAGAAGCAGGGTGGTGGGCGTGGGCCTTTTCACCAAACATGAAGTCACTGCCTTTGAGGACCGAGCACACTCCATGCTGGGCAGCCTTCCGGATCTGAGGAGCAAGGAAAAGCGAGGCCATATCAGTACTCCACCAATATTTTGGGTACTCAGTACAACTACCAACAGCAAATCTGTTTTTTTTTTTTGCTGTGCTGGGGACTGAAGTCATAGCCTTGCACATGCTAGCCAAGTGCTTTACCACTGAGCTACGTCCCTGGGCTTTATTTTTTATTTTGAGGAAACTTGCTAAGCTGCCCAGGCTGATCTTGAACTTGCGATCCCCGTGCCTCAGCTTCCCAAGTCACTGGAATTACAGGCATGTGCAATGTGCCCCACTCAGACTTATCCCTATTCTACAGTTAGGAAGCCAAGGTTTAGAAACATTAAGTAACTTATCGAAGGTGACACCGCAGTGGTGAATCCAGTATTCATCTCAGGTCTGTGTGACTCCAGAACTCCCTCCAGCCCCACGATGCCACCCTCCCCGCCAAGAGAGAGACATGTTGAGACAGATGTGTTGACAGGACACGGACTGAAGAGGCACTAGGGAGACTCTGAAGGGCCTGGCAGTGAGCCTCCTGCTGGAGAGACTGCCCCTCACCTTCTAGCTCTAAGTGCCGAGGCCACAGAAGCTGGAGACAGAGCCTCAGGCATAAGCCTAGTCCTCAGGGCCACCTCCCCAGCCCCACTCCTACAGGCCAGCCTCCCCATCCCATTTTCTGGAGGGCCTGGCAGTCTCACCTTGGGTTTAGCATGCACAGTGAAACTCAGCAGCCCATGGTACACCTGAAGGGTCACAGGGTAGCCCCAGGCCTGCAGATCTTGCTTCCGTAAAAGGGTGGCCAGGCAGGAGAGCACCTTAAAGAAGAAAGTTAGAGTCCTTCAGCTCCAGCAGCCTTGCCCAGGAAGGGAGAACCCAGGTTCTCATCAACTCCACAAAATCCCAGAAGGATCTGCCTCAGGATCCATGGAGTAGCTAAATCCCTCTCAGGAGCGTCAATGCTTGAATTAAATCAGATAGGCTCTAGAAGACAAAGACACTTACCCATCGGAGAGCAGAGGTGGAGCCGCTGCTGGCCTGGGCTGACATGATATCCATGAAGGCTTTGGAAGTATCAGAGAACTTCTTAATAAGCACAGGGCTGGGAACACTGCAGGGAGGATAGAGATGGTTATCCCAGAGGGGACTCTGAAGAGCAGGTGGGGCAGGCCCCAGTGGCACAAAGGAGAAAGCTGGACCAAAACCCAGCTTGGTGAACTGGCAACAGGACAGCTCACTCTCCTGACTGAGGTCAGAATGCTTTCCATGATGCCCTAGCTCCCAGCTTCCCTCACCGTCCCCACCACCCATTCTCTTGTATCCACATATAGCCTGGTGCCAACATTCCAGCCCACTGCTCCTCTACCACGCCCTGCTCCAGGGATGCCCGTCCCAGGCGCCAAAATTCACTCAGTCCAAGCCACCCTCAGAGCCCAGTGTCGCAGAATGCTACAGACACCCAAGTATCTTCTTTAAAAATTTGTATTTTATTTTTAAATTTCTAACTGTGGCGCCGTGCATGTGGGGCATGCTTGTAATCCCAGTACTCGAGAGGCTGAGACATGAGGATCACAGGTTTGTGACACCAGCTTCAGAAACTTAGTGAAGCCTGCTGTATTTCAGTGAGATCCTGTTTCAAAATAAAGAATAAATAAAGTAGGGCTGGGGGTATAGTTCAGAGGTAGAATATCCTTGGGTTCAATCCCCAGTGCCACACACACACACACACAAAATCACCTTAGCTGGGTGTCATGGCGCACACTTGTAATCCCAATACTTGGGGAGGCTAAGATAGGAGGATCGCGGTTTGCTGCCAGCCTCAGTTACTTAAAGAGGCCCTCTGCAACTTAGACCCTGTTTCAAATAAAAAATAAAAAGTAGGGGTGGGGGGGTAGCTTGGAAGTAAAATGCCACTGGGTTCAATTCCAGGTTCTTAAAAAAAAATTTACTTCTTTAACCATTTTGAAGTGTACAGTTCAGTAGTATCGAATATAAGCACATTATAATACACCCAATCTCTAGAATTTCAAAAGAAAGTCATCCTTAGCCAGGTGTAGTTGTATACCTTTGTATTCCAGAACTTGGGAAGCTAAGACAGGAGGATCACAGGTTTGTGGCTAGCCTCAGCTACTTAGTGAGGCCATTGCAATTTAGTGAGACACTGTTTCTAAATTAAGAATAAAGCCAGGCTGGTGGAGTACACTTGTAATCCCAGTGTTTGGGAGGCTAAGACAAAGGGATCTCACAGGTTCGAAGCCAGCCTCAGCTACTTAGTGAGGCTCTCAGCAACTTAGTAAGACCATGTTTCCAAATAAAGTATTAAAAAAAAATAGATCTGGGAGTATAACCCAGAGGTAGAAAAGCTCCTGGGTTCCCCAGTACAAAAAAAAAAAAAAAAAAAAAAAATTAAGAATAAAAAACAGGGTTAGGGTGTAACTCGAAGATAGAATGCTCCTGGAAAAAAAAAATTATATATATATATATATATATATATATATATATATATATATATATATATATATATATATATATATATATATATGAGATTCGGGGTATAGCTAGGAGGTAGAATGACCCTGAGTTCCAACCCCAGACCTGCCAAAAAAAAAAAAAAAAAAAATCAAGTCATCTTGTTAAAAATAACAATTCCCCTGAATGCCTCTAAGTCAGAATCCTGCCCAGGTGGAACGATACGGCAGCACATAAGGAGCCTCAGTTGGTCCCAGACAGCCAGTCCCTATCATCCCTGCCAGCCAGGGTCCGCCTCTCACCCGTCACGCAGCACACGTTTATGGGGAAGCTGGCGCTAAACCGCTAAACCACTCATAGACAACCTGCTTCTGGGTTGGGGGTTTCGTATGTAGCAGAGCAGCTCCTTTGCTGCCATCTATTGAGTCAGCCCTCAACACAAGGGCTTACAAAAAAAAAAAAAGGTAAAAATAAAAAAATACAAAAAGCAAAACAACAACAACAAAAATCCCCTGATCCTGTTCCTCCTGTCCACATTCCCTTCCCCCTCCACAGACCTGGCATCCAGGCAGGAATCGGGCACGACTCACCGCTTCAGGACAAGGTTCAGTAAGTAAGCTACAGCAGCCAGCGACTCTGGGGTCTCCACTGCCTCCACTGTCGTCATCTGAGGGCAGATCAAGGGAGTGCACCTGGATAAAATGTCCCACTTCCAAACAGCAAAGGGAGAGGGGAATCATGTGCCCTGCAGACGGGCTATGGCCAAGAACCATGGTGTCAGAGCTTCAAATCCTGGCTTTGCGAATTTATGACTTGGCCTAGTAACTTAATATCTGTGACTCAGTTGCTTCATTTGTAAAACAAAGATAAACCAGGGATGGTGGTGCATGCTTATAAGCTCAAGGTGAAACAGGAGGATCTCAGGTTCAATGATAGCCTCAAAAAAGCAAAAAACAACGTTAAGCAAGACATTACAGCAAGACGTTAAGCAACCTAGTGAGACCCTGTTTCCAAATAAAAAGTATAAAAAGCTGGAGGTATAGCTCAAAGGTAGAGTGTCCCCCCCGGGTTCAAGCCCTAGTACCTCCCACACACATAAGGATAAAATCAATGACACACCAAACATAGGGCGGTGGTCCTGAAAGATGGTACCACACAGTGATGCTCCAGCAGCTTGGTCTGCACACACTATGTAAGGTTCACAATGATGAAACTGCTAAACAGCGCCCAGAAGATATCTCTGTTAAGTGACACTGACTATGCTACATGCCTTAGAAGTTGCTTGAGGGTTAACTCAGTATGTGTAAAATACTAAGAATACTGCCTGTCACAGGAAAAAAGGCCAATATTGCCATCTAATTTACTTCTCTGTACATATGAGGACAAAGTGTTACTGAGGACTGAACCTAAGGACAGTCTACCTCTGAACTAAACCCCAGTCCTTTTTATTTTTTATTTATTTTTTGGTGGTACTGGGGGTGGAAGCCAGAGGTTTTCTACCTCCAGGCTATACTCCCAGACCTATTTTCTATTTTATTTGGAAACGGTCTCACTAAGTTGCTGAGAGCCTCACTAAGTAGCTGAGGCTGGCTTTGAACCTGTGCGATCCTCCTGTCTCAGCCTCCCAAGCATGGGGATTATAAGCGTGCGTCACCACGCCCGGCTTTTATTTTTTATTTTGAAAAAGAGTCTCAGCCAGGTGTGGTAGCACACACTTGTAATTCCAGTACGTGAGAGGCTGAGACAGGAGGACCACAAGTTTGAAGCCGGCCTCAGCAATTTAATGAGGCTCTCAGCAACTTAATGAGACCCTGTTTCCAAATTTTGGGAAAAAAAAAAAAAAATAGCCAGACGTGGTGGCGCACACTTGTAATCCCAGGACTTGGGAGGCTGAGACAGGAGGATCGCACAGGTTTGAAGCCAGCCTCAAGTACTTAGTGAGGCTCTCAGCAACTTAATGAGACCCTGTTTCCAAGTAAATTATAAAATAGGGCTGGGGGTGTAGCCCAGAGGTAGAAAGCCCTGGGTTCCACCCCCCCAATACCACACACACACAAAAGCCCCCAAAAAATAGGTGTAGGGGTGTACCCAGAAGGTAGAAAGCTCCTGGGTTCTATCCCGAATATAAAACACACACACACACACACACACACACACAGAAACAAGGCTTTGCTAGGTAACTAAGAGTCTCATTATGTGACTGAGGCTTGTCCTGAACCTGAAATCCTCCTGTTTTAGCCTCCCAAGTACTAGGATTACAGGCTTGTGCCACCACACTCGGCTTACTTTGATTGGAGCAAAGGTCAGCAAATCGTTTCTATAAAGGGCCAGATAATAAATAGTTTAAGCCAGCTATAGTGGCTCACACTTGCAATCACAGTACTTGGGAGGCTGAGACAAGAGGATTGTGGGTTTGAGACTGGCCTCAGTAACTTAGCGAGGCCCTTTGCAACTTAGTGAGACTCTGTTTCAAAATTAAAATAAGGCGCAGGCTTCTAATACCAGCATTTGGGAGGCTGAGATAGGAGGATCATGGTTCAAGTACAGCCTCAGCTACTTAGTGAGGCCCTTTGAAACTCAGTGAGACCAAGTTTCAAAATAAAGAATAAAAAATAGGGCTGGGGATGTAGTTCAGAGGTAGAATGCCTCTGGGTTCCATCTCCAGTACCACAATAAATAAATGCATACATAAATAAATAATTGGGCTGGGGGTATAGCTAGGAGAATGCCCCTGGGTTCAATCCCCAGTACCACACACAAAAATAAATATAAAAATAAAATAGAAGCTGAGTGTGGTGGCGCACAATTGTAATCCCAGCATTTGGGAAGCTGAGACAGGATCGCAGTTCAAGGACAGCCTCAGCTACTACTTAGTGAGGCCCTTTGCAACTTAGTGAGAACCTGTTTCAAAATAAAGAATAAAAAATAGGGCTGGGGGTAAAGCTTGGAGGTAGAATGCCCCTGAGTTCCAACCCCAATACCACCCCCCCAAAAAAAAAGAAAAGAAAAAGAACAGGCTATGGACGAAATTCTCAGCAACTTAGTAAGACTCCCAAGCAACCTTGCAAGACCCTGTTTTAAAATAAAAAAATAAAATATACTGGTGGTAGAACACCCCTCGGTTTAATTCTTATTAACAGAGAGAGAGAAAGGAAGGGAGGGAGGGAGGGAAAAATAAAAGGAGGAAACACAGAGGAGTAGACTTCTGTTTTAGGAGGAGAATACCATCAGCCTTATCTAGACACCTGAGAAAGAAAGAACCATCGTTCTTCTCTGTCCCACAGGCCAGGGGCACCTGTCTCTCTCTCTCTACAGCCGGAGTAACCTGCTATTCTGAACATCCACCCCCAAAGCACACCCACTTACCAGAGCAGCAAAGTACTCCGTCTCTGTCTCCTTCCCTCCCTGGGAGCGTATGACCTCAGTAACAGCAGCCAGAACAGCGCAGATCTGCAGAGGAAGAATACGCATGAGACGAACCCTCAACCTAACCCCAACCCAACTAGTCTCCTTTCTTTTTCCTTCACAGATTAATCTCCTCATAAATCACAGAGACAGACAAGATGAAAGCATGATTCAGAGTTAGGGCATACACCACAGGGCCTAGCACACAGAAAACTCCAAACATGGCTGCTAAGATTCCATGTCAAGGGCTCTGTTTCTTATGGAAATATCTGCATTAGTGTGTAAAGATTTATGCACAACTGTGTTCACTGCAGCAATATGCTGAAACAGCCGAGCAGCCATTAACAGGGGCTTAATAACATGCAATTACTTAACAGTAATAGAGTTGGGTTTTTTTGGGTGGTACTGGGGTTCCTGGAAGCCCTTCTACCTCCGGGCTACACTCCCAGACCTACTTCATACTTTTTTTTTTAATTATTTTTTTATTTTATTTATTTATTTATTTATTTTTTGGTGGTACAGGGGGTGGAACCCAGAGGCTTTCTACTTTCGAGCTATACTCCCAGACCCACTTTATATTTTATTTGGAAACAGGGTCTCACTAAGTTGCTGAGACCCTCAAAAAGTAGCTGAGGCTGGCTTCGAACCTGTGTGATCCTCCCCATCTCAGCCTCCCAAGTACTGGGATTACAAATGTGCACAACCACGCCCGGCCAGTGATAGATTTAAGCCAGGCATGGTGGCACCTGCCTGTGATCCCAGTACTTGGGAGGCTGAGACAGGAGGATAGCAGGTTCTTCTTCTTCTTCTTCTTTTTTTTTTTTTTTTTGCAATGCTGGGATGGAACCCAGGGGGATTCTGCCTTCGGGCTACATTCCCAGTCCTAATTTTTTAAAGTCTTTTTATTTTTATTTTATTTTGCGGGTCTGGGGATGAAACCCAGGGGCTTTCTACCTCCAGGCTATATTCCCAAACCTGCTTTCTATTTTTTTTTTTTTTGGTGGTACTGGGGGTGGAACCCAAAGGCTTTCTACCTCCGGGCTATACTCCCAGACCTTTTTAATATTTTATTTGGAAACAGGGTCTCAGTAAGTTGCTGGAAGCCTCACTGAGTAGCTGAGGCTGGCTTTGAACCCATGCGATGCTCCTGTCTCAGCCTCCCAAGTGCGGGGATTACAAGCGTGCGCCACCACGCCCGGCTCTGCTTTCTATTTTATTTGGAAACAGAGGCTCACTAACTTGCTAAGAGCCTAAGTAGCTGAGGCTGGCTTCGAACTTGCAGGATCCTGGGATTACAAGCATGTGCCACCATGCCCAGCGTTATTCTTTATTTTGAAACAGGGTCTCACTGAGTTGTAGAGGGCCTCACTAAAGAAGCTGAGGCTGTCCGCAAGCCACGATCCTCTGGTCTCAGCCTCCCAAATGCTGGGATTACAAGCGTGCATCACCACACCTGGTTGTCTTTTTATTTTTGAAATAGGGTCTTACTGAGTTGCAAATGGCCTCACTATGTAGCAGAGGCTGTCCGTGAACCATGATCCTCTGGTCTCTGCCTCCCAAATGTGGGGATTACAAGTGTGCAACACCACACCCGGCTGGATCGCAGGTTCTTGGCCAGCCTCAGCTACTTAGTAAGACCCTTTACAACTTAGTGAGATCCTGTTTTAAAATAATAGCTGGGCATGGTGGTGCACACTTGTAATCGCAGCATTTGGGAGGAAGGAGAATCGCAGTTCACGGACAGCCTCAGCTACTTAGTGAGGCCCTTTGCAACTCAGTAAGACCCTGTTTCAAAATAAAGAATAAAAAAATAGGACTGGGGGTATAGCTCAGAGGTAGAATGCTCCTGGGATCCATCCCTAGTACTGCAGAAAAATAAAAATCAAAAATAAAGAATAAAAAATAGGGCTGGGGTATAGCTCAGAAATGTCCTGGGTTCAATCCCCAGTACCAAAAAAAGAAAGAACCTGCCCTAGAAAGGTACTATATGCAAGGGACATAAGGGTAGTAGTGATGATACATCTTCCAGAAATACAAAAATACCAGCTGCTGTCACCAGAGCTAGAAGAAAATAAAAGGCACAAGTCTGGCCCCTCCTCGCTACCCCACATGCTGCTCAACCTCCCAGCTACCTCCTTGTGGGCAGCAGAGTTCGACTCCCAAAAGCGCTGCACTTTGCTGAAGGTGATGTTTGTACAGTCTGAAAGGCCACTCAGGAAGGTGCCTGAAGACTTCTGAGAGAGAGGCAGCTCTTCATCTTCTTCCATGGCCCCCTCAGAGGCTTCGCTTTTGCCCAGGCGCAGGGATCCTGACTGCAGCTCATTATGCAATTTCACAGCGTCGATTGTCAGGTCACTCTTTCCTGAGAATCAGAGGCACAAGATGAGGTCCCCAGCTTGTACCCAAACTTCTTTTGTTGATTGTGTGTGTGTGTGGGGGGGGGGGGTGCACACGCCTGTGTATTACTGGGGATTGAACCTAAGGGCATTCCACCTCTGACTTACACTCAGCCCTACTTTACATTTTTATTGTGAAACAGGTTTTCACTAATTGTGGAGGGCCTCCCTAAACTGCTAGGGCTGGCCACAAGCCTGTATTTGTCCTGTCTCAGCCTCCCAAGTACTGGGATTACAAGTGTGCGCTACCACACCTGACTCCAAACCTTTTTGTGTGTGTGTGGTATTAGGAGTCAAACACAGGGGCCTTCTACCCTCCAGGCTATACCCCCCAGCCCTATTTACCCTATCTTATTTTGTGTGTGTGTGTGTGTGTGTGGTACTGAGGATGGAACCCAGGGGCTTGCTACCTCCATGCTATAATTCCAGACCTATATTATATTTTATTTGGAAACAGGGTCTCACTAAGTTGCTGAGAGCCTTACTAGTAGCTGAGGCTGGCTTTGAACCTGCGGAATCCTCCTGTCTCAGCCTCCCAACAAGCCACCACGCCTGGCTTCCCTTTTTTTTTTTAGGGTCTGGGAATGGAACCCACCCAGGGGCATTTGACCTCCAAGCTACATCCCCTGCCCTATTTTTAATTCTTTATTTTGAAACAGGGTCTCACTAAGTTGCGGAGGGCCTCACTAAATAGCAGAGGCTGTCAGTGAACCGGGATCCTCCGGTCTCAGCCTCCCGAATGCTGGGATTGCAGGTGTGTGACACCATGCCCGGCCTGGCTTCCTATTTTATTTTTATTTGAAAACAGGGTCTTGCTAAGTTACTGAATGCCTAAATTGCTTAGGCTGACTTCAAGCCTGTGAACCTCTCGTCTCACACCTCAAACAGCTTCAAAACTCCTTTTGACCCACAGAACAACCCTGTGAAACAAACCAGCCTCGTCCAGATCCCCAAACCACCAGAATGAATTCTGAACACAGCCTGCCTCGTCAGACTATGTCTAAAACTTAGAAAACCAAAGAAAAGGAATCCTTCAAGCGAAAGTTTGTTTGTACCAATGGCACAAGCACTGGTGGGAATCACCTCGGAGCTACATTCAGGGGTCCGGGGAAATACACAAAGATGAAAACTTCTATAAAAAGCCACGAAAGCTAATTATAGCCATGCGCCTCAACTCGGACATTTGTGATAGCATAGACAAGTCATTTCCCCCGCGGTGGCGGGTTTCTGCATCTGTCAAATCGGAAAGCAAGACCTTTACAGTTAACTCCCGGTCCGACATTTTAAAAGATGAAAGCCCCAAAGCCTGGGCCCCCGACTCTCGAAGGCCCCAGACTGTCCCGGCCAGAGCAGGCCCACTGCCGGCCGGCTCGGGTGGGGTTCCAACCTACCAGAGGGCCGGGTGAAGAAGCGGCTGCGGGCAGCCTGACGGTGGCGGGTGATGGTGGGGTTGCTGTCGCTGCTGTGGCCTTTCTTCCAGCGCTTCAACTTAGCCGAGACGCCAGAGGGCAACTTCCCCGAGCGACCCATGTCGACTGCACCCCGGCCGGCAGTGAGCTTAGAGAACCGGCTTCCAGTTACGCAAACACAAGCAGAGAGCGCACGTGGGTCTCCAGCCGGCTTTACTTCCTCTTCCTCTGGCGTCACTTCCGGTTCGCGGCCGTTGCTATGGCAAAACAAG
The DNA here is from genome assembly GCF_963383645.1 of Muscardinus avellanarius. Classification (NCBI taxonomy): domain Eukaryota; kingdom Metazoa; phylum Chordata; class Mammalia; order Rodentia; family Gliridae; genus Muscardinus; species Muscardinus avellanarius. The sequence goes on from NC_137789.1 coordinate 130,196,952, forward strand.
CAACATCCGGTTTTACCTTTCAGGTCTGTCTGAGTCTGAAGGCGCTCTGAGATCTGTTGCTAGGGATGGAGTTCTGTTGCTAGGGATCCTCTGGTCTTCTTCTGCAGGGAATGTTCTCTGCCTTAAGAGTGTAATTTATAAAACTCGAATTCCAAGCGGAGCGTCATGGTGCACGCCTGTAATCCCAGTACTTAGAAGGCTGAGACAGGAGGATACCTGGGTTCATGGCCAGCCTCAGCATTTTAGTGACACCCTGTTTCAAAATAAAAAATAAAGCCGAAACCGGGCATAGTGGCGCACGCTTGTAATCCCAGCATTTGCGAGGCTGAGACAGGAGGATAACGGTTCGCGGACAGCCTCAGCTACTTAGCGAGGCCCTCCGCAATTTAGTGAGCCTGTTCCAAAATAAAGAATAAAAAATAAGGCAGAGGGTGTAGCACGGAGGTCTAATGCTCCTGGGTTCCATCCCCAGACCCACAAAAAAGTAAATTAATAAATAAAAATTAAAAAAATAAACGTGGGCGTGGTGACTCACGCGTGTGGTCCCAGATTCGGGAAACTGAGACAGGATCACGGTTTGCAGACAGCCTCAGTTATTTAGGTCCCTTGCAACTCAGTGAGACCCTGTTTCAAAATAAGGAATAAAAAATAGGGCTAGGGGTATAGCTTGGAGGTAGAATGCCCCTGGGTTCCATCCCCAGTATCGCGATAAATAAATAAATTGAATTAAAAATAAAATAGAAGCTAATCGTGGTGGCCCACGCTTGTACTCCCAGTACTTGAGAGGCTGAGAAAGGAGGTTCAGGGATTTGCGGACAGCCTCAGCTTCTTAGTGAGGTCCTCTGCAACTTAGTGAGACCCTGTTTCAAAAATAAAGAACAAAAAAAATAGGGCTGGCGGTATAGCTCGGAAATAGAATGCTCCTGGGTTCCATCCCCAGTACCGCAAATAAATAAATAAAAATAAGTAAATAATATAGAGCTGAATGTAGCTACGAGATAAAATGTCCTTGGGTTCAATCCCTAGTGCCATAAAAATTAATTAGCTAAATATTAATTAATATAAATGGGTCTAGAGCCAGGTATGGTGGGGCACACTTGTAATTCCAGCACTTGGGAGGCTCAGCCAGGAAGATCGCAGGTTTGGGGCCAGCTTCAGCTACTTAGTGAGGCCCTCTGCCAATTTAGGAAGACCCTGTTTCAAAATAAAGAATAAAGCCCTGCGTCGTGATACACGCTTGTAATCCCAGCATTCAGAGGCAGAGACCGGAGGATCGGGGTAGGCAGATGGCCTCAGCTACTTAGAGAGACCCTTCACAACTCAGTGAGACCCTGTTTCAAAAAATAAAAAAAGAGCTGGGCATGGTGGCACACGCTTGTAATCCCAGTATTTGGGAGGCTGAGACAGGAGGATCGCGCAGGTTTGAAGCCAGCCTCAGCCACTTAGTGAGGCTCTCAGAAACTTAGCGAGACTGTTTCCAAACAAAATATAAAATAGTTCGGGGCTAGCTCAAAGGTAGAAGGCCCCTGAGTTCCATCCCCAGTACCACAATAAATAAATAAATAAATAAATAAATAGACTAAAAAATAGAGCTGGGGTACAATGGACTCAGAGGTACAGTGCCCCTGGGTTCCATCCCCAGTACCGCCAAAAAAAAAAAAAATAGGACTAGGAGTGTAGCTTGGAGGTCATGGCCCTGAGTTCAACCTCTATTCCACAATAAGAAAAAGAAAGAAAGAAGAAAGAAAGAGAGAAAGAAAGAAAGAAAGAAAGAAAGAAAGAAAGAAAGAAAGAAAAAATTGGGCTAGGAGTACAGCTCAGAGGTAGAATGCCCTGAGTTCAATCCCCAGTACCACATGCACACACACTTTTTTCTTTCTTTCTTTTCCAGTGTGTGTGTGTGTGTGTGTGTGTGTGTAGTACTGGGGATTGAACCCAGGGACATTCTACCTCCTACATACACCCCCATCCCTATTTTATTTTTATTTTGAAACGGGGCTCCTTAGGTTGATGAGAGTATCACTACTTGCCGAGGCTGTCCTCAAACCTGCGATCCTCCTGTCTCAGCCTCTCTAGCTCTTTCTTTCTTTCTTTCTTTCTTTCTTTCTTTCTTTCTTTCTTTCTTTCTTTCTTTCTTTCTGCAGTACTGGGGATTGAACCCAGGGGGCATTCTACCTCTAAGCTACACCCCTAACCCTATTTTTTATTCTTTTTGTTGTTGTTGTTTGTGTGTGGGTCTGTGTATGGAACCCAGAGGCATTTGACCTCTGAGCTAACTACCCCCTGCCCTATTTTCTTTTTTTTTTTTTTTGAAACTGGATCTCACTAAGTTGCAGAGGGCCTCACTAAGTAGCTGAGCCTGTCCACAAATGAACTGTGATCCTTCAGTCTCAGCTTCCCGAGTACTGGGATTACAAGAGTGTGCCACCATGCCCAGCTTTATTTTTTATTTTTATTATTTTATTTTTTTGTGTGTGGTACTGGGGGTAGAACCCAGAGGCTGTTCTACCTCTGGACTCTACTCCTAGACCTATTTGATATTCTTTTAAATTTTGAAACAGGGTCTCACTAAATTGCTAAGGGCCTCACTAAAGGCACTCAGAAGTAGAATGACCCTGGGTTCAACCCCCTGTACCAATATAAATACATTTTATGAACAACTTTTTTTGTGTGTGTGGTACTGCTGTTGGAGCCCGGAGGCATTCTACCTCTGAGTGACACCCCCAGCCCTATTTTTTTAATTATTTATTTTGAAACAGGGTCTCATTGAGTTGCAAAGAGTCTCACTACATAGCCGAGGCTGTCCACAAACCATGATCCTCCTGTCTCAGCCTCCCAAATGCTGGGATTACAAGTGTGTGCCACCACACTTGGCTCCTATTTTTTATTCTTTATTTTGAAACAGGGTCTCACTGAGTTACAAAGGACCTCACTAAGTAGTTGAGGCTGTCCTCAAACTGTGATCCTCCTGTCTCAGCCTCCCAAATGCTGGTATTACAAGCGTGCACCACCACACCCGGCTGGAAAACTTTTATATAGATATGTATATTTATGCATGCATGCATGCATGCATACATACATACATACATACATACATACATACATACAGTTTGCTGTCTGTTGTGAGGCATATCCATAATCCCAGTACTTGAGGCTCAGGTTCAAGGGCCAGCCTCAGCAACTTAGTAAGGACACCCCCCAATTTCAAGACAAAAAATAAAAAAGGGCTAGGATGTAGCTTGGAGATAGGATGCATCTCTGGGTTCAATCCCCAGTATCACATACACACAAAAGGACAATTCCCCAGGTACTAGTGGTACTTTGCAAAGGGCGCATTGGTGCACTTTTGCCACCAGAGGGAGCTAGTCAAATGGAAAGGCTGCAATGCAGATGAGCAGGTTTGGATGTTGCAAATGGATAGAGAAGACTGGCGTGGTGACACACACTGTAATCCTAGTACTTCGGAGGCTGAAACAGGAGGATTGCAGGTTCAAGGACAGCCTCAGATATTTAGTGAGTCCCTCTGCAACTTAGTGAGACCTCGTTTCAAAATATAGAATAAAAAATTGGAGCCGGGCGTGGTGGCGCATGCTTGTAATCTCAGCATTCGGGAGGCTGAGACCGAGGATCGCGGTTCGCCGACAGCCTCAGCTACTTAGTGAGGCCCTGGGCAACTCAGTAAGACCAGGTTTTAAAATAAAGAATAAAAAATCGGGCTGGGGGTGTAGTTTTTAGATAGAATGCCCCTGGGTTCAACTCGCAAAAAAAAAAAAATAATAATAGTAATAAATATAAAATTAATTAATTAAACGGGATGGAGAGATTTAACCTTTCCATTTTTTTCCTGGTTAACAGAAGCCTGCTTACCTCCAAATTGAATCTGCATAACTAGATATATCCTTGGTATGAACAACCAATGTACAGTGGGCTTTGAGAGACCATAAGCCCTTCGTCTAAATATTTGCTCAGAGCCAGATGTGGTGGCACACATGTGTAATACCAGTATTTGGGACTGAGACAGGAGGATCAGAATAGCTTCAGCAAGTAGTGAGACTCTCGTCAACCTAGAGAGACCCTGTTTCTAAATAAAAATAAAAGCCAGGCATTGTGACACATACTTGTAATCCCAGTACTTGAGAGGCTGAGACAGGAGAATTACAGGTTGGAAGGCAGCCTGGGCAACTTAATGAGGCTGTTAATAACTTGGTGAAACCCTGTTTCCAAATAATAAAATAAAAAGGGCTGGAAGTGTGGCTGAGAAATAGAATGTCCCTGAGTTCAATCCACAGTACCACAAAAAAGTAAAAATAAAAAAGTAAAAATAAGAAAGTAAAAATAAGAAAGTAAAAATAAATTAGAGCCAGGTGTGGCTGCACACACTTGTAATCTCAGTACTTGGGAGCTGAGACAGGAGGATAGCAGGTTTGCAGCCAGCCTCAGCTGCTTAGGGAAGCCCTCCTCACCTAAGTGAGATCCTGTTTTAAAATAAAGTATAAAAAATAGGGCTAGGGGTGTATCTTAGAGGTAGAATGCCCCTGGGTTCAACCTCCAGTACCACAAAATAAATAAATATCTGCTCAGAGCCTCCTCCAGTTTCCTGATGTTGTGTGACCAGAAAAGGGAACGAAAGCCAGGCGTGATGGTACATCATGGTTTGTGGACAGCCATAGCTACTTAGTGAGGCCTCTGCAACTTAGTGAGATGCTGTTTCAAAATAAAGAATAAGCTAGCAGTGGTGGCGCACGCTTGTAAACCCAGCATTGGGGAGGCTGAGACAGAAGATCACGGTTTGTGGCCAGTATCGGCTACTTAGTGAGGCCCTTTGCAACTCAGTGAGACCCTATTTCAAAATAAAGAATTAAAAATAGGGCTAGGTGTGTAGTTCAGAGGTAGAATGCCCCTGGGTTCCATCCCTAGTATCGCAAAAAAAAAAGAATATTAAATGAGGCTGGAGGAGTAGCTCGGAGGTAGAATGCCCTAGGGTTCCATCCCCTCATCCCCACCAGTAACCGAGAGAGAGCGAGAGAGAGCGAGAGAGAGCGAGAGAGCGAGAGAGAGAGCGAGAGGACAAGAAGCATCTAGATGTCTTGAGCACACTGTCTCCATACTGTACTCCAGGGCTTACCTCCTTGGAGAAGCACCAACCTCCTACCCTTGAATCCCAGCAATGACTTCCACCCAGAGAGATGTGTCCAAGACCAGCCCCACTGCATGAGGCTAAGAGGGCTCACTCACATCCAGAGGGTAGTTCTACACTTAGACTCTCCGAGTTGAGACTCAAGCACCACCACTTGGTGTGTGACCTTGAGCAAGTCACCTTACTCTCTGACCCTCAGTTTTCTGAATCTGTAAAATGAGGGTGATAAGAATGCCTGGCTGTAGGGTTTATTTATTTATTTGTGGCACAGAGATTGAACCCAGGGACATTCTACCTCTGAGGTACACCCCTAGCTCTGTTTTATTTTATTTTATTATTATTTTTTTGGTGGTACTGGGGATGGAACCCTTCTACCTCCAGGCTATACTCCCAGATCTATTTTATACTTTTTTATTTGGAAACAGGGTCTCTTAAGCCAGCGCGGCTGGCTTTGAACCTGTGCGATCCTCCTGTCTCCGCCTCCCAAGCGCGGGGATTACAAGTGTGCGCCACCATGCCCGGTTTATTTTTATTTTGAAACAGAGTCTCACTAGTTTGATGAGAGTCTTACTACTTGCTGAGGTTGTCCTTGAACTGTGAGCATCCTCACAGTTCAACTCCCCGAGTACTAGGATAACAGGCGTGGGTAAACACATCCAGCCCTGTTTTACTTTTTATTTTGAAACAGGGTCTCATTAAGTTGCTGATCCTGGCCCCGAACCTGTGACCCTTCTGTGTCAGCCTTCCAAGTACTGGAGATTACAGGTATGCACCATCACTCTGGACTCCTGTGGAGTTTGTGAGTAGGACGATGCAGGTAAGGTGCTGAGCACACTGTCTGGTACACAGTGTGCAGGCGGTAAGTGTGAGCTACCACTGTTACCCACAAAACTCTTCTTAGATTCCAAGATAACTTCTCTTCAATGATCTAGCCACAGAGGACACAGCAGGTGTCCTCATTTTACAGAAAGGAAACATGCTTCCAGGGGGTTCAGTGACCTCCCCAAGGGCACAGAGTTGGCAGAAGCTTAGCAATCCAGCTCTTAGCCAACAATACCGGTTGTAGTCACTACTGTAGAAACTGTCTGCAAAGGCTCTGCAGAGGGAGCAGGGCTGCCACAGCCACAGCCTTGAGGGGCAGAAAGGTTGGGTTTAGGTCAGTGGGTTGTAATCTGTTATGACACTGGGGCCGCAGGAAAGGGAAGTTACACAAAACAAAGAGGAAGCAGATGGCCTGGGGATCACACTCTGGGGGAGGGTGAATCCTCTGTGGCCCCTGGCAGCCCGTTAGGACCAGTGTGGCGCAGTTGCAGCTGCTCACCAAGTTGAAGCCCAGGTTTTGGATGAGGATGCTGGGTTTGGAGCTGCATCCCAGCTGTATGACCAGGGGGGCAAGGAGCTGGACTTTCTGAGCCACAATTTGCACAATTGCAAATGGTTTGAGCTGGGTGTGGTGGCGCACGCTTGTAATCCTAGTACTTGGTAGGTTGAAACTGGAGGACCACAGATTTCAGGACAACCTCAGCAACGTAGCAAGATTCTCAGCAACTTACTTAGAACCTGTTTCAAAAACAAAAAATAGCCAGGTGTGGTGGCGCACGCTTGTAATCCCAGTACTTGGGAGGCTGAGACAGGAGGATCGCAGGTTCAAAGTCAGCCTTGGCAATTTAGTGAGACCCTGTTTCCAAATAAGAAATAAAATTGGGCTGGGGGTATAATTTGGAGGTAAAATGTCTCTGGGTTCAATCCCCAGTGCTAAAAAAAAAAAAAAGAAAGAAAGAAAAAAAAAAAGCCGTCCTTGACTAAACGGTTTACATCTGGCAGAGGTGACTTCTTGTCCTGGCAACAGAACAGTCTTCCTTGTTGGTAGGAGCTTTTTGTTTTTTCCTTCTTAAGTGGCTGGTAGCTCAAAACATTCACCTCAGTCCTCCAGGAGTTCTTTTACTTTAACAAAGGAACCTTTGCTCAGAGGAGGGAGATTTATGGGCTGGATGGTATAAAATATTTGCTTGGCCTGGGCTGTGGCTCTGAGGTCCAGTTTTTGTCCTAACCCTCTGGAGATAAGGAGTTCCCCCCACAGGGAAATTAGCTGCTTTGCAAAGGAACATATCAAATCACAGATGAGACCTAGACCCTATCACTCTGAACTCCTATAACTTCATTATGATGTGTGGTTACAATACACCAATAAAAGTATAATAAAAGCTGGGTGTAGGTGCATCCCTATAACCTCAGTACTTGGGAGACTGAAACAGGAGGAGCCAGAGGTTGGAGGCCAGCAATTTAGTAAGACTCTGTTTCAAATAAAAAATTAAAAAGGAGCTGGGCGTGGTAGTACATGCCTGTAATTCCAGTACTTGGGAGGCTGAGACAGGAAGATTGCAGATTCATGACCAGCTTCAGCAACTTAGAAGGCTCTCAGCAACTTAGTGAGACTTGATAAATAAAACATAAAATGGGAAGCCGGGCGTGGTGGCGCACGCTTGTAATCCCAGCTTTTGTGAGGCTGAGATCGGAGGATCGCGGTTCACGGACAGCCCCAGCTACTTAGTGAGGCCCTCTGCAACTCAGTGAGACCTGGTTTCAAAATAAAGAATAAAAAAATAGGGCAGGGGGTGTAGCTTGGAGGTCGAATGCCCCTGGGTTCCACCCCCAGACCTGCAAAAATAAATAAATAAATAAAAATAAAACAAAATAGGCCTGTAAAATAGGGCTGAAGCTCAGAGTTAGAAAGCCCCTGGGTTCCATTCCCAATACCACAAAAATATGAATGAATGGATAAACAAACAAATAGATAAATGGGACCTGGATGCCCGCCTCCAGTCACTTGTGCTATAAGCGGTGTAAGGCACCAGTGGACAGAATTTGGTGCCGTGGCCAGACTGTAAAGCCAGATCTCATGACTTCCTCCACGGAGGCCTCTCCTCTGTCCCTCCTTATGTCTCTAGCTGAGCGAGTCACTGTGTGCTTTCATTCTGGTACTGGAGATTGAAGCCACCAGCACTGTACCATTGAGCTACATCCTTTTCATTTTCTTTCTTTCTTTTTTATTATTTTATTTTATTTTATTTTATTTTATTGCAGGTCCGGGGATGGAACCTGGGGCTTTTGACCTCCAAGCTACACCCCCTGCCCTGTTATTTTTTTTATTCTTTATTTTGAAACAGGGTTTCACTAAGTAGTGGAGGGCCTCACTAAGTAGTTGAGCTGGCTACAAACCTGTGATCCCCCTGTCTCAGCTTCCCAAATACTGAGATTACAAGAGTGTACTACCACACCTGGCTCATCCTTTTCATTTTCTTTTGAGATAGGCTTTTCATAAGTTACTCAGGCCAGCCTCAAACCTGTGATTCTCCTGCCTCAGTCCCTGAGTAGCTGGAATTATAGATGTGTGCCACCACACTCAGCTGAAAACCTCCTGTTCTTGCCAAGGCACATGCCTGACCATAATCCCTGGAGCTGCGAGTGAGGCTCTGAGCTCCAAGGAACCAGGGCTAGCAGGGGATGATTGTTTTCTGTTTTCCTGCAGCATGGCAGGAGTCACCTCCTGCTTCCTCCCATGCAGCAAGGGATCTTCTAAGTAGCTGAGGCTGTCTGCAAACTAGGATCCTCTGGTCTCAGCCTCCCAAATGCTGGGATTACAAGCTTGTGCCACTGCCCGGCTGCAAAGTTTTTTTTTTTTTTTAAGGTACTGGGGTTGGAACCCAGGGCCATTCTACCTCCGAGCTATACCCCCAGCCCTATTTTTTATTCTTTACTTTGAAACAGGGTCTCACTGAGTTGCAAAGGGCCTCACTAAGTAGCTGAGGCTGTCTGCGAACTGCGATCCTCCTGTCTCAGCCTCCCAAATGCTGGGAGTACAAGCGTGTGCCGACACTCACTCAGCTTGCGAAGATTTTTTTTTTTTTTTTTTTTTTGATGGTACCGGGGATGGAACCCAGGGGCATTGTACCTCCTAGCTACAACCCCAGCCCTAGATTTTAGTCCCTTTATTTTTAATTTTATTTATTTGGTGGTACTGAGGGTGGAACCCAGAGGCTTTCTACTTCCACGCTATACTCCCAGACCTATTTTTATATTTTATTTGGAAACAAGGCCCAGCTTGTCTTTTTATTTTTGAAACAGGGTCTCACTGAGTTGTGAAGGGCCTCACTAAGTGTCTGTGGCTGTCCCTGAACCACAATCCTCTGCTCTCCACCTCCCAAATGCTGGAATTACAAGCATGTCCCACCATGCCTGGCTTGTGAAGTTTTTTGTTTTTTGGAGTTTTTTTGGTGGTATTGGGGGTAGAACCCAGAGGCACTCTACATCCAGGCTATAATCCCATACCTATTTTTTATTTTATTTGGAAACAGGGTCTCACTAAATTGCTGAGAGCCTCACTAAGTAGCTGAGGCTGGCTTCGAACCTGTGCGATTCTCCTGTCTCAGCTTCCCAGGTGTGGGGATTACAAGCGCGCGCCACCACGCCTGGCTCATTCTAAATTTTTAATTTATTAATTTTGTGGTACTGGTGATTGAACCCAGGGGCATTCTACCTCTGAGCTGTACCCTAGCCCTTTTTTTTTTTTTTTTTTTGCAGTACTGGGGATTGAATTGAGGGGGATTCTACCTTTGAGCTATACCCTCAGCCTGATTTTTTTCTTTATTTTATATTCGGTACTAGGGATAGATCCCAGGGGCATTCTACCCCCAAGCTACACCCCTAGCCCTATTTTTTAATTCTTTATTTTGAAATAAGGTCTCACTGAGTTGCAAAGGGACTCACTAAATATTAGCTGAGGCTGTCCATGAACTGTAATCCTTCTGTTTCAGCATCCGAAATGCTGGGGTTACAAGCATGCACCACCACACCAGGTTCTTCTTTATTTTTGAAACAGGATCTCATCTTTGAAACAGAGTGCCTCAGTAAGTAGCTGAGGCTGGCTGCAAACCTGGATACTCCTGTCTCAGCCTCCCAAGTACTGGAATTACAGGTGTGTGCCACCATGCCCAGCCCCCTATTTTTATTTATTTTTTTTTGCAGTAGTGTGGATTGAACCTAGGGGCATTCTACCTCTGAGCTATAGCTCCAGCCCTATTTTTTAGTCTCTATTTTTAAGCAGGGTCTGAATTGTGGAGGGCCTCACTGAGTAGCTGAGGTTGGCTGTGCACCTGCGATCCTCCTGTCTCAGCCTCCCAGGCGCTGGGATTACAAGCGTGCGCCACCACGCCCTCCCCCTTCATTTATCTTTGAGGATATAACTAAGCATGAAATTGCTAGGACTTGTGGTAACTATGTTTGTTTGTTTGTTTGTTTGTTTGTTTTGTGTGGTACTGGGGATTAACCCAGAGGCACTGTACCTCTGAGATACACCCCCAGCCCGACTTTTCATTTTTATTTAGAAATGGAGTTGCGCTAAGTTGATGAGAACCTCACTACTTTTTTTTTTTTTTTTTTTTTTTGTGGTACTGGGTTCCTGGAAGCCCTTCTACCTCCGGGCTACGCTCCCAGACCTATTTTATATTTTTGAAACAGGGTCTCTTACGCCAGCGTGGCTGGCTTCGAACCTGCGCGATCCTCCTGTCTCCACCTCCCAAGCGCGGGGATTACAAGCGTGCGCCACCATGCCCGGCAAGAACCTCACTACTTTTGAGGCTGTCTTTGAACCTGTGATCCTCCTGTGTCAACCTCCCATGTACTAGGATTACAAGTGTGTGCTAACACACCTGGCTTGTTTAACTCTTTAAGGAACTCATGTAGGTTTCTGTTGGTTATTCTTTCCTGTCCCTGTCACTGAGGCTGGACAACCCTGAGCCTGCTCCTGGTGCCAGCTCTGAGAGACAGGGCATGTTCTGCCACTGCAGGCAGAAATACAAAGGCCCTCAGTTCCTCTGCTCCACCCGCCGAGTCCTTAGGAGGCATACTGGAGACCTGGCCGCCTCGCCCATCTGCTGACAGCTACTTTAATAGCCTTCTTAGTCATCAGGAAGTATTCACTGAGAGACACAGAAAATACCTGTGGTAGCCATGAGGATATATCCTTCAGACCTCACCAAGCAGAAAGCTGGCAGTTCGCTCTGGACATCCCCCATGGCATTCAGAGGCCACACCCAGAGGCTCTATCCAGCCATGATTTAGCATCTCCATGTTGGGTATCTTTTAGTCTTATCCCAAGAGACCGGGGACTCCGTGAAGGTGACTTTGGCTTCAGCAGGTCTGCTGAATTTTTCTCAGGAAACACTCACCGTAGCTAGGCATGGCAGTGGATGACTGTAATCCCAGTACAGGGGAGGCTGAGACAAGAGGATCGCAGGTTCAAGACCAGCCTCAGAGATTTAGCAAGACTCTCAGCAACATATCAAGACCCTGTTTCAAAATAAAAAGGGCTGGTGGTACCAGAAACAAACAAAAAGCCCAAAAAGTGCTGGAGGGTGTATTGTGGAGGTAGAATGGCCCTCGGTTCAATCCCCAGTACCAAATAAAAATAATAAAGAAAACTTTCGCTCTAAGATGCTTCTACCCACCCAATCGCCCTTATTCCTTCACTCAGAGACAGTGGCACTCCCAGCCCTGTCTGACCCCTCCCTGGTTACTGCCAAGGGCAGCTCTCCTGAAGCACTTCCTGCAAAGCCTGTCTTGGCAACGGCTTCTCAGAGATCCTGGACTAACACACCACGGACTCCTAGCCATTCACTGAACTGGATACAAATTTGGTTCAAATAACAAAGTGCCTTGTTTTGTACTCAGAATCTATTCCAAGAAAATATAGACCGAGACAACAATGGTTTTATATGAATGAGAGGAAAGGTCAAAAGGTTAGCATAGGCAGGCATGGTGGCGCACGCTTGTAATCCCCGCGCTTGGGAGCTATTTAGTGAGGCCCTTTGCAACTCAGTGAGACCCTGTTTCAAATTAAAGAATAAAAAATAGGGCTGGGGTGTAGCTCAGGGGTAAAATGCCCCTGAATTCAATTCCTAGTGCAAAAACAAAAAAGGTTGGCATATAGCCCAGTGTCACCTGGCTATAATTCCAGTACTTGGGAGGCTGAGACAGGAGAATTAACTGCAAGTTAGAGGCCTGTCTCAACAATTTAGTGAGAACCTTTTTCAAGATTTAAAAAATTTTTTTTTTTCTTTAAAGGGCGGGGGGGGGGCAGGCGTGGTGGCGCACAGTTGTAATCCCAGCATTCAGGAGGCTGAGACCGGAGGTTTGAGGTTCACGGACAGCCTCAGCTAATTAGTGAGGCCCTCTGCAACTTAGTGAGACCCTGTCTCAAAATAAAAAATAAAAAATAGGGCAGGGGGTATAGCTCAGAGGCCAAATGCCCCTGAGTTCCATTCCCAGTACTGCAAAAAATATATAAAAATAAAAAATACCCAGGCGTGGTGGTGTACTCTTATAATCCCAGCTTTTGGGAGGCTGAGACAGGAGGATCACAGTTTGCAGACAATCTCAGCTATTGTAAGACCAAAGAGGGGCCATGACAGGCTTCATCCATACAGCAAACACGCTAGGCCTAAGTCTCAGGAATACAATAACAGTTAAGTGCCAGTTTTGGCACCTGGGTCAGGATGAAAAACTCCCAACCAACCCCAGGAGGCACGAACCAAACAGGAGGCACCAAGTATCCTGTCCTTGCTTGTGATAACAGCAGTAAAAATTCCTTTCGGTTTAAAGATAACTCCTTTGTAAATCACAGCCTGAGTGACTGAAATGTATAAAACTGCCTTGGAACAAAGACTCGGGGTCCTTGTCAAGACTCCACTGCGTTGGAGGGACTTGGACCCTAGCTTGAGCTAGTTCCCTAATAAACCCCTTCCTGTGTTTCCATTATTGTGTGTGGTGGTGGTCTCTGTCACCCTGGGGTCCCGGACTTTGAGTATGACACTATGTAGTGAGACCCTTTACAACTCAGTGAGACCCTGTTTCAAAATAAAGAATAAAAAAATAGGGCTGGGGGTATACCTTAGAGGTAGAATGCCCCTGGGTTTCATCCCCAATATGGCAAAAAAATAATAATAATAATAATAAGCTGGGCATGGTGATGCACACCTGTATTGGAAAAAAAAAAAAAGCCGGGCATGGTGGCACACACTTGTAATCCCAGGATTTGGGAGGCTGAGACAGGAGGATCGCGGTTTGAAGACAGCCTCAGCTATTATTTAGTGAGGCCCTTTGCAACTCAGTGACCCTGTTTCAAAATAAAGAATAAAAAATAGGCCTGGGAGTGTAGCTAGAAGTAGAACGCCCTTGGATTCTGTCCCTAGTACTGCAAAAAGAAGCAAAAAAGAAAAAGAAAAAAAAGGTAGAGTATACCTGGGTTCAATCCCCAGCACCACAAACAAACAAACAAACAAACAAACAAACAAACAAAGGCTGGGAGTGTAGCTCTGAGGTAGAATGTTCCTGGGGTTCAATTTCTAATACCAAAAAAAAAAAAAAAAAAAAAAAGTGAGTGCCAGAAGAAGCCACCAGGCTGTTGCAGAACTCTCCTGCTTTTCTGGCAGCTTGGGCTTCGGCTGTGTGCGTCCTCAGTGGTGACTGAGCTTCATTCTTCCAGAGAGCACTGCTCCTTGTCCTAGAAGCTCGGAGTGCTAGAGCATCAGCTTGGCTCACTCTCTGCAGCAGAAATCTCTACCGGGCCCGATGGCGCACGCTTGTAATCCCAGTATTTGGGATGCTGAGACAGGAGGATCGCAGATTTGCCGCCAGCCTCAGCTACTCAGTGAGGCCCTTTGCAACGTAGTGAGACCCTGTTTCAAAATAAAGAATAAAAAATAGGGCTGGAGGTGTAAGCTCGGAGGTAGAATGCCCCTGAACAAATCCCCAGTACCATACACACCACCACCACCAACAACAAAACAACTTCTCAGATCCTGCTGAGCTGGGGACAGCGGGACATTCTGTGACACGTTCTCAAGATGACTCTGTGAGTAAGGACACCTTCACAGGGAGTCCTGGGGGCTGAGCAGAGCATCCTATCTTCTACCCCTCAGAAAACTGGGCCCACCCCACTCGTTCTAAATCTGGGCCTTCACTGAATGTTCAGTACTTGATAAGGGAGTTTCCTTTCTGTGGCTAAAATAAATGGGAGGCAGGGCTGAGGGAGGCCTTTATTGTTGGGGGGCAGTGGAGAGTAGCAGGGCTGGGGCTCTTCATTGTCCTCCTCTGAGTTTTTACAGCCCATAGCTTAGTGTTTGAAAGCTGCTCTGGAGGGGGTGGGGCGTGTGCTTTCTGTCCAGAGTTCAGGGTTTAGAGGCCAGCTGAAGGCCCCAGGCAGAGAGGAAGGACCAGTTGTGTATTTCTGTGTGTGGGTGCAGACCTAGGGATGGAACCCAGGGCAAGTGCTCTACCGCTGACCTACACCTTCAGACCCCAGCCCCAATTCTTCCCTTAGAGCTCATCACTGGGGACTACCCTGGCCTGGGGATGACTTCTGAGAGGGCATGAGCACAGGTCCCTCAGCGCCATCCCCAAGAACGGAAACCTTATTTGGCCCCAGTGGCTGCCTACAGGGCAAAAGCTCCTTGCAGGAGCTGTGTGGTGGATCCCTTTGGCTTCTTCCAGGAAGGGGTGAGGAGGGAGATAGAGGTGCCAGACTCAAGCTGTGATTAGGGCTCTTCCTCCTGCTTAACTGCTCCCCTGTTTCCCCCAGGGGTTTAGATGGCCCAAGAGCCAGCCCTGACTCCAGGCTTGGTGTCTTGTGTTAAGTAAAGATAAGATTTCTTTTTTTTTCTTTCTTTGGTGGTACTGGGGTTTCTGGAAGCTCTTCTACGTCTGGGCTACACTCCCAGACCTATTTTATTTTTGGAAACAGGGTCTCTTAAGCCAGCGCAGCTGGCTTCAAATCTGTGCGATCCTCCTGTCTCTGCCTCCCAAATGCGGGGATTACAAGCGTGTGCCACCACACCCGGCTAAAGATAAGATTTCAAACAAAACAACAGCTGGGGTGGTGGCCCAGGCTTGTAATCCCAGTTCCTAGGAGGCTGAGACAGGAGGATTGCAGGTTCTCAGCCAGCCTCAGCAATCTCCTGAGGCCCTTTGCAACTTCGTGAGACCCTGTTTCAAAATAAAAAATAAAAACAGGTTGGAGATGTAGGGTCAGAGGCGGAATGCCCTGAGTTTAATCTTCATTACCACAAACAACAAAAGTAGTGGAGGATAAAATACACTGGATCATTTTTACCTTTTTCTTGTTGGCATTTAAGAAACTTCCTATATGGGTATGGTGGTTCACGCCTGTAATCCCAGTACTTGGGAAGCTGTGACAGGAGGGTCTCAGGTTCAGGTCAGCCTCATCAATTTAGTGAGGAACTTAGTAATTTAGTGAGACCCTGTTTTATTTTTTTTTGGGGGGGGGGTCTGGTGATGGAACCCAGAGGCATTCTACCTCCAAACTGTTGCGTTTTAAGATATTATGGTTTGGGGTGAAGACAAACTATACCCCTGCCCTATTTTTTATTCTTTATTCTGAAATTGTGTCTCACTGAGTTGCAAAGGGCCTCACTAAGTAGCTAAGGCTGTACTTGAATGGCGATCCTCAGGTCTCAGCCTCCAAAATGCTGGGATTACAAGCGTGCACCACCAAGCCCAGCTTAGTGAGACCCTGTTTTATTTTTTATTTATTTTTTGGGGTGGTACTGGGGGTGGAACCCAGAGGCTTTCTACTTCTAGGCTATACTCCCAGACCTTTTTTATATATTTTTTGGAAACAGGGTCTCACTAAGTTGCTGAGAGCCTCACAAAGGAGCTGAGGCTGGCTTCGAACCTGTGCTATCCTCCTGTCTCAGCCTCCCAAGTGTGGGGATTACAAGTGTGTGCCACCACAC
The DNA here is from genome assembly GCF_963383645.1 of Muscardinus avellanarius. Lineage (NCBI taxonomy): Eukaryota > Metazoa > Chordata > Mammalia > Rodentia > Gliridae > Muscardinus > Muscardinus avellanarius. The sequence continues at coordinate 130,212,900 of NC_137789.1, forward strand.
CCAGCAAGTGAGACCCTGTTTTAAAATAAAAAATAAGCTGGGCATGGTGGTGCATGCCTGTAATCCCAGAATCTGGTAGGCTGAGATAGGAACTTGCAATGCAGGTTCGAAGTTAGCCTCAGCAATTTAGGGAGGCTCTCAGCAACTTAGGGAGACCCTCTTTCCAAATAAAAAGTAAAGTAGGGCCGGATCTGGTGGTGCATGCTTGTAATTCTCATATTTGGGATGCTGAGACAGGAGGATCACAATTTCCCAGCCAACCTCAGCTACTTAGTGAAGCCCTCTGTAATTTACTCAAACCCTATTTCAAAATAAAAGATGAAGCCGGGCGTGTTAGTACATGCTTATAATCCCACTACTTGGGAGGCTGAGACAGGAGGATCGCAGCTTCAGCTACTTAGTGAGGCCCTCTGCAACTTAGTGAGACCCTGTTTCAAAATAAAAGAATAAGAGCCGGGCATGGTGGCGCATGCTTGTAATCCCAGCATTCGGGAGGCTGAGACAAGAGGATCGCGGTTCGCGGAAAGCCTCAGCTACTTAGTGAGCCCCTCTGCAAATTAGTGAGACCCGGTTTCAAAATAAAGAATACAAAATAGGGCAGGGGGTGTAGCTTGGAGGTACAATGCCCCTGGGTTCCGTCTCCAGACCAGCAATAAATAAATATATAAATATATAAAAATAAATAAAAGAATAAAAAGTCAGGCTACAGGTGTAGCTTGGAGGTAAAATGCCCCTGGGTTCCACCCCCTAGTACCACAAAAAAAAAAAAGAAAAAAAAAAGAAAACGGGGCTTGGGGTATAGCTTGGAGGTAGAATGCCCCTGGGTACAACCCCTAATACCCCTAAATAAATAAATAAATAAATAAATAATAAAGTAGGGCTCTGAGTTCCACTCCCCGTACCACACACACACACACACACACACACAAAAATAAATAATAAAATAAAAAAAGGGCTGCTGGGCGGGGTGGTACATGCTTGTAATCCCTGCACTTGGGAGGCTGAGACAGGAGGATCGCAAGTTTGAAGCCAGCCTCAGCTCCTTCGTGAGGCTCTCAGCAACTTAGTGAGACCCTGTTTCCAAATAAAGTATAAAGTAGGTCTGGGAGTATAGCCTGGAGGTAGAAATGCCCCTGGGTTCCACCCCCAGTACCACAAAAAAAAAAAAAAGGGCTGGGGTTGTAGCTTAGAGGGTAGCCCCTGGGTTCAATCTCCAGTACCAAGAAAGAGAGAGCGAGCGAGCGAGAGAGAGAGCGCATGCACTATACTCTAGACATATATATATATATATATATATATATATATATATGTATATATATGTATATGTATATATATGTATATATGTATATATATGTATATATGTATATATATATGTATATATATGTATATATATATATATATATTACTTATTTTTTGTGGTACTGGGGTTCCTGGAAGCCCTTCTACTTTCGGGCTACACTCCCAGACCTATTTTTATATATTTTTTTAAAATTTGGAAACAGGGTCTCTTAAGCCAGCACAGCTGGCTTCGAACCTGCGCTATCCTCCTGTCTCTGCCTCCGAAGCGCGGGGATTACAAGCGTGCGCCACCACGCCCGGCATATTTATTTTATTTTGAAACAGGTTTCAACAAGTTGCCATCTGCTTGCCTAGTGTCAAACCTTATGATCCTCTTGTCTCATCCTCTCAAGTACTGGGACCACAGAAGTGAGCCACCCAGCCTTGGCGAACACCTGAACACCTTGGAGTTATATCCCCCAGCCCTATTGTTTTATTCTTCATTTTGAAACGGGATCTAAGTTGCAGAGAGCTTAAGTAGCTGAGGCTATTGTGGAACTTGTGGTCCTCCTGTCTCAGCCTCCCAAGTACTGGGTTTACAAGTGTGCATCACCATGCCTGGCCCAATTTTATTTCTTTCTTGGAAACAGGGTCTCATTAGGTTGCTGAAAGCCTGGATAAATTGCCTAGGCTGGCTTTGAACCTGTGACCCTCTTGTCTCAGCCTCCCAAGTACTAGGATTAGAAGCATGAGCCACCATGTCCAGCCAAATAATTCTCTTTGCCAAAAAAATAGAACCGGGTGGCATATTTGAACAGGCAGATATTTGAACCGCTGACTGAGAAGAGTTGTCTCTGCCAGTGATGAGAGCCTGCTTCTTTCTGGAACGTCAGAAGGGGCCAAGAGTTTGCTTGTTGGTTGGAGGTGATTAGTGAGTGAGCATGTAGACAGAGATTGGAGCAACACCCTGTGTCAGATACAGAGCAAGGCTTCGAAATCAGCAAAGTCATGGTTCTTATCTGTAAAACGGGGGTAAAAAGACCAGTGTCCTACTGAAGTGAAACAGCAATTACTATCCTCCCCATCCCCTGTGCTGGCGATTAAACCCAGGCAAGCGCGTTACCACTGAGCCACGTCACCGACCCTTTACCTATCTCTACCTATGTTTATTTAGTTGTGCGGTGCTGGGGATTGTACCCGGTGGCATTCTACCTCCGACTTAATCCCTAGCTCTATCTTTTTATTTGGAAACGGGGTCTGGCTAAATTGCTAAAGAACCTCGCCAAGTTGCTGAGGCTGGCCTGGAAACTGATCCTCCTGTCTCAGCCTCCCAAGTACTGGGCTTACAGGAATACGCTACCACCCCTGATTCCCTTTTTATTTTTTGAGATAGGATCAAAATTGCCCTGGCCTTGAATTTGCTATTCCCCTGCCTCGGCCTCCCCAGTAGCTGGGATTACAGGCAAGCACCGCTGCGCCTGAGGCAGACTACTATATGGAGCATTTAGAGGTTAGCCAGGTACCAGGTAAGAATTACTATGTCCATTTTACAGATGAGGCAGAGAGGTTTCGCGACCTGCCCGAGATATAAAGCTAATAAAATGGAAGTGAACACTTGAAGACAGGTGTGTGAATCAAACTGCGTAGGGATGGGACAGAGACCCGGTAGGACTAATGAGTTCAAAGGCCAAGGGACACTCCATCCCTAGGAGCTCGGCAGCCCGCCTCCCTCCGTGCTTACGTGCGCTCCGTGACCGCCTCGGCCCGCGGCGCAGGGCGCATGCGCCCTGGAGTCTCGGCGCGCGCCCCCTCTCCCGGGCGCCCGCACGGTGCGCATGCGTACACCCGGCGGGCCAAGGGCGGTCACGAGCCGGTGGAAAGATTTGGGCGAGAAAGCGCGCGGAGCCGGGCGGGGTGCACCAGCGCGCAGGCGCGGCCGGGGTGCGGGCGGAGACTCCGGAATCTCGGCGAGCCCCAGTCCGCGCCGCATCGCCAGCCCGCTGCCATGGCCGCCTACAAGCTGGTGCTGATCCGGCATGGCGAGAGCGCCTGGAACCTGGAGAACCGCTTCAGTGGCTGGTACGACGCCGACCTGAGCCCTGCGGGCCACGAGGAGGCGAAGCGCGGCGGGCAGGCGCTGCGAGGTAGGCGCGGGCCGCGCTGCGGGTGGCGGGCCGGGGCGCCGGGAGGTCGCCTGGCTCCCCGCGACCTCCGGGAAGGGCCGCGGCCGGGCGGCGTCTCTGCTCCGGCCGCTTGGCTTGCAGTCTGGCAGGTGGGCGCGGGCGGGCGGCCGACCTGCTCAAGGTCACCGCGGCGCGCGCCGGGCTGCGCGGGGGAGGGCCGCCGGGCGGCCCCCGGGGCCCTTCGCGCCGAGGACACCGCCGGCGAGCCGCTCTCCCTTTCCAGTCTCAGCATTTACCAGTTCGGGGACGGGATGCCCGGGATGGAGCCACCTATGGCGGGCTGCCCTTTCTAGCGTTCCCCCAGGGCCTGCGGCTCCCAGAGGATGCCCAGTGCCCTCCAGGGCCCGTAGCCGAGCCTTCTCTAGAGGCTGCTTCGGACCCTAGAGGAGCTGCACGTTGTCGGGGAGTGAGGCTGCGATGGGGGGAGGGCGAATCTAAAGCTCCAAGACACTAGGGAAACGGTGCTGTGTATAGAGAATGAATGAAGAAATTAAGTTGATGCTCCCTAAGGCAGCCCATAAACTACCTTACCTTGGGATGGGGTACTGAATCCAGGAGCGTTTTATCTCTGAACTACAACCTCAGTTACCCCTTTTTTGGGTGATACTGGGGATAGAACCTATGGGCCTTCTATCTTCAGGCTATACCTCCAGACCTATTTTATTTTTTATTTGGAAACAGCTTCACTTAATTGCTGAGAACCTCACTAAGTTGCTGAGGCTGGCCTCAAATCTGCAATCCTTCTGTCTCAGTCTCCCAAGTACTGGGATTCCAAGCGGGTGCCACCACATCCGGCTCCCAGCTCCCATTATTTCGAAACAGGTCTTGCCTAAGTTGCTGAGAATGGCCTCAAACCTGGAATCCTCCTGTCTCAGCTTCCCAAGTACTGGAATTACAGGCTTGTACCACCATGGCCTGGCAGATTTTATCCCCTCCTTTCTATCCCTTCCTGGCCTGGCAGATTTTATCCCCTCCTTTCTATCCCTTCCTGGCCCCTCCCCTTATTTTTTGCCTTACTGGGGATGGAACCCAGGGGCATTCTACCTCTTAAGTGACACTCCCAGCCCTATTTTTTATTCTCATTTTGAAACAGGGTCTCACTGAGTAGTTGCAAGGGCCTCACTAAGAAGCCGAGGCTGGCCGCAAACAATAATCCTCCTGTCTCAGCCTCCCAAATGCTAGGATTATTAAGCATGCGCCTCTACGTTTGGCTCCTGGCCCCCTTTTATAATTGAGAAAAGAAAAAAATTGGAAAGATGACTTGTTCAAGGTCATGTCTGCTTATTTCTAGTCCAGTGTCCTTGCCCCATGCCTGGGTGGATTAACAGGTAGGTGTGAATAACTGGCTTGCTGTTTGCCAAGGACATGCTAGGCAAAGAGGCAAAAGTCCCTGAGAGATAGTGCCTGCCCATGTGCCTATTCTGACTGGGGGGTGCTCTGTGATTTTGGAATTCTAATAAAGCATCTTTAGCCAGCCATTCAAGGGATCCTTGATCTAAGAGGTACTTCCACTGATAATTAGGGCCCATCCTGCCTTGCTCCCTTCCGATTTCCTGGACAAAAAGCAGGCATATAAAACCGTTGGTTACTGACCTCTGGTTGTGGCACTGCTCTTTGGCCCTAGCTTGCCCTCTAGCTTTTTGCCTACATCCTTTTGAAATGAAGCTTTGGAAAGTCTGGGAAAGGTAATTCTTCTGGGGGCATGTGAATGGTTTGAGATGGCTTGCTGTAACCTCATACCATCTAGGAGAGGCCAGGAAAGGGAAAATGCTGGTAAAGGAGGCCATTTTCTTTAGCTCTCTGGCAGGGAGAACTGTATAGGTCTTCGGTTTGCTGATGCCTAGCTCAATATAAAGTAAATTGCTACTCTCTTCTAATAAAGATGATCAAATGATTAAACTTTTAAATCTTTCTAAAATAACCCTGTTTCAGTTATTATTTTATTATTTTTATTTTTTGCAGTTTAGGAATGGAACCCAGGGACATTCTACCTCCAAGTTACACCCCCAGCCCTATTTTTTACTCTTTATTTTGAAACAAGGTCTCACTAAGTTGCAGAGGGCCTAAGTAGCTGAGGCTGTCTGTGAACCTGATCCTCCTATCCCAGCCTCCTGAATGCTGGGATTACAAGCGTGATCGACCACATCCAGCCTCAGTGCTTTTTTTTTTTTTTTTTTTTTTTTTTGGTGATACTAGGGGTGGAACCCAGAGGCTTTCTACCTCCGGGCTATACTCCCAGACCCATTTTATATTTTATTTGGAAACAGGGTCTCGTTAAGTTGCTGAAAGCCTCACTAAGTAGCTGAGGCTGGCTTCAAACCTGTGCGATCCTCCTGTCTCAGCCTCCCAAGTGCGGGGATTTCAAGCATGCGCCACCACGTCCGTCCGGCCTTTTTTTTTTTAAAATAATGGGATTTGTGTAGTGTTGAGTCTGATATCAGGAGACAGCTAGTGAGAACTGAGTTTCCATATGCAACTTGAAGGCTGAGAAAGGGGGGAGGGATGCCTTGGAGAAGAAATGGAGTCCACACTACTACCCCTGGCTGTACTGTGTTTTAATGGACAAGCTAAAGGAGAAGAAATGGAGTCCACACTACTACCCCTGGCTGTACTGTGTTTTAATGGACAAGCATAAAGCTAAAGCTTTATGCTTCTGATCCTTCAATATTTTGTTAAGAGTTCTAAGGGTATCTGGGCCTGGTGGCCTATGCCCTGTGATTCTAGTATTTGGGAGGCTGAAACAGGACTGCAGGAGGCTCTTAGCAACCTAGCAAGACCCTGTTAAAAATAAGTAAAAAGGCTTAGGGTGTAGTTCAGAGGTAGAATGCTCCTGGCCTGTGTATACACACATACACAGTCCTAAGGGGAAACGTTTTATTTTTCTTGGGGACTGTGCATCCAGAGTGAGATGCTTTGTTGCTAGTCGGCAACAGCCTGTAGCTTTCCTTGTGGGAGCTGAGGCTTGTACTGTGGGTTCTCACTTCCCAGTGACTCAGCCTTTTGTTGGGGAGCCATTCCTTCCCTTAGGCTAGTGAGGTGATACAGCCAAATCTAGTCAGATTGTTCCGGAGGATACATGATGAGACCTGTCTTTTTCTCTTCTGGGTAGTGGGTTTCCTGGTAGTTAATCCCCCCCTTTTTACCATTGGTTAGTTGTCCTTTTTTTCCTGTGGTTTGGGGGATGGAAACCAGGGGCAAGCTATACCCCTTAGGCCTTTCTTGCTTTCTCTCCCCCCACCCTCTCCCCCTCTCTCTCCCCCTCCCCTCCCCTCCTCCCTCTTTCCCTCCCTTTCTTTCTTTCTTTCTTTCTTTCTTTCTTTCTTTCTTTCTTTCTTTCATACTGGGATTCCTGGAAACCCCTTCTATCTCTGGGCTACACTCCAAGACCTATTTTTTATTGGGAAACAGGGTCTCTTAAGCCAGCAGCTGGCTTCGAACCTGCGCAATCCTCCTGTCTCCGCCTCCCAAGCGCCGGGATTACAAGCGGGGATTGCAAGCTTGTGCCACCATGCCCCGCTCTTTATTATGTTTTATTTGGAAACAGTCTCACTAAGTTGCTGAGAGCCTCACCAAGCTGCTGACGCTGGCTTCTAACCTGCGATGCTCCTGTCTCTGCCTCCAAGTACTGGGATTGCAAGCATGTTTGTAATCCCACCATGCTTGGCAATTCTTTTTTTTTTTCTTTGTGTACTGGGGATTGAACCCAGGGACATTGTATCTCTGAGCTACATCTCCAGTTCCTTTTTTTTGTGGTGTGTGGTACTGGGGATAGACCCCAGGGGCTTTCTACCTCTGAGCTATACCCCCAGCCCCATTTTTTTTTTTTTTTTTGTAGTACTGGGATTGAACCCAGGGTCATTCTACCTCTGAGCTATACCCTGAGCCCTATTTTTTATTCTTTATTTTGAAATAGGGTCTCACTGAATTGCAAAGGGCCTCACTAAGTAGTTGAGGCTTGCCACGAACTGTGATCCTCTCATTCCAGCCTCCCAAATGCTGGGATTACAAGCGTGCACCACCATGCCCGGCTTCTGCTGGAATTTAAAGAGGGTCTTGTAGTGTTGTGGAGATAAGAGGAATGTTTTCCTTTCTCATTCAGGTGAGAGGGGGAATAATCTTTCCTGAAATGAGACTGATTAATTGTAACCTATTGGTTGGCCAACATAACTGATTACCATCCCCACACAATAACTGTAAGTGTATGGAGGAAAGATTAGAGATTCATTTATAAAGGTGTGATGGTACATACCTGCTGTAATCCAAGCAACAAATTAAAATAGTTGGACAATTTTCATTTGGATACCAGAATAAGAGATTCATATGTTAAAAAAAAAATCTGGCTTAGCGGGTTCAATCTCTAACACCACAAAAAGAGAAAAAAAAATTTCAGGATTAGAGTGGACCTAATTAGCTTATCATTTGAAAATTCAAATTTTCAGATGCTGGTTATGAATTTGACATCTGCTTCACCTCAGTGCAAAAAAGAGCAATTCGGACTCTCTGGACAGTGCTGGATGCCATTGACCAGATGTGGCTGCCAGTGGTGAGGACTTGGCGCCTCAATGAGCGCCATTATGGGGGTCTTACTGGCCTCAATAAAGCAGAAACTGCTGCCAAGCATGGTGAGGCCCAGGTAAAGATCTGGAGGCGCTCCTACGATGTCCCCCCACCTCCGATGGAGCCTGATCACCCTTTCTACAGCACTATCAGTAAGGTACGGCAAACCAAGTTTGGTCACTCCACCCAGGACCCAGTTGGGTTAGGATTTGGGCTTTACTGGGGGTGGAACCTGGGGCCATTCTACCTCCAAGCTACACCCTAGTCCTACTTTCATTCTTTGTCCTTTTGTGGTGTTAGAGATTGAACCCAGAGGCATTCTACCTTTGGATTACACCCCCAGCTCTACTTTATTTTTGTTTTTGAAACAGGGTCTCACTAGGTTGATGAATCTCACTACTTGCTGAGGCTGGCCTCAAACCTGAGATCCACCTGTCCCAGCTTCCCAAGTACTGGGATTACAAGTATTACCACCATGGCTGGCATATTATTATTATTATATTATATTATTTATTTATTTTTTGTGCTACTGGGGATGAAACCCAGGGGCTTTCTACCTCAGGGCTATATTCCCAAGACCTATTTTTTTTTTTTTTTTAAATTTGGAAACAGGGTCCCACTAAGTTGCTGAGAGACTCAAGCTGAGGCTGGCTTCGAACCTGCACAATTCTCCTGTCAGCCTTCCAAGTACTGGGATTATTATTTTTATTATTTTTTATTCTACCTCCGAGCTACATCCCCAGCCCTATTTTTTATTCTTTACTTTGAAACAGGATCTCACTGAGTTGCAAAGGGCCTCACTAAGTAGCTGAGGCTGGTTGTAAACCTGGATCCTCCTGTCTCAGCCTCCCAAATCCTGGAATTACAAGTGTGGACCACCACACCTTTCCAGTATTGGGATTATAAGCATGTGCCACCATGCCCGGCTATAACAGTTTATATTGTATATCTGAAAAAAATTTTTTTTGTGGTACTGGGGACTGAACCTGGGGGCATTCTACCTCTGAAATATATCCCCAGCCCTATTTTTTAGTCTTTATTTTGAAACAGTCATCACTAAGTTTTGGAGAGCCTCATAAAGTCGCTGAGACTGTCCTTTCCCTGGGGTCCTTTCTGTCTCAGCCTCCAAAGTATGTACTGGGATTACAAGCATGTGCCACCATGCTGGGCCAGATTTATATCTCCATTGCTGTATTTTCTAAACCAATCCATAGGATTCCTAGACCAACTACAAGTTCAAGTGTATTGGGATGAGTCTGGTTGCTAGCCTTTTCTAAGTTATATTTCTTTTTTACTTTTTGTGGTAGAACTTAGGGGTTTTCTACCTCCGGGCTATACTCTCAGACCTATTTTCTATTTTATTTGGAAACAGGGTCTAAGTGTCTGAGAGCTTCACTAAGTAGCTGAGGCTGGCTTCGAACCTGTGTGATCCTCCTGTCTCAACCTCCCAAGTGCGGGATTACAGGTGTGCGCCACCATGCCCGGCTCTAAGTTATATTTCTTCTCTATTGGCTATGGTATAAGGGGAGGAAGGATAATGATTCCTTTTCCCAAGCTCTCAGCTACCTTTTGGACTCTTGATAGGATTTCACCCATCACTTAACCCATTCAAAGATGAGGAATGGCAGAAATAATACATCATAAAAGCCATTTAACTGATGGAGCTGGTAATGATTGGTTGAACTGGAATGTTTTTGTTGTTTTTTAGGATCGAAGGTATGCAGACCTCACTGAGGATCAACTGCCTTCCTGTGAGAGTCTGAAGGACACTATTGCCAGAGCTCTGCCCTTCTGGAATGAAGAAATTGTCCCTCAGATCAAGGAGGGGAAACGGGTCCTGATTGCAGCCCATGGCAACAGCCTTCGGGGTATCGTCAAGCATCTGGAGGGTATGTGCATTTTTTTGGAGGGGCCCTTGAGGATGGTTTAAAGCAGAGCTTCCACTAATCAAGGATTTACTTAATATAAGGGAGACTCTCAAAAAAGGGCTGACATATTGATAACCTCAGAAACAGTCTAGGTTGATTCGTAGTCAGAAAACATCTGTACTTCTTTCTCAAAACGTGTATGTGAGCTGGGCGTGGTGGTGCAAGCTTGTAATCCCAGCATTTGGGAAGCTGAGACAGGAAGATGGCAGGTTTGAGGATAGCCTCAGCTATTTAAGTGAGGCCCTCTGCAACTTAGTGAGACCTTGTTTCAAAATAAAGAATAAAAAATAGGGCTGGGGATGCAGCTCAGTGGTGGAATGCCCCTGGGTTCCATCCCCAGTATCACACACACGCAAAAGTGTATGTGGAACTGGGTGTGGTGGCATACACCTGCAATCCCCAGGTTTAGAGAGGAGGATTACAGGTTTGAGACCAGCCTCTGCAATTTAGCAAGACTGTCAACAATCTAGCAAGACCCTGTTTCAAAATAAAAAAAGGGCTGGGGGTGTAGCTTGGTGGTAGAACAGCCTTGAGTTGAATCCCCCCACCAAAATAAAAACAAATCCATAAACAAACTGTGTATGTGAAGTGGTGACAGCATGCATAGCTGTGACAGCTGGACAACTGAGAGCTTTTGTTAGATTTGCAGAACCTCTGGTCCTACTCCAGATGTCATTCAGAATTGGTATCTATCTCCCAGGTGATTTTAAGATGCCCGTTTCTATACTAGGATTGCCAGTTGAAACTGTTTATTGAAATTGTTTAGGCAAAACCTGGCTGAACTTCATAAATAAATCTCAATTTGCATCTTGAATTGTTTTACCCGAGGACCTAGAGGCCCAGAAGTGCTGAGTTTTGGTAGATGGATCGATTTTATAATATGTCTGATATAAGGATAGTCCTGCCTCACTGTGGGCAGATTCTAGATATTACCTTGGTAGAGATATCTGTAGTATATACCTTTTTGTAATTTGTTGGTGGCCTTAGAACCTTGTATACTTTTCATACTTCCTCTTGCTTTTCAGTTTAGTAGCTTGAGAAATTAGTACTGGGAACATTCCTTGAAGGGAGGAGGATCTACTAGCATATAGATCAGAACTACTATCACAAAGATCAGAAAGGATATCTTGTTTTAATTCCTACTAAAGTCTTTTTTTTTCACCTGGGGGATTCACACCGCTGTGGCTGATCATGTTGGCTGTTTTCAGGTCTGTCTGAAGAGGCCATCATGGAGCTGAACCTGCCAACTGGTATTCCCATTGTCTATGAATTGGATAAGAATTTGAAGCCCATCAAGCCCATGCAGTTCCTGGGGGATGAAGAGACCGTCCGTAAAGCCATGGAAGCGGTGGCTGCCCAGGGCAAGGTCAAGAAGTGAAGGTGACAGGAGACTCCCGAGGAACACCCTCCCTCCATTCCTCTGCACCTCTCCTGCACCTGCCACGCTCTCCACCTCTGTAGGCATCTTAGGCTGTAGCTGCAGATGGGACCAGCGGCTCCCATCTGAATTTTAGCATTTTGTCTCTTGCACCCACTCCCTTCATAGAACACAGAACAGCACCTCTGGGGCATAGTCTTAGTCCAGTACAAGGAAGGCCCCTCTTACCCAACACAGTGGAGAAGTAGTGATTCTGTTTTTCCCTAGTGTTTTGTTTACTAAGGACCTGCTTGGTAGGGAATAGGGCTAGTCAACGAGAAGCCAGAGAGCCCGGTTGTGCTCCCAGCCAGCTCTGCACTCCGCTGTAGCCAGTCACTGTCTGGGATTCTCATCATTCCAGTGGAAGATAAATGTAACTTGCATGGTGGTTTTTATTTTCCAGCAGAGCTGGCTCCAAAAGGCTGGAATCAATATTAAGTTTATATGTTACATTTACTTTTACAAAAAGAAAAAATATATAAAAGTAATACAAAACAAAACCATTCTGGGGTTTCTAGTGATGGTTAAATAGGCTCACATGAGACTATTTAAAAAAAAGCCATTCCTCACACCTCTACGGGATGAGCTCCTTATCCTCTTGGGCAGGAGTGTGTCTTGTGTATTTTAGTATCCCTCCTCTGCCTTGTTTTGTGGCAGTGAGATGCCTCTTGATCATGTCCAAGTGTCTCACCGTATCTGATTTCTGAATCATGTTCCAGTTGCTTGGACCTGCCACGTGGGACCAGTGCTCATTTAAAGTATAACTGTACTAAATCATCTTTTCCAGATCAGTATAATAAAGGAGTGATGTGCAATAGTTTTCTATCCTCTTGTCTGAGAAGACCTGTGTGACATTATGAGATGTAAAACTATTACATCCTTTTTTGGGGGGAGTGGGGTACTGGGGATTGGGCCTGGGGCATTCTACCTGAGCTGTACCTCCAGCCCCCCCCCCCTTTTTTTCTTTATTTTGACATGGTCTAAGTTGCTGAGGGCCTCACTAAATAGTTGAGGCTGGTCTCAAACCTGTGGTCCTTCCTCTCTACCTCCCAAGTACTGGAATTACAAGTGTGTGCCACCACGCCTGGCTCTAGTACTAACAAATCTTGACTAAAAAAAACCCTGCCTTACGGCAGGAAGACGATAGAAAGCCTGCATCAGCTCCATTAATACTAGGAAGCCAACAACTACTAGACCTCCAAGACCGTGCTTACACAGCACATCATCTGGAGTTTAAAAAACACAAATATCTGATCTCAGTTCACCCCAAGTCTTGGAAGGGCAAGGGCACTTGTTTTATTATTTATTTATTGTGGTACTGGGGATGGGACTCGGGCTTTCTACCTCTGGGCTACATTGCCAGACCTATTTTGTTTAGAAATGGTCTAAGTTGCTCAGAGCCTCACTAAGTAGCTGAGGCTGGCTTCAAACCTGAGACCCTCCTGTCTCTACCTCCTAAGTACTGAGATTACAAGTGTGTGCCACCATACCTGGTTTCTGTTTGATTTTTCAAAACTTTATAGGCAGTTTGAAGTGGTATTAACTAACACCCAGGTCTCGAACCACCATTCCAAGGTATAGAAAGAATAGCTTCAAACCAGGTAGAGTGACATGTGCTTGTAACTCCGTTACTAAGGAGGAGGAGGTAGGAAGATCAGGAGCCCAAGAGATTGGACCAGCCTGGAGAACAGGGAGACTAGTGTGTGTGTATAGTTTAGGACAACCTAGAGGCATTCCACCTGAGAAACATCCCAGTCCTACTTTATTTTGAAACTGTCTTACTAAGTGCTGAGGGCCTTGTTAAGTTGCTGAAACTGGCCTCTAGCCTGTGATCTCCTTGTCTCAGCCACATATCTGGCTGGGAGACCTCGTTTTAGTTCTAGTGCTTGGGAGGCTGAGACAGGATTACAAGTTCCAAGTCCAGCCTCAGCAATTTAGACCTTGTTTCAAAATAAAAAAATAAGCTAGGTGTGGTGATGCACACTTGTAATCCCAGCATTTGGGAGGATGAAACGGGAAGATCATGGTTTGTGGACAACCTCAGGTACTTAGGCCCTTTGCAACTCAGTGAGACACTGTTTCAAAATAAAGAAAAAAATAGGGCTGGGAATGTAACTGGTAGAATGTTCCTGGATACTATGTTGACCTACAGTTGCCTCAATAAAATTTTCAAAACCCCCCCCCCCCCCAAACTCTAACCTGTTAAAGGCTGGCAACTTGAGGTCACAGCCAGGTAGGCTGCCTCCGAAGCTCACTCCACCTGTGATCACACTTGTGCCATAGCTTGTTTTTGTTTGTTTGGACCCAGGAACATCCTACCACTCAGCTACATCCCTAGCCCTTTTTATTTTGAAATGGTCTAAATTGCTGAGGCTAGCCTCAAACCTATGATTCTGAGATCTCAGCCTCCCAAGTACTAGGATTACAAGTATGCACACCACACCGGGCGTGATCATCCCAAAATTTATGCCTGTTTCTGCCTTTTTTTTTTTTTGGTGGTACTGGGGGTGGAACCCAGAGGCTTTCTACCTCCAGGCTATACTCCCAGACCCATTTTGCATTTTATTTGGAAACAGGGTTTCACTAAGTTGCTGAGAGCCTCACTAAAGTAGCTGAGGCTGGCTTTGAACCTGCGCGATCCTCCTGTCTCAGCCTCCCAAGAGCAGGGATTACAATTGTGCGCCACCACGCCCGGTTTGTTTCTGCTTTTGCACTTCACAATGGAATCTGTTCTGCCTAGAATATCTACTTCACTCAATCTTCAGTTTCTTTTGATCTCACATCACAAATCCTTCCCTGACCACCTCATATAGTACTACTTTGTCCCTCCTTTTTTTTGTGTGTGTGGTTCTAGGGATTGGATGCAGGGGTGTTCTACCTGTGGGCTCTACTTCCAGCCCTTTTTATTTTGAAACAGGATCTCCTAGGTTGCTGAGGTTGGCCTGGACTTAGGCTCCTGAGGACTGGGATTACAACTGTTAGCCACCATGCCTGACTGTCCCTCTTCTCAATTCTGATTTAACAAACATTATATAGTAGTATAGCTGGGTGTGGTGATGCACACTTGTAACCCTAGTACTTGGGAGGCTGAGACAGGAGGATCGCACAGGTTCGAAGCCAGCTTCAGCTACTTAGTGAGACCCTGTTTCCAGATAAGAGATGAAATAGGTTTGGGAGTACAGCCCAGTCGTAGAGAGCCCCTGGGTTCCATCCCCAGTACCACACACTAAATAAAAATAAATATAGTGGTATAGCTAGGCATGGTGGCACATGCTTGTAATCCCATTACTTGGGAGGCTGAGACAGGAGGATTGTGGTTCACAGATGGCCTCAGCTACTTAAGTCCTCTGCAACTTAGACCCTGTTTCAAATAAAAAAAATGGAAACTAAGGCTGGGGTGTAGCTCAGAGGTAGAATACCCCTGGGTTCCATCCCCAGTACTGCAAAGACAACCCCCCCCCCCAAAAAAAAAAAACCCATATAGTAGTGTGGTGGAGTTACCCAGTATATCAGTGATATGGTGTATATCCAACACTTCAGAACTATTCCCATGCTACCACATGCATGCTATAATGTACCTAAGGGAGGGGCGTATGTACTCTAAGTGCTTGACCCAGTGCTTGGCACCTGGAAAGCAGAAGCATTTAAAACAACACAAAGAATACCAGAGACATGAGGCTTTGTCCAGGACAAGCAAGCAACTGACAGATCCGTTAACAGGTGCCACGAGGCAAACATACATACTCAAAGTTGTGACGCTTTTTGTGTGTGTGGGGCACTGGAGACCGAATCCAGGGGCATTCTACCAATGAGCTATAGCTCCAGCCTTATTTTTTATTTTAAAAGAGTCTCACTAAATTGTGGAGGGCCTTATTAAGTTACTGATGCTGGTCTTGAACCTGTGGTGCGTCTATCTCAGCCTCCCAAGTACTGGGATTATAAGAGTGCATCACCACAGATGGCTGTGCTGCAGTTTAAATGCCTTACTCTGCTCAAGACAACAGAAACCATAAAATCCTTTTAATAAAAATGTTTTTTTTAAAAAATGTTTTATCACAACAAAAATATATATTCATGAGGACTGTTAGTCTACTTCTATCATTACACAGTTTTGTTTGCTAGTACCTCCAAAAGTTTTATCACTTGAGAGTGAAATTCACAAGAATAATGTTCCTCTTATAGAGTAAATTTCTGGCAGAATTTTGTAGAGGTGGCTGCTGGTTGACTCCAGGTATCTGAATAAAGACCATGACATTTTGATGTTATTTTCATACATATAGTCTTGGAAATAGCTTACCCCCCCCCTCCTTGGGGGTAAAATGTGGCTTCTTAGGTCTGCAAAAATTCAGGCTGTACTCGGGCCACTTTCCGGAATTCTTTAGTGTGGGTCTTAGGGCACTGCATCTCACACCAGCTGATGGGGACCATTTGGACACCTGGAAAGAAAAAGCCAGTGTTGGAGCTGAGTCCCCACATATTTTCCCAAAACCCTTTTCTTTTCAGCTGGGTATGAAATTGCAGTATAGGGCTGGGCATGTGGTTCAGAGGTAAAGTGCTTGCATAGCAAATGTGAGGCCCTGGGTTTGATCACCAAAACCACATACATAAATAAATACATCAAGAACTGAAGGGTCACCTAGCGAATCTCCACTCATACAGAAAAAAATCCAGTGGGATCCTTGTTTCCTTGGGTTCAAGAGAGGCCTTTACATCTCAGTAGTAAACACAATCATATACTGATTAACAATGGAGACAAGTTCTGGGAAATGTGATTTGTTCATTGTACAAACATCAGAGTTAACTTGCACAAACTATGATGGCCCAAAGCATTACTAAGTGATGCAACTTTAGGGGGGGAGTGATTGGGCTCAAACCCAGGGCCTCCTGCACACCAACTATTCTACCACTGACCTGTATCCTAGGTGATATAATTGTGTGTGTGTGTGTGTGTGTGTGTGTGTGTGTGTGTGTGTGAGAGAGAGATACTGAGGACTGAACACAGGGGCATTCTACTTCTGCCCCCTTTTTTCTTGTTGTTGTACTGGGGTTCCTGGAAACCCTTCTACCTCAGGGCTACACTCCCAGACCTATTTTTTATATTTTAATTGGGAAACAGGGTCTCTTAAGCCAGTGCGGCTGGCTTCGAACCTGGGCGATCCTCCTGTCTCTGTCTCCCAAGTATGGGGATTACAAGCGTGCGCCACCACGCCCAGCTTTTTGTTTAGTTTTGATACAGGGTCTCAACAGGTTTCTGAGACCATCCTTGAACCAGCAATCCTCCTCTCTTGTCTTCCCAAGAACTGAGATAGGCATGAGCTACCATGAACAGCTTGGTATAATCTTTTTTTTTTTTTTTTTTTTTGTATTGGGGCAGTCTACCTTCAAGCTACACCCCTAGCCCGATTTTCTTTCCTTTTTTTTTGTGGTACTGGGGGTAGAACCTAGGGGCATTCTCCCTTTGAGCTACACCCCCAGCCCTGGTTTTTTTTTTTTTTTTTTTTTTGGTGGTACTGGGGTTCCTGGAAGCCCTTCTATCTCCGGACTACACTCCCAGATCTATTTTTACATTTTTATTTGGAAACGGTCTCCTAAGCCAGCGCGCGCGCGGCTGGCTTCAAACCTGCGCGATCCTCTTGTCTCTGCCTCCCAAGCGCGGGGATTACAAGCGTGTGCCACCACGCCCGGCCTTATTCTTTATTTTGAAACAGGGTCTCACTGAGTTGGAAAGGGCCTCACTAAGTAGCTGTCCTTGAACTCCAATCCTCCTGTCTCAGCCTCCCAAATGCTGGGATTACAAGAGTGCACCACCATGCCTGGTTCCGATTTAATTTCTTATTTGGAAACAGACTAACAAGGTTGATGAGGGCCTTGCTAAGTTGCCAATGATGGCTTTGAACCTATGATAAAATCTTAAGAAACTATTGTTAATCAAAAAGTTGTTTTGTGCCGGGCGTGGTGGCGCACGCTTGTAATCCCTGCGCTGGGAGGCAGAGACAGAAGGATTGCGCAGGTTTGAAGCCAGCCGCGCGAGCTGGCTTAGGAGACCCTGTTTCCAAATAAAAATGTAAAAATAGGTCTGGGATTGTCGCCCGGAGGTAGGAGGGCTTCCAGGAACCCCAGTACCACAAAAAAAAAAAAAAAAAAAAAGTTGTTTTGTTGCCGAGCATGGTGGCACATGCTTGCAATTCCCGTGCTTGGGAGGCAAAGACAGGAGGACTGCGCAAGATTGAAGCCAGCTGCACTACCTTAAGAGACTGTTTCCAAATGAAAATATAAAATAGTTCTGGGAGTGTAGCCTGGAGGTAGAAGGGTTCTATCCTCAGTACCACCAAAAAAAAAGTTGTTTTGCAACTGGGTGTGGTGGTGCAGGCTTGTATCCCAGAATTTTGGATTATGAGACAGTAGGACTGCAGATTTGAAGTCAGCCCAAGCAACTTACTGGGACTGTTAGCAGCCTAGCAAGACCTGGCTTCAAAATAAAAAATAAAATGGGGCTGGGGGTGTAGCTTAGAAATAGACCATCCCTGGATTCAATCTCCAGTACAAAACACACACAGTCACAGATAGACAGACAGACACAGTTTTGAATCACGACATATGATCATCTACAACCATACTGCTTTCCAGATTATTTAAAAAAAAACGGAAAAAACAATGGATTACTCCCAAACCACAGCTCCTAGGGTAAAGTAAGGCTGTGGAAGCAGGGAACAACTCACCTGATTCACTGTGGGCTACCACCACCCCAAGCTCGTTTTCAGCAGTGGTCAGGAGGTAGTTGGACTGTGCGTCACCTAGAGAGATCTAGTAATACTGGTGAAGGAAATGAGGGGCATTAAGTCTCCCTGTCCATAGCCACTTGAGGTTTTCTCTAATTCCGTTTCTTGTTTTAACAAAGGAACAGATGTCTGCAGGAAATAAAGGATACCACTTTGGCCAATACAATGTCACCTGGGCGGAAACTCTTATAAATTTCAACCTGCAAAGAAAGAACAGGAGTGTTAAGTGAAAGCTATTCACCCCCTGGCAGTGCCAAGCTACTTTCTAATTTCAGAGGGTAGAAATCATTATTCAAGTCAGTCAACTTGTATTGCTTCTCCAGCATCATACAAATAAAAATTTTGGAATTGGGGATTAAACCTAGAGGCATTCAACCTCCAACCTCCACTCCCAGCCTTCCTTTTTGTGTGGTATTGGGACTGAAACCAGGGGCATTCTACTTTAGAGCCACATCCCTAGCCCTATTTACTTTTACTTTGAAAGAGTCTAGCTAAGTTGCTGAGGCTGGCTATAAACCTGTGATCTTCCTGTCTCAGCCTCCCAAGTTCTGGGAATATAGGCATGTGCCACCATGCTTGGATAAATAAAAGATTCTGAATTCAGTAGTTTTATCAGGAATGTGACTTATACAAAAGGCACTACAGTTGACTGAAAGGGCTCAGAGTGAGTGTGAGGAAATAGTAATGAATAAGTACCCAGCTTCAAAGGCAAAGCTAGGTATATTCTGGTCAAATGAATGAATAAAACTCATATGGAGTGGAAAGAGATTATGACATAAATTTCATATGTTGTAGCTAAGAATGTATTAAATTTCCCTTAATTCCACATTCCCATGGATCTTTGAAATTCATTGAGCAATACTTCCTTGAACCTGTGTTCCTTCTGTCTCAGTCTCCAGGTACAAGCATGTGCCACCAAACTGGCCTATTCATTTTTTAGATGGTATTACAATTTTTGTTTGTTTGTTTTTTGATACTGGGGGTGGAACCCAGGGGCCTTCTACCTCTGGGCTATACCAGAGGTATGTATATCTTTATTTGGAAACAGGGTCTCACTAAGCTGCTAAGAGCCTCACTAAGTTGCTAAGGCTGTCCTCAAACCTGTGATCCTTCTGTCTCAGCCTCCCAAGTACTGGAATTACAGGTGTGTGCCACCATGCTTGGCTTCCTATTTGTTTCTTTTTATCTTTTTCTTTTGCAGGTCTGGGGATGGATGGAACTCAGGGGCATTTGACCTCCGAGCTATACCCCCTGCCCTATTTTTTATTCTTTATTTTGAAACAGGTTTTCACCAAATTACAAAGGGCCTCATTAGGTAGCTGAGACTATCCGTGGACCGCAATCCTCCAGTCTCAGCCTCCCAAATGCTGGGCTTTATTTTTTCCTTAATATACTTTTACTAGACAGGCGTGGTGGCACACACTTGTAATCCCCACGCTTGGGAGGCTGAGACAGGAGGATCGCACAGGTTCGAAGCCAGCCTCAGCTACTTAGTGAGGCTCTCAGCAACTTAGTAGGACCCTGTTTTCAAATAAAATATAAAAAATGGGTCTGGGAGTGTAGCCCAGAGGTAGAAAAGCCCCTGGGTTTCATCCCCAGTACTATAAAAAAAAAAAAAAATTTACTTTTTACTGGTGCTTTATAGCCTCACATCATAATGTAGTTCAGAGTAATAGTCACACTCTCTCTCTCTCTCTCTCTCCTCTCTCTCTCTCTCTCTCTCTCTCTCTCTCTCTCTCTCTCCCTCCCTCCCTCCCTCCCTCTCTCTCCCCCCCTACCCCCCCCTCTCTCTCCTTGGTGAGCTACCCCAGGGCAATAATTTTTAAAGACTGAGATTCCTAAGCCATGGTAAAAAAAAAAAAACTCAAACCAACCAACAACCTTATCTTTTTCAGTTGCTCGGACATCTTCTTTTCTATAAAAGAGAATTAACAAGATTATCTGTGAGAAAGAATTATCTTATAGGTTCCTGGCAGCCAAAGAGCTGTAAGAGCAGATAGAACTTTTATTTTTTTGTGGTACTGGGAATTGAACCCAGGAGCATTCTACCTCTGTGCTCATGCCCATCCCTATTTTATTCTTTATTTTTGAAACAGGGTCTCACTAAGTTGCCGAGGGCCTCACTAAGTAGCTGAGTCTGGCCATGAACCTGCGATTCTCCTGTCTTAGCCTCCCAAGTACTGGGATTACAAGTGTGCACCAACATGCCTGGCTCAGACAGAACAATTTACAATGGGGATCCAGCCTCCACCCAGGGATGCAGGAGAGAGGGAGCCTTAGTCTACATTTTCCCATTCTTAGAACACAGAGAGGATCAGTACTGATATTTCTGAGGAGGAAAAGACAGATCGGATGTGGAGTTAAGGTGGACAAACTGCTGCCTCAGGAGAACCTAACTAAAGACACCACAGAACCACTCTTTGAATTCTTTTTGTTTTTAGTACTGGGGATATAACTCAGGGGCATTCTATCTCCAAGCTACATCCCTGGCTCTATTTTTTATTCTTTATTTTGAAATAGGGTCTAAGTTGAAAAAAATGTAATGTCAAAGGTACTTACCGAATAGTTCCTCGAAAGGAGTTCTTGAGTGGTGTGGACCCCACATACAGGATGTGCACTTTGGCAAAACGTGAATTGATGCTAGAGACCTGCGGGACAGAGGCAGGCTCAGCATCCCAGTGTTAGTCATCAGCTCAAGGAAGCAGCATAAAGGCATCACGGCTCGGCAGGGTGGCACACCCCGTCACCCCAGCACCTGGGAGGCTGAGACAGGATCACAGGTTCGCAGCCAGCCACAGCAATTTAGTGAGGCCCTCTGCAACTCAGGGAGACCCTCTCTCAAAAAAATAAAATAGGGCTGGGGTGTAGCTAAGAGGTACAGTGCCCCTGGGTTCAGTCATCAGTACCAAAACAAAACAGAGAACAACTAGGAGTTACTATGATTTTAGTCTAAGCTACCCAACTAAATAGAATTTAAGACAAGTTACATTCTAGTTATCTCTGCCTAAGTCATATATCTATGGTATAAGAGCCACATTGACCATTTGATAATGTTTCTGTAGAAATCAAGTAAGATAATATGGTCTAATTAGTTTTTTTTTGTAGGTCAGGGGATGGAACCCAGGGGCATTCTACCTCCGAGCTACACCCCCTGCCCTGTTTTTATTTTTTATTTTGAAACAGGGTCTCACTGAGTTGCAGAGGGCCTCACTAAGTAGCTGGGGCTGTCCGCGAACCGCGATCCTCCTGTCTCAGCCTCCTGAATGCTGGGATTACAAGTGTGCGCCACCATGCCCGGCTAAGTGGTCTAAATTTTAAAAGTACACAAGTTTAATATAAATCGACACAGGCATAGTTGCAAATCAAGACCTCTAACAGACCTCACTAAGTCTGTATAGTGGATAGAACTGAAATCTACATTTCATTTGCTGCATTATATTTGGATCCTTATTCCTGCAGTTATTTTCAGAATAAAAAATATATTTTGTCTTCTGGAGCATTTTAAAAAAGTTTTTTGGTACTGGGGGTTAAATCCAAGAACAGTCTACTTCTGAGATGTAACCCCACCCCCTTTTCATCTTGAAACAGGTCCTTCTAAGTGGCTGAGGTTGTCCTTGAGTCTGCGATCCTCCTGTCTTGGACTCCCAAATACTGGGATTACAGGTGTGCTTCACCACACTTGGCCTGGCTTTGAGTAACCTTATTTATTTATTTACTTACTTATTTATGTGGTACTGGGGATTGAATCCAGAGGAATTCTACCTCCAAGCCACACCTCCAGCCTTCCCAAGAACCATGTTTGCCTGAATTTGGCTGCGTTGCTCATTATCCTAATATTTCTTTTTTTAGTACTGAGGATTGTGCCCAGACTCATTCTTCCTTTGAGCTACAACCCAAGCCCTAATTTATTTATTTGTTTTTTTTGTGTGTGGTGCTGGGAATTGAATCCAGGGGCATTCTACCTCTGAGCTACAATCCTAGGCCTATTTTTTATTCTTTCTCTCTCTCTCTCTCTCTCTCTCTCTCTCTCTCTCTCTCTCTCTCTCTTCTTTCTTTCTATCTTATCTTATCTTATTTGTTTTCGGTGCTGGGGATGAAACCCAGGGGCTTTCTGCACTCCCAGCCCTATTTTATACTTTATTTGGTAACAGGGTCTCACTAAGTTGTTGAGAGCCTCACTAAGTAGCTGAGGCTGGCTTCGAACCTGCGCAATCCTCCTGCCTCAGCCTCCCAAGCACTGGGATTACAAGTGTGCGCCACCACGCCTGGCTTATTCTTTATTTTGAAACAGGGCCTCACTAAATTGTAGAGGACCTCACTAAGTAGATGAGGTTGGCCCTGAACCTGTGATCCACCTGTCTCAGCCTCCCAAGTACTGGGATTACGAGTGTGTGCCACCACCCAGCTAGAAAACAAATTGTGTGTGTGTGTGTGTGTGTGTGTGTGTGTGTGTGTGTGTGTGTGTTGCTGGGGATTAAACCCAGGGGCATTCTACTTCTGAGATATATATCTCCAGCCCGAATTTTTATACTTTGGGTCTCACTAAGTTGTGAAGGGCCTCACTAAGGCTGGCCATGAACCCAGATTCTCCTATCTCAGCCTCCTAAGTAGTGGGACTACAAGCTTGTGCCATCACGCCTGGCTTCTAATTTATTTTTATTTATTTATTTTTTTGTGGTACTAGGGATGGAACCCAGAGGCCTTCTACCTCTGAGCTACACCCCCAGACCTTTTTAAAATTCTTTATTTTGAAACAGGGTCTCACTGACTTGCAAAGGGCCTCACTAAGTAGTTGAGGCTGTTCACGAACTGCAATCCTCCTGTCTCAGTCTCCCAAATGCTAGGATTACAAGCGTGCGCCACCACGCCTGGCTCTACTTTTATTTTTGAAACAGGGTCTCTCTAAGTTGATGATCATCTCACTACTTGCTGAGGCTATCTTCAAACATGTGATCCTCTAGTCTCAGCCACCCAAGTACTGGGATTATAGTTTTGGTTTTTTTTTTGGTGGTGGTACTGGGGTTCCTGGAAACCCTTCTACCTCCAGGTTACACTCCCAGACCTATTTTTATACTTTTTTATTTGTTAAAAGGGTTTCTTAAGCCAGTGCGGCTGGCTTCGAACCTGCATGATCCTCCTGTCTCCGCCTCCCAAGTGCGGGGATTACAAGCGTGCGCCACCACTCCAGGCTCTGGGATTATAATTCTATCTTACTACTCCTGGCTCATTATCTCAGAATTTCTAGACAGTATAGTCCAGTATAACAATGATGTCAGAAATGTCAAGCCAGGCGTGGTGGTACACACTTGTAATCCCAGCATTTGGGAGGCGGAGACCGGAGGATCACAGTTTGGGGACAGCCTCAGCTACTTAGTGAGGCCCTCTGCAACTCAGTGTTTCAAAATAAAGAATAAAAAATAGGGCAAGGGGTGTAGCTCGGAGGTAGAATGCCCCTGGGTTCCATACCCAGACCTGAAAAAAAAAAGAAAAAAAAAAAAAAGAAATATCGTGTGCTGACCAATATGGCAGTTACTGATCACAAGTGACTACTGGGTGCTTAAAATGTGGCTAGTGTAATTGAGAAAATGATTTTTTATGAGTTATTTATTTTTGCAGTACTAGGGATTGAACCTAAGGGCATTCTACCTCTAAGCTATACCCCAGCCTGATTTTTTATTATTTATATTGAAACAGGGCCTCACTAACCTCTAGAGGACTTCACAAGTAGCTGCAGTTGGCTGCGAACCTGTGATCTTCCTGTCTCAGTCTCCCAAGTACTGGGATTACAAGAGTGCGCCACCACACCCAGCTAGAAAATGAAGTTGTGTGTGTGTGTGTGTGTGTGTGTGTGTTGGTGGTGGTGGTGGTGGTGGTGGTGGTGATCCAGGGGCATTCTACCTCCAAGCTGCACCCCCTGCTTGATTTTATTTTTTTTCCCCAGGTCTGGGGATGGAACTCGGGAATTTTTTTTTTTTGTTTGAAACAGGATCTCACTGAGTTGCAGAGGGACTCACTAAGTAGCTGAACCGCGATCCTCCGGACTCGGCCTCCCAAATGCTGGGATTAAAAGTGTGTGCTACCAGGCCTGGTTGATTTTTTTTTTGGTGGTACTGGGGGTGGAACCCAGAGGCTTTCTACCTCCGGGCTATACTCCCAGACCCATTTTATATTTTATTTGGAAACAGGGTCTCACTAAGTTGCTAAGAGCCTCACTAAGTAGCTGAGGCTGGCTTTGAACCTGCGCGATCCTCCTGTCTCAGCCTCCCAAGTGCAGGGATTACAAGCGTGCGCCACCACGCCCGGCTTTTTTTTTTTTTATTCTTTATTTTGAAGCAGGGTCACAAAGTTGAAGAGGGCCTCAATAAGTAGCTGAGGCTGGCTGGGCGTGGTGGCGCATGCTTGTATTCCCCGCACTTGGGAGGCTGAGACAGGAGGATTGTACAGGTTTTGAAGTCAGCTTCAGCTACTTAGTGAGGCACTCAGCAACTTAGTGAGACCCTGTTTCCAAATAAAATATAAAGTAGGTCTTGGAGTATATCCTGGAGGTAGAAAGCCTCTGGGTTCCACCCCTAGTACCACAAAAACGAAATAATAGGGCTGGGAGTGTACCTTGGAAGTAGAATGCCCCTGGGTTCCATTCCTAGTACGGCCAAAAAAAAGAAAAAGAAAAAGTAGCTGAGGCTGGCCACTAACTTGTGATTCTCCCGTCTCAGCCTCCCAGGTACTGGGATTACAAGTGTGCACCTTCATTCCTGGCTTTTGTTTGTTTTGGTGGTGCTAGAGATGGAACCCAAGGGCATTTTACTTCTGAGCTACACCCCAGCCCTATTTTATTATTTTATTTGGGAACAAGGTCTCATTAAGTTGTGGAAGCTGGCCTCAAACCTGCGATCTTATTTCAACCTTGCAAGTACTGGGAGTACAAGTGTGCGACACCATGCTTGGCGACACTGAAGTTCTACGATGATTATCATTCCAACCTTGGATGGGTGTCCTAAGCGTGGAGCGCAGAATCAACTTACCTTACAAGTTACAATAGCTCCCACATCTGGCAATAACTGGGACTCTGTTTCTCTCATCACAGATACCACAGGAAGCTGGAGAGAATAACAGGAAGTGAATGTCCTGGATAAGCCTTGGGTATAGATATTTATGACCTGCATGTAACATAAGAATGCCTTGGGGCACAGTTGTGGTCACAAGAGCTGGTGGATTATTGATTCATTTACAGCCTAGAGCAGAGGGCCTTAGAAATTTCAGAAAATAGGAAGACAGGGTTGGGGGTATAGTTCAGTGATAGAGTACTTGCCTATGAGGTGCAAGGCCCTGGGTTCTATCCCTACCATGGCAAAAAAAAAAAAAAAAAAAAAAAAAAAAAAAAAAAAGGAAGGAAGACAAAGGTCCATAGAAAGACCATTGGTAAAAGAAATAATCTAGAGCTGGGTATGGTGGCACATGCTTGTAATCCCAGTATTTGGAAGGCTGAGACAGGAGGATTGCAATTTGCGGACAACCTCAGCTACTTAATGAGGCCCTCTGCAACTCAGTGAGACCCTGTTTCAAAGTAAAGAATAAAAAATAGGGCTGGGGGTGTAGCTTGTAGGTAAAATGTCTCTGGGTTCCATCACCAGTACCAAAAAACAAAACAAAAAAATTCTTGTATACAACTCTATGGCCTGCAATTAGTAATTTGACTCTTCCTCCAGAGTTACAGTGCTTCTGTTTCTTTTTTATTGCAGGGCATGGAATTTCCAGGTAAATATTATATAAAAATGGCCATACTTTTTTATTCTATTTTAAGAGAATATTTGTAGAGTTTTCTTTTTGATCATGTATTGGCAATTGCTGTAAAGCAGAGCATTTTAGCATTTTTTTTTTTTTTATGAACCCAGGGGCATTCTACCTGTGAGCTACACTCCCAGCCCAATTTTATGTCATATTTGGAAATAGGTTCTCACTAGGTTGCTGAGGGCCTGGCTAAGTTGCCAAGGCTGGCTTTGAACCTGCAATCTACCTGATTCAGCCTCTCAAGTACTGAGATTACAAGAGTATGCCACCATGCCCAGCTCCAGCTTCATTTTTATCAGTCCCTTTCTTGCTCACTCTGTTTTTAGCTCTCAAAGCCTCTTTCAATTTCTCTTACGTCCTAAATTCTTTTCAGTTTAGAATCTCTGTTCAGCCTGTTCTTTCTGGCTAGAACTGCATTCTTCCCACCAACCCTACTCTAACTTATCTTTTAGTTAATTCAGCCTAAATGTCCTTTTCACTGAGCAAGGTAGGTTTGCCTGTCACATATTCTCATTGTACTGTATAATATTCGTTCAAGGCAACAATCACATTCATAACCATACACCCATCTGAGCATTTATTTATAAGTTGAGTTTGTGCTCTGATAGCAAAAACAAGTTTCTTTGGCTTAATACTACATTCCCAGGTCAGCACTGATCCACGAAAATTCTCAAGAGAGTATCGAGCGTGGTGGCACATGCTTATAATCCCAGCATTTGGGAGGCTGAGACAGGAGGATCACTGTTCACATTCAGGCTCAGCTACGTAGCGAGTCCCTCTGCAACTCAGTGACACCCTGTTTCAAAATAAAGAATAAAAAATGGGTCTGGGATGTCACTCGGAGATAGAATGGCCTTGGGTTCCACCCCCAGTACAGGAAAAAAAAAAAATTTCAGAGAGGTATTTATGAAATGAAAAAATTTAAAAATGTTAAGGACATCCCCCAAACTGAGTAGAAAGCCTCTCATTTTGCAAATAAGTTAGACTCTGAAGCCAGAGAGTTTAGGTTTGTTATCCAAAGCAGAGCCAAGGTCTAGTTAACCAGAATTTATTTGTTCTTATTCTGTTTGTCTCTGGTACTATAGATTAAACCTAGAGGCAGTCTACCTCCGAGCTACACCCCCACCCTGATTTTACTTCTTATTTGGAAACAGGGTCTCACTAAGTTGTGGAGGGCCTAAATAGTAGCTTAAGCTGGCTAAGGACCTGCGATCCTCCTGTCTCTGCCTCCTAAGTACTGGGATTAAAAGCGTTTGACACGATGCCCGGTTGCTCTATTTTTACTTTTTATTTGGGTCTCACTAGGTTGCTGAGGGCCTCACTAAGTTACCGAGGCTGGCTTCAAACCTCTGATCTTTCTGTCTCAGCCTCCCAAGTACTCGGATTAAGAGCATGCGCCGTCATGCCCGGCTTCTTTGCGAGTTTTTAACAAAACTATCTCAAACTTCTTTCCTCAGCCAGTGGGTCTAGAAGGGTTTCTCTGGGAAACAGATACTAGGGAGGCTATCCCGAGAGAGGTTAAGAGTTACACTGGCTAAAGAGAAGTGTGTCCCAGATAAATGACATGTATACAAAGCTCTGACAGGAAAGAGCTTGTATCATTAGCAACATCAAAATAGGCCAGTATTGACTAGACCGAAGTCAGTTAAGGTGGATACATCAGAGCTAGATGGAGGAGGAGGAGAAGAGAGGCGACATTCTGACAAGACCCAGCTCGGTCTCATTTTGTGTCTGCTCTTGCTCCAATCTCCCTTCCCTGATGGTCGGCAGCACAACCAAGCGAGAGCAACCTAACTGGAGAATACAGCTAAGTAAGTGCACAGGAGCTGCGATCACAGCCGGGAACCCCGGAGAGAACAAATCGTTTTACTGGTGAAGCATAAAAAATGTGTCCACAGTGCCCGTGCCTAAAGGCCAGAACTCAAGGGTAGCCTAAAATAAAGACAGAGATGGGAAGCCGACTCCTTTACCGCGCCGTTCTCGCTGCTCTTCGTCAGGTAGCCGGCGAGCGACGAAAAGATGTAGCCGTGCCGGGTGTAAGTGCCGCTCCCGGGGCTGCCCTCCTCCAAGTTACACAGACGTTCCCCTGCAGAAAAGACGCGGCATCGGACACGGGCTCCCAGAAGCCGGTCGCCATCCAGCCACGCAGCCTTTGCGGCTCTCCGGCACTCAGTACGGGAACTGCTCACTTACCAGGGATGCAGTACCTCACGGGTGGCGCCATGTCTGCCACAGTCCCGAAGCCCGGATGAAAACGAAGTCAGCTTCCCATTGGTCACACCCAGATGCAGTCCTGCAGTAAGAAACACGTCAATTGGTCTGCGCTGTCACGTGACACGCGGGAACGCCCCCTCGAGAATAAACTCCATTTCCCAGCTTGCCTCGGGACAAACCCGGGGCAGGACTTTTAACTCCCGGGCCTGCGCTTGCGCTGGTGCTTGAGGATGGGCTGGCGGCGGGTCCTGGTGCACTGGCTGGCGCTGTGGGCGGCAGGCCATGGTGGGTCGGATTGAGCTGGGCCCGGCCCGGGCGCCGAGTTGGAAGGGGTGGTAGTGAGCGGCCTCAGAGGCTGTGGGTCTCGATCTGGCTAATTGAGGAGGCGGCAGGTAAGGGCGAAGCTGCGACCCTTGCTCCCCATCCTTGTCCCTTTTTCTAGGGTCCGGCCCTGTCCCGTGGCCTTGTAGAGAGGGTTCCTGTTCTCTCCTCGCCCCGCCCTGCAGGGCCATGCCTTCAGGTAGAGCGCGCCCTCGGGGCAGCCGTAGCGCACTGAGCAGGAAGAAGAGGTCAGCCTATACAAGGTTCCCATTTTTAGGGTTAGCTACTGGGTTTGACTTGTACAAAGACTCGAAGATAACAAGATAGAGTCCAAGCCGGAACCAAAGATTCTGGTCTTCAGTCCATAGCAGTTTGACCATGCTGCCCTCACTGACACATGAAACCTGCTACTTAAAGTCCTGCGGTCGGATTACTCGAGTGGGTACCTCCTTAATTTTGACTGAACAACCCATGATAAAGTTGCTACTCCCCTCCCTCTTTTAGCATGTTAACCCAATAGGGGAAATTGCATATAAATAAAATACTGCTCTTCACTGATGTCTGACATCTCTTGCTTGAGATTGTAAACATCCTGAGAGCAATGTCTTTGTCCAGATGAAATTGCCACGACTCTAATCTGTTTCCTCTAATTTCTAGGGGCTTTGGAATCTGTTCCTCTCTCCATTCCCTCTACATCAATCAGGCTTTCCCTTGGAAAACAGATGGTGATTTAGAGCCCTGGGATGAGGGGACTGCTATGGCCTGCAGTCTCTAATCTGGTGGCAGATGGCCACTATGGCCTGTGGGTACTATTGAGGGATGGGACTAGTCAGGATTTGTATTTGGTGTTGATTGTAGAAATGTGCATTGCTGTTCCCTGTTCACTCTGAGATCATCCCCTCCTCCACACACATAATACTTTGAATTTTGCTTTACCTTAATTTTCTGAGATGAAATTCATTTCATTTGTGGCCCATGGACAACATAACTTTTCCCCTGGAACCCATATAGCCCATTAGTTAAAGTGAAGGAGGGACCTGACTTCAGATTTTGTACACACAGTCTGATCTATGCTTCTGCATCTATGAGCTTTCTCTTGACATGTTTGAATTGATTTCTGGTTGGACTTGTTTTCTAAAATGCCTTCTAGCCCTTTAGTGCTATGATTCTAATAACGGTTTCTATTTATTAATCAGGAAGAATGATAGTAGCAGACATTTTAGTTTTATCACATTGGCAGAGATGTCCTTGATGATATTTGTAGGACAGATTAGACATCAGACCAGCCTTTCCACTTCTGCAAGCCTCCCAGTCATTTATTCAGTGAGTATTTATTGAGTACTTCCATGAGCCAGGTACTGTGCTAGGAGCTTTATAAACATTTTGTTTATAAACCTTACCAAGGATGTATGTATATGTATATATAATTATAAAGGGTTAGAACTGAAAGAGACTTTAGAACTAGAAGTGACCTTAATTTTACTCCCTCATTGATTAAGAATACAAGATTAAATTCCAGCAGGGATCACAATGATTTGCACAGGTCACAAGATTGGAGACAGAATTGAACTAGTTAAGAGTGTGGGCAGATGAGAGCTGGTGTATCTAGTCTTTGAGGCAGGTATTTCGCATAGATCTCAGAAATTCAGGAGGTAGTCAAGGATAATCTGAAAAAAAAAAAAAAAGAATCTAAGAACGAGGATTTTTTTTTTTTTTTTGCTGGTCTAGGAGTGGAACCCAGGGGGCATTCGACCTCCTCCAAGCTATATCCCCCTACTCTATTTTTTTTTTTTAGGTGGTACTGGGGTTCCTGGGAGCCCTTCTACCTCCGGGCTACACTCCCAGACCTATTTTTACATTTTATATTTGGAAACAGGGTCTCCTAAGCCAGCGCGCGCAGCTGGCTTCGAACCTGCGCGATCCTCCTGTCTCTGCCTCCCAAGCGCGGGGATTACAAGCGTGCGCCATTACGCCCGGCAACTATTTTTTTTTTTTTTTATTCTTTTATTTTGAAACAGCGCCTCACTAAGTAGCTGAGGCTGTCTGTGAACCACGATCCTCCAGGTCTCAGTTTCCTGAATGCTGGGATTACAAACGTGTGCCACCATTTCCGGCTAGGATTTTTTATTTTTTTGGTGGTACTGGGGGTGAAACCCAGGGGCTTTTCTACCTCCAGGTTATACTCCCAGACCTCTTTTATACTTTATTTGGAAACAGGGTCTCATTCAGTTGCTGAGAGCTTCACTAAGTAGCTGAGGCTGGCTTTGAACCTGTGCGATCCTCCTGTCTTAGCCTCCCAAGCACTGCACCACCATGCTCGGCCTATTTTATTTATTTATTTATTTATTTATTTATTTATTTATTTATTTTTGTGGTACTGGGAGTGGAACCCAGGGGTTTTTCTACCTCTGAGATATACTCCCAGACCTCTTTTATACTTTATTTGGAAACAGGGTCTCACTAAGTTGCTGAGAGCCTCACTAAGTAGCTGAGGCTGGCTTTGAATCTGTGCAATCCTCCTGTCTCAGTCTTCCAAGCACTGGGATTACAAGCATGAGCCACCACACCCAGCTTATTTTTCATTTTTAAAACAGGGTCTCCCTAGGTTTCAGAGGGACTTGCTAAGTTGCCAAGACTGTAAATGAGCCGGCAATCCTCCTGTCTTAGACTCCCAAGTACTAGAATTATAGGCATGCGGTGCCATACTTTTTTTTTCTTTTTTCCTTTTCTGGTACTGGGGATGGAAACCAGGACCTTTCTACCTCCGAGCTACACCCCTAGTCCTATTTTTTTGTAGCCTTTATATTTTTTGAAACAGGTCTCACTGAGTTGCGAAAGGCCTTGCTAAGTGTCAGCCAACCACGATCCTTTGGTCTCTGCCTCCTGAATGCTGGGAGTAAAAGCATGCACCACCAAATCCGGCCTTTTTTTTTTTTTTCCTTTTGAGACTAAGTGTAGTCAGGTGTGGTGTCACAAGTTTGTAATCTCAGTACTTGGGAGGCTGAGACAGGAGGATCACAGATTGGAGCCAGCCTCAGCTATTTAGGCCTTCCACACGTTAGACCCTGTTTCAAAACAAAGAATAAAAAATGAGTGGTTGCTCTAAGGTAGAATATTCATGTTTATTACAAATGAGGAATATATCTGATTTGCATGTTACTGTAATAAAAAGTCTTTCCTTTTGAAACACTCTCACTAAATTGCTGAGGGTCTTGCAAAGTTGTTGATGCCCTCAAATCTATAATCATCCTGTCCTGGCCTCTCAAGAACTGGGATCACAGGCGTGTGTTACCATGCCCAGCCCAGTAGTCCCCTTTAATTCTTTTAGCTTCCTAGGAGGTGATGGGAATGGCTCCTTGCTTTATCCAGTGGGTAGGACCCTGCCAAATTGTCTTCTCCTTTTTTGTGGGCCAGGGCTTACAGGTCTTGTGAAAGGAGGTAATTAAGTATTTTCTTTGAAAGGTCTTTTGTGGGGATGAGCCAGGGTGCAAGGAGAGCACATTGCTCCAGTTACTGAATTGAAACCATTCCTGTAGCGGAGCAGTCTCCTCCAGTTTCTGCTGGGTTTTGAGCTGCCTGTTAAATAAGTCAGTGATGTTGTCGAAGACAAAGCAGCCTTCCTCCCTGACTGCCCTAGGGGAAAATCAGATAATTTCTTTTCTGGTAAAAAGACTTTAGCCTGAGAAATTGAGATGGTCAAGGAAGGAGTGTTTGGAGCATGTGTCCTTGGTTCTGGCCACAGGGCAGCGAGCAGTGGATGAGGTAGAGAGAGCGTGGAGATGGAGGCCCGTGCAGCGGAGTGTGGAGAGGCCTGGAGAGCTCGAAGGCTGGCAGGGAAGCTTGGTGCCAAGGGCAGCAGCTGCAGAGAAGGTTCTCGAGTGTCTATAACTAGAGTGCGGCAGGGAAGACTCCTCACTGAGGAGTCAGACCTGAGTCTTCATGGACACTGCATGGGGTCCCTCCCACTCCTATGTCTCTTGCCTTGGTGTTCCTTGCTCGGAATACCTGAAGTTGTCCTGGCTCCTATATCCTTGCCTGGGGCTGGAAGTGGAACTGGAGACAAAACGGCTGACTGTCTTGACAGGAGACTGGGAATCTCATGCTACTAGGTTGAGTCTGGTGACCTGTAACATCAGCCCAGGGGGAAAAGGAGAGAGGAGTATCTTTTGCCAAGACTCAGATAGCACCAAGAAAGATCTATGTGCAGGATCCACATACTGTGCACTGGGTGAGTCAGGGCAGGCAGAAAACCCTGGGAAATGTCTCCCACAGCGTCGTGCCATGACATGGTGGGCCAAGCTCCACTCAATGGTATGTCTACCCAGATAGCTCCTTTGAGTTGATGTCACCTGCCTCCCCCTCACTCTTTTGCTGTCCCTTTACTCTTGCGTATCATCTTGGATTCACTATGCATTCACATGGTATAATAATAATGGCTTCTGTAGGTTCAGAACCTCTAGTCGTTAGCTGGATGTGATGGTGCACTCTTGTAATCCTAGTACTTGGGAGGCTGAGACAGGAGGATTGCAGGTTCAAGACCAGCCTTAGCTACTTAGTGAAGCCCTCTGCAACTTAGTGAGACCCTGTTTCAAAATAAGGGATAGCTGGGCTTGGTGGGGCATGCTTCGAATCCCAGTATTCGGAAGCTGAGACTGGAGGATCGTGCTTCAAGTACAGCCTCAGCTACTTAGGCCCTTTGCAACTCAGTGAGACCTGGTTTCAAAATAAAGAATAAAAAATAGGGCTGGGGGTGTAGCTCGGAGGCAAAATGCCACTGGGTTCCATCCTCAGTACCGCAAAAAAAAAAAAAAAAAAAAAAAGGAATAAAAAAAATGGGGCTGGGGGTGTAGCTCAGAGGTATAACACCCTTGGGTTCAATCCCCAGTACTGGTAAAAACAAACCCTCATGCAGTCTGGTTAGGACACTGGCACTGGACATTCTGTAGAAAAGTGAAATAACCTTTCTCCTTCTTACAGCTGGTGACTGGCCCAAGTGGGCCTTAGTCTCGATGTGTTTGCCCT
This sequence comes from Muscardinus avellanarius, assembly GCF_963383645.1. Classification (NCBI taxonomy): domain Eukaryota; kingdom Metazoa; phylum Chordata; class Mammalia; order Rodentia; family Gliridae; genus Muscardinus; species Muscardinus avellanarius. Next base: position 130,246,387 of record NC_137789.1, read on the forward strand.
CCAAGGTGGTGCTCTGAGTGGGGTTGGGGGTTAGGACTCAGGCCGAATCCTCACAATGGTCTGCTTTCCTAGGAGCCATGCGGGGCCAGCGGAGCCTGCTGCTGGGCCCAGCCCGCCTCTGCCTGCGCCTGCTCCTGCTCCTGGGCTACAGGCGCCGCTGCCCACCTCTGCTCCGGGGCCTGGTGCAGCGCTGGCGGTATGGCAAGGTCTGTCTGCGTTCCTTGCTGTATAACTCCTTTGGAGGCAGCGACACCGCTGTCGATGCTGCCTTTGAGCCTGTCTACTGGCTAGTGGACAACGTGATCCGCTGGTTTGGGGTGGTAAGTGATGCCCAGGGAGCCGAAAATGGGATGTTGAGGGGGAGCAGAAGGATGTGTCTCCGATGAACCCACTCGGTTCTGGAGGAATTCCTGGGTCTCCTCTGGGCATAGCTCTCACTGTCTACCTGATCCCACTGATGTTGCCAGGTGTTCGTGGTGCTGGTGATTGTACTGACTGGCTCCATTGTGGCCATCGCCTACCTGTGTGTGCTGCCTCTCATCCTCCGAACCTACTCAGTGCCACGACTCTGCTGGCATTTCTTCTATAGTCACTGGAATCTGATCCTCATCGTCTTCCATTACTACCAGGCCATCACCACTCCACCTGGGTACCCACCCCAGGTGGGTCCCCTTTGGGCTAGGGGGAGGGCAGAGTGCAAGCCATGGGACCTTGTCCCAGGAGTGAGAGGGAGAGTGCCTTGGAGTCTTAGAGGCACAAAACTGGTGCACGGCGGTCATGATGCTTTATTTTTGCACAGGGCAGAAATGATATCGCCACAGTGTCCATCTGTAAGAAGTGCATTTACCCCAAGCCTGCCCGAACACACCACTGCAGCATCTGCAATAGGTGAGTCTCAGCCTTGCTCTTTGTGAACCCCAGCAGTGGCCTTTTTGCTGTGGCTCCAGGGCCCAGCCTGGACTTGGTGTTTGCTAAGACATGTACCAGGCATCCATCCATCATGTCCCAGGGAATGAGCTTCTGATCTTCTGATACTTAGTCCTCAGAATGGTCTTGTAAGTTAGGCATTATTACTTATGTTAACAGAAGCTCAGAGAGTCGAGTTACCTTTTCCAAAATCACCTAGCCCGTAGACTGCAGAGCTGGGTTTGAAGAAAAGCCTGGCTGTCTTCAAACTCTGTGCCCTTTCCACCGAGCAGGATGCTGGTCCTTGTAGGAAAGGATTGGCACTGACATCTCCAGAACCTTGGCCACCATAACAGAGCCTGTGTCCCTCCCTCACAGGTGTGTGCTGAAGATGGATCATCACTGCCGTATCCTTTTGTTCTCTTCTGCCTGAGGTCTTCTTTAGCTCCAGAGGCATGTGCAGGGTTCTTCAATTATCACCCTACAGAGAATACTGGGCTCAGGAGATGTTAGTAGAAGAGGCACTGTGGGTCCATCTTTTGGATGAACAGAAGGCTCACAGGCTATCTGGGATGGATCTTCTGGGAGCAAGGAATCTTCTGACACATCTTCTGTAGGCTGTCGTGCAAACAGCTCTTGGATGGGAAGATACATCTGGTCTTCTGTAGCTGTCTGCTGGGGGTGTAAGACAGAACCATGGGTCCTCTTCTGCTGTCCTGTACAGCTGTCTGGGTAACCCTAGTTAGGCTGACGTATTGGCAGATTTGTTTTACTTGGTTTTCAGTTTTCATGATTTCCTAGTAGGACTTGAAAGGTATGAAGAGCTTGAAAGATTTTCGCCTCAACCTTGGGAAATGGTTCCCTATTTTCCTGCCTTTGGAAAATAGTTCTTGCTCAGTTGATGTTGTCTAGAATCAAGGATCAGCCAGACAGGCCTAAATACTTCCCTGAAATTGTGTTTGATCTCATCCTTAATCATTCCCCCACCAGCCTGGCTAAACAACTGTGTGGGCCACTATAACCATCGGTACTTCTTCTCTTTCTGCTTTTTCATGACTCTGGGCTGTGTCTACTGCAGCTATGGAAGTTGGGACCTTTTCCGGGAGGCTTATGCTGCCATCGAGGTGAGCCATGGTAGGAGCAAGGTAGTTCAATAATGCAGGATTTCAGGATGTGGAGCCTTGTTCCTAAGGAATGGGGCTGGTAGCACCCCATCTTAGGGGCCTTAGAGTGTAACCAGCACTGTTTTCCATCCCCTTAGAAAATGAAACAGCTCGACAAGAACAAACTTCAGGCGGTTGCCAACCAGGTGGGCTGTCCCCACCCCACTGCCTCCTGCTGCTCAGGCCTGGGGGTAGAGTGGCTCAGGCACCTGGACCCGCTAGTTTAATTGTAGAGGTTAGCCCAGAGGCCTCAGTAGGCCGCATCAGAAGCATTAGGGAGGCCGTGGTGGGTACTCCACCTGGCCTGGGGGCAAGCCAGAAGTGTCAGGTAGGTGTTTTGGCTGTTTACCCCATCATCACCTCTTTGGGCTGAGCCTGGACTCTCTGCCTTGGTGGTGGCCTGAGCAGCAAGGAGTCTGTGTCGGTCTGTGTAATGGGACTCCAGGGGACAGAGGTCAGGCTGGTCCGGCGGCATCTGTACTGCCCCACTCCAGTTCATATATTGTACCTCTGCTGCCTTTTCAGTCCTTAGTGGAACTCATGGTCTCCCTGCTGCAGTCATGCATGCTGGGCATGGGTCTGGTGTGTAGCCATGTGAGTTCTGCTGAGGATTTGAGTGGCTTCCCCCGGACCCCCATTTGTGTTGTCAACCTAAAGGCCCAGGGTCAGTTCCTGTGCTTTGCCATCTTGTCCAGACCCGCTCTGCCCAGTGTCTGTCCATGTGATGGTGCCACCGGGCTTGATCCACCCATCTGGCTGCTGCCTTGACTCCTCTGTAGCTTCAATCCCCATTTTCTCTGCCTGGGTTTTTGGGTTACCTGCCTGTAGGTGCTGGGGGCTCTGGTGGCAGTTGCTGGAGACCAATAGAGCAAAGGAGCCAGGCTTTGCTGTTTTCTTTTTCTAGACTTATCACCAGACCCCACCACCTACCTTCTCCTTTCGAGAAAGGATAACTCACAAGAGTCTTGTCTACCTCTGGTTCCTGTGCAGGTATTTAACTCTGTTTTGATAGTTTTGAGGGAGGGGCAGCTTCAGGAAAGCCTTTTTTACATGCCTACGTGCAGGCAGGAACCCATCCCTGAGTGACCTGCGCTGTTCTAGTCAAATTGAGGTTGGCAGAGGTGGCACCTCCTTTCCCTGCGGCAGGGGATGCTAAGGACACCGTGCTGGTTACCAAGCACTAAGCACACAGCATGCTTTTTAGGTGCCAGGTAAGTTAAACTCCTTACTTCATTTGTTCATTTAGTACCTACCTCACAGGTAGGTGACTGCGTTTACACATGAGGAAAACTGAAAACTAGAGAAGTGATTTGTTCCATGATACTTAGCTAGGAATAGTGGCTGGAAGATGAATTGCATACTACTCATCTGTACCCACATTTTTTTTTTACTACCCTCTACGGTTTCCCAACATGAGTGTTTTAGGAGTACAGAAAATTTCCCTCCAAAATAGACTTTCTTTCCCACCTTCCTTTTCACGTAATTTATTCTCAGCCCAGCTGGGCGTAGTGGCGCACGCTCGTAATCCCAGCACTTGGGAGGCTGAGATGGGAGGATTGAGCAGGTTCAAAGCCAGCCTCAGCTACTTAGTGAGGCTCTCTCTGAGAAACCGGGTCTCACTGAGTTGCAGAGGGCCTATGTAGCTGAGGCTGTCCACGAACCGGGATCCTCCAGTCTCAGCCTCCCGAATGCTGGGATTACAAGCGTGCACCACCACACCCGGCTTTTGATGCATTTTGATTTAAAAAATTGTTTTTGGTGGTCTGGATCATGTACATGTTAGGCAAGTGCTCTTCTACTGAGCTGTTTCTGCCTCCTCCCCATTTTTGGTACTGGAGATTGAACCCAATGGCATTCATTCTACCTCTGGGCTATACCTCAGCCCTTATTATTTTGAAACAGGCTCTCTCCCACTGGCAGGTCTCAAACCTATGATTCCTATTTTAGCTTCCCGAGTACTGGGATTACCCCAGTAAAAAAGACCATCCCAGGCCTTATTTATATATTTATGGTACTGGGGATGGAACCCAGGGGCTTCCTACTTATGGGCTATACTCCCAGACCTATTTTTTATATTTTATTTGGAAGCAGTGTCTCACTAAGTTTCACTAAGTAGCTGAGGCTGGCTTCAAACCTGTGTGATTCTGCTCAGCCTTTTAAAAATTTTACTTTGAGACAAGGTCTCACTAAATTGTCCAAGCTGGCCCAAATTTGCAATCCTCTTGCCTCAGCCTCCTAAGTAGCTGGGGTTATAGGTGTGCACTGCTACATCCTGCCTAATGCTTTTTCTTTTCTTTTTTTTTTTTTTTTGGTGGTACTGGGGATGGAACCCTTCTACCTCTGGGCTACACTCCCAGACCTATTTTATATTTATATTTGGAAACAGGGTCTCTTAAGCCAGCAAGGCTGGCTTCGAACCTGCACCTGCGCGATCCTCCTGTTTCCGCCTCCCAAGCTCAGGGATTACAAGTGTGTGCCACCATGCCCGGCCTGCCTAATGCTTTTTATTATTATTATTATTTTGGTGGTACTGGGGGTGGAACCCAGAGGCTTTCTACCTCCGGGCTATATAGTCCCAGATCTATTTTATATTTTTTATTTGGAAACAGGGTCTCACTAAGTTGCTGAGAGCCTCACTAAGTAGCTGAGGCTGGCTTCGAACCTGTGTGATCCTCCTGTCTCAGCCTCCCAAGTGCAGGGATTACAAGCGTGCGCCACCACGCCCGGCCCTAATGCTTTTTATAGATGTAGTATAGTATGGAGTAGTCTGGGATGTATACTTGGAGATAAGGAAGCTTGCAGAAAGGTTGCTAGCCGATCATTATTGCTTAGCTCAATTTCAGACATATGTCCCCTGGCCTTCTAATTTCTGCCAATCTTTGCCCCTTTTCTTAGTTCCGTGGCACTTGCCCTGGGTGCCCTAACTATATGGCATGCTGTCCTCATCAGTCGGGGTGAGACTAGCATCGAAAGGCACATCAACAAGAAAGAGAGACGACGGCTACAGGCCAAGGGCAGAGTGAGTAGGGTTGAGGGCTTGGGGGCAGCAGGTAGGCAACTGAACCTGCATCTTGTAAAGAGGTCATGGTCAGGGCTGACCAGGCATGTGACATGGAAGGCAGAACTTGTTTCTCTATGCCCTAGTTTAGCCATCTGTCCTCAAGATGAAATTATAAACATATGTTTTTCTTGGCTCTAGGTATTTAGGAATCCTTATAACTATGGCTGTCTGGACAACTGGAAAGTATTCCTGGGTGTGGACACAGGAAGGTAAAGTAAGCCACAGTCCATCAGAAATATGGATGAGGAAGATGGTCTATACCTGGGATCACATGGAATGTGGCTTGTGCCACTATGGAATCTTTAATTGGATTTCCTTTTCATGAGTCTAGCCATATATGTCTAGCAGCCTGTCTCTGCACAGTTTTAGACTCTAGGAATAAAGATCATTGTTTTCACTTGAGCCAGATGGGCTCAAAGCTGAAACTGTGGCTTAAGTAGAGAAGGCTTCAGAGGCTTTGAGACAGCCACAGCAGAATCCTGAGAAAGCTGTTCTCAGGGATATCCAGATAGAATGTAGTGATCACTAGTTACCTTTCCCTTGTATAGCAGTGTCTGGATTTCAAGTCAATAATGTGTGAGGATGAGGTAATGTATTTAGGACCATTCCTAAGGCGCTATTTGAGGCTAGCTCTCAGCCCTGGGGAAAGGAGAAGCCATTCTCAGATTGTGGGTGCTGAAGCAGTAATAACCAGGTGAAGGCAGATTCCTTCCTCCCTCTCCCATCCTCATTTCACTCTTACCAATGTGCTTGTAATGGCTCCTTAGAGCATCAGCTCAAAGCTGCAGAAGGCTTTCAAGGCTCAGAGGGCACATTATTGTTACTATAGTATTACTGTTTTTATAGAACTGGGGATTGAACCCAGGGGCATTCTACTTCTGAGCTAGGCCCCCAGCCTTTTTAAAGTTTTTTTGTTTTGAAATGGTCTCACTAGGTTGTTGAGTCTCACTACAGTGCTGAGGCTGTCCTTGAACCTGTGATCCTCTTGTCTTAGCCTTCCAAGAACTGAGATTACAGGCATGCACCACCACGCCTAGCTGGAGGTCATTTTTTGGGGGGTGGGGTGGGGTGGGAAGTAGTGGTGATTGAATTTAGGAGCATTCTACATCCAAGATAAACTCCCTAGCCCTGAGCTGTGTGTGGTGGCACACACTTGTAATCCCAGCGCTTGGGAGGCTGAGGCTGGAGGATCGCACAGGTTTGAAGCCAGCTCAGCTACTTACTTAGTGAGGCTCTCAGCAACTTAGACCCTATTTCCAAATAAAATATAAAATAGGTCTGAGAGTATAGCCTGGAGGTAGTAAAGCCCCTGGGTTCCACCCCCAGTGCCACACACAATAAGTAAGTAAATAAAATAAATAAAATAAAAAACTCCCTAGTCCTTTTGTTTTACTGTGGTACTGGGGATGGAACCCAGGGGCATTTTACCTCTCAAGCTACACCTCTGGACCCATTTTTTATTCTTTATTTTGAAACAGGGTCTCACTGAGTTGCAAAGAGCCTCACCTAGTAGCTGAGGCTGTCCGCGAACCACGATCCTCCTGTCTCAGCTTCCCAAATGCTGGGATTACAAGCGTGGCCACCACGCCCAGCTCCTTTTATATTTTATTTTGAGACAGGGTCTTAGGTACTGAGGCAGTTCTTGATCCTCCTGTCCTGACATCCCAAATACTGGAATTACAGGCATGTGTCACCAATGGACAATTAGATGGTGGGATTAGAACTTCTGTTACCATTGTGCTTGCTGTGGAACAAAAGGAAGGACAGCCATGAACTCTTAGAACTTAGAGACATTTGTCTTCTCTTCCAGGCATTGGCTTACCCGGGTGCTGTTACCTTCTAGTCACCTGCCCCATGGGAACGGAATGAGCTGGGAACCCCCACCCTGGGTGGCTGCTCACTCGGCCTCTGTGATGGCAGTGTGAGCTCAGCTGTCCAGCAGCAACTTGAGCATTTGTTGTGCTGCTTGTGTCGTGTCAAGGGCAACTTTTCTTGAAATCCTTGATCAAAAGGACCTCATGGGCCTGCCCTAGGGTACTATACAGGGACAACTCAAGGACCAACCTGGCCACCACAGAAGGAAAACACAATGTGGAGAAATCCTAGGACTGACATCCCTTTACTCAGGCAAACAGAAGTTCCAGCCCCAGAGGAGGGGTCAGGCAGCTAGCACCTGGTGCTGACCCCGACCCCCTCTAGGTACTGGGGCTGGCCACCATCTCTTCCACTTGCTATTTGGAAAAACACTCGAGGAATACATCTGGGATCCTGGCTTCTCAAGGGGGCAGACACCAGCCCTGCTGCTGAGGTCACTGCCATTTCTCTAATGTACCGAAGGGAGCAAAATAAAGGTGTTTGATTTTTAAAGACACATAGGTTCACACTCAGTGCTTCCCTGTAGGGAGGAAAAGGGAGGAGTTAAGGCTAGTGACTAGGTGCTGTGGTCACCCCTCCAGTGCCCTTACTTGGAGGGGCTGGATGTCCTGCAGAATTCTTAGCCAATTCTTAACATCACTGTTTGAGCTTAGGTTGGTGCCAACCCTGGTGTGTGCTACACAGGCAGATGTCTGGGGGAGAATCTCTTGACAGCCAAATTACCAAAAGAATCTTTATTCTCCAGAAGGTACACACATCCACCACCCCTGGTCCTCAGGGTTTCATTCATCTGCACTCAACCCTCAGTAGCATAGCTTCTTTTCCTGACATAAAACTTAATGGAAGAGCCCCATGACCCAAGAGTCCTTCAAACACAAGTTGTCTTGCTCAGTTACTTCACAAATCCATTTGAAATCAGGACTCCAATGTTTGTACAGTAATACAACAAAGGCCCAGTGCTCGTGCTGTGTCTGGGAAAGGCAGATGGAGCCTCGTGGTCTCTGCTTTGGGCAAGACAGTTCCAGGGTTAGTATTTCCAGGTTAGATTGTCAGAAGAGTCTAGACCAGGACTGAGGCTCAGCTGCCAGGGCTCCCCAGCAAAAACCTAGAAACAGAAAGATGGCTGGCAGCATCAACAGCAAGGCTCATCCCGGTTCCTTCTCCCCAGAACCCTGAACTCACCACTCTCCCCTGGCTGACACGGCTTCCTTGCGCACCAGTCTCTTCTTATCATCCAGGGGTTTGGCTAAAGCCCGGATCATTTGTGCTTTGTATGGCAGCACCTGTGGGGTCAGAGACCATCTTTAGCCTAGGTCAACACAGCAATCAGCTGCTTTTCTGAGTCTGCAAGTAATGTTCTGAAGAAAGCAGAACATGATCTATTCTTTTTTTGGTACTGGAGATGAACCCATGGCCTCATGGATGCTAAGCACACCCAACCTGTCCTATTCTTCAGTGATTCATGAGGATGTGAAGTGGCAAGATGGCCATTCTGCTGGAGTTACTAGATTCATTCTGCCTTAATGCAAACAGGTACTTCTCTGATTCTTCTCAGAGGTTCTCAGGCCAGGGAGAACGGCCACGCTACTCACCACAGGAGTGGGCAGGCGGGTGAGAGCATGCACACACTGCAGCGCGGCGATCCGCACAGCCTGAAACACAACCATCAGGAGGTGAGGGGAGACCTGAGGAGAGAGGAGGTGCCCAAGAGGTGCTGGGGCTCAACGCACCATGGAAGGGCTGGAGCTGAGGTTCAGAAACTTGGTGACCAGGGTGTCAACATGAAGACTCATGACTTGAGGTGCTTCCAGTAGAAGAGGCTGAAGGCAGCTAAGGGTGGAGAGCTGGACCACTGAGTCGGGGCAGGACAGGGCCTCCAACAGCAAGGAAAGAAGCTAAGAGGCAACAAAAAATGGGACAACCATGTTATGATGATCTCAGTTCTCCCCTCTATGGCCCAGGCTGCGGGAGAGCAGCCTCATCTCTTGCTTGGAGGCTGACTGCAGAACTTACCGTCGGCAGCTCTGGCAAGAGCACAGGCTTGGGCAGCCTGTTGAGTACATGAGATAGACCCTTCAGGTAGTTTGGCTTCACATCTATAAAAATAACAGATTAGGGGAGAAGCTATCTTAGACTTCAGCTTGAGAACTCAACTTCCAATCTTTGACAGACTGGGATTTTAGCCTATAAAAAGAGGTGGGAAAGCCCAGTGTGGGAACGCACACTTGTAATCCCAGCATTTGGGAGGCTGAGACAGGAGGACCATGGTTTATGGACACCCTCAGCTACTTAGGCCCTCTGCAACTCAGTGAGACCCTGTTTCAAAATAAAGATGAAAAAATACGGCACGGGCTGTAGCTCGAAGGTAGAGTGCCCTTGGGTTCCACCCCCAGTAACACACACACACACACACACACACACACACACACACACACACACACGTGGGAAACAAAAAAGTTCCTCAAATCAAAATAAGGTATGTACATCAAAGGAAAAAGTGGGAGGAGAATCTGAAAGCTTTCTAGGTGCAGATCACAGTGTAGCTCTAGAATGCCTGTAATTCCAGTGCTTGGGAGGCTGAGATGGGTAATACAGGTTTGAGGACAGCCCAGCAATGTAGTGGGACTCTAAGCAACTTAGTGAGACCCTGTTTCAAAGCAAAAAAACAAAATACGGCCGGGGTGTAGCTCAGGGAAGAGCACCCTGCATTCAATCCTCAATACCACACACAAGGGAAAAAAAAAGCACCTAGGTCCTAAATTATTTTAGGGGTTGTGACCAAGTGAAGAGAGCTATATATCTGGGGCTTGTCTTTCGGACTTTCCTCACCTTGTGGAGCAGCATGGAAGCCTTGGACTAACGCAGGCACATTGTCTGTGAAGAACCGCTGGCGGAACATGATTCGCACTTCGGCATGGCCAGCACGAGTCAGCACATCAGTACAGTCAGACATGAGCAGAGAGAAGCCATCAGCTGCTGCTGGGCCTAGCTCTGGGTCACTCAGAAGGCCCATGAGCTGGAGAAAACAGAGCTTTGAGAGATCCTTCAGGGTAGAAGGACCTTAACAAGATGTAAGTCGTTTCTAGGAGCAGTGGGGCCGCATGGTCTTAGTTTTCCTATCTCCCAAGAAAGGTCTTACCCGCGCTGTAAGGCAGGAGCTGAGAGGATGGTATCTGAGTACTAGGGCCTTTGTTACCTGTAATATGAGAGAGAGAGATCAAACTCCAGAACCCTTAAACACAGCTGCTTATGGCTCAGGGTCAAGCAGGGACATTTCACTTAATCAGACATAACTGCCTGGGTCTAGCCAGAATCGATTCCATGTCCTTACCCAGAGCAGCAGTGTGAAGGTTTGACTACGAGAGGGCCCAGAGCTCAGACCAGACTCCACTGTGTCCATAGCCAACTGGAGGAATTCATCTAGCTGCTGCCCTAAAAAGGAAGGAGGACCTGCTGATACAATGGCAACACGTTTTTACCTTTAATGATAAAAGATAGTTTAAGTGCAAAGCATCTGAAAAACTTAGACAGGATCATTTCACCTGTGGACAAATGATAGGACACCAGCATGAAAGCGTGGCATTCTCAAAATACGGAAGTGAAGAGAAGAGAGGGTTGTCTAGTCCCAAGAAACAATTATCTGATGGGTGTGGTGGTGCATACCTGCAATCCCAGTACTCGGGAGGCTGAGACAGGAGAATTGCAGGTTTGAGGACAGTCTCAGCAAAGTAGTTAGGCCCTCACCAACCTAGTAAAACCTTGTTTACAAGTATATAAAATCTGGCTGGGGGTATAGCTCAAAGGTAGAATGCCTCTGGGTTCAATTCCCAGTACAAACCCCCTCCACACCAAAAAGAACTATTTGTTATAGTGCCAGTGTAGGGCCCTTTTCTCTTCTTGGGCCCTGTACTGCTTTCCCCAACTCTGGTGCTGATCTTTGTCCCAAGGGCTATCTGAGGACAGTGCTTGAGCTAGTACAGCCGTATTATGTTATTAACAATCTTTTATTTTTTTTTTGGTGGTGGTGGTAGGAGTACTGTGAATTAATTGAATCCACAGATACTCTGCCACTGAGCTACAGTCCCTTTTCTTTCTTTCTGTTTTTTTTTTTGTGTGTGTGGTTCTGGGGACTGAACCCAGGGGCATTCAACCTCTGAGCTACACCTCCAGCCCTATTTTTTTATTCTTTATTTTGGAATAGGGCCTAACTAAGTTGCGAAGGGCTCCACTAAGTAGCTGAGGCTGACCGCGAACCCGGATCCTCCTGTCTTAGCCTCCCAAGTACTGGGATTATAAGCGTGCACAACTATGTCCGGCTTTTATTCTTTATTTTGAAACAGGCTCTCACTAAATTGTGGAAGGCCTAAGTAGCTGAGTGAGGATGGCCGTAAACCTGCGATCCTCCTATCTTAGCCTCCCAAGTACTGGGATCACGCCCAGCTTATCTTTTTTTTAATTATTATTGTTATTTGTGTGTGGTAGAGGGGCACTCTACCACTGAGCTATACCCTTAGCCCTTATTTTATTTTTTGGAAACAAGGTCTCTCAGTAAGTCACCATGTTGGCCTTTAACATGCAATACTCCTGTTTCAGCTTTCCAAGTACTGGGATGATAGGCATGTGCCACCACATCAAGCCTTTTAATTTTATTTTCCTGACAGGGTTTCACTAAGTTGCTAAGGCTGGTCTTGAACTTTTGATTCTCCTCCTCAGCCTCCTGAGCTGGATTATAGGCTTGCACCACTGCACCTGAATAGCAAGCTCCGTTTTCAGGAGAATAACTGAACTTGAAGATTTCGTTGGTAGGTGGTCTTGCTGGGCTGGGGGCAGGGGAGGACGCTGTCAACCCAGGCTAGCTCCAGTACCTGCAGGGTGTTTGTTGAGGAGTCCTGCAAAGCATTTGGCGGCAGCAGTGGAGGAGAAGTGGCAGCCGTGGCAGCAACTCAGCTCCAAAAGTTCCCGCATGAGTTGGTTCAGCTGAGGGATTTCCACCTACGGAAAACCTGGCCATGTAATGGACCCAGAAAACACTTGAACTCCAAGAGATAACCAGCAAAAAGTGGCAGCAGGGACCAGAATGGACGAGACATAAATTCTCCAGAGGGGAAATAAAAGATCAGTTTGGCCTGTGGTAAATTTCAGTGCAGGAGTCATCACTAAAGATGCAATTCTCCAAATGTGCTAACTTACGTTACGTGGCAGGGAGCAGACAAAGGCCATAAGCAGTGCAACCAGCCGCCTCTGCCCTGAGGAGCCATCCTGGAAAGGAAAAAGGCTCTATCAAGCCTGTCCTGCCAGCAGAGGGCTTCTCTGTCCCTGTGCCCTTCCCAGATTAGCCCTACAAAGATAAATCTAAAGGACATAAATTCCAAGATTCTCTCCCACATAATCCATCAGATTGTCACCTGGAATGGCTGGAATCTGCTTGGGAAACTGTTTTCAGGTAGAAAGGAGGTATTGCCATCCAAGAAGAGAGGTACAATGCGGGCAACACTCTGGGCAGCTAACCTGGGGGCAGAGTACTAAGTTATCCAGGAGCCAAGAATCCACAGCAGTGCTCTTCTCCACTGCAATGCCTCTCAACCTGGCATCCCCATTAGGGCCACTGAGGCAACAGAACAGGTCATTATCACTCACTTGTTCAACACATATCAACTTGGCGCACATTATGTGCCTGGAAACATTCCCTTCAAGACCCTCGTGACAGAGCAGTGAACCAGAGAGATCAAATCCCTATTCTCAGAGATTACAATCTAGTGAGGAACCCAATACACATTTTAAAAATGCTTTGCAGGTAATTCTCCAGCTAAGAACCACTGGCCTGTGGCTCACCCACCCCACATCTGTTTGTTTTGTCTACAAATAACTGTCTCCACATTTACATACAGGTACAAAGACAGCTGAAAAGGTGACTATCTGTTGCTTCCTGCTGAGTGCTCCCCTCTCTGGCTTTAAGCTGCACTCACAATGACACTCACTCAGGGCTCAGGTGGGTGGTGGCAGTGCTAATGACAGACACCATGGCAGCCAAGACCTCATCCTCTAACAGCACTTTTCTTAGAACTGAGGGCTCCTTCTCTGTGAAAACAAAACACCAACATACATACACACACCCTCATACATTCGGAATCACAAGGCGATGACTCCTGTGCAGAAATCCAAATGATCAGTTCCTGTCTTTGTCAGGATGGCTTGGAATCTAGCCACAAAAGCAGCACTTCTTAGTTTGTCCTTTAGCAGTGCTGTGGCCTTGAGAACTAACCAGGCCCCAGGAACAGTGGTCTAACCCACAGAGCTCTTGGGAACATTGTGCACAGTCCTTACACTAGGCAACAATGGAAAAGGAAGAGAGCTTATGTATGAATGTTCACATGAGAACTAGAAGTGTTGGTCTTCAAAAGAGTTTTAAAAGAACCCGAATTTCTCTCTATGGCCTTTACTTACAGCAACGTGTGTGTGTGTAACTGGGGGTTTAACCCAGGGGCGTTCTACCTCCAAGCTACATCCTCAGCCCGATTTTGTTTTATTTTGAAACAAGGTCTCGCTGAGTTGCTTGAGGGTTGTCTTGAAACCTGCAATCCTCTTGACTCAGCCTCCCAAGTCCTAGGATTACAAAGGTGTGCCACCGTACCCAGCTTTATTTATAGCAACTATTATATACTAAAGATTTACTGTGCAATATGTGCCACACATTATCTTATTTAAGCTTTGTCAATTACCCTGTGATGTAGACAAACCTATCCCATCTTATAAGTGAGGGAGCTGAGGCTCTTTAGAAGGGATGAGTATGTTTACCTAAGTCAGCAAGTTGAGGATGAAATCAATCAGCCCTGCTTGATGCTAGAGCCCAGTTTGAATCAACATCATTAGCAATTAAAGGGAAATAAGCTATCTCTTTTTTTTGGTAGTGGGGACTGAACCCAGGGACATTCTATCTCTGAACTGTACCCACAGCCTTTTGCTGGTATGTATCTTTCTGGACACTGTTAACGCTGGTGGATTTGGGTTCCTGCTACTGGCAGGTTGGTACTCTTTGCTCTGAAGTGAAATCTCACTTGTGGGACAAAGGATTCTAAGTAAACCCGACTCCACAAAATGCAGTACCACCAATATCCAAGGAATGGCAGTGCTATTCAGTGACAGTGAAAGGCAGAATTCTGAGAGGACAGAGGGAGAGGTGGCAAAGTTACCTGCCATGGAAGCCTGCACAGCCAAGGCGAGCAGGCAAGGCACAGCGGTCTCATGGAAATACCCGCAGCTCTCAGGATCCTGCTGGCATTTCTCTGCCACTTGCTGGAGACTCTGGCAGACAGCAATAACTTCAGTGGATCCTGCAACTGCATTCCCTGTGTGGTAAGAAAGTCAGTGTTCCATGAGGCTTTCTCAAATGCATGTCAGGTATTTCTGATAAAATAGACAGGAAGAATGAGGATAATTGAGACAAGAGTGTCTTATTAAAAAAGTGGAGACAGTTTGGTGTAGGAGGCACGCTTGTAATCCTAGTATCTGGATCCTCCCTGAGATGGGAGGATCACAGGTCCAAAGCAGGCCTTAGCAACTTAGTGAGGCCCTATTTCCAAATAAGAAATAAAATCGGGCTGAGGGTATAGCTTGGAGGTAGAATGCCTCTGGGTGCAATTCCTAGTACCAAAATAAAGTAAAAATAAATAAATAAGCGGCATCAATGTATTCTGTTGGCTGTTTTTCATCTGTTCAGACCTCAGTTTCTCGAGACCTGTTTTGTGCCAACTCAGCCACAGAAGTATTCACTTGCATTCTCTGTTTTCACAACAACTCTAAAAGTATCACTTCCTCTGCGGCACAGAGGAGGATGTGGTGGCTCAATGAAAGTATGTGTTTTTTCCAGGGTCACAGAAAGTGCAAAGTAAGGAATCAGCAGACCCAGGTCACTGAGTCCAGTGTTCTCCCCAGTACCCAATAGCTGCTAGATCAAGGACTGTGCGCTTGGATTGACCCACAAGGGTTGGTTGGTCCAAAGCAAGGAGTGTAGGTGAGGACCAGAGTGACCGTGTACAGGTTCCCAGTAGCAACAGTTACTGTCATTTTGGGTGCCTGAATTAACCTGGGGATCCTATGCCAATGCAAATTCTCATCAGTGAGGGTCTGAGACTCTGCCTGCCTGCCTGCCTGCCTGCCTGCCTTCCTTCCTTCCTTGTGGTGGTACTGGGGGTGGAACCCAGAGGCTTTCTACCTCCAGGCTACACTTGCAAACCTATTTTATACTTTATTTGGGAACAGTCTCACTAAGTTGCTGAGAGCCTCACTATGTAGCTGAGGCTGGCTTCGAACTTGCGCAGTCATCCTGTCTCAGCCTCCCCAACCGTGGAGATTACAAGTGTGAGTCACCACACCCAGCTCCAGCCCTATTTTTTATTCTTTATTTTGAAACAGGGTCTTCCTGAGTTGCAAAGGACCTAAGTAGTAGCCGAGGTTGTCCTCAAACCATGATCCTCGCGTCTCAGCCTCCTGAATGCGGGGATTATAAGCGTGCACCGCCATGCCCATCTGAGACTGCATTTCTAGTGAGCTCCTAGATGATGCCCAGACTGATGATCGACAGACAATATTTTGAGCGCCAAGCCTCAGTATGATGCTGCTAGGTTCTGATCCCACATGAAATTCACCCGGGCACTCTTCACTGTTGCTGTTGCCCACGTCTCAACTCTCCTCAGAGACTGACTTAGTTGGACTGAGGCCCAGACATCAGTGTAAAAGTTCATCACATCCACAGAAAGACAAAGACTACAAGGAATCCAGGGGCTCTTCTACCTCTGGGCTATACTCCCAGACCTATTTTATATTTTATTTGGAAACAGGGTCTCACTAAGTTGCCAAGAGCCTCACTAAGTAGCTGAGGCTGGCTTCAAACCTGTGCAATCCTCCGGTCTCAGCCTCCCAAGCGCTGGGATTACAAGCATGCGCCACCACGCCTGGCCCAAATACTACAAGTTTTGAACAGTGGTTACTAGAGCCTAGGAAGGGTCTGAAAGTAGGAATGGAGAGGGGATATGAATGGGTACAGGGAGTGCTGTTGGATAGGAGGAATAACTCCAAATGTTCAATATCACAGTAAGTTAACTATGGCTGATGATTAATTGAAAAATTATTTTTGTAAGCCAGGCGTGGTGGCACACGCTTGTAATCCCCATGCTTGGGAGGCTGAGACAGGAGGATTGTGCAGGTTCGAAGCCAGCCTTGGCTACTCAGTGAGGCTCCAACAACTTAGACCTGTTTCCAAATAAAATATAAAAATAGGACTGGGAGTATAGCCCGGAGGTAGAAAGCCTCTGGGTTCCACCCCCAGTACCACAAAAATAAATAAATAAATAAAGATAGAAAAAAAAAAAAAAAGAAAAAATATGTTTGTGGCACCAGGGATCAAACTGAGGGACTCCACTCAATTGAACTGTTATTATTTTTTTGTTTATTTGGTTTTTTAAAAAAAGTGTTAGGAATAAAACCCAGGGGGATTATACCTGAGGTATATCTCTGCCCCTTTATTTTATTCATGTATTTTTGGTACTGGGGATTGAACCCAGGTGCATTCTATCTCCAAGTTATACCCCGAGCCCTATTTTATTTTTTGTTTTGATGTTAACAGAGTCTTGCTAAGATACTGAGGGTCTCACTAAGTTGTTGAGGCTGGTCTTATACCTGCAATCCTCCTGTCTCAGCCTTCTAATACTGGGATTACAGAAATGTGCTACCAAACGTGGCTATTTTTTTTTTTTTTTTTTTTTAGTTTTGAAATGGTCTTGCTAAGTTGCTGAGTCTGGCTTGAACCTGTGATCCTCCATCTCAGCTTCCCAAATCCTGGAATTACAGGTGTGCACCAATATGCCTGGCTTCCAATCACTTTCACCCGATCATTATACATAGTATGTAGGTATTGAAATGTCACACTGTACTATGTAAATATCTATAACTACTAGGTATCAAATTTAAGAAGCTTATCACAAGTCACTGTATCTGTAATAAGAACCTCTGCCCTAAGAGGGCGACTCCAACCCTGATGGTGGCTCCCCAGTCTGCACTGCTCCTTGATTCTTCCTGGTGGTTACCTCTGTTCACTTGCCAGAGATGCTGCAATAGCAGAGGCAGCGTCTCCTTGACAATGCTGGGATGTGTTGAAACAGCCGACAAAGCTTGCAGACAGCGCAGATGCCGGGAACATTTGGTGGGCTCGTCCCCTCTAGCCAAATCGGATTCCCCTGAAAGCAACCCCAGAGACATGGTTTCACTGTGCGATGACAAGCAGGAGGCCCCCAAAGCCTTGCTGGGAAGGGATAGACCCCAGAAGAATAGCCACACAAACCTCTTCGTAGCTCCTCAGCAAGCTTGGGTACTAGGTGGCTACTGAAGGCCGCAGGATAGAGACTGGCCAGGGCTTCAGATGCTTCTAGCGCTGCCATCCTGCTGGGGGTACCAACCATATGAGCATTAGCTGAGCCTTGGGCCACTATTCTCTTGTCAAGGCCTGCCATCAGGCAGATCCACGAGTATGGGCTCCCAAGGCCACCTTGCTCAAGAGTAGGACTCAAATACCTACACCACTGAGTTGGACAGGGCTTCTTAATGCCCAAGAAAAGAGAGAGCAGTCCCACATCTCTCCAACAGGTTAGCAGCAAGAGCCAAACAGAGCCCACCTTCCCTAAGGAGAGACAAGGGTCAGAAGCACAGAGCCCTCGTCCTTGCTGCATCTGCTGCTGTCGTGCAGAAGCAGGGACGGCGTGCTCTAACTCTCTGCTTTAGACTCACCAACTCTGGGGATTCTCCTCCACGAGGCTCAGTCTGTGCAAGTGACCCACTGCCAGCTCCAAGTCCCCAGCAGATAGCAGATCTGTGGTTAGAAGGGAACATAAGCCTTATCTTTTTCCATGTAGCCACCACAACCCTTCCAAAATGTCTACTGTAAATTTCAAATTATCTAGCATTACAGTGAGAATAGGAAATTAAGACTGTTCTTCACTAAGACAAAAGATTGCAAGGAAGGAACCAATACCCTATTTTCTGTTTTTCCATTACGATGTACCTGGCTGGGCACCCAAGACTGTGAGTGTACGGATGCCAACAAGCTGGAGCTGGATGCTGGGGTCTGTTAGGGCCATGAATACCAGGGAACACAGCTGGTCCTTGAAGCCACTCAGAGGCCTTTCATCTAGGAAAGACAGAGGCCACATTAGAAGGAAGCCCTTACGAGGGAAGGGTAGGGAAGGGGTTAGGGACTGGGTAAGGAAGGGATAACTGGGCGATGTGTGCATGTATATCTCCACAAGTTTTTTAACCCATTAAGATGTATGACTACAATGCACCGATAAAAATTTATTAAAAAAAAAAAGAAGGAATGAAGCCCTTACATTCCACATCCCAGACTCAGCAGCGCTGCAAGGACAACTTGGGGCAGAATCTAAGAGCTTAGTCTACTAGGTGTCCAGGAAGCATGCTGGAAAAACAAACTGGTGCCATCCAGCCAATGTTCTCTTGTGCTACAACCCCGGAACAACAGGACTTGTGTTCTAGACAACTTCTTTGCAGCACGCTGTCCTGCTATGCTTTATAGGCTCTTGGGTTCATCAGCCCCCAGGATACCTCAACTAGAAGATGACCTCACCTTTGTCTTCAGAGTTCCATTTTTGCTGCAGCTTCAAGAAACCCAGAATCATTTCAAGGATTGTCCGCCGCTGATTGCTCTGTAATGTTTCAAGGGGTAATAATATGTTAAGATTTCAATTCTGCTACTCTGGAAATAGGGAGTCTTATCCTTGTATCTAAGACTGAGTCTGGGAAGAGTGAATAAAGGAATGAGTAGAAGCCAGGCGTGGTGACACACATGCTTATAATCCCAGCATTTGGGAGGTAGAGATGGGAAGATCGTGGTTCCAGGACAGCCTCAGCTACTTAGTGAGGCCCTTTGCAACTCAGTGAGACCCTGTTTCAAATAAGGAATAAAAAATAGGGCCGAGAGTGTAGCTCGGAGGTAGAATGCCCCTGGGTTCCATCCCCAGTACCGCAAAAAAAAAAAAAAAAAAAAAAAAAAAGGAATGAGTAGAAGCTAATAGAACAAACCCCAGATCTATCTAGGTCCAAGCTAAAGCTTTGGTCTCTCTCAGAAAAAGGGATTCTAGCACTTGGGTCCCATTATCCTCCCCCAAGATCCCCCCCATTACCTGACTGTGCTTGTGGAACTGATCTAACAGTAGAGGCAGCACACTGCTGGTGATATGGTCACAGGCCCGGGTAGATGCACCTGCGGCTGCCTGCAACAGCTTGGCACTAGGCCACACCAGTTTCATATCCGGTTCACAGAGATGGTGCCTGCAGTCTAGAGAAGCAGCAATCACAGACCTGGAGAGTAGGCCAAATGTGCCTTCTACCCCTACAGTTCACAGAGGTTGGCGACTGAGACCTGAACAGTTTGCTAATAGTTACCACTTATTTTGGCTTCAATTCAAAGTAGGGTTGCAGCACCCAAATCACTCAACATGTTGGGGCCACACACGAAGGGTCTTCAGCCCTTGAGGAATGCTATCTCTATTGTGCTCACTCCCCTTTCTGGCTGCCGTGGTCCCATTACCCTGTAGAATGTTGCTAAGGAAGGAGTCAAGGAGGTCCTCAGCATCGGCCCTCAGCACAGAGCGAGACAAACACGCAGTCAGGGAGTGGAGGGCTGCCAGGCCCTCTGCCTCCACCCGCTCACTTGCCGTCTGGAACACCTGTCAGGGAGGGATCCCATGGCTACTGAGGTGAGCTTGCACCAGATGCGACCCCACCCATCCACTGCCAGTTTCCTTAGGCAAAGCAATGGAAATCAACACCCCAGCTGGTGTCTTCTCCACTGGTTGCCTTCACCAAGTACTTAGCTCCACTGAGATGGATACATTTACTTTTTGTGAAACAGGCTGCTAATTCTGAGTAGCAGCTATTGGGATCCACTATCCTAAGTATCTCTCAAACTCCCCCTCCACTCAGTGTGGTACCCATGCTCTGAGCCACAGGAGGGCAGGAAGTGGGCAGTATGCAAAGGTGATCATATGCTCTCACCTTGCAGCTGGCCCCCACACAGGAACTCTCTCCTTTGTCTTTCAACTAGAAGTATATTCCCTTGCTTGCCTACTGATTAACCAGGCATAGTACCATGACCCTGTGGACGACAGGGAAATGGATGGGGTGCATTATTTTGCCTCATGCCTGAGAGTTAAGAGTATTAAGTTTAACTAAATAACACTCACCTCTCTGCGGATAGAAGCCCAAAGGCTGGGGAGGAAGTCCTTCAGTTCGTTCTGTCCATACACAGCACAGCAAGCATTCTGACAATGAAATTGCAGGCATCATCTAGCTACACACTCAGATGTCCTGAAACACTGAGGAACCTCAGCATAATGGCACCTAAAGAAGCCTGGCTCTCATCAGAAAAAATAACAGGAGGTCCTAACAGTCCTACCAGGGTACAGAAAAATAGGAGTTCATACTGACTGATGAAAAAGAACCAAAAAGAGGGAGCCCTGGTCAGTCTTTTTGCAGTTACCACTCAGTACAGGACAATATAATATTCCAGCTGAGGGTACAGAGGCCCAAATCCGAGTATCCCTCCTTTGAGGGTCATGATCTATCTCTTTTAATATTCATTACTTGTCTAAAGGCAGCTGGATCCTGCCAGGGGGAAAATCACTCACCAGTGTCTGCAGAGAATCTAGCTTGGCACTCAGAATCTCAGAGTCCACTTTCTCAATCAGCAAGGGCAGCAGGAACTGTGGAGGAGGAGGAAGAACTTGAGCTTTGAACCTGAGATGGGTAGTGTCTGAGCCACATCAAGGTCGACCAAGTCCTCTCTGCCACCTGTCCCAAGGGGCAGGCACTACATTAAGGAGCTATACTCAAGTCAGGAGTTTGTGCTAGTAAGCTAACCTTCCTACCACCTGTGGCCAGAACCCCAATTACCTGAAAAAGGGGCAAGATGGCAAAGCTAGAAGATTTCAAAAGAAAGCATCATTTAGAGATGAGATTACTCTTTTTTTATATACCACAGCCCTATTTTTTATTCTTTATTTTGAAACAGGGTCTCAATGAGTTGCAAAGGGACTCACTAAGTAGCTGAGGCTGGTCATGAACTGAGATCCTCCTGTCTCAGCCTCCTAAAAGCTGAGATTACAAGCATCCGCCACCATGCCCGGCGTAGAGATGGGATTACTATTTTAAGGGAAGAGATGCTCAAGTTTTCCACTGAAGGTCTGAAGATAGTTGCCACACAAGGCACTTTGCAGGATACCATATCCTAAAATTATACTAGATCTTTCTTTCTCCCCCATGCTTTACTGTTCTTTCTTCAGAGCCTAATCTTGGCAGACTGTCTCCTAATGGCTAGACCCACCTCAGCAAATCGTGGTGTAGAGGCCAGCACAGCTCGCAGACTGAGGATGAGATCTTCTCTCTGGATACCATGAGGATCATTAGGTGGCTGGAAAGGGAGAAGGGCAATGGGTTTGTATAACTTTCCACACACCCTTGGACACAGCTTGAATCTGTAGGATATAGTGATATTTACACCTAACCCAGCGAAAAAGTAGGATATAAGGCTTCAACAGAAAGACACTCTTGTTCTTTAGGCATTTACTTATTTGATCACATATTTTCTATCATTCTATCACATAGAGATCAGCACTTTTAACTTTCTGGTATATTTCTTCCATATTGTAATTGTTTCTCCACAAGTAGATACTTTTTTTTTTCTTTTTGAGTTGCTATGAACTGAATCCAGGGACATTCAACCTCAGAGCTATACCCTTAGCCCTATTTTATTTTTTATTTTGAAACAGGGCCTAAGTAGATGAGGTTGGCTGTGAACCTGCAATCCTTCCATCTCGGCCTCCCAAGTTACAGGTGTGCGCCACAACGCCCAGCTCAAATATATACTTAAAAAAAAAATGTGACTGCCGGGTGTGGTGGCACACGTTTGTAATCCCCGCGCTTGGGAGGCGGAGACAGGAGGATCGCGCAGTTTCAAAGCCAGCCGCGCTGGCTTAAGAGACTCTATTTCCAAATAAAAATATAAAATTAGGTCTGGGAGTGTAGCCCCAAGGTAGAAGGGCTTCCAGGAACCCCAGTATCCCCCTCCCCACACACGTGATTGCTAGCCAGGTGTGGTGACACACAATCATTATCTTAGTTATTCAGGAGGCTGTAGCAGGAGGATCACAAGTTAAGACTATCAAGAATAATTAGCAAGAGACTTTATCTCAACATAAAAATAGAGCAAGAATGTAGCTCAGTGGCAGAGTATTTGCCTAGCATGTGAGGCCCTGGGTTTGGTCCCCAGTACTGCACTGCTTCTATACATGTGGTTTGCAAACTATTTCTTTACTTAATACATTAAGACTATTTAAAAAATAGTATTATTTTTCATAATGTTAGTTCCAGTGGTGGATACTATTTCCCTGTATAGTTGAGCCACAGATTAAACAATTCTTTATAAACTTTTCTCTTTTTTAACCCATATAAAAAGCTATAATTCTAACTATAAATAGCATTGATGGTTTCTGTGTCAAGATGGCAGACTGAAAACATAAATCAAATTTTCCTTTTATCCTTTGAAAGCTACACCAAAAATACAGTAAAGGAATTTTCTTTTTTGTGGTACTGGGGATTGAACCCAGGGGCATTCTACCTCTAAACTATCTCAGTCCTATTTTATTTTCTTTGGAAACAAGGTCTTGTTAAGTTGCTAAAAGCATTAAGTTGCTGAGGCTGGCCTAGAACCTGCTATCCTCCTGTTTCGGCCTACCAAGCACTGAGATTTATAGGTATGTGCCATCATGCCCAGGGATTTTCTATTTAATTTTATTTTTTGGCACTGGGGACTAAACTCTTGAGCATTCTACCTACAAGCTACACACTCCATCCCTTTTAAATTTTTTTTTTTTTTTTTTTTTTGGTGGTACTGGGGTTCTTGGAAGCCCTTCTACCTCCGGGCTACACTCCCAGACCTATTTTATGCTTTTTTATTTTTGGAAACAGGGTCTCTTAAGCCAATGTGACTGGCTTTGAACTTGCGCGATCCTTCTGTCTCTGCCTCCCAAGCACGGGGATTACAAGTATGCACCACCACGCCTGGCTTAATTTTTTTTTTTTAATTGGTGGTACTGGGGATTGAACCCAGGGGCATTCTACCTCTGAACCTCTATATCTCCCAGCCCAATTTTTTTTTTTTTTTTTTTTTGCAGTACTGGGGTTGGAACCTTGAGGCATTCTACCTCCAAGCTACACCTCCAGATCTATTTTTTATTCTTCATTTTGAAACAGAGTCTCATTGAGTTGAGAAGGGCCTAAGTAGCTGAGGTTGGCCGCAAACTGCAATCCTCTGGTCTCAGGCTCCAAATGCTGGGATTACAAGTGCGCACCACCACACCCAGCTCTCAGCTCCCCCACCTCCCCCACTTGGGATGGAATCTAGGGGCCTTCTACCTCCGGCCTATACTTCCAGATCTATTTTATATTTTGTTTGGAAACAGGGTCTCACCAAGTTGCTGAGAGTCTCACTAAGTAGCTGAGCTGCCCTGGAACCTGTGCGATCCTTCTGTCTTAGCCTCCCAATTACTGGGATTAAAAGTGTACCCCAGCCGGGCGTGGTGGCTCATGCTTGTAATCCCCGCGCTTGGGAGGCAGAGACAGGAGGATCGTGCAGGTTTGAAGCCAGCCGCGTGCGCTGGCTTAGGAGACCCTGTTTCCAAATAAAAATGTAAAAATAGGTCTGGGAGTGTAGCCCGGAGGTAGAAGGGCTTCCAGGAACCCCAGTACTACCAAAAAAAAAAAAAAAAAAAGTGTACCCCATCAAACCGGGCTCTAGCCCTACTTTATATATCCTTTTTTGTTTTCTTTTGAGGTGGTACTGGGGATTGAATCCAGGGGCATCCTACCTTTAAACTATACCCCTAGCTCTATTTTTTTTTTTTATTTATTTGGAAACAGGGTCTCACTAAGTTGCTGAGAGCCTCACTAAGTAGCTGAGGCTGGCTTCAAACCCGTGCAATCCTCCTTTCTCAGCCTCCCAAGCGCAGGGATTACAAGCGTGCACCACCACACCCGGCTCCCAGCTCTATTTTTTATTCCTTATATTGAAACAGGGTCTCACTAAGTTGCAGAAGGCCTCACAAAATAGCTGAAGCTGTCTGCAAACCTACAATCCTCCTGTCTCAGCCTCCCACAAGTACAGGGATTACAAGTGTGTGCTACCATACCTGGCTTCTTATTTATCCTTTTTGTCTTTTTTTTTTTTTTTTTGCAGTACTGGAGATGGAACCCAGGGACATTCTACCTCCGAGCTACACCCCAGCCCTATTTTTTTTTTATTTTTGAAACAGGGTCTCACTGAGTTGCAGAGGGCATAAGTAGCTGAGGCTGTCCACGAACCACCTGTCTCAGCCTCCCAAATAGTAGGATTACAAGTGTGCACCACCATGCCCAGCATCTCATTTATCCTTTTGAAACACTCCTAGCCCTATTTTATTGATTTATTTTTGTGGTACTAGGAATTGAACCCAGGAACATTCTACTTCTGAGCTATACACCAGCCTTTTAAAAAATTTTTTATTTCTATTTTTGAAACAGGGTCTTGCTAGGTCGAAAAGTCTCACTACTTGCTGAGGCTGTCCTTGAACCTGCAATCCTCCTGTCTCAGTCTCCTAAATAAAGGGATTACAAATATGTACCACCATGTCCAGATTGGGTTATCTCTTTTTTCTTTCTTTCCTTTTTTTGTGGTACTGGGAATTGAACCCCAAAATATTGTGCCTCTGAAGTACACCACCAGCCCTTTGAAACAGGGTCTCACTAGGTTGATGAGTCTCACTACTTGCTAAGGCTGTCCTTGAACCTGCAATCCTTCTGTCTCAGACTCCCTGGTCTATGCCACGACACCCAGCTGGGTTGTCTCTTTTAAAGCTAAAGTTTAGCCTGGAGTAGTGGTGCACACTTGTAATCCCAGCATTCGGGAGGCTGAGACCGGAGGACCGCTGTTTGCGGACAGCCTCAGCTACTTAGTGAGGCCCTCCGCAACTCAATGAGACCCAGTTTCAAAAAAAAAAAAAAAAAAAAAAATAATAATAATAAAATAGAGCAGGGGGTATAGCTCCAAGGTCAAATGCCCCTGGGTTCCATCCCTAGACCTGAAAATAAAAATAAATAAATAAATAAATAAATAAATAAATAAAGCTAAAGGTTAAAGAGAGAAGGGTAAGATATATTAGCAACACAATTTTAGAAGCAGAATAGCTGCAAAGACCCAAGATTCTGGGAAAGCTGACTACCTATACTGCAACAGTCCTCAAAGGCCTGGTTTTTGCAGTTAACCTTGGAATAAGGAGTAGGGCTAAAGCAGCAATCTGACCTCTAGAGAGCCTCCAACCTCCTCCCTGATGGTAGCTTAATGTGAGGTTCAAGTTTTTAAAGTGAGTAAGACAGAGTTCTTGGGTCTTGGAGATGCAAGTGCAGTGAGTCTAGAGGCAGAGTAAGTGACTGGAGACAGAGTGCTGATATTTTTAGCTCCTGCTTAAAATCAGACCTCCCCTGGCAGGGACATCTATGGTCTTCTAGAGGAATCTGACTAGCCCAAGGAAAAGAATACTTTTGGGATTCCCCAACTCTATGCAAGCCGCTCTACAATGAAGCTTACACTTACCAACCCCATCCCATGTGCTCAGAGCTTCCACTTTACGTGTGTGTAGATGTGTGTGTGCGTGTATACACTGGGGATTAAACCCAGGAATAGTCTATCTAAACTATACGCTCATCCTTTTTTATTTCCTATTTGGAAACAACGTCTCACTAAGTTGCTGAGGCTGGCTTCAAACCTGCAATTCTCCTGTCTCAGCCTCCCAAGTACTGGGATTCCAGGTGTGCGCCACCAAGCCCAGCTCCACTTGACTTTATAATCCTCACTTTGAAACATACATAATGTTATGGTTTAAATATAGAATATCCCCTGGAAAAGCTCATGTATTGGCAAAGCAGTAATGTTCAGGGTGAAATAATTGAATCATGAGGTTTCTAATCTCATCAGTGGATAAATACTTTGAATGGATTTGATTTATAACTTGAATGAATGCATTGGGTGGTAATGCAGGAAGGTGGGGCATGGCTGGAGGAAGGGGGTTTTGGGAATAGTCTGGGGTCTATATATTTCCACAGATTCCCCCCACCCCAGCCTGAGAATATGGTCCCTCTGTGCATCTTGCCTCTGCTACCTCCATTATGCTTCACAGCCAGCCCTACGGACTCAAACCTCTGAAACAGTGAGCCCCAATAAACCTTTTTTCCTCTAGGTTTTCTGTGTCAGACGTTTAGGGCACAGCAGTGGGAATGATGGCTAAAACACATAACCTAAGCTAGATGCTGCCTCCAAAATAAAATATTATTTATTTATTATTTATTTTTGTGGGTCTGGGAATGGAACCCAGGGGCATTTGACCTCTGAGCTACATCCCCTGACATATATTGTATTTTTATTTTGAAGCAGGGTCTCACTAAGTTGCAGAGGGCCTCACTAAGTAGCTGAGGCTGTCCATGAACCACGATCCTCTGGTCTCAGCCTCCTGAATGTGGGAATTACAAGCGTGCGCCACCACGCCCCGCTTCTAAAATAAAAAAATTTTAAAGGCTGAGGAAATAACTCAGTGGTAGGGTTGCTCCCCAGTACTAAGAAAGAAAGCAGGAAAAGACCCAAAATCAAAAACTGAAAAACCAGCTGGGCGCGGTGGTGCACACTAGTAATCCCAGCATTCAGGAGGCTAAGACCAGAAGATGGCGGTTCGTGGACAGCCTCAGCTACTTAGGCCCTCTGCAACTCAGTGAGACTCGGTTTCAACACTAAAGAATAAAAAAAAAAAATAGGGCAGGGGATATAGCTCGGAAGTTGAATGCTCCTGGGTTCCATTCCCAGAGTCACACACACACACACACACACACACACACACACACACACACACAACAAACACCTGAAAAACCCTAGAGCCAAACCAGGATTTTTCAAATTTCAAAGGTATAAGTTCTCCTAGGTTTATAAAGTTTACTGATTATGGAAGAAATGCAAAAAAATTCAGAGGAAAAGTAGTCCCAAGTAACATGATGCCAAATGAAGTAGGTAGGAAGTTCTTCCCCTCCAGCAAAGGTGATGTGGACTTCATGGTCAGGGACAGTCAACACTCAAAGGCGCATGTTGTATAAGAACTCCTTTCATTTCTCTCACATTACTAATGCTTGCAATATACTACTCATACATGCCCACAGTGAAGAGACCCTGGAGATTTGGAAGCAGAAGGGATATTGAATGCAAAGTGGCTGAGACAGGAGGATTGCGGTTCCAGGACAGCCTCTGCTACTTAGTGAGGCCCTTGGCAACTCAGTGAGACCCTGTTTTAAAATAAAGAATAAAAATAGGACTGGGGGCGTAGCACCGAGGTAGAATGCCCCTGGGTTCCACCCCAGTACCAGAAGAAAAGAAAATCAGCAGAGTGGGAGGAAACCAAGAGGGCCAGAGCACTATCTACTGTACATAGTACTCAACTGTGACTTTTTTTGTCTGTGTAACTTGTTTCTATCACCAGAGATGTCCTTGTCAACTCCGGAATCACAGCTGCATACCTTCCTCAGAAACCAACTTAAACGTTATCGTATCTGTGAGGTAGGTTCCTGCCTACTGTAGCTCACAATACAAATCATTTTGGTACCTAATTTCAGCTTGTTACTTAAATGTCTCGATTTTCAAGGGCAGGAACCATGTTTTCTAAGTTTGTAGCCCTCAGCACTAGGCACACTGCTAAGGAATTTAAGGCATCCCCTCAAATACATGCTGAAGTGAATCCTTCCTCCAATGTCAAATGCCTCTCCAGTCTGCAGTTTACTGAAATATAAATCCATGATGACTTCAAAACATCAATTCAGGGATTGTCTATTTTGTTCATCTATATCCTCAGTGCCTAAGACAGGGTCTATACTTAGCAGGTACTCAATGAACATCTGAATGAATGTATGAAGGAATGAAGGTACTACTTACAGGAGTAAAATCAATAGGAAAATAACAGGATGTCACTTCAAATAACTCCTCCACAAAGGGTCCTATGGCAACAGAGAAAGAATAAGGTTGACTTACTAACATCAATCACCTGACAAGCCTCAACCAGCCAGCTCAGGACTGCAGAGACATACCCAGGCTGTAGTCCCTGGAGATAAGGTCATGGACAATGCGGAAAGCCACCAGGAGATTCCGGGGATCCTTTTCCCCATCCATCACCTGGATGAAGCCAAATGTGAAGTCAGCTCCTAGGCCCTTTAGCTCTGGGAAGGAGAGAACAAAGTCACTACTGTCCCGTGAGGTAGAATGCTTGAGCTCTCTCCGAGGAGGCTTGTGCTCGTCTTCTGCCCTCACGTGTGCCCCTCTTCAGTCTCTCAGGGCAGATCCCTTTTGTTGTTCTATTACAAGATAAGTACTCAGTAAAGGGAAATGCATATATATATATATATATGGTTACGGAGGTATGGGCTCCAGTGTCCCTTATCATTTTCAGAGTACCAGACTAAACTTCATCCTTTTCTTTTTTTCAGTACTGGAGATGAAACGCAGGGGTATTCTATTTCCAAGCTACATCCCCAGCTCTATTTTTCATTCTGTATTTTGAAATGGGGTCTCACAGAGTTGCAAAGGGCCTCACTAAGTAGCTGAAGACTGTCCAT
Source organism: Muscardinus avellanarius (assembly GCF_963383645.1). Lineage (NCBI taxonomy): Eukaryota > Metazoa > Chordata > Mammalia > Rodentia > Gliridae > Muscardinus > Muscardinus avellanarius. The sequence goes on from NC_137789.1 coordinate 130,275,133, forward strand.
TAACTGTGATCCTCTGGCCTCAGTCTCCCAAATGCTGGGATTATAAGTGTGCGTCACCATACCTGGCTTTTATTCTTTATTTTGAAATAGAGTCTCACTAAATTGTGGAGGGCCTCACTAAGTAGCTGAGGCTAGTCATGAACCTGTGATCCTCCTGTCTCAGCCTCTGAAGTACTGGGATTACAGCGTGCACCACCGCGCTTGGCTCTAAACTTCGTCCTTCTAAATAGTGTAAAAAAAGTAGCATGCATTAACTTTTCAGATTTCTCAGAGAGCATTCCTCTTACCTTCTTCCCGGGTTCGCATGAAATTGGTGATAATACTGTAAACTGTGTGTCGGTCTACCTGTGGCAGGGACTAGGGGGTAGAGGAGAAGGAAAAAAAGTGAAGAAAGTGCTGAAAAAATACTAAAACTGGTACAACTACTTCCCACTTTAGAGTCTCTAAGTAGATTATTCTCTTTATATCAGCATAAGAACAACCTAAGAGCCAGGCATAGTGGTACATGCTTATAATCCCAGTACTTGGGAGGCTGAGATAGGAGGATTGCAGGTTCGTGGCCAGCCTCAGCTACTTAGTGAGACCCTCCGAAATTTAGCAAGACCCTGGTTCAAAATAAAGAATAAAAAATAGAGCTAGGGTATAGCTTAAAGGTAGAATGTTCCTGGGGTTCAATTCCTAGTACTGAAAGAAGAAAAAAAAGAAAACAAGAAAAAAAAAAGAACTAACCTAAGAGGAAATGTAGAGAAAGAATATGGTTAGCACCACAGTGGGGATGGCAACAGCCCAATTCTGTCCAGTATGTGCTTTGCTTTCTTCGGGTGTAAGAGGACACAGGTCAGACAAAATGGCACACATCCCTCCCTCTCTTCCTTATCCAGTAGGAAGGAATCACAATTAAATAGACACAAGACCTGAAAGAGTTCAGAACTCAGAAGGTAATATGTCTTTGTTTTGGTACTGGGGATTGAAACCAAGGGCATTCTACCTCAGAACTATACCCCAGCCCTTTTTATTTATTTTTTTATTTTGAAACAGGCTCTTGCTAAGTTGCTGAGGCTAGCCTCAAACCTGCAAACCTGCAATTTTCCTGTCTCATCCTCCCAAGTACTGGGATTACTGGGTGTGTGCCACTGCTCTTGACTGAAGGTAGTATGTTTTTACCACCTATTCTGGTTATGTCAAGAGGCAAGAGATAAAGAGAATGCTAATATGGCTGTAATTACTCACCTGCACATGTACCTCCTGGAAGATGGCTTTGAGCACAGAGACAGCCAGCCCTGGGGACAGGGCCACACACAGGCTCTGGGGGAGAAGGGAAGATATGTGAATACTGACAGAATTGTAGTACATCTCCAAGACATGACCATGCACCAGGCCTAGTTAGCTAAGCTGGGAATCAAAATACTCTGGTTCTGCAAGTACTAACAGTGAGGAACTTTCTCAAACTGAGTAGTTCTCTGTAGGTTCTTCCAGTTCAGCTGAATACCAGTCCCCCTAAGGATACTTTTTTTTTTTTTTGGTGGTACTGGGGGTGCAACACAGGGGGTTTCTACCTTCGGGCTATACTCCCATACCTATTTTATATTTTTATTTGGAAACAGGGTCTCACTAAGTTGCTGAGAGCCTCACTAAGTAGCTGAGGCTGGCTTCAAACCTGTGCAATCCTCCTGTCTCAACTTCCCAAGCGCTGGGATTACAAGCGTGTGCCACCACGCCCGGCTCTAAGGATACTTTATACTCTAGAGTAAAAACAGAAGTAGAGCTGGCTGACACTATTTTAGTCCCACAAGTAGGCCTCTGACCTTTAGCATGTGAAGCCTCACCCCCAAAGAGCAAGGAGAGAACTGGACAAGGATGCCTGTGAACACAGTTATATAATAAAAGGGGGAACTCACAAGTGCCTTCAAACCCTGCAGGACAGATGGGATCACAAGATGATGGTCCTTCAGCCGGTTCTCATAGAACAGAATCAGGTGCACCACTGCATGAATCAAATTCAGCCACATTCAGCCATCAGTTTCCGTGGGCGTGAGGAAGGCCACCAGCTTTTCTCCTTTCCTATGTCTATGGGACAGTTCCACTACAACTCTCTCCTTCACCAAGAGGTGAGTCCCATGCCCTCCCACATCTGACTTGATGAGTCAGGAAAGAAAGGGGACACCCCTTATCGATTCTCACATAGGTCCACAGTTAAATCCATTCTCATCCCCAGAACTTCCTTTCTATAAAATTGGGGCTCAAACTTTTTTTTTTTTTTGTGGTACTGGGGATGAAATTCAGGGACATTTTACCTCCGAATGACACTCCCAGCCCTATTTTTAATTCTTTATTTTGAAGCAGGATCTCACTTGAGTTGCAAAGGTCCTCACTAAGTAGCTGAGGCTATTGGCAAACTGTGATCCTTCTGTCTCAGCCTCCCAAATGCTGGGATTACAAGCGTGTGCCACCACGCTGGCCAAACTTTCTTTTTTGGGTACTAGGAACTAAAGCCAGAGCCTATGTTTTACCACTGTGTTATTCCCTACCCCTAAAAATTTTTACTTTTGTGTGTGCTGGAGATTGAACCCAGGGGCTAAAAACTTTTTCTTAAAAGGTCAGATAGTAAGAATTAAAGGCTTATAGGACATGGTTTCTATTGCTATTATTAGTCAAATATGCCACTATAATTTAAAAGCAGCATAGGTTAATAGATAAATAAGTGGATGTGGCTGTGTTCCACAAAACTTTACCTTTTTTTCTTTTTTGCAGTATTGGGGATGGAACCCAGGGCATTCTACCACTGAGCTACACACCTAGCCCTATTTTTTACTCTTTATTTTGAAACAAAGTCTCACTAAGTCACAGAGGGCCTCACTAAGTAGCTGAGGCTGACTGGGAACCTTTGATCCTCCTGTCTCAACCTCCCAAGTACTGGGATTACAAGTGTGTACCACTGTGCCCTGCCAAAAACTTTATTTTTTTTTTCCAGTTAGAAAATACTTTATCCATTTTATAGAAAGAGGAAGATAAATTAAAAAAAAAAAATCTAAGGCTATACCTATGTCTTATGGTTCAATTTTACCATCTCTGCCACACATATCAGTAAAGAATAAAGACCCTGAATTAGTAGTTCATAGAGATGCTATGCCCCACCTCCCCATAAAGCTGGTTTAAATGGACTAGTGATGCCTTGGCTCAGCAATCTATGAAAGACATAATGATGTCAGTACCTTCCTTCTCGAGGAGCAAGGAATGACACTGTAGTAGCACCTGTGACAAAAGCTGAATGCCTCGTGCCCGAGTTCGGGGTTCTGGATTCTCTAGAGAGGACCTGGGAGGAAGCAGGATAGACAAAGTTTGTCATTAACCATCTTAAACCTTAGAGGTACTAAATATTTAGCAATGGTCACACTTTGCCCTGGGCATGCAAGCATAGCCAAGCCCTGTTAAAAGAATAAAAGCAGTCCAAGAAGAAGTTTCTGAGGTAACAGCATCTATATACCAGCAAGGACCAAGCCTGGAGAATGGATCCCCAGATGGACCTGGTGTCCTTGGAGAGTTGTGTGACACACAGCAGGACAAATTCTGGCTCTAGGCACTTCCAGCTTGGCATCCTGTGTTTACTCTTTTCTCCATAGTAGTATGATTGTTACATTCTTCTAAAAAAAAAAAAAAAAGCGTAGCAGCTACCCATAGGGATGGAAAGATGATTTGTAGCTGCAACTTCTACCAAAACAGGAGAAGGATCTTTCTTGATAAATTACTGCTCAGGAAAAAATGCTGAGAGTAACCCACCAAGACCCTAGGGGTTAAACACAACACAAGAACACAAAACTTAATAACTGGAAGCTTACAAAGATGGCCAGAATATGTAGAGACTATTGAAATGGGAGAAGCTGGACTGAAGCAACAAGGCGATACAGCTTCAAAAAAAGCTCTACGTAGCCGGGCGCGGTGGCGCACGCTTGTAATCCCTGCGCTTGGGAGGCGGAGACAGGAGGATCGCGCAGGTTCGAAGCCAGCCGCGCGCGCTGGCTTAGGAGACCCTTTTTCCAAAAATGAAAATGTAAAAATAGGTCTGGGAGTGTAGCCCGGAGGTAGAAGGGCTTCCAGGAACCCCAGTACCACCAAAAAAAAAAAGCTCTACGGAGATTACACATGACCATACTACCATACTAGAAGTAATCTAAGTAGGAACAGCAAGTAGAAAACTTCTTGGAGAGGAGCTGACTACAGAGTTATGCTAAAGGTATACATAACAAAGGGTAATCAGATAAAAATAAGATCACTCCTCACTGGATCTCTAGAATAGAAACTTATAGGAAGGTTTCTGCTCAAGAAGCAGAAAACTATGCATTCACAGCATGTATAAAGAACCAAGGCACACAAATGCTCACAAGAGCATTATTCAGAATCAACAAAAAGCAGAAACAATCCACATGCCCATCAACTGAAGAATTATTAAAGAAAATGTTGTATGTCTATACAATGAAATTTTATTCAGCAAGCAAAGAAATATAGAACTGATATATACAACAACATGGATGAAACTTGAAAACATACTGAATGAAAGAAGGCAGTCATAAAGGTCACATATCATATGATTCCATATACATCAAATTTAAAAACAGGCAAACCCATGGAGATTGCAAGGGGTTGGAAAGAAGAAGCCAGTGTGGTGGTGCACGCTTGTAATCCCAGCATTTGGGAGGCCAAGACTGGAGGATCATGGTTCATGGACATCTTTAGCTACTTAGCGAGACCCTTTGCAACTCAGTGAGACCCTGCTTCAAAAATAAAAAGACTAGGCCAGGCATGGTGGCGCACGCTTGTAATCCCTGCACTTGAGAGGCTGAGACAGGAGGATCACACAGGTTCGAAGCCAGCCTCAGCTACTTAGTGAGGCTCTCAGCAACTTAATGAAACCCTGTTTCCAAATAAAATATAAAATAAGTCTGGGAGTATAGCCTGGAGGTAGAAAGCCTCTGGGTTCCCCCCTCAGTACCACCCCTCCAAAAAAAGACTAAAAAATAGGGTGTAGCTCGAAGGTACAACACCCCTGGGTTCCATCCCCAGCACTGAAAAAAGAAAAAGAAAAAAAAAAGAAAAAAAAGAAAAGGGAAATGGGTGTTAGTGAGCATGAGTTTCTTCTTTTTTTCCCTTTTTTGTGGTACTGGGGATTGAATGCAGGGGCAGTCTATCTCCAAGCCTACACCTCCAGACCTATTTTATTTTTTTATTTTGAAGCTGTGTTTCACTAAGTTGCTGAGGCTAGCTTTGAACTTGCAATCTTCCTGTCTCAGCCTCCCAAGTATGGGGATTATAGTTGTCCATCACCACATCTGGCTGAGCATGGGTTTCTTTTTGGAGTTTATGAAGATGCCCAGGAATTGACTATGAGGAGGAATGCATGAATCTGTGAATATAAATAAATATATAAATAAATAAAGTAAATAAATATATATAAATAAAGTAAAATAAAATAAAATAAAAAAATAAAAAATGGACCAAGCCTACAAAAATAAGCACAGAAAGGCTCAATGGTTTGTTATGTGGGAGAAATGTATAATGGTGATTTCAGGTTTTAAAATTTCCTCCATTTTCTAGTTCTCCCTGTTTCAGAAGACATACTGGCTTTGACAGTTAACAACCAAGTATGACATATGAAAGAGGCAGGCATTAGACTATAAGCATACATCCTGTGGTACTTAACACCCCAAGTTATATAGACGCTGCTCTTTTAGTTGTTTTCCCAAGCCTCTTCCCTTAGTAGGGATCTGGTTCAAGATTAGCCTCCTAGACACTCCTCCCCATACCGGGCACACAACTTCTGAGTCAGGTCAGGGAGGATTAGAATTCGGTAGGGGTTAGGTAGGTCTAAAGAAGGAAGAGAAGAATCCCAACTTGAATTCAACGATAGTAGACAGCCTTCAACCATCCACCTCACCCGGAACCCGTGGGTGGACCAGAAGCTGAGGTGGTCTCCAGGCTGTGTGCTCCCCTACCCAAACATTACCTTAGGAAGCTTCAGTCAAGCATGAGGAAATCTTTGTCAGGAGAAATAATTCAAAGAAACAGGCTTATATTGAGGAATTGATATATAGGGGGTCTTAGGTACAGGAGAAATCCAGGCTCCAGGAAAGCAGCAATGTACAAAAGTAAGTTTTCAGAGTTCACAAGCAGAGCTGGAAGAGCATTTTAGAACAGGGGCTCTTACCCAAGGGCTTCTACCACTTGTAACACGGTATAGTTGCCGGATTTCACATCTAGAGGAAACAAAAGAAAGAAATATATATTAAAAACAAACAAACAAACAAACCAAAAACACTATTGCAGGGTTCAGTGGCACTAATTGCCAGTGTTCCCTGCCTACCACTGTGCTTGCCGAGAACTCCTCTTAGTTAAGCAGCACTACCGTAACACTGCAGATATGCAACTTTGAGAACAAAAGCTAAAAGAAGTGAGTGAACATGTCATTTGCAAATGACATGATCATACATCTAGAAAACCCAAGAAAAATAAAAAGCATCATAAATAAAAGTTAAGGTATCTGGGTATAAAATTAATATTTTAAAATTAAAAAATACATATGTAATATACAATAGCTTACTAAATGACATAAAGGAGAAAGATCCCTTTTTTTTTTTTTTTTTTTGGTGGTGGTACTGAGGTTCCTGGAAGCCCTTCTATCTCCGAGCTACACTCCCAGACCTATTTTATATTTTTATTTGGAAACAGAGTCTCTTAACCCACCACGGCTGGCTTCGAACCTGCACGATCCTCCTGTCTCCGCCTCCCAAGTGCGGGGATTACAAGCCTGAGCCACCAAGCCCGGCTTGAAAAGATCCTTTTTTAATAGCAACAAAACAAAACAAAGATGAGGAAATACCTAGTTACAAACTTGGCAAAGGAATAAAAAAGTACAAAATCTGAGCTAGGCATGGTGGCACACACCCATAATCCGAGTACTTGGGAGACTGAGAGAAGGATTGGAAGTTCACGGCAAGCCTCAGCAACTCAGTGAGGCCCTTTTTAAAAATGAAAAATAAAATAGGACTTGGCGGTAGAACACACCTGAGTTCAATCCTCAGTAGGTATTAAAAAAAAGTCAAGTGTGGTGGTGCACACCAGTAATCCCAGTACTTGGGAGGCTGAGGACTAGAGGGTCGCAGGTTCGAAGACAGCCTCAGCAATAGTCAGAGCCCATTTCAAATTAAAAATACAATAGGGCTGAGGGTACAGCTCGGAGGTAGAATGCTCCTGGGTTCAGTCCCCAGTACCGCACACACACACAGAATGGTACAAGATCTGAATCATGAAAGTACAAGTGTGGTATCACCTCACACCTATGAGGATAGTTATGGTTATTACAAAAAAAAAAAAGACAAGTGATAACAAATGATGGCAAGGATGCAGAAAAGAGGAAACCCTTATATGAACTGGCATGGTCAGTACTGATAAACAGCATGGAAGCTCCTCAAAAAATTGAAAATAGAACTCTGATATGATCCAGCCATCCCACTTCTAGATATATATAAAAGGAAACAAATTTGGATCTTAAGATATGTTTGTATTCTCATGTTCACTAAAGCATTAATAATCAGAATCTGAGAACAAGACTGAAAAAGCGATATACACAATGATAACGGTATAAGACTGACAGCTGAAGTACATACTTATAAACCTAACTACTCAAAAGGCTGGGGTAGGAGGATTGGGAGTTCTAGGCCAGACTGGGAAACTCAGGGAGACCTTGTCCCAATGTTAAATAAAAAGGGCTGGGAGCCGGGCGTGGTGGCGCACTCTTGTAATCCCAGTATTTGGGAGGCTGAGATAGGAGGATTGTGATTCACAGCCAGCCTCAGCTACTTTGCAACTCAGTGAGACCCTGTTTCAAAATAAAGAATAAAAATAGTACTGGGGGTGTTGCTCGGAGGCAGAATGCTACTGGGTTCCATCCCCGGTACTGAAAAAAGTGGGGGGGCTGGGAATGTAAGTCAGTGATAGAGCACTGGTCCAACATGCATGAGGTTCAAGATTTGACCCCAGTACTACAGTCGATCAGTGTATCGATGTAGCATAGTGTATGGTGTGTATAATCTGTGTAGAGCATACTGTCTTTAAAAGGTGAGGAAAAAAGAATTTTTTTTTTTGCAGTACTGGGAATAGAATCCAGAGGAACTATGGATTCTATTCTGAGCTACACCCCTAGCCCTATTTTTTAATCTTTATTTATTTATTTTGGTGGTACTGGGGTTCCTGGAAACCCTTCTTTCTCCAGGCTACACTCCCAGGCCTATTTATATATATATGTATATGTATACGTATATGTATATATATATTTATTTGGAAACAGGGTTTCTTAAGCCAGCAAGGCTGGCTTCGAACCTGCGCAATCCTCCTGTCTCTGCCTCCCAAGCATGGGGATTACAAGTGTGCGCCACCACGCCCAGCATTAGTCTTTATTTTATTTATTTATTTATTTATTTGCGGGTCTGGGGATGGAACCCAGGGGAATTCTACCTCCGAGCTACACCCCCTGCCTTATTTTTTTTATTATTTATTTTGAAACAGGGTCTCACTAAGTTACTGAGGGCCTCACTAAGTAGCTGAGGCTGTCTGCGAACCATGGTCCTCCTGTCTCAGCCTCCCAAATGCTGGGATTACAAGTGTGCGCCACCACGCCCAGCTTTTTAGTCTTTATTTTTGAAAAAGGTCTCACTGAGTTGCAAAGGCTCTTGCTAAGTAGCTGAGGCTGTCCACGAACTCCAGTCTTAGCCTCCTGAATGCTGGGATCACAAGTGTGCACCACCACACTCAGCTGCTTTTTTTTTTTTTTTTACATTTATTTACATCTCTGACAGGGCAGAAAATAACTTCAGTTGCCTCCAGGGAGACAATAAATAATTAGGGATTGAGAGGTAGGCGTGTGTGTGTGTGTGTGTTTTACTAGGAATTGAAACCAGAGGCATTCTACCTCCAAGTTATACCACCAGCTCTATTTTTTAATTCTTTACTTTGAAGCAGGGTCTCACTAAGTTGCAGAGGTCCTCACAAGTTGCTGAGGCTGGCCATGAACCTGCAATATCCCTATCTCAGCCTCCCAAGTTCTGGGATTACAAGTGTGTGCCATACACCTGGTGAAAGGTAGACTTTAAAAAAAAAATACTTTATTTTACATGATTTTTGTTGTTGTTGTTTTTGCAGTACTGGGGATGGAACCCAGGGGCATTCTACCTCCAAGCTACACCTCTAGCCCTACTTTTTTATTCTTTATTTTGAAACAGGGACTAACTGAGTTGCAAAGAGCTGAGGCTGTCCTCGAAATGTAATGCTCCTGTCTCAGCCTCCCAAATGCTGGGATTACAAGTGTGCACCACCATGCCTGGCTTATTTTCCATGATTTACATTATGTGAGACTATAACACATCTATACAAGCATATTAAAGCCGGGCATGGTGGCACACACTTGTAATCCCCACACTTGGGAGGCGAAGACAGGATGATCATGCAGGTTCGAAGCCAGCCGTACTGGCTTGAGACCTGTTTCCAAATAAAAAAGTATAAAATAGGTCTGGGAGTGTAGCCCGGAGGTAGAAAGACTTCCAGGAACCCCAGTACCAGCAAAAAAGAAAAAAGAAAAAGAAAGCATATTAGTCGCAAAGGCAGGGCAGAGTTACTATATAACCCTAATCCACTTTCTCCTAATGTTAAGATCTTACAGGGTATGTTTATAGATCTTTGTGCATCTGTCAAACTCAGAAACTAGTACTGGCACACACTTTATTTTTTTTTTAATTTTATTTTATTGGTGCACTGTATTCATACATCATAGTGGGATACAAACTTTTGTAGACATACATGCACACATCGCCCAGTCAGCCCCCACCTGATCCCCACCCCATTCTCTCCCCATCCCTCCTTCCCATGCTTGGCTTAGTGGTTGACATCTAGTATTATAGCAATCTATCCAAAATTAAAAATGATAATCTCACATAACAGTTTCATTTGTCTGATACCAAGCGTTTGATGATTTAAAGATAACATTTCAATATTTCTTTTTGCTTTCTTTCTTACCAGAGCATATTTTTTTCTGTTTTTTTAGGTGAAACTATCATATATTTATATATTTATTTTTCAGAAAAAAAATCTATCCTAATATGGAATATGAATTCTAGATACCCAAAACGATCTTGAAAAAGAACAAAGCTAGCAGATATATATTTTCTGATTTCAAACCATATAAAGCTACAATAATTGAAACAGTGTAGTACTGTTCTAAAGGCAGATATATAGACCATTGGAGTTAAATACAAGCCTAGAGCTAAATTCTTCCCTATATTGTCAAGTTATTTTTGACAAGGTTTCCACGAACATTTGGTGGTGGAAATAATAATCTTTTAACTAAATATTGTTGAAAAATAATAATTACATGGAAAAGAATAAAATTGGACCCTTACCTAATCCCTCATACAAGTATTAACTCAAAATAGATAAAAGACCTAAATATAAATCTTAAGACTATAAACTTTTAGAAGAAAATCTGGGTCATAAAACCTCACAACATTGAAATTGGCAGTGATTACTTGGATATGATTTCAATGGCACAGGCAACAGAAGAATATACAAACTCCCTAAAAAATAAAAGATAATATTGTATATCCAAAGACAATGTAAACAGAGTTAAAAGTTACTAATAGAATTGGATAAAATATTTCCAAATGCTATATCTGAAGGTATATTAATATTCCAACTAGAAATCCTAAAAATTAACAACAATAAAGGCAAACAATATAATTTAGAGATAGGTAAAAGACTAACATAAATAATGAATCTCCACAGATAACCAATCTTAGTTGTCTGTTGGATGGAAAATCTTGTTTCTCTGGTTCTGGTGAGTGTTACCTATTTCTTCTTTGTAGTTAATCTCTTTGAGTATTTTCTCTAGTGCTGGTTTTGAATACATAAATTCCTTCAGTTTCTGTTTGTCATGGAAGCTTCTTATTTCTCCATCTAATTTGATAGAAAGTTTTGCTGGATAGGAAATTTTTGGCTGGAAGTTGTTTTCTTTCAGAGTTTGGAATATGTTACTCCAAGCCCTTCTGGCTCTCATGACTTGGTTTGGGAAGTCTGGAGTGATTCTAATTGGTTTGCCTCTGAATGTCAGTTGGCCCTTTGTTTTTGTTGCCTTTAAGATTCTCTGCTTGGCTTCCACATTGGTCATTTTGACAATTATGTGGCGTGGGGATCCTCTTCTCCGATCCTGTCTAAAGGGAGTTCTATAAGTTTCCTGGATCTGTGTATCAACCTCTTGCTCTATATTTGGAAAATTTTCTGCTATTACTTCCTTGAAGAGATTGTTGATCCCTTTGGTATCACTTTCTTTTCCCTCCTCTATTCCAATTATTCTTAGGTTAGCTCTCTTAAGATGGGCCCATATTTCTTCAATGTCAGATTCCTGCTGTCGGATATTTTTTTCTAGATTAGAAACTATGCATTCATTTTTGGATTGCTCATCTTCTAAGAGCGAGATTCTGTTCTCCATGTGGTCTAATCGGTTGTTTGTGCTTTGAATTGAGGCCTTTACTTCATTAATTGCATCCTTTATCTCTTTTGGCTCTCTCTGAGTTCTTTTTGAAGCACCTCTATTATTTCTACAGTTATTTTCCTGATTTGATCTTCTAGAAATCTCTGATTTTCTGTTTTATCGGGTTCTGATGTTGTGGGGTTGTGCGCATTCATTACTCCAGTGTTATTCCTCTTTCCCATGATTTCGGAGGTTTGTGCCTTCTCTGGGTTCTTCCCTTGGGTCACTATGGCTTCACTTAAGGTGCTCTGGATCTCGAGTCTGTATTATCTCAGACCCCACTACTCCTTTACTGGGTTGTATCACAGAGTCTCCGACCCAGGGAGTCGATAGAGGCTGCTTTAAACTATGGGGGGTGCCAGGTTGCACGCTCTCCTATGGTGTGATATCTCTGCCACCACCACTCCCTCACTGGGTCAAGTCCCAGGAGGCACAATACTGGGATTTCTCCTCTGTGGCCCGCAATTTGACTCACTGTTCTTGAGTACGTAGATGTAGCTGTACTGGACTCGGTGAATTCACTGCTGCTGCCGCCGCCGGTGGCAATATGGCGCCTCTGCCACACCCTCGGCCGTGAGGCTGGCGTTATTTTTTCTTCTCTGGTTTTGATTTCCACTCTGAATCCCTCGGCTTGCTGTAGCCGTCCGTTGAGTTCGCCGCTGCCGCCGGCAGTATGGCGCTGCTGCCGCGTCCTCGGGCGCGTGTGTCTCCTCTGTGGCCCTGAGCTCTGTTCTCAGTCCGCTTTCTCTCTGGAGCCTGGTGGTTTTTTTGTTTTTCTGGTGATGGTGTTTTCTGGCTATGAAAGGCGCTCTTTTTGTGGTAATGGAGATTGGTTGTTAGCGGGACTCTTAAGCCCCGCTTTTCTCGGTCGCCATCTTCCCGGAAGTCTGCCCTGGCACACACTTTAAAAGCCTAGACTTTATTCAGGTTTCATGAATTGTCCTACTAATGCCATTTTTCTGTTTGAGGATCCAGTTAAAGATGACCACACTGCAATTAGCCATCATGAACCCTTAGTGTCCTTTGGTCTGTAAAATTTTCTTACTTTTCCTTGTTTTTTATGACCTTGACAGTTTTAAGAAGTACCTTATTTGTCCCTCAATTTGGGTTTGATGCTTTCCTCACGTTTAGACTGGGGTTTCTGAGAATATCACATAGGTGAAGTCCCTGTGTCATAGGGACAGGCTATCCATAAGACTTTTTTACAACTGGTGATAATAACTCCCATCACTTGGTTAGAGTATATCTGCCAGGTCTCTGCACAACAGTTACTGTTTTTCCTTTTCTGGCACTCTTTTTTTTTTTTTTTAAATTTTAGTGGTGCTAGGGATTGAGCCCTGGGGCATTTTACCCTTGAGTTATACCCCCAGGTGCCCCCTTTTTAATTTGGAAACAGGGTCTAAATTGCTGAGGCTGGCTCGGAACCTGTGATTCTCCTTTCTCAGCCTCCTAAGTAAGTACTGGGATTACATGCATGTGCCACAATTTTAGATTAAAGTCATTAGGTCCAGCCCCCATTCAAGGGGAAGGGGAGATTAAGCTTCACTTCTTGGAGGGAGGAAAATCTACCTATATTATTTGAAATTCTTTTTGTGTATGTGGTATTAGGGATTGAATCCAGGCGTATTCTACATCTGAGCTACACTCCCAGCTCTATTTTTTATTCCTTATTTTGAAACAGGATCTTACAAAGTTGTGAGGGGTCTCATATTAAGTAGCTAAGGCTGGCCATGAACCTGTGGTCCTCCTGTCTCAGCCTCCCAAGTACTGGGATTACAAGCGTGTGCCACCACGCCCAACTTATCATTTGGAATTCTACAAAAAGAATTCAGTTATTTATCAGTATAGACGCATGTATGTATCTATACCTTAGGTTACAATTTATTAATATACACTAAATTAAAGGTTATTTATTTTATTGTTCAGGTTGTTCCATCTGTAGCCACTGAGCTTTTTTTTAGGGCTGGCTCCTGTGTCCTTTTCATAGGACCCATGTTTTTATTCCTTGAGTACTTTCTTCTTTTGAGGTAGTTGAGATTGACCCCAGAGGCATTCTATCTTTGATCCATACCTCTAGCCCTACTTTATTTCTGGTACTGGGGATTGAACACAGGACATTCTATCTTTAAACTACATTCCCTGCCCTTTTTTATTTTTTAGAAACAGAGTCTCGCCGGGCATGGTGGCACACACTTGTAATCCGCACGCTTGAGAGGCTGAGACAGGAGGATCGCACAGGTTCAAAGCCAGCCTCAGCTGGCTTAAGAGACCCTGTTTCCAAATAAAAATATAAAATAGGTCTGGAAGTGTAGCCCGGAGGTAGAAGGCCCCTGGGTTCCATTCCCAAGTACCACTAAAAAAAAAAAAAAAAAAAAAAGAGTCTCACTAAGTTGCTGAGGCTGGCCTCACTTTATAATCCTCCTGTTAGCCTCCCAGCTACTGGGATTACAGGCATCTGCCAACACATCCAGATTATTTTTTATTTTGAAGCAAGGCCTTGCTAAATTACCACATGCTAGCCTTGAATCAGTGGTCTTCCTAACTCAGCCTCCCAAACTGGGATGACAGGTGTGTACCATTGCATCCAGCTTACTTTCTAAGCCCTACAAAAAATAGTACAGGTGGATCTTGAAATTTCCCTACCCTACCCTTGAATCAGTCTTTTCTTCAAGAAGCCCCAGTTCTTTTTATTTTTTTATTAGAAAGCGGTTATTTAGAAACCAAGACCTGAGTGTACACATGCTCACTGTCCACACCCAGCTCTTGGTTTCTAAATAACCAGACCCTCTTAGCAGAACCAGCTGAGAAATATATGTATGTGTCCTAACCTGCATTACACAAACATCTATTATTTCCCATATGTATTAAATAAAACATAAGATGATATTAAAGTCTCTAACTCTAATCCAGTACCACAGAGTTCATTCTAGCTTTGTAATTTCTTTCTCTGACAGTGAGAAATCTGATTCCTATTATCTACCATTTACTATTTGTTCAACATTGGTGTAACTATAAATTATTTTTCAGAAATGTCAACTCCACTGAGCTGAGCAGAGGCTCACTCTGGTACTAGAGTAAAAAGTCCACCAGACAGGAAAGGAGAGCTCCAGTCAGGACTCTTAGCTCGTGACTGGCACCAACTCAGACATTGGGCACTCTGAGCCCTGCTGGTGCCAGGACGTGGAAGGCCCAGCTGCTGCACAGCTCCTGAGAAAGAGCCAAGGGAAGAAAGGAGCAGGCTGTAGGGTGGGGGAGGAGCAGCAGCCAGACTCCTGGATTCTATGCCCAACTCCTTAAGGGGAACATTTTCATGAAAAGAATTACCTATTTCTTGGTTAAAACCATAAGCTAGGTGTGGTGGTATACACTTGTAATCCCGGCATTTGGGAGGCTGAGACAGGAGGATCGTGGTTGAAGGACAGCCTCAGATACTACTTAGTGAGGCTCTTTGCTACTCAGTGAGACTGTGTTTCAAAATAAAGAATAAAAAATAGGGCTGGGGATGCAGCTCAGAAGTAGAATGCCCCTGGGTTCCATCCCCAATACCACACACACACACACACACACACACACACACACACCCATAATAAAGCAATGTGCCACTTAAGAGAGTAGAAAGGGTCTTTCTTGGAATCCCCTGACTATAGACGAGAAAACGCCTTAATAGACTCATATAACTAATTTTAGTAGCAGCCACAGAAGCATTTATACACAGGAAGTGATAGGGCATTGGTAACTGTTAATAGCAAAGGACATTGCTGAACCGAATCATTTTTCTTCAGCGACATCATCAAAATCCTCTGTGGATGCTGGGCAAGAGTCTGCCTTTTGAAAATTCCTTGAGTGCTGTAAAGCAAAGACCTGCTTGATAATCCCAGTATTTGGGAGGTTCAAACAGGAGGATCTCAGGTTCAAGGACAGCCTCGGCAAGTAGTAAGACTCATCAACCTAGTAAGCCCCTGTTTCAAAATTAAAATAAAGTAGGGGTGAGGGTATAGCCTAGAGGTAGAATGTCCCTGGATTAAATCCTCAGAATCAAAAAATCAAAAAATAAGAAGGCCAAGAATGGTGGCACATGTCCATAATCTCAGTGCTTGGGAAGCTGACACAGGAAGATCATGGGTTCAAAGCCACCATACAACACTGCTTCAAAATAAAAAGTAAAATAGGGAGTTGGGGGGCTAGCTCAGCATGTGTGAAACCCTGGGTTCAATCCCTAGCACCAAAAAGCAAAAACAAAAAAGGTAAAATTTACAAGCCGGGCGTGGTGGTGCATGCTTGTAATCCCAGTACTTGGGAGGCTAAAACAGGAGGATTGACGTTTGCAGACATCCTCAGCTACTTAGTGAGGCTCTCAGCAACTTAGTGCGACCCTGTTTCCAAATAAAGTATAAAATAGGTCTGGGAGTTTAGCCCGGAGGTAGAAAAGCCCTGGGTTCCACCCCCAGTGCCATCAAAAGAAAAAAAAAAAAAAGAATAAAAAATAGGGCTGGGTATGTAGCTCAGAGGTAGAATGCCCCTGGGTTCCATCCCCAGTACAACAAAAAGAAAAAGGTAAAACTTTATATACAGTAAAATGCATGAATATTAAGCATAAAGTTAGGTGATTTTTCTCAAAAGTCTATACCTGAGTAACCAATGCCTCAATCAATATGTGAATATTTCATCATCAGAGAAATTTTCACCATGGCTCCCATTCCCAGAGATTGTCTCCAACTTTATAACTGAAAATTACTTCTTCAGCATACATATATCAATGTGAAGCTGGCTGCTTTATTATTACAAAGAAACATCCATTTGCATGTGATTCCTTGCATCTCAGAATATGAGTGAACTCTCCTGGTGGAGCCCTTTATTCTTCAGAGCTTTCACCTTGAATAAATGCAGTAGTACAAACAAATGGAATTATAAAAGCAGTACAAAATTAGAAAAAAAAAGACAATAAAGCTATCATACAACAGTAGATTAAGGTTATTAAAAAAAGGCAAGTAAGCTGGCAAAAAGCTAGAATCAGTATTTTGGGGATGTCTTCAGAGTGGTAACTAAATTTAACATCATAGTCTAAGTTCTCATGAGTCCACCTCAAAAATATCTTTCAAATATGATTTTTTTCAACCCTACAACCAGACTATATAGTGTTTGTCTTCAAAAAGCTACCCAACAAGCAGGGTGCAGTAAAGTACTCCTAAATCCAGTGCTTGGGAGGCTGATACTGGCGGATTGCAGATTCAAGGCCAGCCTAGCAACTTAGCAAGAGTCTTTCAAAATAAAAAAAGCTGGGGTGTAGAGGTAGAATGCCTCTGGGTTCAATATCTAGCAGGAGTGCACGCACACCCACCCACACACAAAGAGGAGAAGGAGAAAGAAATATGTACAGGGAGTTTTAAGGAGTCAAGTCTTTTTGGGTGGAAACTTTTTTTTTTTTTTTTTTTGCGGTACTGGGTATGGAGCCCAGGGGCATTCTACTTCCAAGCTACACCCTCTGCTCTATTTTTTATTCTTTATTTTGAAACAGGGTCTCACTGAGTTGCAAAGGGCCTAAGTAATTGAGGCTGTCCGAAAACCATGATTCTCCTGTCTCAGCTTCCTGAATACTGGGATTACAAGCATGAGCCACCACACCTGGCATATTCTTTATTTTTTGAAACAGGATCTCACTGAGTTGCAAAGGGCCTCACTAAGTAGCTGAGGCTGTACTGAAAACCACTATTTTCTGGTCTCAGCCTCCCAAATGCTGGGATTACAAGTATGCGCCACCATGCCCGGCTAAGGTGGAAACATATTTAAAACAATCAAAGCTAGCTGGGCATGGTGGCGCACGCTTGTAATCTCCGCACTTGGGAGGCAGAGACAGGAGGATCACGCAGGTTCGAAGCCAAGCGCGCTGGCTTAAGAGACCCTGTTTCAAAAATATAAAATAGGTCTGGGAGTGTAGCCCGGAGGTAGAAGGGCTTCCAGGAACCCCAGTACCACCAAAATAAATAAATAAATAAATAAATAAATAAATAAATAAATAAATAAATAAAACAATCAAAGCTGAACAAGTTCAGTGATATAAAAAGAGGGTTAACATAAGAAAGGAGTAAAATTCCTGGGTTTATGGACCATGGGTTACTAACTTTTAAGTGACTGATTCCTTCAACATTGTCAATTCTCCCAAATGATAATAAGCAGAATGTTGGACTGGTGCATACCTGAAACTCCAGTACTTGGGAGGCTGAGACAGGATTGCAGGTTTGAGACCAGCTTCACAACTTAGTAATACTTTCAATAACTTAGCGAGACTATTTGAAAACCCAAAATAAAAAGGACTAGGGGTGTAGCTCAGTGGGTAGAATGTCCCTGGGGTCAATCCCTAGTACCACAAAAAAAAAAAAAAAAAAAAAAGAAAGAAAGTGATTCAGAATACTGGAAATACTATTAATTTTATGCACTTGGATTCTTGAGATGAAAGAAACTTAGTAGAGCTAATTTTCCTAAGGGTAGATTCCTTGGCATTAAGGAAAAAATAAGTTCCTTTCCTTTTATAGGCAGGCTAATTTTTCCCAATGTATTCAAGATTTGTTCCTTAGACACAGACTTACTAGTACTTCCTAACTCCCCACACTTTTCTCAGCAGGGAACTAGTTCATGTGGGGCACAGAGAAGTAGTCAAAGCAGTATTTATGTGGTCACTGACCTAGAAGGCACAATCAGGTCCCTGTTTGATGGAGCTGCAGCCTCTTGAGACCTGGAGTGGCAGCCCAGGCCAGGAGGGTAGGGGCTGAGGTAGTGTGGGAGGATGCACAGGAGAAAGAAATCCCTCAGGATAGATTCCAGTCAGGCTCTCAAAAGCTGCTAATGCCTTAGTTATTTCTTCAAACTATGTTTTACTGTTTTTTGTTTTGGTCTGGGGGTGGAACCCAGGGGCATTCGACCTCCGAGCTACACCTCCTGCCCTATTTTTTATTTATTCTTTACTTTGAAACCAGGTCTCACTGAGTTGCAGAGGGCCTCACTAAGTAGCTGAGGCTGTCCCAGAACCGCGATTCTCCAGCCTCAGCCTCCCGAATGCTGGGATTACAAGCGTGTGCCACCATGCCTGGCTTTACTGTTCTTTAACATTTTATTTTTTCAGGAACAAAAAATCTCCTAGGGAGATGTGGGAGAATACAATAGAAAAACACTGAAATTAAGCGAGGTGTGGTAGTGTACACTTGTAATCCCAGCATTTGGGAGGCTGAGACAGGAGGATCACAGTTCGAGGACAGCCTCAGATATTTAGTGAGGCTCTCTGCAACTCAGTGAGACCCTGTTTCAAAGTCAAAGAATAAAAAATAGTGCTGGGGGGTGTTGCTTGGAGGTAGAATGTCCCTGGGTTCCATCCCCAGTACTGAAAACAAAAAACAAAAAACAAAAAACAAAAAACAAAGCCACAATGAAATGAAGCTAGGAGTGGTGCCACACCCCTGATACCTCAGTACTTGGGAAGCTGAGACAGGATGATTACAGGTTCAAAGCCAGTGTACAGTAGCTTAAAAAGACTCTGCTTCAAAATTAAAAAAAGGAAAAAAAACCCAAAATAAAAAAAAAGAAAGAAGGATGGAAGGAAGGAAGAAAGGGAGGGAGCCAGAGATGAACAGACTAGAGGTGTAGCTTAGTGGTAGAGCACTCCTGAGTTTAATTCCCAGTAAAACACACACACACACACACACACACACACACACACACACACACACAAAATGAATGAATGAATGAACACTGAGAGTGATAAGAACAAAAACCCAAATAACTTGAGAAAAAAAATTATATTTATCACCTGCAAATTCAACGTGTCCTAAAATTAGCTCCCTTTCCAACCTCTACCTCCAGACAAAGTACTTCCTTTCCCCCCTCATACTCTTGGGATATTGTTGGGCACTTCAAGTGCTTTAATAGCCCTCAAAGTCTACATTCTTTCTTCAATATTTCTCATTTTGTTCACATGAAATGGAAGCAGTTTTTTTTTTTAATTGGGGATTGAACCCATGGCTTCATTTATACTCTAACACTGAGCTACATCCTCAGCTCTTTTTATTTTTTGTTTTCAAATAGGAGCTCACTAGATTGCTGAACACTCCTCCCTAGGTTGTTAAAGCTGTCCTCAAACCTGAGATCTGCCTATCTCAGCCTCCTGAATGTTGGGATTACAAGCATGCGCCACCATGGCTGGCTCTAATTTTGGTTTTGAGACAGGATCTTGCACTAGGTTGCCCACTTTCGCCTTGAACCTGTAATCCTCTTGCCTCAGCCTCCTAAACAGCTAGGATTCAAAAGTGTGCTGCCAAGCTTGTTAGATAGTTTTTACTGTGCACCTTCCTACACTAGGTTCAGGAGACTCTGGTTGTAGAAACAAGAGGGTAGGATTTAGAGATGTGTAGACATAGCTACTAAACAAATCTGCTAATAAGTACATGAGCAATTGAGAAATAAATATTACAAGGATTCCTTCAAGTGAAATGTTTCCTGGTTGGGGTAATGAGGAAACATTGGAAGGAATGGTACTTAATCTGGGCCTTGATTTTGAGATCTAACTTGGATTAGAAAGAAGTAGTGGAGAGAAGTGGAAAGGAAAGTTCTCAGGGAACAGGAAATACAGATGGCTATCAAGAACTAACGATCCAAGGGGGCAATGGTGAGAATAAAGGTTGAGGTCAGGCCTTTAAATACAGTGGCAGCCTTGGAACAGGCTACCCGAGATAGCCTAATTCTTGGGCTGCCAGGTCAATTCCCTTTCACTGCTTGTACCTTCTTTACAGCTGACACCTACTTTCAGCAGAAAACCCCCAACCCCCACTCCCACATTCAAAACAAAGTTGATGACAGCTGCCTTCCAGGTCCCATGATATTCCTTCTACAATTTGTAGGAGAGGCTGCTGCTCCTGAAAATGACCCAAAAGGAAGATAAGCTGGGCCCTTTAGCACTAACAAAGAGTGATTTAGGCTGGAGGATTAGAGTGCATCTTATTCTGGGATGCTTCAAAATTGTCAACCTTCCACATTCCTAACTATGGCTGTGATCTAAAACTGAGAATGCCAGCTGGGTGTGATGGCACGTGTTTGTAATCCTAGTACTTGGGAGGCCCAAACTGGAGGATCACAGGTTCAAGGAGAGCCTCAGCAAGTAGTAACTCTCATCAACCTAGTGAAACCGTTTCAAAATAAAAATAAGATAGGACTGGGGGTATAGTTCAGAGGTGAATGTTCCTGGGTTCAAACCCCTATGCCACAAAATAATAACAATATTAATAATAAAATTGAGAATGTGAACTTAGTCCTTCCCAAATGCTTTCATTTTAAGGTGCCCCATGCTCAAGGATCTACAATGACTCCCATTACCTCTAATAAGTCATTCAAATCCTTTTGCCTAGAATCCAAATTATGCATAATTCAATACCATCAAACCTTATGTTACTATTCTTCTACACTGAGCCTTTTCTCTCTTTCTTTCTTTCTTTCTTTCTTTCTTTCTTTCTTTTCTTTCTTTCTTTCTTCTTGTGGTACTGGAGATTGAGACCAGGGGTTTTTCTACCTCTAATCCCAGTCATAAATAAATAAATATATATATAATCAAAGTCTCACTAAATTGAGGGCCTAAATAAATTGCTGAGGTTGGCTGCAAACCTGCAATCCTCCAGTCTTCTAAATACTGGGATTACAAGCATGTGCCACTATGCACAGCTCCAATTTTCTTAAGAGGGCTAAATTAAGTCAGGCATGGTGGCACATGTGTATAAACCCAATACTTGGAAAGTTGAGGTAGGAGGATTGCAGGTTTGAGGCCTGCCTCAGCAATTTATCAAAATCTTGTTTAAAAATAAAAAAATTTCGCTGGGTGTGGTAACACAGATTTGTAATCAATCCCAGCATTTGGGAGGCTGAGACAGGAGGATCGTGGTTTACGGCCAGCCTCAGCTACTTAGTGAGACCCTGTTTCAAAAATAGAGAATAAAAAACAGGGCTGGGGGTGTATCTTGGAGTTGGAATGCTCTTGGGTTTAATCTCCAGTACCCCCACCCCCCCACACACACAATAGGGCTGGGGGTGTAGCTCAGAGGTAGAATGCCCCTGGAATCAATTCTCAGTACTGCAAAAAAATTTTAAAAATTAGAAAATATATATAAAAGGGCTGGAAATATAGCTCAGAGGTAGAATGCTCCTGGGTTCAATCCCCAGTATAAAAACAAACAAACAAAAAAAACAAAAAAAAAAAAGAGAGAGAGAGAGAGCTAAGTTACAACAGATCATATGTTACAGTGACTTAGCTAAGTTAAATTTAAACTACATAATAGTGTAAGCCATTTTTACAGGCATAAATACTTAAAAAATATAATAATTTAGCAGTCTTTATTTAAACTTTTCAAAGTGTATCCTGAATCCAAAAAAATCCAAAATTACTGCTTTCAGAATGTATATGTGTGAATGTTACAAATAACACTAATATAGTAAAGGTCTTTATGTTGGTAAACAATGAATATACACTTTATTTTTAAAATTTTATTGATTAAAATGTTTTTATTTTTATTTTTTTTTTGGTGGTACTGAGGATTAAATCCAGGAGCATTCTACCTCTGTGCTACAACCCTCAGGCCTACTCTATTTTTTACTTTGAAACAGGGTCTCACTAACTTGCTGACAGTCTCTCTAAATTGCTGAGGATGCCTTCGAACCTGTGAGCCTGTCTTAGCTCCCAAGTACTGGGATTACAGGCATGTGCCACCACGCCCAGTAAATGTACACTTTAGACTGTATAGTTCACTGGATATAAACTTTATACCAAAACAAACTATAAACAAATTCTACTCAATGATATGCATACCAAAGTAATTACAGATAAGTGTACTTATATCTACAAATTAAATGGATGAGTATGTGAAAAAGCATGGTATGAAAACTCGTTAATGATAGGATCCAGGTGATAGATATGTTTCTTATAAAAATTCCTTAGACTTTGCTGAATGTTTGAAAATTTCACAGTAAAACACTTGGAAAAGACACTGACGACATACTGTACTTACTAACTGTAAGCCCTGATAACACTGTAATTTGCAAAGTTGCAGAATATTAAGTTAGTGGTAGCACCAGGCCTTTGCCCCTTTATGCTTCCAAATCACCCTGCACATACCTCTCCTAGCATGGTTGTCTTCTTGGCGATTACATATCTAATCTGATTTATATTCCTATTGCTTTGCATCATGTTTGGAGACTAATATATGTTCAATAATGGTGAAATAATGAACGTGGGATATTGCTATGGACTTGTGTATTTCTAGCAGATTTGCTATTTACTTCTCACACATCCTAAAATGTAATCTGTTCAATATGCATGAGAAACATGTCCTTTACTTCCCCCAACCATGCAAAACTTTCAAAAGTAGCTTAAAAAAAACTCTAATCATCACCCATTTTTGTATCCTATTAGTAACCTGAATCTTAAGACCCCCTAACATTCAATAACTTTTTCATATTTTTTTCCTCTAAAAGAGCGACGTCAGAATTCCAAGGAAGCCTGAGATGTTTTGTTCAAATCGTGGATAAAATGCCAGAACTATGAGATATCCTGAACTGATCAAAGACAGGAAACTGGAGATCTAAGAAGACAATAACAAATGACACATAAAAAGTATGAAGCAAATTAATCAAGAACTCTACTAAGAAGCGGAGGTACAGTCTCTAAGAGGTTAGATACCAGTCTGTGTCCAAGTCCTCCGAGGCAGGATCCTCTCCGCCTCCCTCCAATTACAGCCAGTCAGAGAGCCGGGCCGCCGGCCACTCCCAGGATGCCACGCAAAGAGAGCGGATGCCTCGGAACAAGCTCGCATCTCCCCACGTCAACATCCCACAAACAACGCGGTCCGGTGCACGGCGTGAGCACCCGGTTCACACTTCAACACCGGAGACCCAGTCCCAGCTCCTCCTCCCGCGCAAGTCTCCTGCCTTCGCTGGGCCTGTTTCTCTA
This sequence comes from Muscardinus avellanarius, assembly GCF_963383645.1. Taxonomy (NCBI): domain Eukaryota; kingdom Metazoa; phylum Chordata; class Mammalia; order Rodentia; family Gliridae; genus Muscardinus; species Muscardinus avellanarius. The sequence goes on from NC_137789.1 coordinate 130,298,679, forward strand.
CCTGTAAAATGTGATTCTCTACCACCAACTACGGGAGATGAGGAGCGTTAAAGGCGCTTTAAGGAAGATGCAACCGACTCTCCAATTTGTGATGACTTTTAAGCTCGCGGCGCTCACCAAGCAGCCCCAAGACCACTCTCTCAAAGTCACCTCTGCCCCTCACTCCCTTCCCGCCCCGCGCTGGTCTGAGGCCGCTCCCATTGGTCCACTCCCCTGCAGAAGCCTCGTGGCGCTGCCCGCCGTACCTGCAGCCACCTGGCCAGCGGGACCCTCCTGCTGACCCATGACGAAGTCTTGCACGAGGCCCCACAGGGCGCCCGTAGGCGCCTCCGCCTCCAGAGCCGCGACGGCAGCCATGACGCGGACCGGAGGCCGTGGGAGGAGAAGTGGGCGGTGGCTCGAGACGGGCCTCTCCGCGCACGCGCCTCCGCAGCCAATCACCGAGCGAAAGCGGAGGGGGCGGGACCTCTCCGGGTCACGTGCCTGCCGGCTCCGGCCCAGGCGGTTCACGCAGGGCCGAGATGACCCCTCCCCAGGGGGCGGGGCCTGTGGTGGGGCGGTGGCGCGGTGGGGGGGAGGAGACTGCTGGGCACGCAGCCCGGGGCCGTTGAGGGCGACTAATTCCCGGCCGGGCTCCCGGGGGAACGCGCGACGGGGCGGGCACCTGGCTGGGTGGGGCTGGGGGGGCGGTACGCACCCTGGGGGAGGCCAATGAGAAAATCAGGCCGGGCCCGGGGGGCGGTGCCGTCGGTCACGTGCGCACCTGGGGCGGGTGGTGGCGGCGGCGGCGCGGGCCCAGCGAGCCGGCGGAAGAGAGCGGGCCGGGCCAGGGCGGGGTTAGGCAGGTGAGTGACAGGCTCCGGGGGCCGGCCTCCGCCGGGAGCCCGGCGAGCTCCGAGTAGCTGCGGCGGTGCCCGCCCCCTCTCCGCCCCTCCGGCGGGGCTGGTCTCCGGCCGGGCACCGTCGCGGGCCCCCTTGGCCCGGCCACCTGGGACTGTGCTGGGAGTCGGCCTCCTCCTCTCCCCCTGGTCCGCAAAGTTTGTGGCGAAGCCGCGCCGGGCGGAGCGCGCCCCGGGGGAGATCCGGGAGCGTCCGATGCCGGGCGGCAGGAGCCGTTGACGCGCGGAGCAGCCGGCCAGCCACCGCCTCCGGTGCATGGGGACCGGCTGAGGAGCCAGCATGGGCAACTGCGTGGGGAGACAGCGCCGGGAGAGGCCGGCCGCCCCGGGACACCCCCGCAAGAGAGCAGGTAATGCCGGAGAAGGGAGCAGGGCCACGGCGCCCCGCCAGTGCCCCCTCCTCGCCCGAGTCCTGGGGTCCCCGGGCGACCTCCTGTGGCTCCCGACGCCAGGGCGGCCCCGAGGGCTCTGGGGCCAGGCGGGACCCCCTCCCCAAGTGGGGTGGCGGGGGAAGCCGACTTGAGGCAACTGCGAGCGCTGACCCCGCTGGAGACCAACTCCTCCAACTGGGAAGCTCCTGATGGGGGCGGGGGCAGGAAATGTTTGCAGACCGCAGCGGGCCGTGGAAGGAGGGGACGGGGCGAGGGCGCCGCTGGCCTGGCAGCCCGGGCCGGGGTCGGAGCCCGCCCGTCGGGGCTCGGCGGCGGCAGCCGGGCGTCCCCACAAGTCCGAGCCAGGGAAGCGAGAACAGTCGCTCCTTCCAAAGACTGTGTCATTATCGGACTGCAGATCGTGTCTGCCGGAATCCGACTTGCAAAAGCTGCGCAGGACTCTGGGAAAGAAATCTTTATTTTACCCCACTGGGCTTCTTAGAGCCTCCTGGCGGTCTGAGAGTCTAGAAAAGGTGGGATGCGGGGTGAGAGTCGCCTTCGGGTTTGTTGGGATCCTTCTAAGCCCTAGAATGATATCTGCGCCCTGGTGATATGGGTTTGTTGGGATCCCTCCCGGCCTTGGGAATGGGATCTGCTCGCTGGTGATCTGCGAGGCCCGAGCAGCTTCTCTCACTTTCTTGGTACATCTGTCCTGTTCTGGCGCTACACCCCTGGAAGAGGTTTGGCGGTCATTTCCCTGAGTCTTGTACTCACTTCCTTCTTTGAGTGTTGCAAGGATCTTCTGAGAATGATAAAACAGACCTTAGAACTCAAAGAAACCTTCGAAACTTGTCTAGATGCCAGATAGACCGACCTCCTCCTACGTAAAAGTTCAGATCCAGAGAGGTTGAGCAACTTGTCCAGAGTCACACAGCTATTTAGTAGTGCATCTGGGGCTAGAGCCCAGTCTTCCACCCTGTTGCCACATGTTCCTTTATATAAGAGGAGCCACAGGCACAGTTGTTAATGAAGTGGAAACTCTAGTTGGAGTTTTCTGCCTGCTTTGACACCAAAAGTGTGTTGCTTGAGTTGTAGAAACTGGGAAAGAGGATGGGGGAAAATGGGGGAAGGATGTCTGTATGGTGGACAGGATAACTCCTGCAGGAAGAAGCATGTTTTCACAGGAAGAATGGGGTAAAACTTAACATATAATCCTTTTGTGTGAGGGTTCCCCCCCACCCCCAGTCTTCTGACTGAGGAAAGTTGATTTTCCAACCCAAGGGCTTCCTTCCTTCCTGTCATCCATCCATCCATCCATCCATCCATTCATTCATTCAACAAATGTTTCTTACAAGCTCAGTCCTTGATTTTGTAGCATGTTTTCACTGTTGACAACCCTCCCCTACCTGAAACTTCCTTCCCTTCTTTTCTTGTCATTAAACTATCTTGGTTTTCCTTTCTGACCACTCCTACCCACTGTCATCAACCTATGGTTCAGTTAGACATTCTGGTTTTTCTCATTACACTCTCTCCCAGAGAAATCTTACTCAGTCCCTTAACTCTTTGTCCATTGGGAAGACCTCCTACATCTTTCTCTTCATCTCAGACCCTGCATCTCCAGATGCCCACTAGATACTGTGATGTAGAAATTCTCGGGGTCAGCATCTCCCCTCAACCAGCTTCCCTTCTTTATTCCTTGTTCTTCCCGCTGCCCAGCTTTATACTTTGAAGAACTCTCTCTCTGGTGTCCTCTGCCCCCCAGCCAGTCAGTCTTTGGGGCCTACTGGCTCTTCCTTCTACAGATCTGATGGACAGGCCTCTTCCCACTGGACTTTGTGCCCTTGTTTCCTCAAGTCCACTCTTCCCACAGGCTGCAGTGAGTTCTCCCCCAAGGGCAAGTTTGCCCTCGTTCATTCATCACAGCACTGCCCCCTCCCAAGACATTGGTCAAATTCATATATTCCAAGCCCTGTAGTTTCAGTGTTCAAAAACTGAACACTGTACCTTCCCACTCTTAAAAGAATTTACAAGGCTGTTCAAGTTTGGCTCACTTCTTTGTTTTTATTTTAATTTAATTTAACTTATTTTATGTTTTGGACCTGGGATTGAACCCAGGGGCTTTCTACCTCTGAGCTATACCCTAGACCTTTTTTATTTTGAAACATGGTTGTGGTAAGTTGCTGAGGTTGATCTCAAAGCTACAATCTTTCTGTTTCAGCCTCCCAAGTACTGGGGTTACAGGTATGCCCCACCATGCCTGGGTTGGCCCAGTCCTTTTAAAATGTAATTTTTAGGCCGGGTGTGGTGGCGCACCCTTGTAATCCCCGCACTTGGGAGGCTGAGACAGGAGGATCGCACGGGTTTGAAGCCAGCCTCAGCTACTTAGTGAGGCTTTCAGCAACTTAGACCCTGTTTCCAAATAAAATATAAAAATGGTCTGGGAGTATAGCCCGGAGGTAGAAAGCCTCTGGGTTCCACCCCCAGTACCACCAAAAAAATAAAAAAATAAAAATAAATAAAATGTAATTTCTGCCAGGCATGGTGGGGCACATCTGTAATCTCAATACTTGGGAGGCTGAGATAGAAAGTTTGAGCCCAGCCTCAGCAACTTAGTGAGGCCCTCAGCAAATTTGTGAGACCCTGTTTCAAAATAAACAATAAGAGCAGGACAAGGCCGGGTGTGGTGGCGCATGCTTGTAATCCCAGCATTTGGGAGGCTGAGATGGAGGATCGCGGTTCGCAGACAGCCTCAGCTACTTAGTGAGGCACTTTGCAACTCAGTGAGACCCTGTTTCAAAATAAAGAATAAAAAATAGGGCAGGGGGTGTAGCTCCGAGGTTAATTGCCTCTGGGTTCCATCACCAGACCCGCAAAAAAAAAAAGCAGAAAAAACAGGACAAGGGGTATGTATGGCTTAGAGGTAGACTCCCCTGGGTGCAATTCCTAGTAGCATGGTATGTGTACACACACAAACACATGATATGATTTTTTCCCCCTGACATTAATGTTCACATCATTTTCCTCTTCTTATTGAGATTCTTTCCTTCAAGGTCCATTCAAAGCTCCTATCTTTCTTGATTGCTTTGCCTGACAAAACCCCTCCCCAGGAGAAGTGATTGCTTCTTCTGAGAACTCCTGCAGACATATTACCTATGCCACTTACTTAACAATTATCTACTCCATATTATTAGTCATGACTTTGATGTTCACAGTCTTATAGCAGCAACCACACTGCAAGCCTAGAGATCTGTGTCTGCCTTTTCCACGTGTACTGGTCTGCCCCTGAGTCTCACTCCCTTGTACAGCTGTGCACATAATGTACTCAGCACTTAGCACCCGGATCTGTGCAGAGGAAACACTCAATATTTGTTGATTTTAAAAACCAACTCACAGTGGCACATGCTTGTAATCCCAGTACTTGGGAGGCTGGGACAGGAGGTTCAGCCACTCAGTGAGGTTTGCATCAATTTAGTGAGACCCTGTCTTCAAATAAAAAATAAAATAGGGCTGGGAGTATACCTCAGAGGTAGAATGCTCTTGGGTTCAATCTGCAGCACCACAAAAAAATAAGTATAAAAATAAACCAACTCATTCCGGGCGTGGTGGCGCACTCTTGTAGTCCCAGTGCTTGGGAGGCTGAGACAGGAGGATCACATAGGTTCGAAGCCAGCCTCAGCTACTTAGTGAGGCTCTCAGCAACTTAGTGAGACCCTGTTTCCAAATAAAGTATAAAATAGGTCTGGGAGTATAGCCCAGAGGTAGAAAGCCTCTGGGTTCCACCCCCAGTAACACACACACACACACACACACACACACACACACAAATAATATAAATAAATAAATAAATAAATAAATAAAATAAAAATTAAAAAATAAGCCAATCAATTTTATTCTACCATCTGAATTTTTTGCGTAGACCTTTTACTGAAGTATATATCTGCATTTCTTTCTATCTGCTAGTGACTCGTTATTTTAATTCTGTGGGTCCTGCTATGAATAGCTTTATTCATAAAGTCCAAAGCCAATGGGAACTCTGTAGGATGACAGATTTTGTAAGGGATGGATCCCTCTTAACTCCACAGCGTGCACCTGGCATTCCTGTAACATCTGCAGCTTACTCTTTGACAAGGGCATGGTTTCATGTTGTAAGACTAATGCCTAGGGCTGGAAGTGTAGCTCAGTGGTATAGCGCCTGTCTCACATGGTGTGAGGCCTGCCACTCAGTTTCTCAGTTTCTAGCCACACACACACACACACACACACACACACACACACACACACACACGAAGAAAAGAAAAAAAGAAAGAAAAGACACCTAAAACTAACTCCCCCAGCTCCCACAGCTTCTCTTATCTTTTCCTTGTCAGTGGTATAATGGGAAGAAACCCTCAACAGAGAGGTAGAACCTGAATCCTAGTCCTGGGCCTCTGCTCACTAACCTTGGGCAAGTCATCAAGCCTCTTTGGGTGACACTCCCCATCTCAGAAAGGGAGGGAGTTTTACAAGGTCATTAGAGCTGTTTTATCATCTTCATAAGGGCAACTCTTCAAAGCCAGGGTAATTGAGGTGAAATCTTATGCCTTATAATGTCACTCTTGTCCTAAGTTCTGTCTTCTCAGTCATTTGACAGGTGAGCAGGGACTTAATGCCACTGGTCTGAGACTCTTGCATCAGGATTAGGTGGTCTTATCTCAAATTTTGTGATTGTCACTCTTTAATTAATGAATTACTTTTTTTTTTTTTTTTGGTGGTACTGGGGACAGAACGCAGGGACATTCTACCTCCAAACTACACCCCCAGCCCTATTTTTTAGTATTTGTGTGTGTGTGTGGGGGTACTGGGGGTAGAACCTAGGGGCTTTTCTACCTCTGGGCTATACTCCCAGACATATTTTATACTTTATTTGGAAACAGGGTCTCACTAAGTTGCTGAGAGTCTCAAACCTGCGCGATCCTCCTGTCTCAGCCTCCCAAATGCTGGGATTACAGGCATGTGCCACCACGCCTGACTAGTCTTTTTTTTTTTTTTTTTTAAATATTTGAAACAGGGTCTCATTGAGTTGCAAAGGGTCTTGCTAAGTAGCTGAGGCTGTCTGTGAACTGCGATACACTGGTCTCAGCCTCCTGAATGCTGGGATTACAAGCGTGCGCCACCAGGCCCGGCTTGAATTACTTATTTTTATCGTTACTCTGAATGCATTCCCAGTAGGCTTAGGTTCTTCTCTGAATGCTGGTTGTGCTTGTACACTTCTGGGAATACTTGGGGATTTACTCCTTTGGAGGGGTTCTTGCTACCCCCAGTGTCTATGCCAGGTAGATCATTGATCAGTATCTGCCCATGAGCTGGGCGAAGCAACCTATCCCCAGCCACTTCAGGGAGAAATAGAGGTGGTAGAACAAGCAAATCTTTTGCCTGGCCCCACCCACCCTTTGAGAATGTGGCAGGCCTGAAACCCAAATATCTGACTGTGATGTGCCAGAGTATCCACTTACATTCTGGAATCTCAAGCTCAGGGTGTACAGACCCAGGGCCCTGCTTGAGGCTGGTTGGGTTTGGCGCTGTGGTTGCAGGGAGTTTGCTTCTCATGTGGGTGGTGTAGCTATTCTTGAGGGAGTAATTGGGTAACTTCTCCATTTGCTCAGTAAATATTTACTAAATGCCAGGCACATTGTTGGCTGTGAACAGACATGGTCCTTAGCCACATGGAGCTTACAGTCTTGAGACAATTAACATATAGATAAATTATGTATGATCACCTATGTGAATCATGATTCTATATATCATATACATAGGCATATTGTACATGCTGGAGACTCTCACATTTATTATTTATTTACTTAATTTTAATTTGTTTTGTGGTGCTGGGGATGGAACCCAGGGACAGTCTACCTTCAAGCTACACTCCCAGCCCTATTTTATTTTTTTATTTGGAAACAGGGTTTCACAAAGTTGCTGAGAACCTCTCTAAGTTGTCAAGGCTGGCATTGAACCTGCAATCCACCTATCTCAGCCTCTCAAGTACTAGGATTCCAGGCATGTACCACTACGCCCAGCTGATTATCACATTTGTAATCTCAGCCCATTCTCACCAGTTCCAGGCTTGTAGATTTTGCTGCCTACTTGACACATCGGATATCCAAAAAGGCTTCTCAGTTTTACATGCCCAGGCCACTCCCACCCCTGGTCCTCTTCATCATTCCCATCTCAGTTAATGTTGATTTTGTTTTTCCAGTTGCTCAGGTCCCCCAAAACTCCGGAGTCCTTCCTGCCCTCTCCCTTTCTCTCAAATTCCACATCCATTTAGTCAATAGTCCTGTTGGTGTTGCCTTCAGTATATCCTGACCCTGCATCCCTGTCCACACCAACCTAAGTCGGCCTCTCAGCTGACCTTCCTACTTCCTCCCTTGTCTCCTGGCAGACTATTTCCATCACAGCAGCCACAGCGATGCTGTAAACTGTAAGTCAGATTTTGTTACTCCTGTGCTCAGCCTTCCTGTGACCCCCATCTCATTCAAAGTCCTTGTGCTGCCCTATGAGGCACAATATGAGTTTTGCCCACTTAATTTCTTAAGCCATCTCTTGACCTTCCTTCTGTTCCACTTCCTCCCCTGATATCTGAGTGGGTCCCTTCCTCTTCTTGGCCCAGTCTTCTATTTCAGGAATCAAACTCTCCCAAGCCATCCTATTTATTTATTTACTTTTGGTACTGGGGGTTGAACCCAGGGAATTCTACCTCCAAGTTATACCCCCAGGTCTTTTTATTATTTTATTTTGAACTGGGATCTTGGTAAGTTGCTGAGGCTCGCCTTGAACCTTCAGTCCTTCTGTCTCAGCCTCCCTATTACAGGATTACAGATATGTACGACTACACCCAGCTCCTGGCCATCTTATTTAAAATTGATCCCCTTCCCTCTACCATCTGCTGTGTACATGATCTACCTTCCTTCCCTGTTTTATTTTTCTCCACAGTTCATATCATCAACTGACCATTGGCTAAATCTTCCCTTACTCTATATAATCAGTGATTTATTTGGTCATAATAAAACCAGTGCCTGACATGTAGTAGGCACCTAATAAATATTTTGTAGATGAAATTACCATGTGTAAACAGAGTTGATGAAGTCTGTAGGAGACCAAGGATAATACCTGAGTGGTCACCTATCTCAGGAAATCAATCAGCCCCCTGTGTTAGAGAAGGTATCTTTTTTTTTTTTTTTTTTTGGTGGCACTGGGGTTCCTGGAAGCCCTTCTACGTCCGGGCTACACTCCCAGACCTATTTTTTATATTTTTATTTGGAAACAGGGTCTCCTAAGCCAGAGAGGCTGGCTCCAAACCAGCGCGATCCTCCTGTCTCCGCCTCCCAAGCGCGGGGATTATAAGCTTGCGCCACCACACCGGCTGGAGAAGGTATCTTAATGAAGGCCATAAGCTGCAGCCCCAGAGTGGTGTCCTTTCCTCAGGCCAGATAAGGTCTCATTCACTCAGGTGCATGGTACCTGGGATATGATTCTTTGTGGCATGGAGCCTCTTGCTAGGAGATCCTGGGGATAAAGCAGGAGAGCTTTGAAAAAAGGCCTCTAAGCCAGGCATGGTGGCGCATGCTTGTAATCCCAGCGTTTGGGAGGCTGAGACAGGAGGATCACATAGGTTCAAAGCCAACCTCAGCTACTTAGTGAAGCTCTCAGCAACTTAGTGAGACCCTGTTTCCAAATAAAGTATAAAAATAGGTCTGGGAATATAGCCCAGAGGTAGAAAAGCCTCTGGGTTTTACCCCCAGAACCACCAAAAAAAAAAAAAAAGAAAGAAAAAAAAGGCCTTTATTAGGGTCTTAACCTGGCAGTAGCATGTTCCTGTCATTTCATGTGTGCATCTATATCAGAGTGGACTCCTCTCCCAGGCACACATGGTGTTTGTTGTCCTTAACTTGCAGGGCAGGGGTAGGGTGGCCTAATAGAATAGGAGGCAGAAAGTCAAGTAATATGGGTTCCAGGCCTCTCTGCCATTGACTTGCTGGAGAATTTTTAGAATCATAGAATTTTAGAGCTGAAAAGGAACCTAAAGATTCCTGTAGCCTCTTTTTTCGTATCCAGCTTTTAAAAAGAGAACAAAGATGTATCTGCTCCCTGTCAGATTCACAGAAATATGGTACAACCTGTATAAAAACTGCATGGGCTCCTTTGAGTCTTGATTGTGCTGAGGTCAAGACATTGTAGGAAATGGTCATGGTCAAGTATATTCAAAAGGAAGGAAGTCTGGTCTCTGCCATTCTCTTGAATGGTGGCCTTGGTCAGGTCATTTGTTCCCAATTGATCCTCTATTTAATACAAAAGACAATAATATTTCCAGTTTACTTCAGCAAGATGTTAGGAAAAAATAAGCTAAGAGAGCGCTTAAAAAACAAGTGAGACCCTGGATGAAAAAGAAACTTTGTGAACCTAGAAAGTTTCTATTCAAAGCTACAGGATTTTTACACACAAAAGCCATCCATACCCAGTGATCCCCCCCCAACCAGATCACTGAAGCTTCCTCTTTTTAAGGAGAAAAACTATAAAAGATATATTTAAAACTATTTTTAGATGGGAATCTTTCTGAAATGATCCATATGCTTCTGAACAAAATATACTCAGCATAAATGACTTCTTATTTGCAACTTGGGGTTGTTGAATCACACCTGTATGGACAGAGCAGCTACTTGGAGGTAGTGGGAGCCACAAAAGGTCTTTCTCTCAAAACTTTTAGCTCAGAAAGAAGAGAGTGGGAGTGGGGAGTGAACTGGTAGTGGGCAGATGGAAATTACTGAAAGGGTCCTACCATAATGTCCCAAGCAGTAGCACTGGGGTATATAGGCTCTGGGGCCGGGGCCGGGGTCGGGGAGGTCTTTTAAATCCTATTCTAGAGCCGGACGTGGTGGCGCACGCTTGTAATCCCCGCGCTTGGGAGGCTGAGACAGGAGGATCGCACAGATTCAAAGCCAGCCTCAGCTGCTTAGTGAGGCTCTCAGCAACTTAGTGAGACCCTGTTTCCAAATAAAGTATAAAATAGGTCTGGGAGTATAGCCCGGAGGTAGAAAGCCTCTGGGTTCCACCCCCAGTACCAAAAAAAAAAAAAAAAAAAAAAAAAAAAAATCCTATTCTAGGCTTCTGAATTTGAAGAGTACATCCTGCCTGGTACTGTGCTTACAGTTGTATGGGTGAGGCCTCTGGGCTTTTGAGGCTAGGGCTGAGGGCCTCAAACTAAGTGGCTCCTGGATGTTGTACTTTTGGGGTTCAGGATTCCACTATAATCCATGTTATCCTCCCTCCTTTCTTTCCTTCTTTCATTCCTTCATTCCTTCCTTTCTTCTGTGGTACTGAGGATTGAACCCAGGGGCATTCTACCTCTGAGCTACACTTCCAGCCCTTTTGTTTTGTTTTGTTTTGAAACAGGATCTTGCTAGGTTCCTGCAAATTTCACTGAATTGCTTAGACTAGCCTCGAAGCTGCTATCTTCCAATCTCAGCCTCCCAAGTACTGGTGTTACAGGTGTGCACTACCCTGCTGAGTCTGCCTATAGTCCTTACTCAGGAAGTTAGTGGTCACTTTTTTTTCTTTCCAACTTTAAATAATAGGGTTATATATATAACATAGTTAACTATATTAACCATTTTAAGTGTATAGTCTTGCCACGTAAGTACAGTCACATTGTGTGCAGTCTCTACCATATCTTCAGAACTTAGTCATTTTCCCCAACTGAAATTCTGTGCCCATTAAACAGCAATTCCCTGGTTTTCCTTCCACAAGCCACTGGCAACTTGTAAACTATTTTTTGCTTCTTTGAATTTAACTATTAGGTACCTTATAAGAGTGGAATCGTGTGATATTTGTCTTTGTGTAACTGGCTTATTTCACTTAGCTTGTCTTCAATATACGTTCATTTGTAGCATGTATTAGAATGTCCTTTTATTTTATTTATTTAATTTATTTTGCAGAACTGGGGTTGAACCCAGAGGCATTCTACCTCTGAGCTATACCCCCAGCCCTATTTTTTATTCTTAACTTTGAAACAGGGTTTCACTAAGTTGTGGAGGGCCTTACTAGGTAGCTGAGGCAGGCCAGGAATCTGCGATCTTCCTGTCTCAGCCTCCCAAGTACTGGTATTACAAGTGTGTGCCATCATACTTGGCTTAGAATGTTCTTTAAAAACAAAAAAAACTGAATAAGCTGGGCATGGCGGTGCACACCTGAAATCCCAGTACTTGGGAGGCTGAGACAAAAGGTTTATAGGTTTGAGGCCAGCCTCAGCAATTTTAGTGGAGCACTGTTTTAGTGGTACTGGGGGTGGAACCCAGAGGCTTTCTACCTCCGGGCTATACTCCCAGACCTTTTTTTTTTTTTAATTTGGAAACAGGGTCTCACTAAGTTGCTGAACGCCTCACTAAGTAGCTGAGGCCTGACTTCGAACCCGTGCGATCCTCCTATCTCAGCCTCCTAAGCGCAGGGATTACAAGCGTGCACCACCACGTCCAGCATTTGAGCACTGTTTTAAAGTAAAAAAATAAAAAGGGCCAAGATTGTAGCTCAGAGGTAGAATGCCCCTGGGTTCAATCAACAGTACAAAAAAAAAAAAAAAAAATGGAGAGCCTGTCAGGAAAGGTGCTGGAACCCCTTCATTATGGTATTTGGGGACCTAGGGGACAGATCTAGTCCCTGGCATCTTGGAGGGACTCACTGTTTCCTCAAGGAGGCTGGTTCCAGTAGCTGAGGCTAAGTGGTGCCTTCTCTTCAGAGCCCAAGCCTAGGTGCCAGGGAGTCAGCAAGCAGCCTGGACCTGCAGCTGAGCCTGTGGGTTTGTTTTGACAGCTCAGAGAGGTGCAGTTAGCAGCAGCTCACCTTTGCCAGAAGCATCAGGTGCAGGAAACTGAGCCTCAGAAAAGCAACTGCTGCTGCCTAAGGCTACATGGCTTGTAGACCACAGAGCTGGGGCCTTTGGCCACAGTAGCTCGTCCTCATATGGGAGGAAGAGAACTCTCTTTTTTGTTGTTTCTGGTTTTTCAATAATAATTTATTATTGAACACCTCCAGGCACCTTGTTAGGCCTCTTCACAGCCATCATCTCAAGCAAGTCTCCACATTTTACCTGTGGGAACAGGTCTGCCTGTTTTATACTAAGGAAAGTAAAGGTTTTGCCGGGGGTCATGATGCTGAGAAAAGGTGGAGCTAGAGCCCAGCCTGAGGCTTTGGCTTGAGTTCCAGTGCTCACAGCCCATACCATTGTGCTGCCAACCCTGCCCACCTCATGAAAGGCACCAGGGAGGTCATCTGTGAAGCCTGCAAAAGTCCAAGGAGTGTGGCCACTCCCCTCCTTCCTCCTGCTGCCCTTTCCTCTAATATCCTGGCCCCTAGACCATGGCCTGTACAGGCAAAGCCCCAGGAGTCCATCATCTTAGGTCAAAGTGCTTGACACATAGTAGGTGCTCTGTCGACGTGTGTTGACTGCTGAGTGTGTTACAGGCAATAGAATGCCAGCCAAGACTGTGTTCCTAAAGAGAAACACCAGTAGAATGCAAATACTGTTATTTCTTCCGCCTTCTCCCAGAGTGAACCTCCACTAGCTAGCTCCCAGATGCCAGGGACTAGAAGAAAGGAGTGCCCACGCTCTGCAGACATTGAATTCTTCCCAAATTCCCAAGGGGAAAGAGGGAAGGGAGAGTCACGTTAGCAAAGTGCTTGCAGACTCAGGTGTCACTCTTTGTAATTAATAAGAGGAATGATCCCTGCTTTGCTCAGCATTTGGTAGTTTTCAAAGTGCTTTCTCAAGTATTATATATCATTTGATCCCCACAGCCATGCTGTAGGCAGGCAGGGCAGGAATCACTTTTCCTCCTTTACAGATGATGATACTGGGACTTGGTGAGGATGTTAAGCTGCCCAAGGTTATTTATTAATGAGCAGCAAAAAGCCATAGGGCGGCAGTGGCTCCACACCTTGCTTACTGTGGTGAGAGCCTTAGGCAGAGCCTCAGTTTAGGCATCTATAGATGGGGATGAGGGAACACAATTAGAGTAACCAAGGCCTGATTGTGACAATGAGTGTTGAGTGATCAGCTCCTCGCCCACTCTTACCAGATGTGTGGCAAACGATGGTGGTGGGTTGTTAATGACAGTACCAAGGCTCACTGTCCCTTGAGCGACCTGTATTCTACTGATCAGTGTTCAGCCTCAGTGTTGGGAGAAGCAGAGCACAGCTTCTGGTATTCTAACCTGGGAAATCTGATTCTGGTCATTTATCTGAAGCCAGAGTATGTAGCAAGGGCAGGCCATGAATTAGTTTCCTTCGATTTGCAAAATCCGAGGTCTTTGTGTGTGTGTGTGTGTGGGGGGGGTTCCTGGGGATGGAACGCTTCTACCTCCGGGCTACACTCCCAGACCCATTTTATATTTTATTTGGAAACAGGGTCTCTTAAGCCAGCACGGCTGGCTTCAAACCTGCGCGATCCTCCTGTCTCCGCCTCCCAAGCGCGGGGATTACAAGCGTGCGCCACCACGCCTGGCAAAAATCCGAGGTCTTTTAAAGAGGACGTTTTTATGATTTTCTTTTTCTGTTTTGTGGCACTGGGGATTGAATCCAGGGGCATTCTACCTCTGGAGCTACATCCCCAGCCCTATTTTTTATTCTTTATTTTGAAACAGTGTCTCACTAAGTTACAGAAGGTCTCACTAAGTAGCTGAGGCTGGCCACAAATCTGTGATCCTCCTGTCTCAGCCTTCCAAGTACTAGGATTTTAAGTGTGTGCTACCATACCCAGTTATAAGATGGTTTTCTTTTGGTGGCAGGTAATTATGACAAATATTTTTTTCTTTTAGTACCTATTTGTACTTATTACCAGTTCCTCCAGGTTTGAAGCCAGCCTTAGCTACTTAGTGAGGCTCTCAGCAACTTAGTGAGACTCTGATTCCAAATAAAATATAAAAAATGGGTCTGGGAGTATAGCCCGGAGGTAGAAAGCCTCTGGGTTCCACCCCCAGTACCACCAAAAAAAAAAAAAAAAAAAATTTGGGGGGCCTCATTTTCCTCATTTGTAAAGAGGAGATAGTATGTACTCCACAGGGTTGTTTTGAAGGTTGGAGTCATGGAGTGTGAAGAACAGTGCTTGGGATGTATTAAATACAGAATTCATGTTCTTGTTTTTTACTGTGATCACTCTGCTTGGCACTGTATTGAAGCCAGCTGTCCTCATCCCCTCCCAGTTGGTATACATACATAGCTGGTGAAGTTCATAAGCAAGATCTAACTTCCTCAGCATGCCCGGGGTTATCTACTATTTTAAAGATACCATTCATTCAGGAAGGCAAATTGTAAGCAAATTTTGAGACAGTGCTATTACAGAGATAACCTTGAACTCAGCTTAATTTTTAAAAAATGTGAATCATTCACAAAAATGCAGAACTTCTGCTTCTCATTTGTAACAAATCCCTCATAACCTGCCCCATACCACATTCTGCTGATTCCAGCAACAGCCAGTGGCTACTTTTCTAGGCTATCTCTGAACAGATTCAAATGTTTCTTCTCACTTAGCAGGCCAAGGCTGATGAGTTCCCTCAGTTTGCTGGGGCCCATCTTTGCTTGGCAGAACATCTCTGGGTTACCCTGGGGCTTCCTTCCTAGAGCTTTACACACTTCTGTGCTCACACATAGTCAATGGCATACAACCCTTGAAACTTGCAGAAGCTGTTGATGCACAACCACTCCGTGGCTACTTTTTTTTTTTTTTTTTTTTTTTTTGTCCTGGGAATTGAACCAGGGGCGTTCTACCTCTGAGCCACACCACCAGTTCTTTTTAGTTTGAAATAGAATCTCACTAAGTTGCTGAGGCTGGCCATGAACCTGCAGTCCTCTTTTTAATTTTTTATTTATTTATTTGGTGGTACTGGGGTTCCTGGAAGTCCTTCTACCTCTGGGCTACACTCCCAGACCTATTTTATATTTTTATTTGGAAACAGGGTCTCAAGCCAGCCTCCGAACCAGCGTGATCTGCCTGTCTCTGCTTCCCAAGCGGGAAGGGTGGGGAGGATACAAGCTTGCGCCACCATGCCCGGCTGCAGTCCTCTTTTTCCAGCCTCCTAAGTACTGGCATTACAAGCATGCACCATGGGACCTGCTCACAGCCACTTTCCCACACTTGACAAGCAGCCCTGCACCTAGTTCAGTTTCTGTTGAGTTTTACTGCCATCGACTGAGCCCCATCTGTGCAGTAGGTGGTAGTAGGAATTTTGCACACCTCTAGTACTCCTGAGAGTCCAGGGAGGTGGAGCTTTTTCCCTCACTCTAGGTGAGAGGCTGGATGGCAGTAACTACTGTTCAGAGGTGGTCACTCTGAAATGGAGACTTGGATTTGCAGGCAACTGGTTTTGATTCTCAGCTTCAGGCTCCTTCCATGCCATACTTATCTCACCGTCAGCTTCAACGAAGGGCTTACTGGGCCCTGAACAGGTATGGCTGGTTTACTGATGTCATTGTCACAGTGGCAAGACTCTACCTCTGCCAGTTCCTGCACCGTATATCCTGAATGTGCCGGAAAGTGCACTTGTGCACTTTCATGGATTTGGCCCTCCTCCTGCCTCCCCAACCCTTCTCGCTGTCCTCTATGATATTGGATATTATACATGCATTGATTTTTTTGTTTAGTGAAAGCACTCTGTTCCCCCAAAATAGACTGTCACATGGCACAATCATTTCACTTCCCAGTCTCATAGCAGCTCCAGGAACTGTCGTCACCAAAGGCAGTGCTGTTAGTGTTACCCTTATGTGTGTGCCGAAGCGCTCAAGCCAGTGTTCGGTGCTGCTCTCTGCATTTTTCACTGGGCCTTGCAAGGCAGGCTTACTTACCTCCACATTATTTTTTATTTTATTTTATTTTTTGCAGTACTAGGGATGGAACCCAGGAGCATTCTACCTCTGAGCTACACCCCCAGCCCTATTTTTTATTCTTTACTTTGAAACAAGGTCTCACTGAATTGCAAAGGGCCTAAGTAGCTGAGGCTGTTTGCAAATCACGATCCTCCTGTCTCAGCCTCCCAAATGCTGGGATTACAAGTGTGCACCACCACATCCGGCTTTACCTCTACTTTAAAAAAGGCCTAGTTACCTTCATTTTGCAGAAGAGCAAGCTTAGGCCTGGGGACAGGAAGACACTTGAGAGGAACTGCTGTTTGATACAGGTTATATCCTGGGGGCTTGTATCTAACTGGCAGTTGCCTCTCACTAATTGCCTCTGCCTTCAGTGAGGGGAGCCTGGAGCAAAGGGGTGCTTCTCTCCTCAAGGAGCTCCCTGTGTGCTTGGCTGAATAACACTGAAGCTCCTGTGATATTTCTCCAAACACATTTGCAACCCACCCCCTCTTGCCAGATCCATAACACACAGTGCCAAGGGGCCAGGGGGACACACAGTGTGCTGTATAGCCCGTTTGTGCCGCAGGACAGCTCTTCTGCTTGACCCTGCTTTCTCCCCTATGTACTCACACATCAGGTCCACAGAACCCAGAGCTCATCTAGATACAGCCCCATGTGATACCCCTGTCACCCAGGTCTGGCTGCTAAGGAGACAAGAGGTCTGATTTGGCTAGAAGCTGCAACAGCTTTTTTTTTTTTTTTTTTTTTTTTTTTTTTTGCAGTACAGGGGCATTCTACTTCATTTTTTTTGGGGGGGGTGTCTGGGATGGAACCCAGGGGCATTTGACCTCCGAGCTACACCCCCTGCCCTATTTTTTATTCTTTATTTTGAAACTGGGTCTCACTGAGTTGCAGAGGCCCTCACTAAGTAGCTGAGGCTGTCCGCGAACGCGATCCTCCAGGTCTCAGCCTCCCGAATGCTGGGATTACAAACGTGTGCCACCACGCCCGGCTCAGGGGCATTATACTTCTGAGCTATACCCCCAGCCCTTTATTTTATTCTTTATTTTGAAACAGGGTTTCACTGAGTTGCAAAGGGCCTAAGTAGCTGAGGCTGGAACTGCGATCCTCCTGTCCCAGCCTCCGGAATGCTGGGATTACAAGTGTGCGCCACCATGTTTGATTTGCAACAGCTTTTTACAAGGTTCTGATGACTTTTTAGAAAGCTCCCCACATTATAGACACTTATCTGTGTGCTCTCTCTGAGGACAGGATGGGATAGTACTAACGGTCACTAGGCATAAGGAAAGCTACGTTTACTGGGTAATACCTGTAATCTGCAGCCAGTTTCTCCTGTTTGAAACTGAGCCAGCTCTGTACTTGGAAAATGCAGGCCTGGATGGCTGGATCATGGTTGGACATCAGACATTTTTCCTGCACCCTGGGCAAAGACACTCAGCTTGCTACTGGGCACCAGTCCTTGGGCATTCGTCTGTGCTGGGACCATGACCAAAGGAGGTGTCTTAAGGAGAGACATCAGCCTTAGTACCCTCTCTTCCTTGGGCCTGCTGTCATCCTGTGCTAGTTTGAGTATAGATGAATGGGACCCCATTCATGGTCTGGGACTTGCACCTCATTTCTAGTGATGAAATGATCCTTTTTCAAAACTTGTAAGGTTGGCAGCCTTGTTCAGAATCCATCCCTACCTTTGGGTAAAGGGAAGTAGTATTACTAGGGAATTTAGTGTGAAGAACTCAGGTCCTGGGTCAAAGAGGTCAAACCACTGGTCAATGCAAATGTCAGAAGTGGTACTGGAGCCGCGTGGTGGCACACACTTGTAATCCCTGCGCTTGGGAGGCCAAGACAGGAGGATTGCACAGGTTCGAAGCCAGCCTCAGCTACCTAGTGAGGCTCTCAGCAACTTACTGAGACCCTGTTTCCAAATAAAGTATAAAATAGGTCTGGGAATATAGTCTGGAGGTAGAAAGCCCCTGGGTTCCACCCCCAGTACCACACACAAAAAAGTGGTACTGGTATCTTGTCCAGAAAGCTGACTCCTCCCTATACTCTTTTTGCTACTCCATCTTGCTTCATTACTACAACTGTATATGTGCATATCATACATGTATATGGCATCATGTATGATGGTTTACAGTCTATCTGGGAGAGGAAGCAAAAACAAAGATGTGATATCATTTCAAATAAGACAGTATATGACGCTGGGTGTGGTGGCGCACGCTTGTAATCCCCGCGCTTGGGAGGCTGAGACAGGAGGATCACACGGGTTCGAAGCCAGCCTCAGCTACTTAGTGAAGCTCTCAGCAACTTAGTGAGACCCTGTTTCCAAATAAAATATAAAAAAGGTCTGGGAGTATAGCCCAGAGGTAGAAAGCCCCTGGGTTCCACCCCCAGTACCACCAAAAAAAAAAAAAAAAGACAGTATATGGGTGAGCCAGGCGTGGTGGCGCACGCTTTTAATCCCAGCATTTGGGAGGCTGAGACCGGAGGATCGCGGTTCACAGACAGCCTCAGCTCCTTAGGCCCTCTGCAACTCAGTGAGACCCGGTTTCAAAATAAAGAATAAAAAATAGGGCAGGGGGTGTAGCTCAGAGGTCGAATGCCCCTGGGTTCCAATCCCAGACCTGCAAAAAAAAAAAAAAAAAAGACAGTATATGGACAAGTGCTAAATCATGCTGTGTAGACAGGTTGAGACCAGGCAGTGTGTAGATACTTAAGAAAGAATTTAGATGAGAGAAGTCCTGTGGACTTGAGTTAGAGTAAGGCTGCACCTGGTGGTGTATGTCTGTAATCCCAACTACTCAGGAAGCTGAGGCAGGAGAATCAAAAGTTCTGAGGACAGCCTGGGGAACTTAGCGAGACTTTGTCTCAAAATAGAATAGAACAGAATGGAATAGGGTGGACTAAAATAAATGTTGGGAGCCAGGCGCAGTGACACACGCCTGTAATCTCGGTACTTGGGAGGCTGAGGCAGGAGGATTTCAGGTTGTCAGCCAGCCTCAGCAACCTCGTGGAGCCCTCCACAATTTAAGGAGACTCTCTTTTCCAAATAAAAAATAAAACAGGGCTTGGGGTATAGCTCAGAGGTAGAATGCCTCTGGGTTTGATCTTCAGTGCCAGAAAAAGGGGGGGGGGAGAAAAAAAGAAAAAAAGCTGGAGATGTAGCTTAGAAGTAGAACACTCCTGGGTTCAGTCCTCAGTACTGGGGGGGGGGGGATAAGGCCCTGAGGGCTGTGGCCTCCAAGTTCTGAGGGTGGGGAGTAAGGCCCTGCTGTGGCCTCCAACTTGGGGGGGGGGTAAGGCTCTGAGGGCTGTGGCCTCCAAGTTGGGGTGGGGAGTAAGACCCTGAGGGCTGTGGCCTCCAAGTTCTCGGGGGCGGAGTAAGGCTCTGAGGGCTGTGGCCTCCAAGTTGAGGGGGGGAGTAAGGCCCTGCTGTGGCCTCCAAGTTCTGGGGGGGGGAGTAAGGCCCTAAGGGCTGTGGCCTCCAAGTTGGGGTGGGGGGAGTAAGGCCCTGCTGTGGCCTCCAAGTTCTGGGGGGCGGAGTAAGGCCCTGAGGGCTGTGGCCTCCAAGTTGCTCCTCCAAGTTGTGGCCTCCAGTGCTCCTTGAGCACCGGGGCAGGATTGGGATAGAGCAGATGTTATGGGCAACTGAGCATAATTTGTAGAAATGATTTGAATAAGGTATAAGCAATAAGATTTTCTTTATTGTAAAAATAGCACATATTCATGGGAAAAATATGAACAATACCAGAAAGTCCAAAGAAGAAAATCTTTCTACTTCTTCCACCCAGAAAGTCTCTAGACTCATTTAGAATTTATCCTCCCAGCTTTTCTTTTTTCTGTTCTTCTAGGCAATAGGGCCTAATCAGTAGCATAACTAAGATTATGGAAGGCCTGCTTAGTAAATGGGGTGTTTGGATAAGTCAGAGGACCACTTGGTTCTTTGCAAGGGTGCAGATGATTGAAGTGGTGTGGGATGAGGTACCCATGTCACTGAGCAGGCAGCATTGGACCCTGTTGTGCCATAGCAGCTTTACCACCCAGACGGAGACATGGTTAATCACATGCCACATGAGAGCCTCGGGCTGACCCTTCCCTTTGCTGCCTGCCCGCTGCCCCCAGCCTTCCCCCTCCTGCAGAGTCCCCTTTCCCATTTACCACCCACATTCTACAACAGCACTTTTCCTCTGGAGTCAGAGACATAGAGCCAGTTTTGCCACACCACAAACCTTGCTGCTGTGTGAGGTCATTTCAGGGGAGAAACTATATATAGCAAAAGACTTGTATCAGGACGACTCCACATCATTCAAGCCATTTAGCATCACCCTGCCGCTGATTCGGGCAGGGTCACCTAGGACTGAGCACCCTCCAATAGGGATGCCATAGGGCAGGGAACAGCCCAGGAAGCCAATAAGGGTGCAGTAGGGACTGGGAGAAGCCCGGGCAAGTCTGTCCACATCCTCTTTGCAAGCCAGTGGTTCTCTGGCTCCTCACTTGAATGATGAAGGAGTTGGTTGGGAACAGTTTTGTACAATTTTTTAAAAGCTACTAGTGCCCTTGCAGATGCAAGTCATAAGGCAGCTTGATATATACAACTGGATGGGCACTGCATAGGTTGAAGCCAGGGAGAGTAGCCCCATGGAGTTCTCCTTAAGTCTTAGTTAGGGTCCTGTAGAGCAAGTACTTTTTTTTTTCCAATACTGGAGACGGAACCCAGGGGCATTCTACCTCTGAGCAACACCTCCAGCCCTATTATTATTATTATTATTATTATTATTATTATTATTATTATTTTGCAGGTCTGGGGATGAAACCAGGGGCATTCGACCTCTGAGCTACACCCCCTGCCCTGTTTTTTATTCTTTATTTTGAAACAGGGTCTCACTAAGTTACGGAGGGCCTCACTAAGTAGGAGGCTATCTGCGAACCACAATCCTCCAGTCTCAGCCTCCCAAATTCTGGGATTACAAGTGTGCGCCACCACGCCCAGCTTCCAGCCCTATTTTTTATTCTTTATTTTGAAACAGGGTCTCACTGAGTTGCAGAGGGCCTCACTAAGTAGTAGCTCAACCACTACTTACTCACTAAGTAGTAGTCCTTAAACTGAGGTCCTTCTGTCTCAGTCTCCTGAATGCTGGCAGTACAAGCATGCGCCACCACACTGGGCCTAGAGCATGTAATTTGAAAGCCACTAGGTAAGACAATCCCTTTGAAGTTTTTTTTTCTAGCTTTAGGATTCTTGTGACTGGCCCTCCTGCATGACTCTGACATAAATAATGCATCTGCAGGGTTCCTAGCTTTGGTAACTCTTGGAGACTCTGATGGGTCATGATAAGTAGACTGGGGAAATGGCACTGGGTAGATTACAGGGCAAAGTTTTGTAGTAGGGTCAGTCAGGGGATAGCACAAAGTTTGCAAAGACAGTTCAGCTTGCTGTCTTACACTTGGAAGGGCTGTTGTTTTTCCCCACTCTTACCTGTCATTCCTTTAAGCACTGGCTTGCCCCAAAGAAGAGATGAAAATGAGGATATAATGCATTTTAGGCAAGGAAAGTACCTTTAATTTAAGTTGCCTGGGGCTGAGTTACACATTTTATGTAGAGAGTATTTATAGAGCACAATGGTGCCTTTGGCAGAAATAGGAAAGCCAGAATCTGGGGCCAGTTTTCCTTCATTGAGCAAGTGTTTGTGGAGCACCTGCTTTGTATTTCTGGAGAAGCTTGAAAGGGAGGTCCCAGCTGTGTTAGGACCCCCTGATTGCAAGTAACAGAAACTAACTAAAGCCAGCTTAAGCAAATGGGCCCCATGGGCAGGATTGCTGCCTTGAAAAAACCTTGTTAGATTCCCCTTCTGTTGTTCAGCTCTGCTTCTCTGTGGCTTTCTCCATCCTTGGCATGCATGTCCCAGGTTCTTGCCCAGTTCCAGCCACACTCAGATGGACTGAGGTCTCCCAGCCCAAAGTCTATATTCCCACAGGAGAGGGTCAGCTCAGTCCTGCTAGGTTAGTCTCCACCCTTGGTGTCCTTAGCTCCAGCCAGGGATGGGGTCACACAGGTCTGACAGGGGCCACCTCCAACTGAGTAGGGGAAGCTCCAGAAAAGAGGAACTTTGAGCTACCCAGATAGCCCTTAAACTATATGCTTCTGCAGGCCTTAATGAGGAGCTCTAGTCCCAGGGAGGGAACCAGGTCTGTATGGAATATGTAAGTGCCACACAAGAAGACACTCAAAAGAAGTACTCTTGGCAGAGCCTGCTGCTGTCTGATGCACATCCCCTCTAGTTAGGGTGGTTGGATGAAGGGGATGGGGCTTCCTGAGCCTCATGTTGACCGTATTCCACTAGGGAGCAGGAGCCCATCCAGGTTAGCTCAGAAGGAGTATGGCAAGGCAAAGCAGCTGGCCTTATGGGAGCTAGAGCTGGAAGGCAGTCAGCAATTGGGGTGTCTGTCTTTGGGGCCTTGCGGCCTCTCTGCTTCTGTGTGAGCATCTGCTCTTGGCTTCCCTCTCTGTAGCCCCAGCCTTCTCTTACTCATCGGCTTGTTTCGTGGCTGAGCATACCAATGCCAGCTTTCTGGCAGCCTGTGGATTGGCTTCTTTGGATCCCAGGAACACCTCAGGGGCTGGACCTTAGGGAAAGTGAGCACACCCTCTTAGGAGCAGGGCAGGTATTAACAAATACATCTCCTGCCAGGTGTGGTGGCACACATTTGTAATCCCAGTACTTGGGAGGCTAAAACAGGAGGATGGCAGTTCACGGCCAGCCTCAGCTACTTAATGAGGCACTCCACAACTTAGTGAGACACTGGTTCAAAATAAAGAATAAAATATAGGGCTGGGAGTAGCTTGGAATAAAATATAGGGCTGGGAGTAGCTTGGAAGTAGAATGCTCCAGGTTCAATCCCCAGTACCAAGAAAAAGAAAAACACATTTTCTCACTTTACCTCCAGTCCAGGAATGCTGTGGACACTGGAGAGTGGAGCCTTGAATGATAGGAAAAGGAGGGGATTGAGAGGAGGAGCCAAAGTGAGGGTGCAGAGAAGAGTTGGGACAGGTTTGTGCTTTGGGGAGGTGACAGTGAGAAGTAAGGACTGAAGGGCAGCTGGACTGCCAAGCTGAGGAGGAGCCGCTGGGAACCTATGGCCAGAGACATGCAGGGGAGGGGAGGGGAGGATGGAAGATGGAGGCTAGCTAGGAGGCTGGGATGCTCTGAATGTGGGGAGAGTAGAAGTCTGAGAAAAAGGTATGGGAGCCCTTTTGGGAAAGGGTCTGGTAAGCTTGGCGTTGCAGAGGGCAGGCCACAGACATCAGGCAGGTGATGGGGAATTGGGGAGAGGCTGGCACAACTGGAGGCTTTGGAGAGAGAGGGATTGTTCCCACGAGGAGCAGTAAGGCTGCTGTGATTGCTGGTGTAGGTTGGGGGGAAGTGTCCTCAAAGCAGAAAGGGAGGTCCCCAGGTGGAGGAGCAGATTTCTGGAGAATGGGTTTTGCCCACCCCCAGCTCTGCTTCTTGGGATTTGTGTCACTGGCCAAGTCACCCCAGCTTCCTCTTCAAAATGGGAACAGTATCTGCCTGGCCCCTCATGGAGACATGTGGAGTCAAAGTTATGTATGTGGTAATGCTTTGTGCATGGAAAGTCACACAGATGCAGGAAACCCTGCTACCATGTCCTTTTGTTTGATGGCCCTGCATGGTGACCATCCACAGGATCGGTGAGACTCCTCAGACCGGGACTGTGACTTGATGGTGGCTCCATCCAGGCTTCTCCACATCCCAAGGCAGATGCTATCTCCGCGGTGTGTTTCCTGAGGTCAATGTGGAGAACTGCACCTGTCTACATCTTGAGTCTGGGGGCATCTGAGCGACTGATTAGGTCTAGGATCACTTCATCCCAAGTGACTTCCAAGATTATCCAGATGGCTGCTGTGTATAGAGATGTCAGGGCAGTACTGAGGCAAGAGTGAGGTAACTGAGCTCACCTTCCAAGAAAGAAAGGAGGCCTGAGTGTGGGCACGTTCACCACTGACACGCCAGCATGGGACTGCGAAGGCTGCAATGCGATGGTTATTGGACCCCCTCCCCGACCCCTCTTGGCCTGCTCCCCACAAAGAAAACCATAGCGGTCTTATTTTGTTTCAAAGGTACTGGGAAATGAGGAAATGAGGAAATCTTTATTTGGCCTTGCTCTCAGCCTAGGGAAGAGAACCCTGATGGTGACAGTGGGCAGTGGCAGTGACTGGAATACTGGTTAAATTCTGGGGCTCACTGAGTCCAGGGGAAGGGAGGCTTCCCAAGGGAAACCATGGGCAAGTGGGAGAGGACCTGTCGCCTTCATTTCTGTCCTGTCCCAACATGTGGGTGGGTATGCAGGGCTGCCCTCCCTGAGGACGGGGCCCAGCTCTCCTTAGCTGCCCACAGCCAGGTCCTGCTGTGTGTCCACTGGCCTGAGGCTTCCTTCTGGCTCACTTGGAGCTTCCTTTCTCCAGGAAGTTTCAGCATCTGCACCCCACCCTGTCTCTGGTTCGTGTCTTCCTCACCCTGCAGCCCATTTGGCTGTTTTTGTCCATTTTCCCCTCACAGTATCCATAGGAAATGCCTGCTGTCCTCCATCCCAGCCCAGACTTTGTATTCCACCAACTTGGCCCCTTGAAGTATCACTTTTGCTAAAGCACAGCAGCTGTGTGCCTCCTAGGTTGCCCAGATGTTCTCATCCTCAACCAGAGTTCTTCACTTGTGACAATGAATAGGAAATGAGAAGGAGAGGGTTCCCAGGCGCCTCTGGACTGCCCTTCCAGCTGCCTGAATTCCTGCTGGGAAACCATCATAGGAAAGAGAATAGACGTGATAAAACTAATGCTTAGAATATTTCACGGTCACTGTTTTCCAGACACTATGCTAAACATTATCTCATTTTCTCCTCAAAATAACCCAACAAGGTAAGCTGTTGTTAATCCTCTCACAGTAAAGGGAAACTGAGGCTCAGAGGTTATGCAATTTGGCCAACATCATCAGTAAGTAGTACTTGACTAGAACCAGTGTTTGTCTGACCCCCGTGGCTGTTCTCCTAGCATGGCAATGTACTTGCCTTCCTCTGGAGGAGAAGAGAGATCAGAGAGCCGGGAAGCTCAAAGCCCACTTAAGACCTGAGTCTCCTTTTCCCCAATTGCCTGTTGCAGATGGTCATGAGCCCAGAAAAGGAAACCTCGCAGTGTTGTTCTCAGGACTGTGCTTGGGTCCCCTCTCCATACCCCAAGCAGTGCAAAGACTCTCTGGATGGACCTTGACTCTTCATACCAGCCTCCTACTTTCCATGTGGGAAAATGTCTTCCCATGAGTAGAGACTGTCACTGGGGTGAAGGAATGAATGACAGGCTCTGAAGACTGGGGTATTTGTGGTATTTGAAAAGTATATTTAATAATATTTTTTACCAGGATAACATGATGATTGTAATTATAAATGCACACATCATAGCACTTGAATATATGAAATAAAAGTGTACACAAATGAAAGGAAAAGAGATAGCCTCACAGAGATTTTAATATCCTGCTCTCTTTTTTTTCAAGATTGGTGCTGGTGTTTTATTTATTTATTTAATGTGGATCACATTGAAAATGACATACATTCAGACAGTGCTTGGTGCCCTACCTCCCCTCTGCTTCCCATTTCCCCCCTCCCAACAATGAGTGTCCAGGTTGACCATGCTACATTCATACTGTTACACATATTTGAATGTAGCTCCTCCATTAATTAACCTCAGCCTTCTTCCTCTCCTACTCTTTGATGAGTTTCTGCTCGTCAAAGGAAACCATCAAGAACCTAAAGAGAAAGCCTACAGAATGGGAAAAGATCTTTACCAGCCACCACTCTGATAGAGGACTAATATCCAGAATATACAAAGAATTCAAAAGGCTCTGCACTAGCAAAACAAATAATCCAATCAAGAAATGAGCAACTGAATTGAATAGACACTTCACAAAAGAAGAGATACAAATGGCCAATAGATACATGAAAAATTGTTCAAACATCAAGGGAAAAAATGTTCAACCATCATTGTTAGCCATCAGGAA
Organism: Muscardinus avellanarius; assembly: GCF_963383645.1. Lineage (NCBI taxonomy): Eukaryota > Metazoa > Chordata > Mammalia > Rodentia > Gliridae > Muscardinus > Muscardinus avellanarius. The sequence continues at coordinate 130,324,899 of NC_137789.1, forward strand.
GATGCAAATCAAAAGTACGCTGAAATTCCATCTAACCCCAATCAGAGTGGCAAACATAAGTCAACAAATGCTGGCGAGGATGTGGGGAAAGAGGAACTCTTTTACACTGTTGGTGGGAATGCAAACTAGTTGAGCTGCTATGGAGATCAGTGTGGAGATTCCTTAGAAAACTGGGAATGAATCTACCATATGATCTGGCTATACCACTCCTGCATATCTTTCCAAAGGGGTTGAAAACAGAGAACTACAATAACATATGCATACCTATGTTCATAGCAGCACAATTTGTAATAGCCAAAATATGGAACCAACCTAGGTCTCCATCAACAGATGAATGGATTGCAAAATTATGGGAAATACACACAATGGAATTCTACTCGGCAATAAAGAAGAACAGAATCATGTCATTCGCAAGAAGTTGGAAAGACCTAGAGAACATTATGTTAAGTGAGATCAGCCAAGCACAGAAAGAGAAGGGATATATGGTTTCTCTAATATGCTCAAATGAGGGAGCATTGGGGATACCAGAGGGACTCCAGATAATGGAGGAGAAACATCAATATTCTAATATTTTAGACTTAAGAAAAAATGTAATGATTTTAAATGAAAACTATCGAGACGGACGTGGTGGCGCACGCTTGTAATCCCAGTACTTGGGAGGCTGAGACAGGAGAATCGCTCATGTTCAAAGCCAGCCTCAGCTACTTAGTGAGGCCCTCAGCAACTTAGTGAGACCCTGTTTCCAAATAAAATATAAATAGGTCTGGGAGTATATAGCCCAGAGGTAGAAAGCCTCTGGGTTCCATCTCCAGTACCACACACACACACACACACACACACACACACACACACACAAAGAAAACTGTAGCAAGTAAACTTAGACAAATTTGCCTGTATTACAGTAATTCTCAAGTGGGGCATGACACCGTTTTGTGGTGTGTGGAAATTTGTATATTTATTAGAAGGGAGGGGTGTGCTTTGAAACAGCATCTCCCAGCAGGAGACTGTATGGGTCTAGTTGATCTGTTTCCTACAGCCCTGCAAGGATTTACTGGAGGTCTCTTGAGATGGTGCCTACCATATAGGGCACAAGAAAAGGTTCAGAGACTTGGGCAAAACTCTTGTTTGCTCACTGGGACTAGAGTCCTATGAAGGGAAACCTTGTGGCTTAGTTGCTAAGAGCACAGGTTTGGGTTAGACTAAGGCGGTTTAAATCCCAGGTCTGCTACTTAATGGATATATTCCTTTACCTAATTTCCTTCATCTGGTACCTACCTTACAGCATAACTGTGACCATTAAGTGGAATAAAGCAGAGCGTCTGGTTCCTGGCTGATACTCAGTCAGCAGTGGTGGAAGCTGTTCTGTCCTCTGCCTTGTCTTAGTTGGATCATACCCTCTTTGGATTCTGAATGGCTGACCTAGTGCCTTTGCTGCTTTCTTCTTGCTCTTTGTTTAGATAAAGCTGCTATCTGGTCCTGGAGAGTTCAAGGCTAGTCTGAATTGTATAGGTGCTGCTCCACTGTGATAGGGTCACATCCTGATAAACCAATCATAAATGGAAAATACCATAAATTGAAAGTACATTCAAGCTGGGTGTGGTGGCACACGCCTGTAATCCCAGTACTTGAGAGGCTGAGATAAAAGGATTTCATGTTCAAGGACAGCGTCTGCAACTTACTGAGGTCCTGTTTATAAAAAAAAAAAGAAAATGGCTGGCGCCGGGCGTGGTGGCGCACGCTTGTAATCCCCACGCTTGGGAGGCCGAGACAGGAGGATCGCGCAGGTTCGAAGCCAGCCACGCTGGCGTAAGAGACCCTGTTTCAAAAATATAAAATAGGTCTGGGAGTGTAGCCCGGAGGTAGAAGGGCTTCCAGGAACCCCAGTACCACCAAAAAAAAAAAAAAAGGCTGGGGTGTAGTTTGGAGGCAGACTGCCCCCGTATTTACTCCCCAATACCCCCAAAATTACATTTAATATTTCTAACTACCAATTCTCATAGTTTACCCTGTTCTAGCCTGCCTTACACATGCTTAAACATTTATATTAACCTACATTTGAACAAAATGATCTAACAAAAGCCTATTTGATAATAAAGTATTGAGTATCCCATATAATTTATTGAATACTTTGCTGAAAAACAGAATGGTTTATGGGTATGTCTTTGTACCATCATAAAGTTGAAAAATAGTTAAGTGGAGCCACTATGAGCCAGGGGCTGTCTGTCCCTCCAGCAAGCTCAGATGTGCACTGAGTTTCTATAGGTCAGGCCCTCATGCTTGGTCCTGAGCATGCAATAGAACACAGTAGATTTGGCCCTGTACTCAGGGGGCCCACAGAATAGTGGGGAAACAGATTATGCTCAAATAATCAAAATGTAACACATGCCAGGAAAGAAAAATTATGGAGTTGAAGTGAATTGTTTTGGAGTGGAATATCAGGAAGACTTCCCTGAAAAAGATACAACTAAACTGACCCCTGATGGCTGAGTCTGAGGTAGCTGGGTTTTGGGGGGAGGTACTAGGGATTGAACCCAGGTGTGTTCTACCTTCAAGCTATACCCCCAGCCCTATTTTATTTTTATTTTGAAACAAGCTCACTGGGTTGATGAGAGTCTCACTACTTGCTGAGACTGTCCTTGAACTTGTGATCCTCCTGTTTTAGCTTCCCAAGTACTAGGATTACAAGTGTGCGCCACCACACTCGGCTTAGGTAGCCATTTTTATTTGACATGGCCCCACTCCAGGTCAGAGCTACCTGCTAGTCAATGCAGCAGCACCTTTGAGTGAATTAGAAAAAGATGTCTCCTTGGGCAGGGGCAGCCTTGCTGGTGTACATGGCTGGCGGGAGATTTCCACCTCTGTTGTCTCTGGTCCTGGCTCTCCTGTGCTGGGTACAACTCTAGGGTGCCTTGAGCAGGGGACTGCACGAGGAAAGGCCCTTAGTCAGCAGAGCCTGATGCCTTCCAAGGAAAAGAAGCTACTGGAAGAAGTGGCCACCTCAGGTGTTTTTTTTGTTTGTTTGTTTTGTTTTGTTTTGTTTTTGGTGGTACTGGTAGAAGAACCCTTCTACCTCTGGGCTACACTCCCAGACCTATTTTTATATTTTATTTATTTTATTTGGAAACACGATCTCTTAAGCCAGCAAGGCTGGCTTCGAACCTGCCGATCGTCCTGTCTCCATCTCCCAAGTGCGGGGACTTTAAGTGTGCGCCACCACTCCCGGCGGCCACCTCACTTTTTGCCCTTCTGGTGAGGAGATATTTTAAAGGAGACCATAGAGGGAGGCCTTGTCCAGAGGACAGGTGGGAACTGCACCCAAAGCCAGGCTTGTGTGGGGCTATAGTTGGTGACTGTTTGCCATGACCTTCTCACAGCAGAAGTCCCTTCTACGATGTCCTAAGGAAGAGAGAACTGTTAGGAGGAAAAGGGAGAAGTTCTGCTGAGAAAGCTGGGCCATAGCGTGAGGCCCAGGGACTGCCAGATCCTGCTTAGCCCCACAGGACAGGTGCCTGCTTTGTGCTGAGCTTTGTGCTAATCCTCCTGCTTTATCTAGAATATCATGCACCTTTCTACTTTTTTATTTATTTTCAAGCCTGAGACACACAAGAGTTCAACCCACAGGCAAGGATAATAGACTCAAATGCAAATGTGGGTTGATAAGGGCAGACTTCAAGTGGGACAGGGACTGTGTGAGGAAGTGACATTGAGTTCAGTGCTTGGTGCTTGGATGCATGGGCCATTGATTTATGGGGTTGCCTAACCTCTAAGCCTGTGGAGGGAAGGATCCTGTCTCATTCAGCCATCCTGGTTTAGTGCTCTGCCTAGTCCATCATGGGTGCTCAACAGTTTGGAGATGGAATCAGCCCCTCCAGCACCTCACTGGGAGGAACAGCCAAATGCTAACTCAGGTTTTCCGTCCCAGGGTCCATGTTGTGCTCCAGCTACCTAGTGACACCAACTAAGGGATGCTTAGGTAACTTGAAATCATGTCATAAGCAACTGGGTTAGTTTAGCAAGAACACACAAAGGTGCAGGGAAATCAGGAAGGTGTTCTTGAAATCCCTAAAACTGCCACTGTGGTATTCTTATCCTTTCTTCCCTAGCATGTAAATGTAACTCTGAGACTGTCTCCCTCAGTTCTCACACCAATCATTGAGGAAGATACTATTAACTCTATTTAATATGGGAGGAAGCTGGGTGTGGTGGTGCACGCTTGTAATCCCAGTACTTGGGAGGCTGAGAAAGGAGGACCACAGGTTCACAGCTAACCTCAGCTCCTTAGTGAGGCCCTCTGCAACTTAGTGAGACCCTGTTTCAAAATAAAGAATAAGCTGGGCATGGTGGCACATGCTTCTAATCCAGCATTTGGGAGGCTGAGACAGGAGGATCAAGGTTCACAGACAGCCTCCGCTATTTAGTGAGGCCCTTTGCAACTCAGTGAGACCCTGTTTCAAAATAAAGAATAAAAATAGGGCTGGGAGTGTAGCTCAGAGGTAGAATCCCCCTGGGTTCCATCCCCAGTACCATAAATAAATAAATAAATAATGAAAAATAGAGGAGGCCGGGCATGGTGGTGCATACTTGTAATCCCAGCATTCGGGAGGCAAAGACTGGAGGATCATGGTTCACAGATAGCCTCAGCTACTTAGTGAAGCCTCTTGCAACTCAGTGTTTCAAAAATAAAGAATAAAAAATACAGAATAAAAAAAGTGTTACTCAGGTAGAATGCCCCTGGGTTCCATCCCCAATATCAGAAACAAACAAATAATGAAAAATAGGGCTGGGAGTGTAGCTCCTGGGTTCAATCCCCAGTACAAAAAAAGAAAGAAAGAAAGAAAGAAAGAAAGAAAGAAAGAAAGAAAGAGGAAGAAACTGGGGTTTTAGGTCTCTCCATGCCATAGCCCACAGTTGCTGAGCAGTGATCAGAATCTCTACAAAGTGCTTGCTGCCTGTAGATTTGTCACATGATTTCAGTAGATAGAGCTGGTGCTCATGGTTGGAAATTCTGGGAAGGCGATTTCCTGTTCCCCATAAAGGCGATCTTTCTAAAGAAGAGCAGTCTGAAACTGGAATGAGGTGTCTCCAGGAGCCCTGCCTCCAGGGACGGTCAGGGTCAGCTGGGAGGGGATGCTTGCATCAGCTGGGGCAACAGCAAAGGGCCTCCCAAGGCCTCTCTGGCTCTAGCGGGGTCCTGGTTCTGCAACACCTGGTAGAGGCCTTTACTTTTCTTCCTCCTGTTTTCCTTTTCTTTTTTACTGGGAATCGAATCCAGGACCAAATACATGCTAGACAAGTGCTCTACAACTGAGCTATATTCTCAACCCTTTTTATTTTATTTTGACCCATATTTTATTAGGGGACAGTATTTTGCCAAATTGCTCAGTCTGGCCTCAAACTTAATTCTCAGCTTCCTGAGTAGCTGGGATTACAGGTGTGTGCCTGGCTGGCCTTTGTCTTTTGCTTTGCCTCATTATCTTTCTGTGGCCAGGCAGTTGGCCTTGGGTTGTGGAGGGGTGTGGTGCAGTCTCAGAGCCTGTGCCATAATATCAAGTGAAATGGGTGGGGGCCCCTCTGTAGACCACAGAGGTTGCAGGAGCAGGCAGTGATGGGAATCGAGCCTTATAAGACACAGATGAGCTCACCTCTCCAACACCAGAGGGCTATGGCAAGACATGAGAGTTGGAAAAGTTCTGAAGGTCTCATTGCCCAGCTGCCCACCTGGTGTGGGGTTGCTCTATCAACCATCCTTGCCAGGTGGCCAGCCAGACTTTCCTTGAGTGTTGCCTAGCTCTCGAGTGTGCTAGCGAGTAGAGTCTTCTTGTGTCTGTCTAGCCATCCACAGAATGTGTTTTGGAGCTGCCTTATTGTCCCATGAGAGCAATTCCTGGGAACTTGTATATCTTGAGCATGCCTTCCTTGTGTCTCTCACCTGCTGGATCTGCACGAACAGGCCTGTTTCCTTTGGTGAAGTTCTCCCGTTATTGCTCCTGTGATTCGGGTTGGGACAAGCCCTAGTGACCTGTCTTGTCTGGAGGGAGTCAAAGAGAATATGTGGGACTTGTCCAGTTATCCTAAATTTGCAGCCAGGCCAGAGACAACTCTGGAGATGCTCAATCTTGTCCTTTTGCTGCCTAGATGCAATTTTGTCTGCTTCTTGACCTCCAGCATGTTTGATGGCTAAGATTCTGAGAGCTCTTTCTAAGTAGCAAGGCCAAAGGTTTTAGCTTCCTTCCTCTACAGAATATACCTAGCTAGAATATACCTAGCTAGAATGGGAAGGTGAGGATGGGCATGTAGGAGCCATCATGTGGTGCTGGGATTGGAACTTCACAGCTTGGAGGAAGGATCTGGGGGACCAGGCTATGTTAACTGAGTGTCTCAGAGGAGGGCCACAGCTGTGGGGCTGGGCCTGATGAGTTCCTCCTGGGACTCTATAGATGCCTTTCACCTCCCCTGTCCCTTTCTTTTCTGCCTCTCTCCTTTTCCTCCCCTCCTCTTCCTCCTCCTCCTCCTCCTCCTCCTCCTCCTCCCCTTCTTCTTCTTCTTCTTCTTCTTCTTCTTCTTCTTCTTCTTCTTCTTCTTCTTCTTCTTCTTCTTCTTCTTGTGGTACTGGGGGTGGAACCCAGAGGCTTTCTACCTCTGGGCTATACTCCCAGATCTATTTTATATTTTATTTGGAAACAGTTTCACTAAGTTGCTGAGAGCCTCACTAAGTAGCTGAGGCTGGCTTTGAACCTGTGCCATCCTCCTGTCTCGGCCTCCCAAGCTCAGGGATTACAAGTGTGCGCCACCATGCTCGGCTCTTCTTTTCTCTTCTTGTGAGGTATCCCTGAGCTATTCTGTCTCCTGACTGCTTTAGCTTCCTCTTCCCTGCTGAGTGGAGATCCCTAGCTCTTGAGATTTAACATCTTTGATATGTATTTCTGTGTAACCTCTTCTACCACCTCAATGTCCTGTTTGCACCTGGGAGCTTTAACAGCCAGGCACTCTGGATGCCTCCTGCCAGTCTCCCTGACACTTCATTGTCTTTTGTAGGAAATGACATCGTATTTACCCCTGTGCCTTACCCCTGAAGGACAAGACAAGTAGTGGGAATTTCTTGGATTGTGACAGGACAATGAGGAAGACATTTTGGAACAATAGAGGGCCCTGCTACGCACTGAGGAAGGTTTTTTGAGAACGTTGGCAACTTCAGCCCCTTTGGTGCTCCCACCCCATGAGGACAAGTGCATCTGTTAGTGTAAAGCTCTGCTTCTGTGTCATGCAGGCCCAAGGATACAGTGGCTTAGAGAATGAGAAGCGTATTCCCATCTCATGTGATGACCCTGATGTCTGTGAAATGAGCAGCAGGGGAAGGGGCAGCTCAGCTACTTGCAGATGCCCCAAGATCCAGTTTCCTTAGAGTTGTTGCCCCCTCATGGAATTGCTGCATGGTTGAAACTGGGTTGCTGCTGGGTCTGGGGTCCAGCTCTTGGAAGAGAGGAGAGCAGGTGGAGAAGGCAGGCCTGCTGTCTTTTGGCCCAGTGCTGCCATGACCCTCCCTTCAGCTCATGTCCCACTGGCAACAGCAGGATCACATTGACTACAAGGGAGGTTGGGAATATAGTCTGTCTGGACTGCCTTGTGCCCAAGAAGAAGGGAAAGATTTGGATAGACATCTGACAGTCTCACTACAAAGCATGGAAAGTATTTTCACTTGCACATGGTAAGAGAAGAATGTGTCCCTGTCAGTAATGTGCCTGTTGTCTCTTTGACAACTGGCACACATGCCTCTCTGGTGAGCATCTGTGTGCCAGAGTCTGTGCCACAGAAACTTAGTGAATCAAAAGCCGACTGAGGTAATTTTGTCTTCAGCAACTCTTGTTCTCCTCCTGGAGAGGGCATGCATGGAAACCCCACTGTCTGTCAGTGCCAAAATAGAGATACTCTGTTGTCGCCTGCTGGGGACTGAAGATTAAAATGCTGGCCTGAGGAATTAGGAGGTCTTTACGGAAGAGGTGACATTTGAACTAAATGGAAGCCTTCAGTGTCAGCAGGTGGGAGAGTGGGGGGTGTGGCAGAAGAGAACCAACGGCTGAGGGTGGAGACTTGGGAGTCTGTGGAGGGTTGGTGTCTGGGGTGTGGTCTGAACCTAGTGGAAGGGATGAAAGCAGAACGTGCCCCAAATGTCCACATGGCTCACTTCCCACGCCATTCTGGCCTCTGCACCTGTCTCCTTGTTAGATCCCTGATCACTTTCTTTCTTTTTTTTTTTTTTTTTTTTTTTTTGCGGGTCTGGGGATGGAACCCAAGGGCATTTGACCTCCGAGCTACACCCCCTGCCCTACTTTTTATTCTTTATTTTGAAACAGGGTCTCACTAAGTTGCAGAGGGCCTCACTTAGTAGTAGCCGAGGCTGTCCACGAATTGTGATCCTCCTGTCTCAGCCTCCCGAATGCTGGGATTACAAGCGTGCACCACCACGCCCGGCTCCTGATCACTCTAAGATTATCTCCCCATCATTCCTCAATTCTTTTGTTTTGTTTTTAGTGTTGCACACATGATCACCTGACACATTCTGCATTGCCCATGCATCGTGACTTCCTTTAGAACATACACTACATTAGAGCAAGGGCCGGGCACATAGTAGGTCCTCAGACACTTGTTACATGAGTGAAGGAGTGATCAGTGGGAATGGGCACCAAAGATAAGATTTTTGGAAACTCCATGTCAGAGAGTTCTGCTTTTATTTTGTAGGGTGCCACGGAGTGTTTTTGAGCAGGGGGCGACATACCATTCTTAACCAGGTTCCTGTTGTCAGCTAAGAAGATGGGTTGGGACAGGGAGCGTGCCCTCCCAGGCTCCAGCTGGGCTCCAGAGCCACTGCCTTTCAGCCCAAGGCCTTTGGTGTAATCTATAAGCCTGTTTCTGGGTGAAGTTGTTTTGTTTCAAGCCAAACAGAGGAGCTCATCTCTGGCAGGTTTTTGGTCCTGACAGTGAGGTGAATGTGAACTGCTCTCTTGTTGGGGGCTTAAGAAGTTCTAACAAGCAGCTTTGTGCACTGCTGGTGGAAGTGGGGATGGGTAGTCTTTCTGAAAAGCAGTTTGGCAAAGGTACTGAGAACTGTAAAAATATCCCTACTCTTTGACCTAGAAATTCCACAATGAGGACTTTATCATAGGGAATCAAGCTGAAGTGTGTGCAAAGCTTTCTATATGAAGACTTTTGTCCCAGAGTGAAAAACTGAAAAGAATCTAATGTGTGGCTTAAGTATCTCTCAAGCCCCCCACCCACACTCAACTGACACATTGAATAGACCCTTAGTAAAAACTGAGTCCAGCCCTCATTTCACTCCTCTGCTGTGGCAGCAGCTTCCTATCTGGTCCTCTCGCCTCCATTTTAAACCCATAAAACCACTTCCAACATGGGGTCCAGAGTGAGCCATCAAAATATGTGTCTTCCTCTGTGTTACCTCTTTAGAGATTCTGCCATCTCCCAGGGTTAGTGTCTAAGCTATGTCTCTGGCTTGATGCCCTCCCTGCCTCACCCTGCCTCCTCTTGGGCTTCATTCCTGATCCATACCAGCAGCTCTGAGGGCAGCTCCCCAGACCCTGCTTCCTCAGAGCTCAGAATGGGCTTGTGATTTTCCTCTGCCCAGCGAGCCCTCTGCCACTTGTCTGGCTAACCCATCTCTTAGGGCATGCCACAGGCTGAGCAATACTCCCAATTCTGTTCCCATCATTCTACACAATTGTCCCTCATTTACATGATCCCCACGGATACCAAGACCCATGGAGGTTCAAGTCTCTTGATAAAATAGTATTTATATATAGTCCACATACATCTTCCTGTATACTTTATATCATCACTAGATTACTTATAATATCTAATCCCATGTAAATGCTGGGTAGTTACTGTATTGCATATTTGGCAAAATAATGAGAGAAAAAAATCAATGCATATTTAGTATAGATACAACAGGGGTTCCACTTTCTCTGTAGTACTGGGGACTGAACCCAGGGTTGCTCTGCCACTGAGCTATAGTCCCAGCCATTTTTATTTTGAGACAGGACCTCTCCAAATTGTCCGTAGTGGCCTTGACTTTGCAATCTTCCTGGCTCTGCCTCATAAGTACTGAGATTATAGATATGCACCACCATACCCAATCAGGTGCAGTTTTTTTTTTTTGTTTTTTTTTTTTGTGGTACTGGGGTTCCTGGAAGCCCTTCTACCTCCGGGCTACACTCCCAGACCTATTTTTACATTTTTATTTGGAAACAGGGTCTCCTAAACCAGCGCGCGCGGCTGGCTTCGAACCTGTGCGATCCTCCTGTCTCTGCCTCCCAAGTGCGGGGATTACAGGCGTGCGCCACCACGCCCGGCCAGGTGCAGTTTTTTTAAAAAAATATTTTTGGTTTGTGCTTGCTTGGATCTGTGGATCCAGAATCTATAGATATGGAGGACAAACTATATATCACTGTCCCTGTTCTTATATATTGGTTTTCTTTTCTTTTCTTTCTTTCCTTTTTTTTTTTTTTTTTGTACTGGGGATTGAATCCTGGGGCATTCTACCTCCAAGCTATACCTCCATCCCTTTTTATTCTTTATTTTGAAATAGAGTCTTGCTGACTTGCTGAAGATCTCACTAAGTTGCTGAGGCTGGCCTCAAACCTGTCATCCTCCTGTCTCAGTCCCCTAAGTACTAGGATTACAGGTGTGTGACATCATACTTGGCTATATCCTCTGGTTTCTGACTCTTTTATAAAAGTGTCCATCTCCCTCACTAGCTCTGACATTGAGAGCCCATCTTATTGATTTCCTATCCCTGCTGCCTGCCATGAGATCTAGTGCACAGTAGAAGCTCAATATATGTTTTTGAAGGAATTAATTAATAAAAATGAATAGAAAATGATAAAAGCTTTTTGTTATGAAGAAATCCTTCCTAGCTGGGCATGGTGGCACACGCCTGTAATCCCAATTCTTGGGAAGCTGAGACAGGAGGATCATAGTTATTTAAGGCCAGTGTGCAGTAACTTAGTGACACCTTGTTCAAAATTAATAAAGGGCTTGGGGTGTAGCTCAGAGGTACAGTGCTCCTGCGTTCAATCCCCAATATCACAAAAAAGGAAAAAGGAATATGTTTCTTGTACAGTGCCCAGCACATAGTATATGTTAAATAAATTTTTTATTAGGCGATTCTATGTGAAACAAAAATAGCAGAATTCTTTTGAAGTGTCTTATTTATTCTGGATTTCTTTTACTTCCTGAGTCAATATCTAGGGTAGAATCTGGATTTGTATGGAGCTATTGCAGGTGAGTCTGACCAGCACCAAGGAGTTGAGAATCACTGGGCCAGCAGTTCACATCAGATAAGTACAGACAGGAGTGAAGACAACATAATGGTAGAAATTTCAGTTGTAGCTGGGCGTGGTAGTGCACACTTGTAATCCCAGCATTCAGGAGGCGGAGACTGGAGGATCATGGTTCGCGGACAGCCTCAGCTACTTAGTGAGGCCTTTACAACTCAGTGAGACCCTGTTTCCAAAAAAAAAGTCTGAAAAATAGCGCTGGGGTGTAGCTCGGAAGTGCAATGCCCCTGGGTTCCATCCCCAGTACTGCAAAAAAAAAATTTTTTTTCTTCAGTTGTACACACTAAATGATCCCAGCAATATGTATGTGAATTGAGAACAGAAAGAAAATACCTCAGTATGCATTTGCTGGTTTTTGGGGGGGTGATAAGATATGGGTTGCTTACAGTTTTTATGTTTTTGTTAGCATATGTCTTCTTCTAGTCAACATGAAGCATAAGAAAAGTGGAGGGCAAGGGGCTTCTGATGGTGCCTGGCATTGCCAGGTTGTTGAATCTGGCCTTTCTTTGCAGCCTCATTGGCCTAGTCCTGATTCTGGGCATTGGGTCTATACCTACCTGATCTTTGCTGCTCAAGAAACCCCTCAGGAGCCTTAGAAGCTGTGATAGTCATTTTTTATGCCAAGAGCAGACTTTCTTGTGGTCTCCAGGTTCTGGGGAAGGGAGGGTCATGGAGCGTGTGGCAGACCTTGGTGTGGTGGGATTCTGTTAGGGTTCTGCCACTGGAAGGTAGTTTCCAAATGAGTCCTAGAACAGAGAAGCTGGTCAGGGTGCTTCTTGTTTCTGGATATGACTTGGGGTCTCCCTAGGGCAGGATGTGTCTTTCGGTCCAGGCCTGTGCAACACCTGGCTGTGCTCAGGGCCCAAGAGGGAGGAGTGCTTTGCATCTACTTTCCCAACTGGAAAGGTCAAGGCCCAGTGCTAGTGAATAGAGGGCTGTGCCTCTGGCCTTGTGGCTGGCTCCTGCCTGGTGCTTTCCTGGGTCACCACAGCGAAGAGATGCTCACTTGCAAGCAAATTGCTCCCTGGGCAGGGCTGCCAGCCCAGCAGTCCTTGACCTCCAGCTGAGCTGAAACTGAGAGGTTGCCTTTTTTGTCAGCCTGGAGCTGCACCCCTGTGTTCTCCTTGTCCCTTTGGTGGCTGGGCTGAAAACAGATATTTCATGCTGCCCGTGTGCCACAACCTCCTCCTGCTCCAATAGTCCAAACCTGTCTGGCATCTGTGGTGGGGAGGAGGTTTGGGGCAAAGTAGGTGGTCTCCTCATACACAGCTGCCGGCTACAACCTTTCTGCCAGAAGCCTTCTTCCCAGGCCCTGCCTCTCTCCTGAGGTGTTGCTTTTTCCTGGGTTTGCCACTGCAGGAGGCTGCCTTTCTCCTAAGCCTTGGGAGTAGGGTGTGTGGGGTAGGGAGCTGCTTGGGCTGCCTGGGGCTGGTGGAGCACTCCCAGAGAGAATGAGGCCTGACCCGTCTGCCCTGCCCCTTCTCAGCTCCACCCCCTCCCCAGTCTGACTCAGCTCTTGCTTGACACAGATCTTAAGCTCTTGTCAGACTGGCCATAGGGAGGGCAGGTGACAAGGGCCTTGGCCCAGCTGCCCCAAGCCAGGCAGGCCCTGCAGCCTGCCACTCTGGGAAACCTTGCAGGCAGAACCAGCTGTGACTTTCCTGGCCACCCAGCTGTCTGCCTGTCTCCCTGGGACACAGGCCTAAGGAAGACCTCACTTCAGGCGTCCTCTGACTTTTGCAAGTGCTCTCTAGGCCTGATCTCCCCCTCACCTTTCCCCCAGGCTCTACCCTGCTCTTATAGTTTGTTTGTTTTCTGCTTTGTTATTTTGAGACCAAATCTCACTATATCGCCCAGGCTGGCCTCAAACCCCTGGTCTCATGTGCTCCTACTAACTCAGCCTCCCCAGAGTTGGAACTACAGGTGCTGCCACCACGCCTGGTTTCCTTAATCACTTATTTAAGGTAGAACTCGCAAAATGTGGTTTAAACTAGAGTTTCCTTTGATCCAAGACAGCTAGAAACAGTCTTTCCTTAGAAGTGTCTGTGAGAAGAAGACATCCAGAGCCCCAGCTCAGCCTTGTCAAAACAAGGATCTCATATTGCCTTTTCCTGTAAGTGTCAAGATTTTCTCCTGAACCATATTGAAACAAAAACTTAAAGAGCAGGCATCCAGCTGGGCGTGGTGTGCACGCTTCTAATCCCAGCACTTGGGAGGCTGAGATAGGAGGATCGCACAGGTTCCAAGTCAGCCTCAGCTACTTAGTGAGGCTCTCAGCAACTTAGTGAGACCCTGTTTCCAAATAAAGTATAAAATAGGTCTGGGAGTATAGCCCAGAGGTAGAAAGCCCCTGGGTTCCACCCCCAGTACCAAAAAAAAAAAAAAAAAAAAAAAATTGCAGGCATCTGCTGGACATGGTGGTTATAATCCCAATACTTGGAACGCTGAGACAAGAGGATTGCAAGTTTGCAGCCAGCCTCAGCTACTTAGGCCCTCAGCAACTTAGTGAGACCCTTTTTAAAATAAATTTAAAAATAAATAATTAAAAAATAGGGTTAGTGATCTAGCTCAGAGGTAGAATGCCCCTGGGTTCAATCCCCAGTACCACAAAAAGAAGAAAGAAAGAAAGAAAGAAAGAAAGAAAGAAAGAAAGAAAGAAAGAAAGAAAGAAAGAAAGAAAGAAAGGGAAAAGAGCAAGCATCTCATGAAAATAGAAGTGCTATCAGTAGAGTAGAGAAAGAGCAGGCAGGGGGAGGGGAAGGAAAGGTACTGGGGAATGAAATTGATGAAATTATGTATGTGCATGTATGAATATGTAACAACAAATCCCACTGATATGTATAATCATAATGCACCAGTTTAAAAAAACATAAGAATCTCACTACTCTTCAAAAAAAGTCCATACATTCACAAACACTTATCCTAGAAAGTCAGAGGCCCATCTCTGTGGTGTGCATTCATCCAAATTTTTATCTGAGTGGACACTAACACTTTCTTTGCCAGCTCATCTGGAGCTGCCAATTTTCTTGAGAGGCACACAGCCTCCAAGGGCCTGACCCTGGCAGTTACTCCATCCTTGTCTTCTGCCCAGAGCAGAAACAGTATCAAGTTCAGTCCTCTGTGCCTGCTTCCCTGCCATGTTGCTTAAGCCGTGGTGGTCCAGTGGGTGCCTTCCCCCCACTCCCTTGAGCCCCAGACTCTCCTTCCCATGTAGGCAGTGAGGACATACCATCTGGACACTGCAGGCCTGTAGGCTTTCCGGCTCATTCTTCCTCCCTTTGGCCTGTCTCCCACCTCTATTTCTGCCCCATCTCCTGGCCTGAGACACCAAGTCACAAAGAGTCCAGGTTGACCCAAACATCTTTTTTGGACTGGCATCCTATCTTCCCGGTGTGTGCCCCTAGTTCCCATAAGCTGGTACAGGTTAATCTTCCATCCAGACTTGGTTTCAGAGAACTTCTTTTGAGACCCAGGAGGGCAGTAAGACTGTCTTTGTTATGACATGTTGAGAGTTCCCTTTTACTGCCACCCCCACCCCACAATGGCATTGCAGGACAGGGCTGGAGCCCGTCAGCAGAGGCACAGGGACGAAGAAAGAAGAAAACAGGGTGATCCTGCTCACCACACTGCGGACTTGTTTGCAGATATTTATAGAGTCCTGATTTGTTGGCGAAGAATGAAGACCAGTGTTCAGTAGGAGACACACAGGCTAGGGTCAGGGCCACGCATCAGACCCAGCCTGTCCTGCTGGCTGCACTTGCTGTCCCAGCCTGACTGCAGGCCCTGGCTTCTTCCATACTGGCCCCCTGAAATCCTGTTCCTACATACTCTTTTAAGGCCAAGCTCATCAGGTCATGCCTCTTCCAAGAATCTTTCAGGCATGTGCCTTCTTTTCTTCCCACAGCCTTCAGAGTCTCTTTTAGGTCACTCTGTCTGTCTAGTGGTGTGGTCATCCATCTGTTTATCCATGTATTTGTTAACCCCTTCAGCCAGGAATGCTTGAGACAGGGGCCAGGGCACCATGAAGGAGAGACCAGGCCCTGCCTCTGAGGGACTGGGGAACTGACATATTGGTCAGTGGAAAGCCAGCAGCAAAGCGGGTTAACAGTGGCTGATTTAGGAGAAGGGCTGAGGTGGGGAGCAGGGACCACACAGCAGTCAGGACAGCAGGAAATGCCTCTCTGAGGAGGCACTCTTTAAACCCTAGATGCTCCAGAGTAATTAAAATGTCATCCTCCTGTTCCCAGGCCTTAAAGGCCTGGCAGAATCTCCACCACAGTGGGGAATTGTGGGCTGAAATGAATCTGGGCCGTGAACCTTTTGTCTAGACCTAAGCACCCTGGCAGCCAGTAATCACCACCCTCTTCTGCCTTAGGTCTCTGGGCCCCACCTCCAGCTGTCATTTGACCGTGAAGAATTGGGTTACCTTGAGGGGTGGGGTGGCAGAATCCTGTGAACTTAAGCATGGCCCAGGACTGGCCCAGGACAGAGCTGCCAGGCCAAGCCACTAGCACCAGTATAGGACAGCTACAGAGCAGGGCTGGCAGCTTCCAGACAGCTGAGGCCCTACCTATGGCTGGCCCTTTTGTAATGGATCGGGATGCTTCTCCTCCCTTATCTTTGTGATTACACCAGAGAGAAACTGAGGCCCTGCACCTGCATGCTACCTTTTCTCTAGTAGCAGCAGAATCCAACAGAGGGCAGGGCAGGTGTACAGGGAGGGTGAGGTGGAAGTCTGAAATGCAAGGAGGATGAGGTTTGCTCCCAGCCAACCAAGATGGTTTCCAAGTCTTTGTCACACATGGTCAGAGCTGGAGGCCTTGGAGATAAGCTAGTTCCACTCCCGCCCCTTTGGCAGATGCATAGACCAAGGCCAGTGGGTTGGAGCCTGTGCTTCCAGCAGCTTTACCATATAGCTCCACTACAGCACATGCCTGTTCACCTGCTTGCTTTATTTTAAACTTATACATTTATTTATTATAGATGCCTATGGTTTTACAAATCTGCCAAAGGGCAACATATTCCAAGATTTCCCAAATTATTAAAATATTTTCAAAGTAGTGAGCATAAACATAATGTATCACAAAACCAAAAGGATTATTATGCATCATTTGTGTGATTCATCCTCAGCCTAGACAACAAGGTGATCTGGTCTGGTCAGAGACTAGTGTTTATCTGGATGTCCACCGTGCCTAGTCTGGGTAGCTGATCAGTGAACATTTTATAAATTACTGTGTGAGCTAGCTGAGCAATTTGCACTTTAAACAGGGTCCCCCAAGGGTTTGAGCCTCTTCCATTGGAATCTTGCAATGTTTTTTTTTTTCTTCTTCTTCACAGAATATCATAGTGTGTGTGTGTGTGTGCGTGTGTGTGCGCGCGCGCGCACACGTGTATGCATGCACGTGTACACACACACACACACACACACACACACACACACACACACACACTATTGCCCATATGATTTGCTTGTGTTTTGGGCAGGGGAAGGATCTTGCCTTAGCTATCTTTGTGTCCCTCAGGAGCACTACACAGGCCGTCTACCAAGTGTTTTTGAGTGGGGCCGCAGAGCTAGCAGGGTCCCTGGGAACTGTGTGATATAGGCGGGGTCCAGCTGAGGGACTCCTGAAGGAGACCTGCCTCAAGCCACGTGGTGTATGAGGGGCCCTGTGGGGCGGTATTTCTACTGCTCTAGCCTGAGGTGTCCCAGTTTGGACAGAGCTGAGTTGGACACTGCCCAGATGAATGAAGGCCAGCTAGTGGCAGAAGTGGTTCTCTCCCAGAGGCCCAGGGTGGGCTGTGCCAGTGGGCGCTGAGGCTCACATGTCCCCAGAGGCTGGGATCTGAAGGGGCAGGCATGTGCACATCCACACTCCCCTCATGTAGAACAGCTCCGCTTTATCTGCCTCAGGTCCTCAGACAACAGGCTGCTTTGAAAGCCTTTTCACTCCTTTTTGTGAAAAGTTTTCCTATATGGGAAAAAAAATGTTGAGGTTGGTTAACATACACAAACTTAGTCTCACCTGCCCACTCCCTGAAGCCTTGCTGCAGAGAGAGAGAGGGGAGGCGGGCCTGGGCAGAGGGTGTGGAGACCTTTCCTTGTTCAGCTTGGGAGTTCTGCTCTGGAGGCCTGGCCGGAGGTGGGGGATGAGAAGGGAGGTGGGGAATGTGGAGGAGTGGAGGCCCCTCCTCTCCCTTCCTGGGCCACCACTTCAAGCCTTGCCAAAATAAATAGCTCGGGACACATGGGCAGCCCAAGGCTCTTCCACTGCCACCTGGGGCCAGGCACAGCCCAGCCTCTGGCCTTCTAAGGGGCTGCCACTTCCCATCTGGAACCTTCTCTGAGGAAGGAGGAGGAGAATGGCACACCGGGATTGGGGCCACTGCATCTCCTCCAGCAGTCTGGATCCAGTTATCTTCCTGTGGAGAGGCCCGAGGCTTTGTTCACTTGAGGCCTTAGTAGGTTTATTTTTTTAACTGTGGTCTTTTTTGGTTTTGTTTTGTTTTTTTACTTTATATTTCACAGGAACTTCATATAACTCCGCTAGAATGTACACAGAATACACTCAGTAGTAATGCTTGTGGATGAAAATGAAATTAGTCAGAAAGAGGTTCATTCATCAGCTTTTCTTAGAAATGACTCCTGAGCATGGGCTAGACTAGCATTTGTGTACTGAGCACTTAATACCTACCAAACCCTGACATCCAGGAGTGGCAGGACTTGTAGGGCTCTGATCTTGCTTACTACCTAGGTATGTGCCCTTTGGATTAGATGATTTGATGCATTCAGTGTTTCCATGAGTGTCTGGCATATAGTAAGTACTTAATAAACATTAACCATTGTTGTTAGTGTCATGATTAGTACTGTAGCTCTCATTGTAATCACCTAAAGTAGTTAATATTATTATCCCCATTTTCCAGTTGAAGAAACTGAGTTCTTAGAGGTTAAATAACATAACCAAGTTGTGCAGGTAAGTGGCAGAGCCAGGGTTCTGTGTTAGGGCTGGAATCTGTGGCTCTGGCAATCCAGGTGCACTGCTCACCTGCCTCCGCCTAGGCACCAGGCATTTCACTGCCAGTACCAGGTACTGCCAACACCAGGCGCCGCCACATGCAGGCATCAGGGAGTGAACTTCCTGAGGCAGCAAATGGCAAGCACTGAGCCAGGCCTGGGACAGGCAGGACAGTCCTGGCCAGCAGCACCTAGCCAGGCCTCCCTCCTTGGCTCTGTGCCTGGCAGTCCTGTGGGGACTGTCACCAGTTCTGCTGTCCTGAGATTCACACAGGCAGGACAGGAGGGTCTGGGACAAGCAGTGGTCAGGGAGGGGGAGGAGCTAAAACCACTCACTGGGCTCCTGCCTCAGGGTCCTGAGCCTCAGTGCCCTCATCTATAAAATGGCAACAGTAATACTTGCCACTCAGGGTTGTTGAAAGTATTAAGTGAAATAAAGTACATTTATCCCACCCTTTACCTCCCCCTTCTCTTTTGTGTGATGCTAGGGTTCAAACCTAAAGCTCTTGAGCAAGTGTTCTACCATTGAGCTACACGCTCAGCCCCCCAAAGACTCATTGCTTATAATCCTAAAACTTACACAACTTCTCTTTTGTTTTTGTAGTGCTGGGGATGGAACTCAGGGCTATTCTACCTCTGAACTATATCCCCAGTTCTTTTTCTTTTCTTTTCTTTTCTTCTTTTTTTTTTGGGGGGGGCAGTGCTAGGGATTGAACCCAGTGGCATTCTACCTCCAAGCTACACCCCTAGCCCTATTTTATTCATTATTTTGAAATAGTATCTCACTAAGTTACAGAGGGCCTCACAAGTTGTTGAGGCTGGCCACGAACCTGAAATCCTTCTGTCTCAGCTTCCCAAGTACTGTGATTACAATTTACACACTCAACAACTTATATAACTTTTAATTATCGCTGAAACCTTTGGCACTCCTCCTTTGTGTCACACACAGTACTGATTACATATATTATCTTGTTTTATCTTCACAGCTGTCTGATATTTCATGAGGAAGTTATTGCTTTCATTTTATGATTGTGGAAATTGAAGTCCGAGGATTCAGGGTCACCTGTGAGGGTAGCATTGAGAGTCAAATGCAGGTCCTCTCTGATTCCTCCCAGTGTTCCAACCCCCCTGAGTTTTCTGCCCCTACCCTTTGAGATGAGTTACTAAACCAGCCTTGGTGTGGCTGTTAGGGGTCCTGCCAGACCAGCCACCCAGGATGTGGTGGCAGGATGGGTCTCCTGGCAGTCGGGGGGCTTTACTTGCCCACAGTCTGGTTGTGAGCCCCCTGGGGCTCCCCTTCCCTCCAGTCTGGCAAGTGAGTAGTCGGCCTCTGAGTCACACCAGCAATGATGAATCAGGTTTTTCCCTTCTTCGTGCCCAAAGCAGCTGGGGAGGGGGTGGGAGTTTCTTAGGAAATAGACCTTCCTCCCTCTGCTCTCCTACTCATTCCTCTTGCTTCAGGAGCCACTCATTTTCTATCCAGACAGCCGTGGTTTGGCCCTGGAGGAAGAGTCCTTTCTGTCCCTATAGGAGAATGTGTCTGGGCACTGGCCACACTAGGCCAGAGAGACTAGGCCTCTGGTAAGTGGCACCAGGAGGTGGAAGGGGTGAGGAGCTTGCCTGCCTTGTTCGTCCAGAGCTGTCTGACTCTGGAGCCCAAGCACCTGGGCTCTGGACTTGGCTTACCCTTTCCTGCCTAAGACTAGACAATGCTCTGAGCAATAGGACAGGATTTCCCCAAGCAGTCAGGTCTCTGAACCATTCCCTTCTTGCCATTTGACCAGCCTGTCTGTCCAGATGGTTAGCCTCAGGAAGGCATGGAGTTTTCCCTGAGAACCCTCTGCCAGGTCCTCTCAGGGACCTAATTAAACACAGTTGAAGCAGCCAGCCTGGCTGGGCAGCCTAGTTCCAGATCGGCGCTCCTCAGGCCTGGCCAGCTAGTAGAACTACCTGGAGAGCTTTTAAACCCTTCTGAGGTTCAGGCCAGACTCCAGAGCAATTAAACCATTACCTGGGGGTAGGCCCCAGACCACACCGTATTGCCCCCCTCAGGAGCCCAGCAGCTGACAGCCAAGCTGCAGGGACCGCACACAGGCAAGGCAACATGTGACCTAGCGCTGGTGTGGGGCTTTCAATCCTGCATCCTGACTGATGGGGTCTGGACCCCGCAAGGCTAGGGAAGGAAACCAGGGAGGACACAGGCCTGCCAGGGCTGGTGAGTCACTGCTGGAGAGGAGGAAGGGGAAGGGATGAGTCAGGCACAGCTGCCTGCAGGGCCCCAGCCTGGCTTTGGAGCCTAAACGTGCTCAATGGAGGAGTTCTTTTTCCATCCATAAACAGCATGTCCTGGGCCCTAAGTTGTGCCACATAAAAAAGCAGCAATGACCCTTGAAAAGATGGAGTTCCAGATCTCAAGAATGTTGGGTATCTGTTTGTACTTTACACTGCTCAATAGCGGCTCTAGGGAGCATTTTTGCATCTCTGTACAGTGGAGAGAATGGTATTCACATTTGGCAGATGTGCTGGAAGGGTCATGCAGCTGCACATGGAAACAACTCCTGTCCTCTGACCCCAAGTTCATCTCACTGAGGTCACAGATCTGAAAGATAATGACTTAGAACCCATTGCTAGGTGTCAACTAAATGAATGACAGGGCTTGAGAGAATTTGAAGCCCCAACCAGGGAAAAGATTCTGAGGATCTTTTCTTTTTTTTTTTTTTTTTTTTTTTTTTGGTGGTACTGGGGTTCCTGGAAGCCCTTTACCTCTGGGCTACACTCCCAGACCTATTTTATATTTTTATTTAGAAACAGGGTCTCCTAAGCCAGCGCACACCGCTGGCTTCGAACCTGTGCGATCTTCCTGTCTCCGCCTCCCAAGCGCGGGGATTACAAGCGTGCGCCACCACGCCCGGCGCTCTGGGTATCTTTTCTATCTCCAGCCCCAACAGTTCTGGACTAGCTTTCTATAGTGGTTGCTGCAAGGAAGTGGGGTGGTGCCCATGGGAGAAATTCAAGAGCCCCCTGGGACTTGGTGTGGGCCGACCTCACCTGGGCTCTTAGGTCCTCTCAACTAACACTGGTCCTGGGCTTTTCTTTGTTGGGAAGTTTTTTGAGTAATGATTCAATTTCAATGCCAGTTATAGGTCTGTTCAAACCTCCGTTTCTTCATGATTAAGCCTTGGCAAGTTGTATGTTTCTAAGAGTTTATAGGTTTCTACATCTCATTCAAGATGTTGAAGACTCTGCAGAAACAATAGAATGAAGTAGGGTTCTTAAGTGTGGAGAACAACAAAATGCCAGGTAGCCCCATTAAAGAGGTGCAACTTGTTCAGTGTTATTTCAGAGTGTAGCACCAATGGACTTCAAGTCACAAAAATAATGTTGATAATAACAATACAGAAACTGCTACAATGACAGGAATCGGTGCCTCCTCTGTAGCCCAGAGGGTGCTCCTGTATAGGGTGCTCTGACAGAAGCCAGAGCCTGCTGGTCCTGGTGCCAAGGAGACCTCATATGGAGTATTAAGTTAATTGATTTATTATATATAATTTTCTTAATTAGGTTAGTGTGTTTGTGTAAAAAAATGTGTATATATGTGTATGCCCGTGAGCTTGTGTGTCTGTATGTATACATATGATTAAATCTTTCCAACCTCCCTAAGAGGAGGGACTAAAAGCTGAAGGCATTTTCCCAAGGCTATTTAACTAGTTAATGCTGTAGCTGATGTTCAAACCCAGGTCAATCTGACTCCAAAACCTGTAACATGGTTCTTGATTCACAGTGGTTTGACTTCCATTTTTTTACTTTACGATGGTGTATAAGAGTAACCTACAACCATTCTGTTTCCCACTTGGTGCACAGTATTCAATAAATTACATGAGACATTCAACACATTATTAGAAGATAGGCTTTGTGTCACCCAACTGTAGGCTAATGTCAGTGTTCTCAGCACATTTAAAGTAGGTGCTATAAGCTGGACATGGTGGTACACACTTATAATCCCAGTATTTGGGAGGCTGAGACAACAGGAGAATTGCAGGTTCAAGGACAGCCTCAGCAAACAGTGAGACTCTTGTCAATTTAGTGAGACCTATATCAAAATAAAAATAAAAAATAGGGCTGGAGGTGTAGATTGCCCCTGAGTTTAATCCTTAGCAACACAAAAATAAGTAAGTAAAAGCCGGGCGTGGTGGTGCATGCTTGTAATCCCTGTGCTTGGGAGGCTGAGACAGGAGGATCGCACAGGTTCGGAGCCAGCTTCAGCTACTTAGTGAGGCTCTCGGCAACTTAGTGAGACCCTGTTTCCAATAAAGTATAAAATAGGTCTGGGAGTGTAGCCCAGAGGTAGAAAAGCCCTGGGTTCCACCCTCAGTAGCCCCCCACACACACACACAAAGTAAGTAAATAAATCAATAAGTAGGTGCTATGGTTTCGGTGTGATGTGTCTCTGCCAAAGCACATTTGAGGCGTGGTCACCAGGTAATGGTGTTGAGAGGTTGTGGGCCTTTGTGCGGTGTCTAGGTACAAGGGATCTGCCTTCATGAATGGATTGTTTTCCTTATGGTAATTTGGCCCCCATTTTCTCTCATTGCATGCACCCACTTGCTCCTCTTTCTTCTTTTCTTTTCTTTTATTTATTTATTTATTTATTTATTTATTTACTTTTTTGGTAGTGGGGATTGAATCCAGGGGGCAATCTACCTCTAAGCTATACCCCAGCCCTATTTTACTTTTATTTTTTATTTATTTATTTTTGTGGTACTGGGGGTGGAACCCAGAGGCTTTCTACCTTCGGGCTATACTCCCAGACCTATTTTATATTTTACTTGGAAACTGGGTCTCACTAAGTT
Source organism: Muscardinus avellanarius (assembly GCF_963383645.1). Classification (NCBI taxonomy): domain Eukaryota; kingdom Metazoa; phylum Chordata; class Mammalia; order Rodentia; family Gliridae; genus Muscardinus; species Muscardinus avellanarius. The sequence goes on from NC_137789.1 coordinate 130,348,109, forward strand.
GCTGAGAGCCTCACTTAAGTAGCTGAGACTGGCTTCGAACCTGCGTGATCCTCCTATCTCAGCCTCCCAAGCGCGGGGATTACAAGCGTGCACCACCACGCCTGGCTTTACTTTTATTTTGAAACAGAGTCTCGCTACTATTTGCCAAGCCTGTCCTCAAACCTGCAATCCCATCTTAGCCTCCCAAATACTAGTATTATAAGTGTGCACCATCACACCCAACTTAATCAGCTCGCTTTTTAACCATCAGATTCATCCAGCAATGGAGGAGACTTCTTTGTAGCATAGCGAGTGTCCCAGCTGGGGGCACATACAGGTTACCCTCAGCAGGTACGGTATGGGGGGGGGGTGCGTCTTCATCACTGAACCCCAAGCCATCTGTGCTGACTTTGGGTCTTGGCTGGTTCCTGAGTCCATGCTCTTCAAGCTCATGGGAGAGGAGGCATGCAGCCTGGTGTGGTGTGCTGGGAGGTCGAGCTCATAGGTGGCTTCCTCTCGGGGCTGCTGGAAGGTCAGTCTGGGCCTATGACTTCTCCCCTACTGTACCCACTGTGTGCATTTCCCACCATCATCCTGACATTTGTGTTTTTTGTTAAAATTCAGTGTTGGAGAGGCTCAGGAGGAGGGATTTCCCTCCTTTCCAACATACACACAGGCTTGGGAAAAAACTCTGGAGTCCAGGCAAGTCACATCACATCTTGACCTTGGTTTCCTTGTCTGTAAAATGAAGCAGCTAGGCCAGATGACCTTTAGATCACTCCCACTTCAGAATTCTGCCTTGGCCTGGCACACATGTCCTGATGGAGTGGCAGTTGACACCAAGTGGGGTGGAGTCCTGGCAGGCATCACATTTGGCCTCCTGGCCCGCTGGCTGTGAAGCCAGTGCTCCCTGCTCCCTGTGTTCTCTTTGACAGGAGTCTGGGCTGCCTGTTGGGCTGTGGAAAGCACAGTGGCAGAGAACCCCTGCCTCCTTGCCCTGTCAGAGGCAGCTAGGGTAGCTGGCCCGAGACGGGAGACCTTTCTAGCAACCCTGGGAGAGTTCCTGTTTTATTTATTAGCCACCATCCTCCCTCTTCTGCCCCAGGAAAAGTGCTGACCCTCTGCTGCAGCCGGCACAGGGTAGCAGCATCCATCAAGCCTGCTCGCTGTCCCTGTCAGACACAACCTCAGTTAACTCCTGCATTCTCCTGCACTGAGAAGTAAAGATCAGGCTTGTGACAACAGAAGTTTTCCAGTTGCTCAAAATAACAGCAAATTCATGAACAAAATAAGGTAGTAACCTTTAGTTGTATCATGGTAATAAGCAGTATTGACTTAGCATAATTAGCAATGACAATAACTACCTATTTTAAGCACTGGGCAGTTGTCTCAGTCCTTAAGCACCCCCACAAGGTGGGAGTCATGGCCTCTTTCTGCAGATGGGAACACTGAAGCTTAGGATGGCAGGTGACCACATACATGCATGCAGGTGGTCAGTCCCCGAGAGAACCTGTTCAGCTCTGTCTAGAACTATTTCCTCTATTTGTGAAGTAACCGGCCCACACCAGCCCAGGGAAGGGGCTCTCGGCTGTTTGACAGGTCGGACTCTAGCTCACCAAGGATGTGGGCATTCTGTTTGTGGTAGAGATCACACAGGCCAGTTTTCTCAGGATTTGGGCTGGGGGTAATTGGTGTGTGCTCAACCCTGGGATGCTTCCTCCCCACTGTCTGGCCTTCGAGGGACTCAGGCTAGAGGCACAGGCCAGAGACAGGGCTGCCCTCTCCAGCACGCCTGGTGGCTGCCCATGAATGTGCACTTTGTGCGCAGCGCACGTGAAAGCCAGGCCTGACTGTGCCCGGCGCGCTCCTGCCTGGCCACAGCCACAGCCGGGCCTCGGGCAGCTCTTGTTTCTCTTGGCTGCACCCTCGTCTCCCTTGGCCACGGAGGTTCCGGCCCTCGCCGGGCCTGGGTTCTGGCACCCAGCCTCTCCTACAAGGTCTCCTCACTGCACCTCCAGTGACCGTCCTGTCCGCCCTCACTCGCCCCTCCCTTTCTTCCTCCCTCTCTTCCTCTCCAGTGAGGTGTGTTCACAAAACAGAGCCCTCTGCTCCCCACTGCAGGGCTTCTTCCTGGCAGCTCCTCCCCTCTTCCTAAGCTGCCTGTTCCTTTCATCCACTCAGCAGCACGCCAGACGCCAGCCTGCCCCTGGGACCAGGAAGATGAACCGGAGGTGGTCCCAGCCTCCCTCTGGCTGCCAAACGAGATCGAGATCTGCAGATGCCCTGGGCCTGGCGCCATCCTGGAGCCAAAAACAGGGTTCCCGCAGGACTGGGAGCCACTCTGCTTGGCCCTCCAGCCCTGCCTAGGACCACTCAGGGTGCCCCAGGAGGGGGTGCAGTATAAGAAGTCTGGCCTGTCACCTAGCAACAGGCTCTGCAAGAGCCTTCCTCCCTCCCTGAGTCTTGGAGTTGGGGCCCCAGGGGATGAATGAAGAGGCAGGCCCACAGGCCTGCAGAGGCCAGCCTGTTCCCTTCGAAGGCTACCCAGGCTCTGAGGGTCATCCAAGGCTAAGCCTCACTATAAATACTGGGCTTCCTGAGGGGATTACCTGGGCTCTACTTCCCTGGGCTGTCCCCTCCCTGGCTCAGCTGATCCTTCTCAGGGCCCATGATTCCTTCTGACCTCTTATCACCTCTGCCAGGTGGGTCATGGCAGCTCACCTGCATTCCAGCTGTGAATGCTGGGGTAGGCAGGAGAAGAAAGACTCAAGTCTACATCTGGCCAAAGCGCCTTTGCAGCCTGGCTCTTGGGGCAGCATGCTCTGGTCCCTGCTCCTCCCTCCTGGAGTTTGTTCTTCACACCATGCCAGAGCAAGCCCAGACTTGTCCTCAGCTGGTACTTCTGAGAGAGGACACTGTTGGTCCCATCCCAGAGCAAGGGATGAAGCTTGGTAACCAAGTGTGGAAATAGCTGGGGGATTGCTGCATGTAAATATAGGGCCATCTCCTGGCTTGGGTAGATTATCTTGGGAAATCTCTGCTCCCCTTGGCAAATCTCAGGCTTGGTAGCACATCCCAGGGGTACAGTTACACCAGTCCCCAAAACCACAGGAAGGCTCTTTTGGGGTTTGAGAACAAGAGGCGAGGACTGTCTGACCTTTGCCCCTGTAGACCTCTCCCCTGCCGCCCCCACCCAGTTCCCTGTGTGTCTGTACAGTCCATTCTCAGCTTAGCAGATGTTGCTGCAAACCTGCTCCAGCCGGTGTGCAGAGGGAAGCGGCCAGGGCCTGGGTCTTCCCTGACTTCTGAGAATCTGCCCTTCTGCAGAGTCATTCTGAGTTGAGCAGTGTGAGTCAGGTGAAGTGAGTACACAAACACACACTCACAGACACACCAGCTCCGGGCAACTTGGAAAGACCTTTAGTGTTCTCTCCCACTCTTTCGGTGCCTCACTTGGGGGTGATAGCGCCAGACACCATTCATTACTGAGACCAAACCACAGCGTCCACCATCATTATCCTCCTCCAGCCCAGACGCGGTGCCCTTTGCTCTCCCCCTTCCTGCCTAAATCAGCTCCTGGCAGCAACTCTGGAGACCATGTGTTGAGCTAATTTATGCTAAGGTGTACTGCAGCTTGCTGTTTCCACTTCTGCCTTGCTGTTTACATATAGGCTCTTAAATCAGAGTCAGTGTATACCCCAGCCCAGTCCCTAGTACTAGGACGTGGGGCCCTGTGAATCTGCCTCACCCCCTACCCCTTTGTGCTGGGAGTGGAACCCAGCCAGGGCTTCATGAATTCTAAGTATAGACTCTACTGCTGAGCTATACTCCAGTCCATCAATCTACCTTTTTTTTTTTGCAGGTCTGGGGATGGAACACAGGGGTATTCGACCTCCGAGCTACACTCCCTGCCCTATTTTTTTATTCTTTATTTTGGAACAGGGTCTTACTTAGTTGCAGAGGGCCTCACTAAGTAGCTGAGGCTGTCTACGAGCCGCGATCCTCCGGTCTCAACCTCCCGAATGCTGGGATTACAAGCGTGCACCACCACGCCCGGCTTAAATCTACCTTTTTGTTGTTTGGTACTGGGACTGAACTCAGGTGCATTCTACCTCCGAACTATACACCCAGACAATTTTTTTTTTTTTTTTTTTTTTTTTTGCGGTACTGGGGATGGAACCCAGGGGCATTCTACCTCCAAGATATACCCCAGCCCTATTTTTTAATTCTTTTTATTGAAACAGGGTCTTACTGAGTTGCAAAGGGCCTTGCTAAGTAGCTGAGAACCGTGATTCTCCTCTCAGCCTCCCAAATGCTGGATTACAAGCATGTGCCACCACACCTGGCCTTACCCCAGCCATTTTTATTTTTTATTTTGAAACAGGGTCTCGCTAGGTTGTTGAGGGTCTAAGTTTCTGAGACTGGCCTTGAACCTGCAATCCTCCTGTCTTGGCCTCCCAAGTACTAGAATTACAAGCATGCGCTACTACGCCTTTTGAAGCTCCTGAGGAGACTCTAATGCAAGAGATGTGGGCAATCCTTTTGAGCCTCTGCCTCTGTAGACAGACATAGGCATTTTCTGCTCAATTATAAGTTCCTTTTGTTGTTCCCTGTCTGCCACAATCACAGAAACGCATGATTTCTGTTGGTGTTTTGCCTCATTACCTCCCTGTGCAATGGTGTACCTTACTCCTCGCATTATCTTTTGTTTTTAAAATCTCTTTTGTCTGCTTTGTCTGCTTCATTAAAAACAGTGACGATTTCTGTTACTCTGCCTTTGACTAAAGCTTATCTAGAACAGATTGAGCCCCAAGTCGATGCCACTAGATGCTTGTGCTGCTGAATCCAGCAGAGCTGCCCTGGGCCTGGACAAAGCCTCTCAGTTGCCGGCGACTGAAATCCGAGAGCTGCAGGACTTGGGCTTCCTGGTTCACAGCCACCAACCCCCTCACTTGGTTTCCCAAGCTCTTCCTGCCTTTCTGTGACTGCTCCCTAGAATCCCATGAATCCTCTTTCCTTATCACCAACTTTGATTACTCTTATTACTATGGCAGTAAGTTCTCATTGTGGAAAATAGAAGCCAAAAAATAGTTGGTAACTGCCAATGGTTGGTAATAGATACAACTACTGTTAATATTTTGGTATAAATTATTCTCGGCTTTTTTTGTGTGTGTGGTACTAGGGATGGAACCCAGGGACATTCGACCTCTGAGCTACGCCCTCAGCTCTATTTTTTATTCTTTATTTTGAAACAGGGTCTCACTGAGTTGCAAAGGGCCTCACTAAGTAGCTGAGGCTGTCCCAGAACCCAGATCCTCCAGTCTCAGCCTCCCAAATGCTGGGATTACAAGCATGCGCCACCACGCCCGGTTTAGACTTGTTATTTTTTGAAACAGGGTCTCACTGAGTTGTGAAGGACCTCACTAAGTAACTGAGGCTGTCCCCAAACCACAATCCTCCTGTCTCAGCCTCCCGAATGCTGGGATTACAAGTGTGCACCACCATGCCTGGCTTCATGTATACCTTTTGTAGGCCTTTTGTTTTTATTGTTGTTTGAGAAGGTGAATTGCTATGACTTCCAGGCTGGCCTTGAATTTGTAATCCTACCTTAGCCTCCCAGGTAGCTGGGATTGCAGGTATATACCAGTGCACCCAGATTATTATGCATACATTTTTAGAAACAGAAGCTGGAGCACAGAAAACTCAACTGTTCTGGAACCTTCTCTCAGTGTCCTGTGACATTCCCAGTGTTATTCTGTGCCCTTCCTTACTATCACAAAGCGGCTGCCACTAGGGCTTCTTACAGGTACAAATTTTTTTTTTTTTTTTTTTTTTTTGGTGGTACTGGGGGTGGAACCCAGAGGCTTTCTACCCCTGGGCTATACTCCCATACCGTTTTTATTTGGAAACAGGGTCTCACTAAGTTGCTGAAAACCTCACTAAGTAGCTGAGGCTGGCTTCGAACCTGTGCGATCCTCCTGTCTCAGCCTCCCAAGCACGGGGATTACAAGCGTGCACCACCACGCCGGCTACAGGTACAAATTTTATTTTGACTTTTTCCTAATGGTGTTTCTACTCTCCCTGCTTGAAACCTTTCTGAATTAAACAGCTTTGTAGATAAGTCTTCATCATATGCTTGGATTGTTTTCATAGAATAAATTCTTAGAAACCAAATAATTGAGCAAAGGGATGCATGATTTTAAGTTTTTTTGGTATTATACCAAATGTTCCCCTTTAGGTTTTACCAATTTGTGCATCATGTGAGTGTTCACATCCTTTCCAATGTCAATTTTTTGTTCAAATTTCTATTATATATATATATATATATATATATATATATATTTTTTTTTTTTTTTTTCCCTTTGCTGTACTAGGAATGGAACCCAGGGGCATTCTACCTCCGAGCTACACCCTCAGCCCTATTTTTTATTCTTTGTTTTGAAACAGGGTCTCACTGAGTTGCAGAGGGCCTCACTAAATAGATGAGACTGAAAACCTGGATCCTCCTGTTTCAGCCTCCCAAATGCTTAGATTATAAGCGTGCACCACCACGCCCAGGTTCCTATAAAATATATTTAAGTAACAAATTAAAATGGTCTCATCAATTTGCATAAATGCTGAGATGAAAAGCTTCTTTTTCTATTTCTGACTGAGTCTCTGCCTAAGATTGTATGCACCCGTGTGTGAGCTCAGACCTTGGGGCATGTCTCCTGTGAGTCCTCAGCTCTGGGCCTGGAGAACACAATGTTGGGTATTTTTCTGCTGCATTCCACCCTACTGGTAAAGGGATCCAACCCTGGGCAGAGAGGTGCTGCGGCTGCCCTCTGCTGGCTCAGAAGTGCAATGATGCTGCAAAGGAGTCGCCTGGCTCCTGGTGTTTTCCTAGGTGAACTTTGCTTTCCCTGCCCACCACCAACACCCCTTACTATGATCCTCCACCAAAAATGTTCTGCATGAAGGGGGAAGGATTCTTAAAAGCTATATCCTGGGTCACTGAGAATGCTGTTCATACATGGAAAGGCTGGCTCGCAGCGTAGGTCTGCGGATGAGAAGTACATACGTGACCGTTTGGAAAGCTAGCTGTTTCAGGTCACCCTGAAGGCTACTTCAGGGGGAACTCAGAGGTGACTACATTGAACGTGGAGACCATGCAGCCATGTTTGTTTGTTTTGTGGCCATGTGTATGTATTTTTTTTTTTTTTTTTTTTGGTTTTGTTGTTTTTTTTTTTTTGCGGGTCTGGTGATGGAACCCAGGGGCATTTGATCTCCGAGCTACACCTCCTGCCCTATTTTTTATTTTTTATTTTGAAACTGGGTCTCACTGAATTGCAAAGAGCCTCACTAAGTAGCTGAGGCTGTCTGCGAACTGCGATCCTCCGGTCTCAGCCTCTCAAATGCTGGGATTACAAGTGTGCACCACCACACCCAGCTTCCATGTTTATTTTTAGATCAGACTTTTAGTTAGAGAGAGAGATGTACATACACATAGAGCACAGGTGTCCTTGGGGTCACAGGCCAGCAGCCTCAGTTGTCTGAAACAGAACTTAAAGTTGAATGTTTCAAGATGTCCCAAAGCCGTGTTTCTTCCATAGGAGCCTCCTTCTTAGACAGTGCTGATACTTAGCTGTACCCTTTCTCAACCCTCAGCAGGTTAGGAATGCATTCACTAGGAGCAGCAGACAAAATGAGACACACTGGTCTCTATAGATGTGGGGAAACTAAAGAAACTAGCTCAAGAAATTAAAAGCTATTGCAATTAAAAAGCCACTGAAGCTAATTGTGGTGGCATACACCTGTAATCCCAGTACTTGGGAAGCTGAAACAAGAGGATCCAGGTTCAAGGACAGCCTCTACAGGGTTGTGAGACTCTAGCAACCTATAAAGAATACCTGTTTCAAAACAAAAATAAAAAGGGCTAGTGGTGTAGGTTAGAGGTAGAGCCCATGGGTTCAATCTCCAGTGGGGGGAGGGGAAAAGGCCTTTGAATGGAGGGGCCACAGCCCAGGCTTCCAGAGAATGTCCCTGCCTAAAGGCTTTGACTCCTGAAGGACAAAGCTCTGATCAGGGAGAGAGAGATTAATACCAAAGAACCAAAAAGTAAGAGTCCAGAATCAGGAAGTATGCATACCTTTCCAGGCCTGTCACTCCCCAAGCCAGTCTCTTTCCCAGCAGGTGACTCCCAAATTCCTGGGAAATCTGTAAATCTTCCCTGTGCACTGTTAATTATCCTACCAGTAAATAGGTTAATTTTAAAAGATACAACATTTTGAGAAAGCTGTAGTTTAGGGGACTTTCCAGCATTGTGTATTGATCCAATACTGAGACCAGACCAGAGACCAGACCAGTTTAAGAATCCATAGACTGACCGAACCACCCCAAAGCTGTCTTGAGTGCACAGACTGATGTTATCCCTACTTTCCCATACCATCCCTCACTACGTTTCCTTTCAAAGAGGAGCTGGGCCAGGCCCAGGGCCAGGGTTTGGCGGTGGCTCATGCCTGTAATCCCAATACTTGAGAGGCTGAGATAGGAGGATCTTGGGTTTGAGGCCAGCCTTAGCAACTTAGGCCCTCGGCTTTTGTTTATTTTTCAAAATAAAAAATAAAATAGAGCTGGGAGATAGCTCATAAGTAGAATGCTTCTGAGTTCAATCTCTAGTAACACACACACATATTCTTTCTCTCTCTCTCTCTCTCTCTCTCTCTCTCTCTCTCCCCCTCTCTTCTCTCTCTCTCTCACTCATTCTCTCTCTCTCCCTCCCTCCCTTCCTCCCTCCCTCTGCCTCCAAAGAGCCAGAAGCCTAAAAAAAAAAAAAAAAAAAAAACCTCCAGGCCAAAGTTCACCAAAACAAAGTGCATGGACCAAATTGTTGTTCTCTGTTTCTTCAGTGCTCCTATCTGTCGTTCACACTTAACCTTTGAGCAATCTGCTTTGATTGTTGTGGTTGGCATGAGGAAGGGATTCTAGTTCATGTTTTCCTGTGCGGAGAACCCTCTCATCAGCAATGTTCTTTCTCCTCTACGCAAGTTTCCACGTGTGCCAGGTCTGTTTCTTAGCTGGCCACGTAGAAGATTGATCTTTGGCAAAGAATGAGGAGGAGTTCCCAGAGACTGGGTGAGGTCAGCTCAGGACCAGCAGGGTCCTTGACATTCCTAAGGGGAAGGAATTTCAGCACCTGTCAGTAGAGACACAGAAATGTATTGAGGAAAGCAAGGAATGCATGTTGAAGGCAGCCATCTTGAGGATGAGAGGCACACTTTGGGGTTCCCAGCTCCTCTGTGAAAGGAGATTTGGCGAGGGGTGATACGGAAAGGTATGTAAAGGACATCAGCCTGGTGATCTCAAGACACTTTATGGTGGTTTGGTGATTCTCAGGATTCTTAGGCTGATGTGGTCTCTAATATCTGATCAGTTGGTAATGCTAAACAGTCTCTTAAATTAAAGCTTTCTCAAAATGTCCTTCTTCCTTTGCTTAATTGGTGGGCTAGTAGTACACAAGGTAGATATACAGATTTCCCGGGAATTTGGGAGTGACAAGCCTGGGAAAGTATAGAGAACTTTTTTTGTTGTGTGTGACACTAGGGATTAAACCCAGGAGCATTCAACCTCTGATTTTTTTTTTACCTCTGGTTTTATTTCTTACTTGTAAACAAGGTCTCTAAGTTGCAGAGGGCCTCACTAGGTAGCTGAGGCTGGCCAGGAGCCTGCAATCCTTCTGTCTCAGCCTCCCAAGTACTAGAATTAGCATACACTACCACACCCAGCTCTATATAGAACTTTAAATGAAATTATATTTCCTTGTCTTTCCTTTATATCTTCTTTCTACCAATTTCTAAAAATTTATTTTATTCTAGCTCAGGCTATTTTATTCCGTTTTGTTGACCTATATGTCTGTCCTGATCCAGTAGTCTGAGAACAGATTTTTTTTTGTGTGTGTAGACTGGGGATTGAACTCAGGGGCTCTTTACCTCTACTTCTGAGCTATACCTCCAGACCTATTTTATTTTTTTTATTTTGAAACAGAGTCTTACTAACTTGCTAAGGGCCTTGACAAGTTTTTGAGGCTGGCTTTGAACCTGCAATCCTGTCTCAGCCTCCCAAGTATAGAAATTACAGGCATGCGCCACCACCCCTGGCTCTGATTTTAGCTTTATAATTAGCATTGCAGAAATTCTCCTTTTCTTTAGTAGATAGTATCTTTGCTCTTTTTTTTTTTTTTCCCCCAGTACTGGGGAAGGAACCCAGGGGTATTCTACCTCTGAGCTATTTTTTATTCTTTGTTTTGAAACAGGATCTCACTGAGTTGCAGAGACTCACTAAGTAGCTGAGGCTGTCTGTGAACCGTGATCCTCCTGTCTCAGCCTCTCGAATGCTGGGGTTACAGGCATGCACCACCACATCCGGTCTCTTTGCTCTTTTATATACATTTTAGTATCAAACTTGCTAGGTTCCTTGGAAATAAACTCCCAGTTAGGAATTTTATTGGAATTACATTAAACTTATAGATCAGTTTAGGAAAGAATTACTATCTTTATGAATTATTTGAATGTTGCTTCCTCTCTATTCTTTCCATTATATCTTTCTGCAAATTTTGATTTAAGATGTTAGACCATCTATGTTTTATTTTTTTATTTTATTTTATTTTAGTTTAGTTTTTGGTGGTACTGGGGTTCCTGGAAGCCCATCTACCTCTGGGCTACACTCCCAGACCTATTTTTACATTTTTTATTTGGAAACAGGGTCTCCTAAGCCAGCGCGTGCGGCTGGCTTCGGACCTGCGCAATCCTCCTGTCTGCCTTCCAAGCACGGGGATTACAAACATGCGCCACCATCCCCGGCTGACCATCTAAATTTTAAATGTTATATTTTTGGTTTCTAGATGTTCTGTATGGTTCTTTATTGTGCATGTATGGTAGAGGCATTTGAATCCAGAGGCATTCTATTTCTAAGCTATACCCCCAGACCAATTTTTATTTCTTATTTGGAAACAGTGTCTCACTAGGTTACTGAGAGCTTCACTAAATTGCTGAGGCTGTCCTTGAACCTGCAATTCTCCTGTCTTAGCCTCCTAAGTACTAGAATTACAAGCATGCCCCACCATGCCCAGCTCTATGGTTCTTTAAAATCTTTTGGTTATTCTTTATAGTCTCTTATCCTAATTCGTGTGTGTGTGTGTGTGTGTGTGTGTGTGTGTGTGTTTTGCTGGGGATTGAACTGAGGAGTATTCTACCTCTGAGCTACCCCCCACCCCCATTATTTTTATTTATTTATTTTTATTTGGAAACAGGGTCTCACTAAGTTAATGTGAGCCTCTAAGTAGCTGAGGCTGGCTTCAAACCTGCAATCTTCCTGTCTTCAGCCTCTCAAGTACTGGAATTACAGGCACGTGCCACCACTCTCAGTCTCCTAATTAATATTCTTAAGACTCTCTTATTTTACGAACTTAGTATTTTGTAGTCTGCCTGGTTCTTCTGTCAACCGCTTTTGCTGACTCTGGTTTAAATGTTTCATTCCTTGGAACATTGTGATTTTTTTTAATCTGACATTATTTATTTTCCTTGAAACTTTACTTCAGGTATTTTTTGATGCTTGGATTGAAGTTGTTTGCCTTCAAAGAGGGTTTTCATTTCCTTCTGCCAAGCCCAGAAGCTTTTAGTTGAATGTTTGGCCTCAGTTCTCTGCCCACACAGGTAGCTGTGAACTCAGAGGGCAAGCCCTACCTCAGGCAAATCATTTAATCTTTCTAATCCTATCATCTGTGAAACACCAATAGTAGTACCTACCTCTAAGGCTACTGGGATATTCAAATAGGAGAGTATAGAAATAACACTAGCATGTCTCCAAACAGTTGGGGATCAGTGGGTTCTGTTCTCTCTCACCAAGTAGTCCCCTCTGGCCCAAGCCAGTGGGAGAGCCTGGCGGCAGCCCCAGCCTCACATACAATGGGAGCTGTGAGTGTAGTCCTGGCTCCTGGGAATCCTCTGCCTTCAGCCTAGAGATGACTGCACCGTTCAATGCCATCTCTGTCCTCACCCCTGACCATAGTCTGGGGTGTCTTGGAAGTCACTTGGATCTGGATAACAAGAAAAATAGCATTTGACATAAATGTTTTCTTCACATGCTGCAGGAATTGGTTGATTATGATTTAAGAAAAATTCTTGGGTTGGGCTGAAGGTGTAGCTCAGTGGTAGGGCAGCTGCCTAGCAGGTGTGAGGCTCTGGTTCCAGTCCCAGCACCATGCAAACAAACAACAAACTCTTTATAATTATCTTATTATATTAGTAACAAGACATTCAAATTTTTTATAATTTTAATCATATAGAAGTTGACAGTAATATAAAAGATGAGACAAAAAGAACGTTGTATATTGGTATAAAAATCTTAAGCCCTTTCTAGGATATAAAGGAATAAATTTAATAGGGTAAACTGAAAACTATATTGAGAAATACAGGGAAAGGGACGCAGGAAAGACTATTTAGGCATCAACAGTAGTTATGCCTGAATGGTGGAATTCTGAGTAATCTCCACCCTTGAGTAGCAGCGTGGTAAAAACTATGTTCTGAAGCTGGGTTTTGAACTCAGAAAGTTGGCACCGATGTGGCCTTAGACAGATGACAAACTCTCTGGGTCTTATTTTATTTATCTGTTGGGTTGTTTGTTTGTTTGTTGTGGTACTGGGAGTGGACCCAGGGGCATTCTACCTTTGAGCTACACCCCCAGCCCAATTTATTATTCTTTATTTTGAAACAGGGCCTCACTAAGTAGCTGAGGCTGACCATGAACCTGAGATCCTCCTGTCTCAGCTTCCCAAGTGCTGGGATTACAAGCTTGGTCCACCACTCCCAGTTGTTGGGTTGTTTTAAAGATCTTATTTCTCCTGTCATACCTCAAAATAAGTAATGATGGCTAGGGATGTAGCTCAGTGGTAGAGCCTTGCTGGCACGCTTGAGACCTGAGGTTCCATCCCAAAGTCAAGTGCCTACCTTGTGACCCGGCACGTGTCGGCTCTGTAAATAGTGGCAGTTGCTATTTAGCACATTTACCTTCTTTCCAGATTTCTTTTATGCCGAACATACATTACTTTATAATCAAAGAAAGAGTAAAATTTAAACTTCAACACAATAAAAGTTGTACAGAGGAGTTGAATATAGTGGTGTACACTTATAATCCCAGTACTTATTAGCTTGAGACAGGAGGATCATAGGTTCACAACCAGTCTCAGCTACTGAGTGAGGCCCTTCACAATTTAGTGAGACGTGTTTCAAAATAAAAAATTGGGCTGGGGTGTAGCTCGAAGGTAGAATGCCCCTGGGTTCAATCCCTAGCTTCACCACAAACAAAAAGTTGTACAGACAGTCCCCAGCTTAAGGTTCTTCAACTTTCTGAGGCAAAAGCAATACATATTCAGTAAAAACCACGCCTTGAGTTTTTGGATTTGGTCTTTTCCCAGCTCAGGTGACATGCAGTGGGTCATGTTCTTTTTTTTTTTCTTTTTTTTTTTTTTTTTTTTTTGTGGTACTGAGGGTGGAACCCAGGGGCTTTTCTACCTCCGGGCTATACTCTCAGACCTATTTTATATTTTATTTGGAAACAGGGTCTCACTAAGTTGCTGAGAGACTCATAAGTAGCTGAGGCTGGCTTCGAACTTGTGCGATCCTCCTGTCTCTGCCTCCCAAGTGCTGGGATTTCAAGCGTGCACCACCATGCCCGGCTCTTTTTTTTTTTTTTTTGGTACTGAGGGTGGAATCCAGGGGCTTTTCTACCTTCGGGCTATACTCCAAGACCTATTTTATACTTTATTTGGAAACAGGGTCTCACTAAGTTGCTGAGAGCCCTACTAAGTAGCTGAGGCTGGCTTCGAACCTGTGTGCTCCTCCTGTCTCAGCCTCCCAAGGGCTTGGATTACAAGCGTGCGCCACCACGCCCAGCTGTGGGTCTTGTTCTTGATACTGGTTGGTGGCAGCTCCTAGTGGACCACCAGTTGTGGGGGGACACAGTTGGTCCTAGACAGTGTGTTGCTAAGCTCTGGTGTTCACCAAGTTAGGGGTACTAAATGCATTTTTTTTTTATTTTGATGGTACTGGGGTTCCTGGAAACCCTTCTACCTCCGGGCTACACTCCCAGACCTATTTTATATATTTTTAAAATTTGGAAACAGGGTCTCCTAAGCCAGCGAGGCTGGCTTCAAACCTGTGCGATCCTCCTGTCTCTGCCTCCCAAGTGTGGGGATTACAAGCGTGCACCACCACGCCTGGCTTAATAAATGTATTTTGACTTGGCATATTTTCAACTTAAGACAGATTTATTGGTACATAACCTCATTGCAAGTTGAAAAGCATCTGTGTATAATTTGGTGACAATATTATTTTACATCCTTAAGTTGGGTTTCCAGACTCTTCCCTGCTATTAAGAAAGGGTCCCAGAGACCTAAATACCAAAGAGCCAGTGAGCAGGGTGCTGGGCAGTAAGGGGCAGGGAGAGAGTAGATTGCAGCCCATGTGGCTGTAGAGATGCTGAGCCTCTCCCTCTGAACCTGTCCAGGACGCAATGAGCCCCTGAAGAAGGAGCGGCTCAAGTGGAAGAGTGACTACCCCATGACGGACGGGCAGCTGCGCAGCAAGCGGGATGAGTTCTGGGACACAGCGCCTGCCTTCGAGGGCCGCAAGGAGATCTGGGACGCCCTCAAGGCCGCCGCCTACGCTGCGGAGGCCAACGACCATGAGCTGGCTCAGGCCATCCTCGATGGAGCCAGCATCACTCTGCCTCATGGTGAGCAGGCAGGACCGGGGCTTTATACCAGCTGGAGCTGGTGGCACCCACAGCTTATCAGTGGGGTCAGCCAGTGGCTAGCTGCGCATTAGGACTTTTTATTCCAGCTGCTGGAGACAGGGGAGTATGTGTGTGTGGCTATTTACTTGTTTACTCAAGCAGTCCTTTTGGAGCATGGATCAGGAAGAGAGAAAGAAGCGCAAGACACAGTCTCCACTTGCCTAATGAGGTGACAGACAGTGAACGTGCAAGCCAAAGACTTACTCAGGGCAGTTTTGGGTCCCAGAACATTTGAGGCACCAATCCGTTGGGTCATTTATGTTGGGCACTGAACTGGAAGCTTCTGCTACGTCATCTCATTTAGGTTCACAGCAGCCTATGGGCTGTGAAAAGCAGAGCGTAAGGGTGGAACTACAGAGTCACAGACCAGGCCTCAATGTTATTGTTTCTCAGCTTGTGACCTTTCCCAGCTGTGCGACCTTGAGCAAGGCTCTTCTCACATTAGAGCCTGAGCACTTTGCAAATGTAAAGGGACACAGCTGTTAGGATTCAGCAAGATGTGCATAACATCAGCTAGTCCAGTCTCAGCACTAAAGAGGTGTCCAAAGCTTCTAAAATGTGCTTCTACTGTGTTGCACCAGTAAGGAGACTGAGACCAGCACCCCACACGGGTGCATGGCAGAGTTGGAAGCACAAATGAAAAGTTTAGTGATGTGCTAGAACCAACTGAGCTAGGGACTACCTGTTGGAGCCAGGAGCCAGCCTTAGGCCTCCCTTACTCCAGCCCTGTGTTCCTTTGGTCATAACGCTGTCCAAGGGAGACCTGACAAGTGTGAGCCTGGGACTGTGGGGTGGCCATGGTGGATGTATTGATTTGCTTAGACTGCTATTACAAGGTACCACAGACTAGATGTCTTTTTTTTTTTAAATATACTGAGGATTGAACCCAGGGGCATTCCACCTCCAAGCCATAACCCTGGCCCTTTTGTTTTGTTTTTGAAACAAAGTCTTGCTAGGTTGCTGAGAATCTTGCTAAATTGCTGAGACTGGCCTCAAAACTGTGATCCTTCCATCTCAAGTCTCCCAAGTATTCGGATTACAGGCATACGCCATGTCTGGCTTCATGCGCCATGAACTGTGAGGAAGTATATGTTCCTCACAGTTCTGGGGCTGGAAATCCAAGGCATGGTGCTGGCTGGTCTAGATTCCTGTGAGGATGCTCTTCCTGTCTTTTTTTTTTTTTTTTTTTTTTTTTTTTTTTTTTTTTTGCAGGTCTGGGGATGGAACCCAGGGGTATTCAACCTCCAAGCTACACCCCCTGCCCTATTTTTTATTCTTTATTTTGAAACAGGGTCTCAGTAAGTTGTGGAGGGCCTCACTGAGTAGCCAAGGCGTCCGCGAACCGGGTGGTCTCAGCCTCCCAAATGCTGGGATTATAAGCATGGCCACCATGCCCGGCTTCCTGTCTTGCAGATGGCCGCCTTCTTGCTGTGTCTTCACATGGTGGAAAGAGGAAGAGAGAGAGCGCTCTGCTGCCTCTTCTCATAAAGCAATAATCCTGTCAGATCAGGGCCCTTTCTCACAACCTCATTTAGCCAGAGTTACTTCCGTAGACTCCATCTCCAAATAGAGCCACACTAAGGGCTGGAGTTTCAGCTTGAACAGTGGGGGACACGAGCACTCTGTCACAGAAGTGAGTCTCCAAGCCAGCACTGACCACTCTGCCTTTCGCACAGGCACCCTCTGTGAATGCTACGACGAGCTGGGCAATCGCTACCAGCTGCCCATCTACTGCCTCTCACCACCCGTGAACCTGCTGCTGGAGCACACCGAGGAGGAGAGCCTGGAGCCCCCAGAACCCACGCCCGGCGTGCGCCGTGAGTTCCCGCTGAAGGTGCGCCTCTCCACGGGCAAGGACGTGAGGATCAGTGCCAGCCTGCCTGACACTGTGGGGCAGCTCAAGAGGCAGCTGCATGCCCAGGAGGGCATCGAGCCGTCCTGGCAAAGATGGTTCTTCTCCGGAAAACTGCTCACAGACCGCACACGGCTCCAGGAAACCAAGATCCAGAAAGATTTCGTCATCCAGGTCATCATCAACCAACCCCCACCACCCCAGGACTGATGGGCCCACAGGCTTGTGGGAAGACAGGCCGTGGGGGGCCTCTGCAGGGCTGAGGCCCCGGCCCGGAGCTCCGGGCCCACCCTGCTGCTGCCTTCGAGTGCTGTTGTTCTCTTCAGGGGCATGGCCCTGCTCTATGGTTCTGAGTGAGCTGTGAAGGGACCCTGCCTCTCAGTGCCTGGCACTGGGGGAGCAGTGCTGCCACACACAGGCCTTGCCAACCTTGTCAGAGAAAAGGCAGCCCGGGGCCTGGAGGCCGCAGAGCCCAGATCTGTCTTCTGGTGCCGCGCTGCACTCACTCCGGTTTTCTGCTCAGGGTCGGGAAGCAGCTGCTGTCTCCCTCCTCTGCCCTGGGCATGGCGCCAGTCCCCTGGAGGGGCGGGAAGCACCAGTCAGCCCAGGGTTCAGGGAGCCTGAGGCAGGCGGCCCTCTGCCTCTCCCTGCCCACAGCACAATCGGCAGAGGAGACAGGTGGCCGGAGGGCTGGGCTTTGTGGCAGGGGTCTGCACAGGGCCATCTCCTAGCTGTAACCCAAACTGGAGGGGTCTGCAGCTGGCCATGGCCCTACAGCAGGTCCTTGTGTACAGACATATCTGCATATTTATCAATAAAGCCTTTTGCTCCTTCTCTGTTGCCTGGCGTCTGTCTGCCTTGGAGTTTTGCAGTGCAGTGGAGCCCCAAAGCTCCTGCTGTTCTGGGGACAGGTGGGCACAGCCTTTCCAGCTGCATTGGTGCGCAAAGCACACAGACCAGAACCTCTAGCCTTCTGGCCCTAATTCTGATTCCTCTTGTATTCTTGTGAGCCCTGAGGAGAAGCCACTTAACCTCTGGACCCATGTGGCTTTTCTTGAAAGTGGAGGTAAATGCCTGTCCCGCTTTTCCTAACAGTTGCTGGGAGGATTAAAAGAGAAAACAGATGTGAATATGCCTTGAAGGCAGAGCCACACCCCAGGACTGTGGCTTGAGTTGCTGCTGGTCTGTTCCTATCGCAGGAGGGGGCTGGCTTCAGGCTCCATCCCAGCAAGCCAAGCCCTTCTAGTGAGGTATACATGGAAATCCTGAAGATGCTGTGCCCGTGTGGGTATCAAAGCAGAATTTCTGATAAATTTTTATTAGGAGCAGGTGCAGAGGTTTATGAACCAGAGAGAAGGAACCAGTTCCTTGTGTCTTTAAGGGAATGCGTGCCCTGGGCAGAGGGAAGTCCCAAGGCTATTTAGCTAAGGCAGGCCCTGGAGCATTACAGAAGTACAGAGCCAGGAATCTCCAGTTCCCTGGAAGGTTAAGCCTGCATCATGATGACCCACAGCTCAAGCCTGTGAGTTCCAGGTGTGGAGCTGAGCTGGTGCAGTCTGCTTATCCTCAGTTGGGAGTGTTATTCACTGTCAGCATGGCCAGCCTACAGTCAAGATCACCTGTCCTTAACTGGCTTTGGTGTTGCACTCTGGCTTCCTGATACGCTTCTCTTTAAGCAACCCTGCAAGTCCTGCAGAAGCCATTGAAGAAAAAGATGAATTTGGTCCATCCACGACTAATGTACACATGGTACAATGCAGTGATGAATCACTAGGGGGTGCTGTGGGTCCCCGAAGAGGCAAAGGCCCACAGGAGTTGCAATCAGAGGGAAGTAGCTGCCCTTACTCCACCCGGCCCTGGCACTCTGGCCTGCATGAGCCAGAGTGTGCCTTCTCACAGCCAGCAGAGCCTGTTTCCAGGACCACCTAGGGGGAACAGGCCTGTCTTGGGTACCCATGTTTGGGTTTCAGGCCTGTTGGACAGGGTTTTCAAATATCCAGCAGGTGGTACTGCCATCCAGGCCAGAGGATGCAGCCAGAGGGGTCCTGTGTGCAGCCCCCCTGCCCTGGCTAAGGCCCAGCTGGTCCAAAGCACTCAGGACAGAGACTAAACAAGCTCCTTTACAGAGCCCTGCTCTTGGGGTGCTGTGCCCTCTGGCTCCCTCCCCTGCTCCCTGGGGCTGCCCGAGGTGAAGGTGACAGGTGGGGGAGGCAGGTGGAGAATTGGGCCAGTGAGCTCATGGCAAAGGCGTCCAGCAGGCGGGGTGGATGTTCTGCCTATAAAGCCCCCATGCCCTCTGGCCTGCAGAGGTGGTCATGGACAGCACCATGGAGGGTTCTGAGGCGGTGCAGAGGGCCACGGCGCTCATCGAGCAGCGGCTGGCACAGGAGGAGGAGAGTGAGGTAGGAGCAAGGGTCTGGGGGCCCAAGGGGCATCTGGGAAATCCACCTCTGCTTTCATGGAAAGGGAGAGCCTGGTTGTCACACAGTAGGTTGGGTGGTTGGCCCAGCTGGCCCCCTCCTGCTCTAGGGTGCTCCTGACAGAGGGGATTGCTGGTGGTGAGAGACTGGGGCTTCAGCCCCCAAAATTGAGAGCCAGTTTGGGAGAAGTTTTGGAGGAGGGAGCTGAGCTTCCCAAGACTCTGCCCACCCACCTGGGCTTCAGGAGACAGGCCAGGCTGTGCAGGGCAGACAGCTGGGCACTGCCTAGGAGTGCCGGGAATGTGTGGTCCTGAGAAGTCCTGCTGTGGCTGGAAGGCTGGGGCAGAAACAACTCCAGGGCTTGGTCACTGCAGGGGAATGAAGCCCAGTACTCAGCAAGGGAGGGCTGCTGAGAAGGAAGCAAGGTTTCCCCAGGACTGCAGCCACACTTGGGGTGGCTGGGGCAGCACAGCTGCATTTTTCTCAGGATAAGGAAATGGGGCAGGAGTGTTGGCCTGCCCTACTCTAAACTGCATTTATTCAGCCAAGAGCCCAGTTCTGAGAGGAATGGGAAGACCCATAAGGCCTAGACCCTGCCTTCTTCTCACTGACGCAGCATTCATTTTAGCCAGCACTCCTCAGCTACATAGCCAACTAAGAAACAAGGCAGAGGGAAGAAATGGTTAGATACAGATGTGAATTGGCAGCTGGCAGAGTCATCCCAGCTGTGGGCCTTCATGGACTACTTGGGGGGCAGATGATACTCGAGCTGGTCCTTCAAGAGTGTTAAGTGGAGTAAGGACTGGGAGAGTATTCTAGGCTAAGGAAATGACAGTAGCTAAAGTCTTCACAAGTGAAAATGTGGCCGTAATCAGAAAGCCAGAGGAGGTGGCACTAAGGCTGGAAAGGGAAGCCAAGGACAAGCCAGAGAGAGCTATGGAAAAGATGCCTATTCTGTGGGCAGTGGGAGCCGCGAAATGTTGAGTGAGGGACAATGGCGCCGTCTGGCTTATTCAGAGAAGGCCACTCCGAGTCGTGAGAAGGACTTGCTGGATGGGGAAAGGCTAGCCCTAACAGGAATGGAAGGGAGGAGATAAGTCAGTTTAGAGGCAGGCACCATTCAAAAAAGGAAGTGTGGCTGAATGAGGGGGCGAGGAAGGAGGGAGCAGAACTCCAAGGGAAAAAGAGATGAGTGCAAATTCATCAAGGAAGAGCTGGGACAGAGCCTGCTGAGTCCTGGCTGGGGCATCCCTGGATCTCCGGGAATCCCGCTTCTCACTCCTCTGTGGCCATGTGCACGTGGCCGGCCAGTGCCAGGCAGGGGAGTCATAATGCTGTGTCATTCCTGGAGCGCTGCCACAGACACAGGAACCTTTAGCAAGGGACACAGAGCGTTCATTCATCCAGCAAATAGAGCTACAGGCCTATCCGGACACCAGGCGCCCTTGGAGCCAACCTTCCACCCAGTGCCTACTGCATGCCAGGCACTGGCAGGTACAGCTGTGCGCCTCTGTACCTGGCTGCATTCTCAAATTCAATCTGTACAACAGTCTATGAAATAAGGTGAGAGTTTTGTTTCATAAACTAACATCCAATTCAACACATATCTATTGCGTGCCTTCTGTGTAGCAGCCTATAAAGACAACTCTGAAGGAAGGGGTTGTATAGTCTGACCTGGATGGTCTTAGAGCCCATCCCAGCAGGGTTCTCAGAGTCTCTGGCTAGCCTGAGCCCCCTCCCTATGGTGGGGAAGGCAAAGGAGGGCTGAAGGCCAGCCCAGGGGCTGGAGCTCTTTTGTGGGGAGCATCCCAGGTTAGGTCAGTAAGTTGGGTACGTGGAGGACCCACTTCTCCTCAGCTGTCCTTCTGTCCCAGCACTCTCTAACCTCGCTCCCACCCATACAAGATGTGGGAGACAGGTTCAGGGATGCCAGCTCTTCACAAAGAATAAAGTAATCTGGGGAAACCAGAGCTGAAGCAGAGAAGACTTGGAAGGAAGTTCAACCAAATTATTACCATCAGAAGAAGGCGGCTACTTAGGCACCTCAGCTGGGAAGCCGAGAAGCCGCTGCTCTCATCCCTTCATGTCTCTGACAGCAGTAGTTTTCGGGCTCTAGATTTCACAGATCAGAACGTTACTGGCCAATCAAAAGTCAAGTCTGACACAGAGTTGTCAAATTTTTATATTGCCAAAACGGCCATTTAAAAATAACAGCTGGGCCTGGTGGTACATGCCTGTGATCCCAGCACTTGGGAAGTTGATTCAGGAGGATTGCAAGTTTGAGGACAGCCTTAGCAATATAGCCAGACTCAACAACCTAGTGAGGCCTTATTTCAAAACAAATAAAGCCAGGCGTGGTGGCACACACTTGTAATCCTAGTACTTGAAAGGCTGAGACAGGAAGATCGAAGGTTCGTAGCCAGCCTCAATTACTTAGTGAGGCTTCCACAACTTAGTGAAATCCTGTCTCAAAATACAGAATAAGGCCGGGCATGGTGGCGCACGCTTGTAATCCCCGTGCTTGGGAGGCAGAGACAGGAGGATCCCGCAGGTTCGAAGCCAGCCGCGCGCGTTGGCTTAGGAGACCCTGTTTCTAAATAAAAATGTAAAAATAGGTTTGGGAGTGTAGCCCGGAGGTAGAAGGGCTTCCAGGAACCCCAGTACCACCAAAAAAAAAAAAAAAAAAACAGAATAAAAAATAGGGCTGGTGGTGTTCAGAGGTAGATGCCCCTGGGTTCAATACTTAGTACCACAAAAAAAAATAATTAATTATAAAAAGTCCTTGAAATTGCCAAGAAGATCATTTAAAAATAAAAGCAGGGCATGATGGCACACACTTGAAATCTCAGGACCTGGAAGGCTGAAACAGAGAAGATCTCAGGTTCTGAGGCCAGTTCATGGTAACACAGCAAGATATTGTTTCAAAATAACAAAATAGGGCCAGGTTGTAGCTCAGTGGTAGGCAAAACTGGAGTGAGGGGTAACTGCCTAAAAAAAAAAAAAAAAAAAAAAAAGTTAAAAAGATGGAAAAGTCAAAGCCAGGCATGGTGGCACACACTTGTAATTCCAGTACTTGGGAAGGATGAGGCAGGAGGATTGCAGGTTTCAAAGCCAGCCTAAGCAACTTACCAGGCGCTAAGCAACTTAATGAGACCCTGTTTCCAAATAAAAAAATAATAGGGCTAGGGGTTGAGTTGGAGTTAGAATAACTCTGGGTTCCATCCTCAACAACAACACACACACACACACACACACACACACACACGTGTACTGAACATGTACAGGTTTTCCCCTGCCATGATTTCCTAAGCAAGAAAGCATAATTATTTAAAAAGCATTTACACTGCATTAAGTATTATAAGTAATCGGAAGATGGTTTTACAGTGTAAATGGAAGGATGTGTATAGCTCATATGCAAACACTGTGCCCTTTAACAAAGACCTGAGCATCTGCAGATTTTGGTATCTGTTGTGTTTGTGTCTTGGAACCTAACCCCTATGGATAGGAGAAACGACTTTGTATTTACTATCATGAAAACTCAGTCTGTGGCTTTCCATCTCCTTTGTCTGGGAACTGGGGCAATCAGGAAGCCAGGCTGGAATTGAGGCTGAGGAGATGAACTGTGGAACCTGCTGCCCCCTTCTGGGGCCCTCTCCAGGGATCCTGCCTTTGCCTGGGCTCTGAGGCACAGGAGGAGCCCTTGCAGGCGTGTCCTTGGGGTGGTTGGGGGAGAGACAACCAGTGCACCCATCCTGGAGACCATGACCTCTTGGCTCACCAGAAACTGCGTGGAGGAGCCGCCCCCGGGAAGCTGCCCATGGACACGCTGGTGCTGGAGGATGAGAAGCGTCTGGGCGCCCAGAACCGGGCTTTACAAAAGGTTCAGGTGAGTGCGGGAGAACCCAAAGTCTGTGCTGAGGGACCGGCCAGGCAAGTCGTGGCCTGGGCTCCTCCTCTGAGGCTCTGTGCCTCACGTGGTGCTCCCTGGCCTAGCAGCTCAGTTCCCACCCCCCCACCCCCCCACCCCCCACCGGGAACCCAGGAGCAGTGCAGAACTCTGCTCCACCAGACCTGCAGAATCAGACACCTGCCCCCCACCCCCGGGCAGCGCCGCCCCCTGTGTTTGCCATCTTGTCCCAGCAGGGGAATTGGACCTTGGCTCCTCTCTAGAAGGTCTCCCTACCCACTCCGGCTTAGCTCAGATTCTCCAAGTACTCCAAACTCTGGGGCCGAGTGTGGGGCTTGATGGGTCGTCCCCACTCAGGGCCAAGAGCGCGTGCGCAAGACATCCCTGGACCTGCGGCGGGAGATCATCGATGTGGGTGGGATCCAGAACCTCATCGAGCTCCGAAAAAAACGCAAGCAGAAGAAGCGCGAAGCCCTGGCTGCCGCCCAGGAGCCGCCTCCAGAGCCCGAGGAGATAGTAAGTCCTGGGGAGGACGCCTGTGTGGGCAGGGAGAAGCGAGGAGACCCCCACAAACCCGGCCGCCCTCCATGACTGGACTCTCACCCTGCAGACAGGCCCCGTGGATGAGGAGACATTCCTGAAAGCTGCCGTGGAAGGAAAAATGAAGGTCATTGAGAAGTTCCTAGCCGATGGGGGTTCAGCAGACACTTGCGATGAGGTGATGCCCCAGCCCGCACCTGCACCTGCTTCTCTTTCAGAATTGCCACCCCCTCTCTGCTCAGACCCTGCTTCAGCACATCTGTGGCCTTGTTTAAGAACAGCCATGGAAGCCAGGTGTGGTGGTGCATGCTTGTAATCCCAGCATTTGAGAAGCTGAGACAGGAGGATTGAGGTTCACAGACAGCCTCAGCTACTTCAGTGAGACCATGTTTCAAAATAAAGAAAAAATAGGGCTGGGGGTGTAGCTCGGAGGTAGAATGCTCCTGGGTTCCAACCCCAGTACTGCCCCCCCCCAAAAAAAAGAACAGCCATGGAAGCCTGGCATGGTGGTAGCAGTGCATGCCTGCAAACACAGTATCTGGGAGGCTGAAGCAGGAGGATTGCAGATTCTAGGCCAGCCTCAGCAATTTAGCAAGATCCTGTTTCAAATTTAAAAGGGGTGGGGGCTGTAATGCAGGTTGGAGGCAGAACACCCCTCTATTAAATCTCCAGTACAAAGAAAAAACAAAAGCAAAAATAACAACAGTCATAGAGTTGGGTGTGGTGGCAGTCACCTGTAATCCCAGTACTTGGGAGGCTGAGACAGGAGAATCACAGGTTTGCAGCCAGCCACAGCAACTTGGCAGGCCCACCACAACTTAGGGAGACCCTGTTTCAAAATAAAATAGACTGGGGTATAGCTCAGAGGTAGAATGCCCCTGGGTTCAATCCCCAGTAACACACACACACGCCATGGACATTCTGTGGGTGGATTAAGGGGTGTCAGATCCTTCTTCTACCTCTCCCCAACTTAAATCACCTCCAACGTAACAAATGTCACATGTTTCTTTAAGGAAGATGAAGAATGGCATCAAAGAGTTCAGGAGATTCGGCTCAACTCCCTAGCTTTGGGACCCACAGCTGGTCTTATCACCCCTCCAGGCCTGTTTCCTTCACTGTAACATGGCCAGCTCGCTTCGCTGTTATGATCAGATGCAGTATTAAGCCAGATGTGGTGGGGCACGCCTATAATCCTAGTACCTGGGAGGCTGACACACAAGGATCACAGGTTCAAGGCCAGCCTCAGAAATTTATTGAGGCCCTCAGCAAACTAGCAAGACCCTAATTCAAAATAAAAATAAAAAGGGTCGGGGGTAGCCGGGCGTGGTGGCGCACGCTTGTAATCCCCGTGCTTGGGAGGCGGAGACAGGAGGATCGCACAGGTTCGAAGCCAGCCGTGCTGGTGTAAGAGACCCTGTTTCAAAAATATAAAATAGGTCTGGGAGTGTAGCCCGGAGGTAGAAGGGCTTCCAGGAACCCCAGTACCACCAAAAAAAAAAAAAAAAAAAAAAGGGTTGGTGGTGCAGCTCAGAGGTAGAGGTAGAATGGTCCTGAGTTCAATCTCCAGTATCAAAAAGGAAAAGGAAAAAAGCAACCTTAGCATCTCAGTAAGTATTTACTGACTGAATGAAAGCATATGCTAGGATATGATATTTTTCTCATGATATAATCTCATACTTTTTTTGGGGGGGGGACAGTACTGGGGATTGAACCCAGTTGCATTGTACTTCCAAGCTCCAGCCCTTGTTTTTAGTCTATCTATTTATTTATTTATTTATTTATTGGTACTGTGTGTGTGTGTGTTGTACCTATGAGCTATACCCCCAGCCCTATTTTTTAGTCTTTTTATTTTTGAAACAGTGTCTCACAGAGTTGTAAAGGGCCTCACTAAGTAGCTGAGGCTGTCTGCAAACCGCAATCCTCCCGTCTCAGCCTCCCGAATGCTGGGATTACAAACATACACTACCACTCCCGGCTTCTCATACTTTCTTTTAAAAAATGTGTGTGTGTGTGTGTGTGTGTGTGTGTGTGTGTGTGTGTTGCTGAGGATTGAACCTAAGGCTTTGCTCATGCTAGGTAAGTCAGCCCCAGCCCCAGCCCCTATTTTTATTATTTTATTATGGTAAAATATATGATATATGCTGTTTTAATCATCATAATTCAGTGGCATTAATTACACTTACAATGTTGAACAACCATCACCACCATCTATGTAAGAAAAAAAAAAAGATTTCCATCATCATCCATCTTACTTTTTGTTCTCCCTGAAACTCCCTCTTGGTACGTCATGGGCTCTCACAGCCTGGGATTTAGCATACTGATGGTTATTACAGAATATTGACAGACACTACTCTTCAGCCTCCATGGTCTTAAGCCTTTTTGTCTGTCCAGGCACCTCCTATCTACTAGGTGCTGGAAGTACCAAATGAGAAACAGAGAAGGGTTGAGAGCTGTGGGAGAGTGCCCCAGGCCAGCTCACTGGTACACGGAAACACACTCACAGAGCCCACGTGAGTCCAAGGCAGGAAGCGGCTGCGCTGAAGTTGGAGAAAGCTCATTCCTTCCTTGAATCAGTGTGGCCTACTCGTTTGGGTTCTGCTCAGCATTCTGGAAACAGAGTCCAGCAAGACTCGGCCTGCCCCGAGATGCTCATAGTCAAAGGTCATCTGGGCCACTCTGGCCTAGAGGCTTCAAGGAAGGAACAGGGCTTGTGAGCTGCATCTTAAAGTCGTAGCAGATTTTGATCAAGCACTCAGAAAGTGAGGACAAAGCCGGGCATGGCGGTACACGCTTGTAATCCCAGTACTTGGGAGGGTGAGACAGGAGGATTGCAGGTTCTAGGACAGCCTCGGCTACTTAGTGCGGCCCTCTGCAACTTAGTGAGACCCTGTTTTAAAGAATGAAAAATAAGCCGGGAGTGGTGGCGGCACGCTTGTAATCCCAGCATTTGGGAGGCTGAGACCGGAGGATCGCGGTTCGCGGACAGCCTCAGCTACTTAGTGATGCCCTCTGCAACTCAGTGAGACCTGGTTTCAAAATAAAGAATAAAAAAAAATAGGGCAGGGGGTGTAGCTTGGAGGTTGAATGCCCCTGGGTTCCATCCCCAGACCCGCAAAAAAAAAAAAGAAGAATAAATAACCGGGCTGGGGGTATAGTTAGCTAGAGGTCGAATGCCCCTGGCTTCAATCCCCAGCACCATCAAAAAAAAAAAAAAAAAAGTGAGGACAAAAGAAACAGATGTGTGGTGTGCAAAAGCCGTGTTGGAAATGGGGTTCAGTGAGTGGGTCAGAGTCCCTGGGGCAGGGGCTCCAAGGCTGCTTGGGATATAGCACAGGGAGCAGGCAGAACAGGTGAGGACATAGGGACCCAGCACAGGGGTCAGAATGGGGCCCCGGCAAGGCCTGGGCCTCACGTGGGCGGGAGGTGGGCTTGGGCGGGGGTCAGAGGCCAAGTCTCACAGCCTCTCTGGGGACAGTTCCGTCGGACAGCGCTGCACCGAGCCTCCCTGGAGGGCCACATGGAGATCCTGGAGAAGCTTCTAGAGAGTGGGGCCACTGTGGACTTCCAGGATCGGGTGAGTGGGAGGGCAGGCGTTGGGTGGAAGAGGGGAGAGGTGGGTCCAGTACCAATAGATCCCCTCTCGTGACAACCTGGGCCAGTCTGGGGCACACTGGCTGCCCGGGGACTGGGCCGAGCTCTACTGGGCCGTGTGACACTGGGTAAGGCCGGGCTTTCCCTGAGCCTCCTCTGTAACTCTGCCTTGGACTAGACGGCCCCTGAGGGCTCTCGTGTTCCACTGCCCAGACACAGTGTCTCTGCCTATTCCCTGCACCCTTCCCCTGGGTGCACTCCTGCTTTCCCAGCTGGGCTCCTTTCCCCCAGGGCACTTTCTTCCCTGCAGCTCTGCAGTTAAGCCCCATCCTTTCTTCTAGCTGGACTGCACAGCCATGCACTGGGCCTGCCGTGGGGGCCACTTGGAGGTGGTGAAACTCCTGCAAAGCCGCGGAGCAGACACCAACGTGAGGGATAAGGTGAGGCAACGAAGCTCAGATGCAGTGGCTGGGGGAGGTGCAGGGACGAGGGGCCGGGAGCTCAGGAGGCAGGGGGGTCATGAGTAGCTGCAGGCCCTTGAGGGACCACCATCCAGGGATGGGACCAGGAAAGGTGGAGTAGAGGGGATGTGAGAAGACCTACTGTTTGGGGATCTGAGGCCCACTAGAAAAATGGATACAAGATGTGTTCATTTGTGCAATTCTTCATCATTCTTCTGTTTATCCATCCACCTATCCATCCATCCATTTATTCTAATTTTTTTGGTCCTGGAAATTGAACTCAGGGGCATTCTACCTCTAAGTTACAGGTCCAGTACTTTTTTTTTTTTAACAGGCCCTTGCTAAAGTTGCCGAGACTGGCCTCAAATCCTGCAATCCTCCCGTCTCAGCCTCTCAAGTGATAGGATTACAGGTGTGGGCTACTGCACCCCACTTCTGTTCATTTATTAATCCACCATCCTTCATTTCTTGCTTCAGGTGTAGCCTTGAACAAGGAAGTAACCATTTGAACCTCTGTTCCTCATTTATAGAGTTCTTGTATAGGTTAGATGGGAACATGTTTATAAATGAATTAGTTATCCAATATAAAGCTAATGCTTTGAAAGTTTTTGTCACACCTGTCACATAGTCATCTCTCAATAAATGTCACTTTATACTTTTTCAAAGAATAGTGGAGAGCTGGGCGTGGTGGCTCACGCTTGCAATCCCAGCATTCCAGGAGGCTGAGATCGGAGGATCAAGGTTCACGGATAGCCTCAGCTACTTAGTGAGGCCCTGTTTCAAAATAAAGAATAAAAAATAGGGCAGGGGGTAAAACAGGGCAGGGGGTATAGCTCAAAGGTCAAATGCCCGTGGGTTCCATCCCAGACCAAAAAAAAAAAAAAAAAGAATAGTGGACTAGGTGACTCAGCAGCATAGAACTTGCCTGCCATGGTTAAGGAAGGTCCTGGATTCAATCCCCAGCAGCTAATAATAACAATAAATAAGTGGAGGTAGCCAGGCATGGTGGCACATGCCTGTAATTCCAGTATTTGGGAGGCTGAGACAGGAGGATCACAGGTTTGAAGTCAGTCTTAGTAACCTAGCGAGACCCTGTTTCCAAATAAAAAATAAAAAGGTCTGAGGGGAGTGGGGTGTGTGGTGCATGCCTGTAATCCCAGTAGTTGGGAGGCTGAGATAGGAAGATTGAGGATTCAAGGCCAGATTCAGTAACTTATCAAGGCCCTCAGCAACTTAGTGTGACCTGTTTCAAAATAAAAATTAAAATGGGGGTGTGTAGCTCAGAGGTAGAATGCCCCTGGGTTCAATCTCCAGTACCACACACATATACACACACATACACACACATGTAAACAGTTGTTCACAGCTAGCTAAGAGAACCTTAGAAACCCTCAAGAGGTGGTGGTGTTTAAGACTTAGAGTTAGCCCAGTGGGTAGGATGGTGGGAGACCATGCCATCTCCTGCCCCTGTAGGGGTCAGGCCTTGGCACAAGGACTTGGGAGGAGGATCAAGCTGGAGTTAGGACAGCCCCCTCAGGGGACCACAGTCAGGGCCCCTCAAACAGCACTTCCTGCTCCCTCCCCACAGCTGCTGAGCACGCCCCTGCACGTGGCTGTCCGCACCGGGCACGCGGAGATTGTGGAACACTTTCTCTCCCTGGGCCTGGACATCAATGCCAGAGACAGAGTGAGTGCTGGCCCCGCCGGCTGGTGCCCCGGCAGCTTGTGGGTTCCCACAGATGAGCATCCTTCCCTCTGGGCTCCATGAGCAGGGTCTGTAGCCTACCTCCAGTCACCTGCTCCCCACGCACTGCCCCGAAGGGCCATGCTGAATGGTACTCTGTCACTAGGAAGGGGACAGCGCTCTGCACGATGCTGTGAGGCTCAACCGCTACAAAATCATCAAACTGCTGCTCCTGCATGGGGCTGACATGATGGCCAAGAACCTGGTAAGTCTGTTCCTTCCTGGCTGCAGTAAGGGGGCACCGTGGGTGTGTCTGGACCCCTGGGGCAGCCCTAGCTTAGGGACACATCATTGGCTATGGCCATCAGCAAAGTCACATATAGTTGACCTCTTCCAGAATGTCATTCCAACCACCTGGCTCCCCCAACTCCATGTGTGTAAATGTCCAAGGTAGAAGCAGGAGGGGTGGCAGAGACTTTCTGAAGACCCAGGGGAGGCCATGGGCATCCTAACATGCAGACCCAAGGAGGGCCAGATCGTGGAGGCACAGAGCGGGAAGGACTAAGCACTTGCTTGGCATGGCCATTCCTAGCATGCCATGTTGGCTTCTGGTGGTCCTTGAGTTTTCTGAGGATCAAAGTCCAAGCTTTTCTTTGGGGCCCAAAGCAATCACAAAAGAGAAGGGCATAAGAGAGTCCCATTGGCACAAGGAACGCTAAGATACTGGGAAAAATCAGGAGGATATGGACAGAGTGTGGGGGCTTCTCAACTTCAGTACCACTGACAATTGGGACTGGGTAATTATTTGTTGGGGGGGGTTGCTGTCCTGTGCATTGT
This sequence comes from Muscardinus avellanarius, assembly GCF_963383645.1. Taxonomy (NCBI): domain Eukaryota; kingdom Metazoa; phylum Chordata; class Mammalia; order Rodentia; family Gliridae; genus Muscardinus; species Muscardinus avellanarius. The sequence continues at coordinate 130,378,209 of NC_137789.1, forward strand.
AGAAATTTAAGCAGCATCCCTGGACTCTGCCTACCAGACACCAGAAGCACCCCCGACCCCCAGCTGGGATCATCAGAGCGTTCTCATTCATGCCCAGTTGCCCCCAGTTGACAACCAGTGTAACTGAGGATACCTCCCGGTAGACTTTGGAATCATGAACAGACCTCCTGTGTTTCTCCCAGGCAGGAAAGACCCCCACGGACCTGGTGCAGCTGTGGCAGGCTGACACCCGGCACGCCCTGGAACACCCGGAGCCTGAACCTGGGTCAGAGCAGAATGGGCTGGAGGGGCCTGGGAGCAGCCGCGCGACCCCCCAGCCTGTGCCAGCCCAATAAACGCCCGCCCAGCCCAGCCAGTCAGACTGTCCCCCAGAGCCAACTGAGGACCCTGCCCCTCCTTGCGTGATCCAGGAGCACGCACAAACTAGCACAATAAAAAAGTGGTTTTTGCTATTTTGTGATGTTTGTTTCCATTTGTGCTCAGAATACTTAGGAATGAAGAGTGGGGATCAGGGTGGGCTTGGGCACGAGGGGAACGTGGAGCCCTTTGTCTCCGCTGGGTTAGTTCTGCTGCATGTCCTACCTTGTCTCTCCTTGCTTTTGCCCCGCCACCCTGGTTTTCTGCCCCTCCCCAAATCCCTGGGGGCCAGGCTTGGCTCCTGCACAGCCACCCCCCCACCCTTGCCATGGTCCCACCCTGCTGAGCAGTGTGTGGCCAGCACAGGCCTGCCATAGGGCCTCTTTGGCAGGAGGCGCTTGGCAGGGAGCTGGACAGGGCGTGTCACAGGCAGCTTCTGGCCCTGTGTGGCACCACCCTCCTGCAGGCCAGCCAATCAGCTTCTCCAGCCTCCAAACTGCCAGGAAATTGGCTGGGCTCCTGGCTTTGGGCCTGGGAATTATGGGAGGAGAGCCCAGGACGCGGTAGAGACGCCCTTTAGTGTTGGCCAGCCCAGTGTCCAGTCAGAGGGACACCGATTGTGGCATTTCTCCAGCTGCTCCCCAGGGGGAAGAAAGACTCTCTGAAGCCTTTAGGCCTTGCCCCAAGGTACACCCAGCTTAGACCTGCCCAGTGCTCCAAAGTCGGGTTGGGGGGGCACATTTTTAACTTTTTAACTAGACATGTTGATCATTAACAGCAGGTAGGAAGGAGTCCAAACTCAGTCCCACTCAGGGCCATAGAGCAGTTGGGCCCCAGGCTTCCGTGGATATGCTGGGCCCCCGAGTCTGGGCCTCTGTGAGGCAGGGGCTGAGCAGGGGCTTGACCAGGAACGTGAGCGGCCGGGCCTCAGGGGAGGGGAGGAAAGTGGACATTGCAGGCATCTACCCCCCGGTGACCACCCCCTTCACTGCCACCGCAGAGGTGGACTATGGGAAACTGGAGGAGAACCTGCACAAGCTGGGTACCTTCCCCTTCCGAGGTAAGTGGGTCTGACCCCTGTCGGGGTGGGGACAGGAGACAGGCTCTAGCATCTGCACCAACCTCGCCTGCCTCTGTTTCCCCAGCTGTAAAGAGCTAAAGTGCCTCTTTAGCTCCTAGGGTTATTGTGAGGATTACCCTGGATGATAAACATGAAGGGCCTTGTCCTCCAGGCCCGCTGTGCTGATGTGAGGTCATCGGGGGAGGTCAGGCACATTTCTTTCGTCTCAAAGCCTTGTTTGCACATTCTCTTCTCTGGGCAAAGCCTCCCTTGGCAGAATTAGTTTTCACCATGCTGGTTCCTCTGACTCATCTCCCCCTTGACACATGGGTCTCCTCCTCTTCGAGGTTGGGGACCAGGTCATGTTGTGACATTCAACATGCCACACAGCCTCAGGCGCAATAAATGGAGATAGAAGAAAATGACAGAATCCACCTGGAGAATCCTCTGCCCAGGGGAGCCTCCGGGCAGTGCTCTCAGCACCGACTCATGGATGGAAAGCTGAGGCTCAGAGGCATGGTCATGCCCAAGGTCACTTGGCCAACACACGGCCAGGCTGAGCTTTGAATCGGCTCTCACTGCCTGGCCCACATCCTGTTTCTCTCTTTCACTGACTCTGTCTCCCCTCTAGTTCTACTAGTTCAACTAGTGCTTCTAGTTGTTGCTAGGCCAGGCTAGCCCAACAAACAGTGTGTGGCCACCGGCTTTGGGAGTGGTGTGGCTCTGGTTTCCAAATGCAGTTCTACCACTGACTTACCGAGGGAGAACCTCGCTAAACCTCAGTTTCTGCATATGACACACGGCATGATAATGCCTATGTCACAGGACTGTTGGGAAAAAAATCTGATAGAATGCAAATGAAAGCACGTTGTAACTTAGGAGGCTGAGACTTAGGAGGATCACAGATTCGAGGCCAGCCTCAAGAACTTCATGAGAGCCTGTTTCAAAGTAAAAAACCAACTGGGCATTGATGGCACTCACCTGTAATCCCAGTACTTGGGAGGCTGAGGTAGGAGGATACAGGTTCAAGGCCAGCCTCAGCAATTTATCGAGACTCTCAGCAACTTAGCAGGACACTGTTTCAAAACAAAAAAATAGAATCATCTGGGGATTTAGCTCAGAGGTAGAATGCCACTGGGTTCAATCCTCAGTACAAAAAAGAAAGAAAGAAATAATAGAAGGTGTTTTCATGATGACAATTATTAACACCGTGTAGTTGGCACTGTAGCAAAACTGCTTTGCGATCAGTGGCTCAACTGAGCCCCCACTCATCTTAGTGCAGAGGCGACATGACCCTTCCCCAGGGGACACCGAGTGCCCTGTGGATGCCCACATAGAGCACAAACACCAGTTCTACATAATTGTTTTCTGGGGCTTGCTCATGGGGGCCTGAAGGTAGGCTGAGACCTCATTCCCCTGAGGCAAAGCAGGAAGCACTGTAGCCCCTAACAGAAGACCCTGTTTCAGCTTCAAGGCTCAAGGACAATCTAGTTCCGGAGTCCGGAGGATAGGTTTTGTACCCATTTTCTGCCTGCCACCTGCAGAATCCACATGGACCCTCTGACTCTTCTCTGGACTCTCCGTTCTGCCTCACCCACTCCTTCCTGCAGCAGGGATGGGCCCCCTGGAGCACAGGCTTTGGTGGATAGAGCGTGCAGCCTCCTTAGCCACTCCAGGGAGGCAGGGCTGTGGGGGAAAGGGCCCGGCATCTGGAGGAAGAAGACCTGGTAGGACTTTTGCTCCAGCCTTGACAGCAACTTGAAGAATCTAGTTTCCTCATTTTAGAACAGGGAGCTGAGTCTTCAGGCTCCTGATCGCAGGGCTCATCAGATTCCTTCCCAGGAGAGGTGTTCCACCATGAAGAGCGGGCACAGGGGTCCTGTCACTGCTTCCATGATACAACCCAACCATGTGGGCTCTGAAATTGGGTTTTCTTACCCCATTCTGGAATAGACTTTGCAGCCTAACACCCAAGGGCAGAAGAGGCAGCTACCACATGTCACATTGCAAGGTGCCAGCAACAAAGGACCTGCCTTTGATTTCAGTCAGATTTTTCTGAAAGGCACTACCTGAAACTACTATTCTTTTCTGTTTTGGTTTGTTTTTATGTGCTCGGGATTGAACTCAGGGACATTCTACCACTGAGCTACACCCCCAGCCCTTTATTTTATTCTTTATTTTGAAACAGGGTTTCACTGAGTTGCAAAGGGCCTCATTAAGTAGCTGAGGCTGTCTGCGAACCGCGATTGTCCTGTCTCAGCCTCCCAAATGCTGGGATTACAAGCGTACGTCACCACGCCTGGCCCCCCAGATGTATTTTATTTTTTGTTTTGAAACAGGATTTCAGTAAGTTACTGACAGCCTCACTAAGATGCTGAGGCTGGTTTCAAGCTTGCAATCCACATGTCTCAGCCTCCCAAGTAAAAGTACAGGTATTACAGGGGTATCCAACTTTTCTTATTTTTTTAAGCATTGCTAATTTATATCAATTATTTGAATAAGAATAATCTCTTTAAATAGAAGTTATAACCAGCAACTAGAGGGAGGGGCTATTCAGAAAGGCCATTTGCCCCTGAACCCACACGTGTAAACAACTTTGAAGGTGGACTTTGAATTGTTATTTCTAAAATGAAGTTAGTGGACAGCCACAGAGCAACTCCACTCCAGAAATGGGGGAAATGATGTTTCCCATAAAACGAATCAAACTTTATACCTGTGTCTTATTCCTTCTGTATGTAGAGTGGACCAGGGTTTCTTGTGAAAAATAAGTTTTGTTTAAAATGTCACAGCTGAAGCCGGGCGTGGTGGCGCACGCTTGTAATCCCCGCGCTTGGGAGGCTGAGACAGGAGGATCGCATGGATTCGAAGCCAGCCTCAGCTACTTAGTGAGGCTCTCAGCAACTTAGTGAGACCCTGTTTCCAAATAAAATATAAAAAAGGTCTGGAAGTATAGCCCGGAGGTAGAAAGCCTCTGGGTTCCACCCCTAGTACCACCAAACAAAAAAATAAAATAAAATAAAATAAAAATGTCACAGCTGAAGAAGGGAGCAGTGTCTTACACCTGTAATCCCAGTTCTTGGGAGGCTGAGACAGGAGGATCACAGTTTGAGGATCAAGGTTTGAGGCCAGTGGGCAGTAACTTAATGAGACACTGTTTAAAAATAATAAAATAAAATAGGGCTGGGGGTATAGCTCAGAGGTAGAATATCTCTGGGCTAAATTTCTGGTACCACAACAAATACATAATGTGTCACAACTTTTACAAGCCTTTTTTTTTTTTTTTTTGGTAGTACTGGGGGTGGAACCCAGGGGCTTTCCCCAGGCTATAATCCCAGACCTATTTTATATTTTATTTGGAAACAGGGTCTCACTAAGTTGCTGAGAGCCTCACTAAAAAGCTGAGGCTGACTTCAAACCTGGGCAATCCTCCTGTCTCAGCCTCCCAAGTGCTGAGATTACAAGCGTGTACCACCATGCCTGGCTACAAGCCTGTTTGGGCATTCTTCATTTTGTAAACATGGTAGATGACTCTGAGGAGTAAGGATGGGAGAAGAGTGGCCCAAGCAGGTTTCTACCTTGATAGGCCATGGGAATTACTCAGGATTGTTTGAACAACTATGGAAAAGCCTGGCCTGCTCACAACCTGAACTGTGCCCATTTACCAGGGGCCAAATTCTGGATTTTGAGTTGTATCACTAAGGCAGATGGTAGCAGCCCATCCTCTCTGGAAAGACCTAAAGATTTGAGGCCCAGTGAAGTCTCCTATTTGTTCTGCCTCCTCAGCTCATTGCTATGTCTCCCCCCAAGTTGTGACCTCATGACATTCCGGAATGAGCTCCTTCTGGGCCCATTTTTCTCGGGACTCTGTCCTGAATGAGGGAGGGGGCTGCTGATGGGCCTAGAATGTGTGGGGCCAGCTGCAGAAATCCAGCTGTGGCTGCGGGATACAGGGAGACACCAGTCTCAATGGGCCAAGAATAGATGCCAGCCGGCCAACAGGGTTCTTCTGTGGCCAGTCTGATCCAGCATCCTCTTCCCCTGGGAACTACCAGATGGGGAAGGAAAGAGACCAAAGACTGGAAGATAAAAAGGCCTGAGTAGCAGAATGGGTTCCAAGCAGAAGGCCAAAGGGACTCAGAACTGGAGCAGCTGCCCTTCCACTGACCTTCAGGACAGCTGTCACGGTGGGAGACAGGACCCAGGCCTTACCCAGTGCCTGCCAGGCTGGGCCAGAGTGAGGCACTGCCCCCCAACGCCTCCCTCACAATGGGGTTCATTGCTGAGGTGGCAGGGCGCATCCTAGGGAGGGCCAGCAGGGGCCTGCCTGCCAGACACCCTTGGGGAGCCCGCCCTTCCAAGCATGAGCCATACCACCTGGGCTCCCCCACGCCCAGTGTGCTCCTAGCTTTGCCTGCCTGGCGTGGGGTCCTGGAGACCTTCCTGGAGTTCATCCAGCAGCCATCATGCAAGGTGGTGCTGGGAACTGCCCTCTTGCTAGGAGGCGGCGGCCTCATGCTGTGGGCTCAGAGGAAGAGGAGAAGGAAGACAGGACCTGAGTGCGAACAAGGTGGGTCTCCAGAGTCCCACGAAGGAAACGAGAGCTGGATCAAATCTCACTTTAGCTGCCTTTCCAAAGAGAAGCTGATCCCCGACGCCCGTGCCAGCACCAGCAGCCACGCTGCCCAGCCTGAGAGCTGGAGAGAAGAGGCCAACACCACGATCCACATGGACACCTTCACCACCCAGCACGAAGGAGGGAGCACGGTTCTGCACCGGGACTCCTTCACCAGCAAGCAGAGGATGTCCGGGTCCTCAGTGATCAAAGAGACCCACAAGGAGTCTGGGAAGTCCTCATCCACCGATGAGGCCATGTGGGCCGCTGTGGCTGCCTGCACCCAGGAGATCGACACCAAGGGGAAACACCTGGCCAACTCCATGCTGCAGCGAGCCACGGCTCTCCAGCACTCAGGCCACCTGGAGTCCAGGGACATCAGCCCCGAGGAGCTGAAGGCCCTGGAGGAGGTGGAGATGAAGCTGAAAGGGAATTTCCTCACCCAGCGAGAAACCACCATAGCTGGCGCCAACCACACACACACTTTCCATGGCCACAGTCACCATGGCCACAAGGGCCACACAGTTCACTCCAGCCACAAAGGCCATCCCAGCCATCTGGGCCACCAGGGCCATCCTGCCCACCCAAGCCACCAGGGCCATCCAGGTCACTTGAACCATCAGGGTCATCCAGGCCACTCATTGCAGCAGGGGCATGCAGGTCACCCAAGCCACCAAAGCTACAGCCTGCCCAACCGCAGCCACCAGATCTATGACTCTTGAAGCCATCACACTCCCCTTCCCCCTTGCAAGGCTGGCCACATACACAGGCCTGTTTTCTCTCCTACGGGGAAACTTCTGTGCCTGGGCTGAGATGCTGCTGCCTGAATCCCTTCTTCCTCGGCCCCCCACTTACTGGAGTCATAGCAGAGTCTGCCACAGAGGACGGTCCCAACGGAGGGGAAGCTGGGAGGAAGCAAGGCAGCATCAACAGCTCCTGAGGCGCTGAAGACCCACCGAGGGAAGACAGATGAGGCAGATACCAGGAGCAGCCAAGCGCCCCACCTGACGCCAAACACCTGGAATGGAGCCAATAAAGCCTTGTATACCCTCCCTCTGTGTCTCCAAGCTCTGTGGCCAGCCCAAGTTCAGGACAGGGGTGGAGGTAGTGGGAAGCTTCTCCAGCAGTTCCCTCTGTGCATGGGCTTGGCCCTGGGGCCTTTTCGCTGGGCCTGACTTGAGACTCCATAAGACAGCTTTCACCACTTCAGCTGCTGGTGATAAGGTACCTCCAAAGGCCTCAGACCCATCAACCTGTGTTGCCAGGGAAGGAGGAAGCAGCCAGGTGCTGGGGGTGGGGGAAGGGCTGAGGAGCAGACCTTCAGAAGAGGGGATGTGAGCTGGAAGGACTCAGAGCTCTGTGCTCTCAGTGGTACCCACACTGCAGCCCCCCTTCCTGCCTCACCCACTGCCAGGTGTTCTTAGGGATCCGTGGTAGAACTTGCCCACCACCTGCACCCACAGCGATTGAGCTGGTACAATACTCGATGTCACCACGGCTGTTGCTGTGACTGGCTACCACTGCTGCTACCGGTATTATTAGTACTATGAGCAGCTCCCTTTTTTTGATTTTTAAGTATATGCCTTCCCTGTGTTAAGAATTAAAGTCACAGCTCCACGATGAAGGTATTAGGTTATCTCCATTTTACAAGTAGGGGCATCTGAAGTTCAGAGACATAACTTTCCCAAGATCACACAGTAATCCCAAGATCCCCAGCTTTGCCTGACTCCAAAGCCCACGGGCTCCCCTCATCCCGCTCCATGCTGCCCCCCAGTCCTCTTCCCACCACCCCAAATGGTTCTGGTTCTCTCATTCTTATTCCTGACCTCTTCGCACATGTCTTGACAACTTCTCTCCCTTCCCCATAAGCCTGGGAACTGTCCTCGCTCCTTTCCTGCATTCCTAAGAAGGCATTTTGAGGGCAAGGAGTGGCCCCCACCCCGACTCAGGTAGTTAGAGGAAAGGCAGCCTCCTCCCTTATCTTTTCTTTCTTTGAACCGGGGATGGAACCTCAGGGTCTTCTACCTCCAAGCTACACGCTAGCCCTATTTTATTTATTTGGAAACAGGGTCTCACTAAGTTGCTGAGAGCCTCACTAAGTTGTTGAGTTTGGTCTTGAACCTGTGATCCTCCTGTCTTAGCCTCCCAAGTACTGGGATTGCAGACACCCACTACCATGCCCGGCTTTCCCCTGTGAATCATGAATCTGGAGAAAAGCCTCCAAGGCATTAACTCCAAATGACTTTCTTCTTGCTGTTTGGATCTACTGTGGACTTCCCAGTGGTTCCCAGCCTGGAGGGCTCAAACCTCAAGGTCTTGGAACTACTGCAAAGGATGGATAGGTTCATATATACCCTAAACATTATCAAGTGACTCTATAGAGCATAGTTAGGAGTATCTGAATTTTTTAAACATTACTAATAAGTGACAATATATGAATTTTATTTAAATGTCAATTGCAAAAAATGGGGCCAATTATACTGGCAAATGTTGGAGGTGCTAGATTAGACAAAAAGCAAGAGAGGTGAAGTTCAGCTCTTGAAAGTGATTGTTAAAATGCACAGGCAGGGCGTGGTGGTATGTGCCTGCAATCCCAGTACTTGGTTATGCTGAGAGAGGAGGATTCCAGGTTCGAGACCAGCCTCAGCAACTTAGGTAAGACTCTCAGCAGCCTAGTAAGACCTTGTTTCAAAAACAAAAAAATTAAAAGGGCTGGAGGTGTAGCTTGGAGGTAGAAAGCTTCTGGGTTCAATCCCCAGGACCCTCCCCCACAAATGTATGCACATATCTGGGAGATCTTAAATCCCTAACTAAAAGCTTATTACAAAAAATTCCAGAATAGCCAATTATGATTTTGGAATATTTAGAAAATTTCAAACTGAGCCAGGCGTGGTGGTGCACGCTTATCATCCCAGCATGTAGGAGGCTTAGACAGGAGGATCACAGGTTCGCAGACAGCCTCAGCTACTTAGTGAGGCTCTTTGCAACTCAGACCCTGTTTCAAAATAAAGAATAAGAAATAGGGCTGGTGGTGTAGCTCAGAGGTAGAATGTCCCTGGGTTCCATCCCCAGTACCACACACACACACACACACACACACACACACACACAGTTTCAAACTGGCAAAATTCCAAGTCTTGAGTTAGCGATATTGTACCTATATTAGTTCTTGGGCTCTGATCATTGTTCCACGATATTGTTGGTGGAGGCTAGATAAGGAATGTTTAGAAATTCCCTGTGTTTTTGCGGCTTTTCTCTAGGTTTAAAAGTAGTTCATAATTAAGAGCTAAAATGTGTCCAGATGGTGCATGAGTGCATGTCAGACTTTTGTTGTGCCATAAACAAAATGGCCCAGGCAGCCAACTCAAGTATGTACTCATGGTGAGGTCATTTTTATTAAAAAGAGACAATCAGACCACTGTAAGACCAGCTACAAAGAGCAGTTACCGGCTACCAGACTCTGGCCTGAGTTGGCTGGAGGGTGGCTGATTTCCCAGATTAGGGCCTAATTCCATTAAAGTTCACCAGAAAACTGCTGAAGCATTTTATCAGGAATGCTAATTTCTTCCCAGAGGTTACATCGTGCAAAGAAAATGCTGCCCTGGGCCAGGCTTGGGACAACTTATTCACAACATATTGTTAACACACGCCTCAGTGGATGCTGTGCTCGGTATCACTCAGGAGGCGTGAGAGGGCCACTGTCCCTGGCCGTGATGGACCCAGACAAAATAAGATAAGTGCTGGCAAGGGGGCCCAAGTGCTGCGGCGCTGAGAGGGGAGGGTGGTGTGGAAAGGTCACAGGCTCTGGCAGTATTTGGGGTCCAGCAGAAGGGAGCAGCATGAGCACTGTGCGGGGATAGGAGAGCGGCGGTTTGTCGGGGAACCTCGGCGGGTTTTATTTTATTTTGGAGGAGTGGTGAAGGTTGAACCTAGGGTCTGTTGGCAGTACTTTACCAACAAGCCCTGACAGTTTTGAAAAGTGTGTGTGCGTGTGTGTGTGTGTGTGTGTGTGTGTGTATACCTGGGGATTGAACCTGAGGGCATTCTACCTCTGAGCTATACCCTCAGCCCTACTTTTTATCTTTATAAACAAGGTCTCACTAGGTTGATAGTCTCTTTGCTTAGGCTATCCTTGAACCTATGACCCTCCCATCTCAGCCTCCCAAGTACTAGGATCACTGGTGTGCACCACCAGATCCAACTGGAAGGAGAACTTCAAAAGGCAAGCAAACAGTAGAGGAAGAAACCAGAAAGAAGCTTAGGGCTCAGGAGGAGGTCATTTGGTCTAATTTCTCAGTTTACAGGAGAGGCCAGATTAAGAAACTTACTGGTGGTGTGGGTGTGGGGGACTGAAGGGATCTCTGTCTATGTGCGTAGGCAACAGGTACAAGGAACAGGTAGGTAGTGAAGTTCAGGAGAGAGGTCAAGTGGAGGTGTCCCAGGAAGACTTCTTGGAGGAGGTAGCAATGACCGTGAACCGAGAGGGTCTAACAATAACCAAGACTACTCCATAAGGAGCAAGGCAGACTGGGATTCCCTTCAGCTGCAGTAAATCACCACGCTGCAGTGTGTTCCCAGCTTCAGACACCCACACCCTCCCCAGGCCATCCTGGCTCTCCAGAGCAGCCACCATTAGCATGGGAGCAGGTGAGAATAGCTTGCAAAATGAGAGAGACTCACCTTCAGGTGGAGGTCAGGGGACTCGAGAGGTCCTTGAGCACAGCCTCCCTCCTAATTTAAGGTGTTGGCACTTTCTCCTGACTCTGTTAGCAGACTCAGGAGACAGCTAACACTTATCAAGCAGTGACAGCTAACGCGTATCAAGCACCAGGTTCTAGCCTAAGTACTTCAGAAATAGTACCTCATTTAAACTTTGAAAAGCTCTGTGTTGTGGAGGCTACTAATATCATCCCCATTTCTCATTTGGAGAAGTGTATGGATGCACAGAGACATGGCTCATTAGAGGTCTGCTTAAGCCATTTTCTCATTGCTGGTGAGTGGGATAGACCGAGAGGTGATCCTAGCACCGAGAGGTGATCCTAGCCTCTCTGACTTCAGAGCCTATGCCCTGACCCCCCTACTGCCCTGCCTCCCTGCTTCCCCACCACCCGCTCCCCTCACTCCCTGATCCCTCAGGACCTTTTCCTCCCGTCAGGCCCCTATCTACACTGTGATCGGATATGCAGCCAGGGAGAGAAGGGGGCTCAATGCAGCACCCGTTCTTATATTTCAAGGTGCTTCCTGTACTTTTTCCTATCTGAGCCTTTAAAACATTCTTAAAGTCAGGCGTGGTGGCGCACCCTTGTAATTCTAGTGCTTGGGAGGCTGAGACAGGAGGATAGCACAGGTTCGAAGCCAGCCTCAGCTACTTAGTGAGGCCCTCCGCAATTTAGTGAGACCCTGTTTCCAAATAAAGTATAAAAAAGGTTTAGGAGTATAGCCTGGAGGTAGAATAGCCCCTGGGTTCCACCCCAGTACTACACACACAAATAAATAAATAATAAAAAATAAATAAAATATTCTTATAGGTTAGGAAGAAAATTATTTGTCATTCCATAGAAGAGAAAACAGGGCACCGGGTATGGTAGCACATGTTTGTAATCCCAGTACTTGAGAGGCTGAGACAGAAGGATCGCAGGTTCATGGACAACCTCAGCTACTTAGTGAGGCCCTCTGCAACTTAGTGAGATCCTGTTTTAAAATAAAAAATAAAATAAGGCTGGGGGCGTAGCTCAGAAGTAGATGCCCTTAGGTTCAATCTCCAACACCACAAAAAAAAAAAAAAAAAAAAGGAAACAGACATGTGATGACTTGTTCCCTGACCAGTGATCCTCCTCCTCCTCCAACACATCCCCTCGCCCCTCCCCAGCCTACATTTCTTCCTGGGAGTCAGGCCTGGGTGCGGTGCTCCCTTCAGAGACGTAAGAACCTAGAGCACAGGGCCTGCGGCCTCCTCCCTCCCACGCTCCTGACGTCCACCAGGTCTACCATGGCGCCCAGGGTCCTCTGAAACTGACCACTGGATGAAGGGCGATTTGGGAGTGACTGTGGTCATGGGTGGTAGCTCGAGCCAGCCCCAGTCCAGCGTGACAGATGGCTTTGCCATCTGAACAGAAGAAGAAGCAAAAACTTCATCTCAGGGCGCTGTTTTGGCCATGGCCAGATCAGAGCCCCATCCGGGGCTGGCAGCTTCTGCACAGGGGTCTGACACAGGGCAAGCTCTGGGCTGTTTGCAGCAAGGCGTAAGGAGGCTCTTTCCTTCTGTTCCCAGCCTGACATGGAGAAAAATCCATCCTCAGGAGGCAGTCTGACAGAAGCCAAAAGCAATTTGCCTCAAGATGTTCCTTGCAATGTTACCCAGGGGGGAGGAGGGCGGGGGGAGGGAGAGAGCGAGCTATCCGGTGAGAGGCCCTGCCAGCCCCACAGTGGAGTCTGATGATGCGCTGAGCAGCATGGAAAAGGCTCGTGGTATGAGGTTGAGTCTGCATCACACTGTGTCCCCTTAAGGATGACTCACAGGAATGACTTCTCTGGGTCTCAGTGCCAGGAAACTCTGTGTTTCTCCAGGGCAGCTGCTTTGCTTTGCTTTTTTGGTTTCTGCATATCTACTAGCTGACCATGCTTCCCTTTTAGCTCCCAGTGTCGGGAAGCTCCGCACCCATTTTCGGCTCATTTCTCACAACTGCATGGCAGGGGTCCTCAGCTTTGTTTTGTTTTTATTCTTCCAGATATCTTGCTATTTATTTGTATCTTGTTTGTAATTGTATCTTGTTTGTAATTGCTTCAGTTTTTTTTTTTTAATGGAACAGAGTGGAGAGGACAAAGAAAAGAAGAGAAGAAAGTTAAATGGAAATGATTCTGTTGACATTCCCTCCGATTTGGCTGAAGAGCATTAATTCTGCTGATCTCTCATAGAAATGACACCTGTAATTGATGCATATTAACCTCTCAACGATGGTTGATAACACAATGGGATATCACTTTTCACTCATAAAAATGGCAAAAAATTATTTCTGACAATACAAAGAGTTGACATGGTTGAATATTAACAGATCGCCCCATATGGCTGCTGGGGCAGATGCCGCACGTTTGAAGATGCACATGGACATTGCCCGGCAATGTAACAGAACTCTAGAGGAGTTCTTGGATGTATGCAAGGAAGACTTTACAGAAAATGATTGTTTTCAGCATCATGTGCAATAGCAAAAAGAAGGAAACATTCTAAATATCCTTGACAAAAGAATGAAAAAGACAAATTGTGGTCTAACCATATAATGGAACACTGTATAGCAATTAAAAGGAATGAGTCAGAGCTATGGGTGTTGCTGAAGACAAAGCTCAAAACACAATGTTAAATGAAAACAGCAAAATGCAGGTTGTATAAGCTTGTTTCCATTTCTACATAGTTTAAGATTGCAAAAACCATATTGTCTGGTTAATGTGTCCATGTGTATGACACAAGTGTATAAAGACATGAATGATTTCGACAATAGCACCCAAGTTGGGACAGGGAGATGAGGAAGAGGAAGGTGACGGCTGGGCTGCTGGGGGCGTTGGGTACACAGTTATGGATTATATTACTAGCTTTTTTTTTCAGCACTGGAACTTGAACCTAGGGGTGTTCTACCTCTGTGGTGTACCCCCAGCCCTATTTTTTAAAAAAATTTTGCTTAGGCTGTCTTCTAAATAATCCTATCTTAACCTCCCAAACACTGGGATTACAGGTGTGAACCACCATGCCTGGCTTACTGGATATTCTTTATGGGATAGCTAAAAGGTCTCAGTAAAACAAAGAAAAATGATGGGAGTAGGACACTGTCATGTATCCAGTGAAGACATTCTGCCTGAATCCGGGCTAGGATGGGAAGGAAAGGTGAAGCCAGCCGTGGTGTTGGGGAGGCAGGACCCTGGTGGTTGGAGCACCAATGTCCTGGTTCTCCCTGAGATGATGGAAGGCGTCAGTCACTATAGTGGGGCCTCTGTTGCAGGTTTCGTGGTCCAGGGCTCTACCGGCGAGTTCGCCTTCCTGACCAGCCGTGAGCGCCTGGAGGTGGTGAGCCGTGTGCGCCAGGTCATGCCCAAGAACAAGCTCCTACTAGCCGGCTCTGGCTGCGAGTGTGAGGCAGAATGCCCTGGGCCCTGGGCGTGGCTGGGCTGTGGGGTCCAGGCTCCTTGGCTCTGGGATTGGTTCTGTCTCCTTGTTCTGCCTCATCAGGGACTCACCGGGGCTCCCCTTGCTTGTCGCAGTGTGTTGACCCAGGCTTTTCTCCTGCAGCCACTCAAGCCACCGTGGAGATGACGGTCAGCATGGCGCAGGTTGGGGCGGATGCCGCCATGGTGGTCACCCCTTGCTACTACCGTGGCCGCATGAACAGTGCTGCCCTCATTCACCACTACACCAAGGTGGGCTAGAGGCCTGGGACCAAGAGGAGGCTGGTTAAGGCAGAGGCTCTGCTCAGTGAGGGGAGGCGGGAGGAGCTAGGAGCAGGGTGGTGAGCCAACTTCATCTGACTGGCAGCTATGGGACATGGTGGGACACTACCATGTGCCAGCCCTGTGACACTGGGCGCCTTACCTGAACACTCTGTGTCACTGTTTCCTTCCCTCTAAAATGGGAGGCAATGATGGCTTCCACCTCATGAGATTGTTAAAGATGAAACAAGACCCAAAACATACAGGGCTTCGGGCTATGCCTGATGTACAGAAAGCACCTAACAGATGTTTCCCACTGCTGGTGCTTACAGCAAAGGATGTGGCCTTGCTGGCTTAGAGTTGAGGAGGTAGCCCTGTAGTGACACAGGTCAGGAGCTGTCGGGGGCAAGCCTCCAGTTCTGAGAACTTGGGGTGGTTGCCCTCTCCCTCTTTTTCTCTGCACCCCTCAGGTTGCTGACCTGTCCCCGATCCCCGTGGTGCTGTACAGTGTCCCAGCCAACACAGGGCTGGACCTGCCAGTGGATGCGGTGATCACGCTTTCCCAGCACCCGAACATCGTGGGCATGAAGGACAGTGGTGGTGATGTGAGTGGAATAGCTCCCAGGCTGGGGTGCCCTGCTGTTTCTCTGGGCCCTGGCGCTTGAGTGGCCAGCTCCTGTTTGGGTTCTCCCTGTTGTGTGTGCTCTCTGGGACTTTGTCTGAACTTGAGGGCCTCTCTCTGGGAACTGGGCTGTCATTCAGCAACACATGTCCAACTTGTCCAGGCTGAGGCCCCGAATCCAGCTCTTACACTGCACTTGCTGTTGCAGGTGACCAGGATTGGGCTGATCATTCACAAGACCAAGAGGCAGGATTTCCAGGTGTTGGCTGGGTCAGTTGGCTTCCTGATGGCCAGTTATGCCTTGGGTAGGTCACCTCCTGCTCTCAAACTGCCATGGGCAACCAAGATACAATCAGACACTTTTGTCTCCTGGGAAAGACTGGGAAGAGCCGGGGCATCTGCAGAGGGCAGTTTGCCAGTAACCTGGCCATCCTGTTAGCTTATCTGAATCCTGGGTGCTTATAAGTGACCTTTTTGGGTAGGGAAGGGTGGCATATAATCCCTGGCCTGCAGTCGGGATGCCTGCAATTCACTCTAAGTCTTGTGTTGCATGCTTAGAATGTTACAAATTTAGCTCCTCATCTTACCTTGTAAATAATTTTGAGAACAGAGATCTTGGGGCCTCCTCTCTAGAAGTCCATTTTCCTCTCCCCTTGGTCCAAGGCCAGAATGAACTGTCAAACTTCCAGGGTTGGGCTTGGGGTCTTCAGCCATCTGATCAGATTCCATTCCAGCCCAGGATCCTAAGGATGTCACTTAGAGCGACTGCTCTGATGTGTTTAGGTCAGAGTCCTTGGGTTCAGGGGGGACTTCTCTGGAGAGGAGAGGAAGGAAGCCCAGCAAGTTCAGCTTAAGTGGCTTTTTCAGTACTGCAGAGGACACCACCAGCCTTTGTTCCCTCTGGTCTCTGCGGAGCTTGGCTCCTTGGCTAGGTGTTTAGCATTTCTCCTCTTTTCCATGTCAGTCTCTAAAGTGCAGGGAAGTGCAGGGGACCCATTTCTACCCCCTTCCTGAGAGTGGGATGGGCAGGAAGGGCACAGGCCCTGGAGGAGGGTGCATTGGAGCTGAAATCTAAGCTCTGTCGCTGACTCACAAACATGGGGCAAGGTGCTCAACCTCTGGGCCTGAGTTTCTACTCTAAAAAAAAAAAAAATGCCGGGCATGGTGGCGCACGCTTGTAATCCCCGCGCTTGGGAGGCTGAGACAGGAGGATCGCACAGGTTCGAAGCCAGCCTCAGCTACTTAGTGAGGCTCTCAGCAACTTAGTGAGATCCTGTTTCCAAATAAAAATATAAAATAGGTCTGGGAGTATAGCCCAGAGGTAGAAGGCCTCTGGGTTCCACCCCCAGTACCACCACCAAAAAAAAAAAAATAACAATAATAAATAAAAATAAAAATAAAAAAGAGGTATGGTGAGGATTAGAGAACACCGGCCCCACTATGTTCCACAGTGCCTGACACATAGTAGGTACTGTGTAAATGGCAGTTGTAGCAGCTCATTCAATTGTCTCCTCTCTCTCGTCTTGAGGTCACTGTGCTTGGTGGCACTACCAACTCGCCTTAGAATCACACTCAAAGGCTGGCAGAGGTGGCAGGACTTACTGAGATCATAGCCAGCCCATTTCTCTTACCCAAGTGAGAACAAAGAGGACTAGAGAAAGTCTGAGATTTGTCCAAGATGTGCAGCCAATGTAAGGAGATGTCCAGTCTCCTGACCCTGTGCCCGGAGGTTTCTACTCCTCCACCCCCACCTAGCTCTGTCCCAGGTTGAATTTACTGGGAGGATAAGATTTTGGAAAAGTGCAGGCTCCTAGCCATTTCAGCTCTGCCAGGACCAATGAATCAATATTGTTGGAGGAGCTCCGCAGGTGTCAGGGGCAGGTGGGACCTGACTCCGGGAGGGTGGGGGTGCAGAGGAGGAGTGGCCTCTGAGCTAGCCTTGGGGCTCAGTCTCTGCCCCTCACAGACAGCCCTGAGCAACCCTTGGCCTGCAGGACTGCATTTGGAACGTACAGGCAGCTTTCCCTCTGGAAATGCATACTCTGGACTTAGAGAGCAAGCCTTAGACATGGCCAACCACAGCATAGAAATCCTCGTCCTGTGTCCCTAGGATGAAGAGGTGCAGGATTCAGGGTTTAGGATTCTCTGTGGGAAGCGGCTCTGGCTGATGTTCTGAATCTTGCTCCCGGCAGGAGCTGTGGGGGGCGTGTGTGCCCTGGCCAACGTCCTGGGGGCCCAGGTGTGCCAGCTGGAGCGACTCTGCCTCACGGGGCAGTGGGAAGCTGCCCAGACTCTGCAGCATCGCCTCATTGAGCCCAACACTGCGGTGAGCTCCCCACAGGGGCAGCAGGGAGGGGGCTCTGTGTCCTCACTGGGGGGAGAGCCAGGCCTGGCACGGGGTCCTCCTCTCAGTCCCTTCCCTTTCAGAAAGTCCTTTTAGAGAACATTCAGTGTGAGAACTTGCTGTACCTCCCCAGAAAATCTTGGCTGAAGACAGAGTTGAGCCCTCTTGGTTCTCAAGCTTAAGGGTACATCAGAATTTCCTTGAGGGTTAAAAAAAAACCCATCCTAATGCTTTGGATATGAGTTGCAACAAGCCTCCAGAGGGTCATAAGTAACCCTGGGAATCATACTTAGAGATGAACATGGAGGAGGAGTTGGAGGCTGATGATATTCAGAGCCTACACCTGCTAGGAGACATTTGTCTTCAGACAATCCATTCTGCTGTCAGAGCCTGTGCCCTAATTCTCTGTTGAGCAAGTCAAGGAGAATAAATTAACATGCAATGTCTGTTAATATCAAAGCCATTTTGAAGTCTGAGGCAAACAGAAAATGCACACATATGTACATTTTTCTATATGTTTAAACTAAACCTTTCATCTTGATTCACATGTATTTGCCAGGAATAGTACAGAGAAGCCAGGCATGGCACACACTTATAATCCTAGTTCTTGAGAGGCTGAGACAGGAGGATTACAGATTCAAGACCAGCCTCAGCAACTTAGCAAGACCCTGTTTCAATATAAAAATAGTGCTGGGGATGTAGCTTGGAGACAGAACACCCCTGAATCCAGTCCCCAGGACTGTAAAAAAAAAAATGAAGAAAGGGAAGAAAAGAGAGGTGAGGGACTAGAGATATATTTTGGAGGTAGACTGTTAAAAGCAAACCATAAAGAAACCACTGCCATGAGAGCTGGGGTTGACGTTGCACGCCTGTAATCTCAGCTACTCTGCTCAGGAGGTCAAAGCAGAAAGGTCAAGAGTTTGAGGACAGCTTGAGCATCACAGGGAAAACAAGCAAATGAAAACTGCTGTGGACATTTGTGTACAGGTTTTTGTGGGACCATAAGTTTCGTTTTCTGGGATAAACGTTTGCACAGCATTGCAATCGAGGGTCACGTGATGGCTGTATGTTTAGTTTTTTAAGGACTTGCCAAATTTTCCAGAGTGGCTGAATCATTTTATGGTTACACTAATGTAAATGTATGTTCTTCCAGTTTCCCTTCATCCTCACCAGCATTTGGTATTGTAACTAATTTTTATTTAGCCCTTCAGATAGGGGTGGTTGTAACTTAGGGGTTAAGTTTGCATTTCCCTGATGACTAATGATACTGAACATCTTTTCATATATTTGCCATAATCTCTTCACTCAAATACTTATTTGATTTTGTTTCATATTTTGGTGGTTCTGGGAATTGAACCCATGGCCTTGTGCATGCTAAGCAAGTGCTTTACCACTGAAATGGACCCCCAGCCATATTTAGTTTATTTTGAGACAAAGTCTTGATAAGTTGCCAGGCTGGCCTTGAACTTGTGATCTTCTTTCCCCAGTAGCTGGGATTATAAGTGTGTGCCATGCACCCAACTTTGCCCATTTTTTGGTGTGTTACTGGGGACTGAACGCAGGGGCATTCTACTGTTGAGCTATACCCTCAGCCCTTTTTATTTTTTAACGGGGTCTCCCTAAGTTGCTGAGGCTGACCTTGAACCTGTGGACTTCCTGTTTCAGCCTCCCAAGTATTGGGTTTACAATCATCTGTCCCTACACCTAGTGACTTTGCCCATTTTCTAAATGGATTTTTTTTTACTGTTGAGTTCTGAAAGTTGTTTATATCCTCTAGATACTAGTCTTTTGTTTTGTTGGATATGGGGACTGAGTTCAGTCCCCAGTACCGCACCAAAAAATGGGCAAAGTTGGGTGCATGGGACACACCTATAATCCCAGCTACTGGGGAAACTGAGGCAAGAGGATCCCAAGCTCAAGGCCAGTCTCGCAACTTATCAAGAGCCTGTCTCAAAGTTATTTTCTCCTGGTCTATAGCTTTTCTTTTCCTTTTTTTTATTTTGCAGTATTGAAGATTGAACTCAGGGGCATTCCACCTCTGAGCTACACCCCTAGACCTATTTTTATTCTTTATTTTGAAACATCTCACTAAGTTGTGGAGGACTTAAGTAGCGGAGGCTGGCCACGAACCTGGAATTCCCCTGTCTCAGACTCCCAAGTCTGAGATTACAACTATGGGATTACAAGTGTGGGCCACCACACTCAGCTTAAAAAATATGAACTATTGGGTGTATTCATTTTGAGTCACACCCCCCATGCCATTTTGGCATGGGGCTGTATTTCTATTTTCTGTATTCCTATCTTTCTAATAAACTTTTTTAAATCTTCAAAAAATATGAACTATTTAACTGGGTATGGTGGTGCATGCCTGTAATCCCAGTACTTAGGAGAAGCACAGGTTTGAGACCAGCCTCAGCAACTTAGCAAGAACTGGTTTCAAACAATAAATAAAGAAGGCTGGTAGTGTAGCTTGGAGTTTGAATGCCCCTGGGTCCAATCCTCAGGACCACACACACACAAAATTAACTATTTAAGAATATATTGCTCAAAACATATATAGGACTTCTGTGCTGAAAACTACAAAAGAGTAAAGAAATCAAAGAAGTTCTAAATAAATAGAGAAACACACCACATTCAAGGAGTGAAAGACCACATAGTGAAGACATTGGCCATCCTCAGACTGTTATATGGATTAGCACAATTGAAATCCTATTAAAGTCCCAGCAAGATTATTTTGTAGAACAGATAAAATTATTCTAAACCGGGCGTGGTGGCGCACGCTTGTAATCCCCGCGCTTGGGAGGTGGAGACAGGAGGATCACGCAGGTTCGAAGCCAGCAGTGCTGGCTTAAGAGACCCTGTTTCCAAATTTTAAAAAGTATAAAAATAGGTCTGGGAGTGTAGCCCGGAGGTAGAAGGGTTTCCAGGAACCCCAGTACCACCAAATAAATAAATAAATAAATAAAATAAAACTTATTGGAAGGGCAAAGAAATTAACCTAGCTAAAATTTTTTTTTGGAAGAAAGAAAAGAACAAAGTGGGAGGAATCAGTCTATTAGGAGACAGATTTTAAGACTTATAAGCTATAACAATTGAATCTGTGTGGCCTTGTGGAGGGGCAGACACATAGATCAATGGAAAGGACAGAGAACCCAGAAATAGACTCATGTGAACATGCCCCATTGATTTTTTTTGACAAAGGTGTAAAAGTAATTCAGTGGAGGAAAGACAGCTTTCTCAACAAATGTATGAGAGCAAGTAGCTATCCACAGGCAGGAAAGAGAAAAAGAAAAGAAACTTGACCTACGTATCATACTTTATATAAAAATTAACTCAAAATGGGTCACAAACTTCTAGAACGTAAAACTAAAACAACTTTAAGGAAAAAGCCAGGAGAAAAATCTTCACCATCTATACTAAGTGAAGAATTCTTAAGACTTGATAACAAAAATATTATTCATAAAAAATGGCAAACTTAAAACTTTTCCTTGGCAAAAAAATAAATAAAAAACAAAACTGTAAAGAGAATGAAAAGAATCAGGCATGGTGGTGCACACTTGTCATCTCAGTACTTGGTTGGCTGAAGCAGGAGGATCACGAATTCAAGGTGAGCCTCCTAATATAGCAAGGCTGCCAGAAACCTAGTAAAACACTATTTCAAAACAAGAAATAAAATGGGCAGGGGAAGCCGGGCATGGTGGCACACGCTTGTAATCCCAGCATTCAGGAGGCTGAGACCGGAGGATCGCGCTTCGTGGACAGCCTCAGCTACTTAGGTCCTCTGCAACTCAGTGGAACCCGGTTTCAAAATAAAGAATAAAAAATAGGGCAGGGGGTGTAGCTCAGAGGTCAAATGCCCCTGAGTTCCATGCCCAGACCCGAAAAAAAAAAAAAAGTGCAGGGGGGTATAGCTCAAAGGTAAAATGCCCCTGGGTTCAATCCCAGTAAAAAAAAAAAAAAATTATATATATATATATATATATATATATATATATATATATATATACACACACACACACACACATACACACCTCTTGGGCAAGGGATGTAGCTCAGTGGAAGAGTATCTGCCTAGTATTTGTTAGGCTCTGGATTTAATCCCTAGCACTGCAAAAAAAAAAAAAAAAAAAAGAACAAATCATACCTCTGCTGCATACATATACATAAAGATATTTAATGAGTCCTGAAGTTATGCATTTTTTGTTTTGATTTGCATTTCCCTGATTGATAAAGGTGTTGAACATTTTTTCATTTATTTGTTGGCCATGTATTTCTTTTTTGTGTATGTGGTACTGGAGATAGAATGCAGGGGCATTCTACCTCCGAACTATACCCCCAGCCCTATTTTTTATTCTTTCTTTATTTTATTTTTTGTGGTACTGGGGATGGAACTCAGGGGCATTCTACCTCGAGTGACACCTCCAGCCCTACTTTTTATTTTTTATTTTTTAGGTACTAGGGAAGGAATCCAGGGACATTCTACCTCCAAGCTATACCCCTACCCCTATTTTTATTCTTTATTTTGAGACAGGGTCTCATGAGTCACAAAGGGCCTCACTAAGTAGCTGAGAATGTCCGCGAACTGTGACCCTCCTGTCTCAGCCTCCTGAATGCTGGGATTACAAGCATATACCACCACGCCCAGCTTTCTATTTCTTTTTTCTTTTTTCTTTTTTGTGGTGCTGGGGATGGAACTCAGGGGCATTCTACCTCCAAGCTACACCCTCAACCCTATTTTTTATTCTTTAATTTGAAACAGTGTCTCACTGTGGAGGGGTAGACACATAGAAAAAATAAAAAAAAAGAACCCAGAAATAGACTCATGCAAACATGCCCCATTGGTGTGTGTGTGTGTGTGTGTGTGTGTGTGTGTGTGTGTGTGTTTTACTGGGGGTAGAACCCAGGGACTTTCTACCTCCTAGCTATACTCCCAGACATATTTTATATTTTATTTGGAAACAGGGTCTCACTAAGTTGCTGAGAGCCACACTAAGTAGCTGAGGCTGGTTTCAAACCTGTGCGATCCTCCTGTCTCAGCCTCCCAATCGCCGGAATTACAAGCGTGCGCCAACACGCCCGGCCTTTGGTCTTTTTATATTTTGAAACAGGGTGTGCTATGTTGCTGAATGTTTCTCTAAGTTACTGAGGATGACCTGGATGTGCTGAGGCTTGTATTTCTTCTTTTAAGAAGTGTCTATTCAGTTCAGTTGCCCACTTTTTAAAAATTCAGTTATTTGTATATTTTTGGTGTTATGCATTGTGAGTTCTTTATATTTTCTAGATATTAGTTCTCTGGCACAGGAATAGCTGACAAAGGTTTCTCTCCGTTCTGTAGGCTCTCTCTTGACTCTCTTGACTGTTTCCTTTCTTGTGCAGAAACTTTAATTTGATGTCATCCTATTGATTGACTCTTGATTTTGTATCCTGAGCCTCAGGTGCCCTAGGAAGTCTCTACTGGTGCCGTATGTGGGAGAGTTGGAACTCTGTTTTTCTCTAGTGATTTCAAAGCTTTTTGTTCAGAGTATTTTTATATCTGCTTCCATATAATGTCTAGGGTTTTTAGTTGTATTACCGGGAAGAATATACATAACTACATCTACTCCATCTTCCTGAGAGTAGAAACTAAGTATTTTCCTAAAATGTATTTTTTTCCTTCCAGAACATGAAAGTAGTTGAAAAATATATTGGGTATATAAATATGATGGGTATATAAAAAGTCATAGCAGCTGGGCGTGGTGGTGCAAACCTGTAATCCCAGTATATGGGAGGCTGAGGCAGGAGGAGTACAGGTTTGAGGACAGCCTCAGCAACTTAGTGAGAACCTGTTTCAAAAGAGAAGATAAAAAGGGCTGGATTATAGCTCAGAGGCAGAATGCCTTGGGTTTAATCCCAGTACAATTTTTTTTTCTTTTTTGGTGGTGCTAGGGATGGAACCCAGAGCCTTTCTATCTTTGGGCTACACTCCCAGATCTATTTTATATTTTATTTATAAACAGGGTCTCACTAATTTGCTGAAAGCCTCACTAAGTAGCTGAGGCTGGCTTCGAACCTGCGCCATCCTCCTGTCTCAGCCTCCCAAGCGCTGGGATTACAAGTGTGTGCCACCGTGCCTGGCACCAAGTACATTTTTTTTAAAGTCACAACATTATTTTAGATTTAAATATTTTATGTAAGCCAGGCATGGTGGCATATGCTTGTAATCCTAATATTTGGGAGGCTGAGACAGGAGGATCACAGGTTCACAACCAGCCTCAGCTACTTAGCAAGGCCCTATTTCAACATAAAAATAAAATTGGACTTGTGGGTGTACCTCAAAAGTAGAATGGCCCTGGTTCAATCCCCAGTACCATACACACACACACAAAACAACTATGTATACTCAAAACACAATTTATTATAATACTTCCCTGGCTTTAATGGAACCAGACTCATTAAGACTTTTTCCCTCAAAATCTACTTGTTAAAAAAATACACTAAAAACATGTATATGGGGGCACACATATTTACTCTTCCTTTAGGCTGTAATAGGTCCAGGGATGGGCTGTTGGATTCTATCTTTATTTAAAATTGTTCACAATAAGCTGGGAATGGTGGCGCGCACATGTAATCCCAGCACTTGGGAGGCTGAGACAGGAAGGTCACAGTTTGTGGACAGCCTCTGCTACTTAGTGAGGCCCTTTACAGTTCAATGAGACCCTGTTTCAAAATAAACAATAAAAAATAGGCATAGGAGCCAGGTGTGGTAGTGCACACTTCTAATCCCCATGCTTGGGAGGCGGAGACAGGAGGATCACGCAAGTTCAAAGCCAGCCGCGCTGGTTTAAGAGACCCTGTTTCCAAAATAAAAAAGTATAAAAATAGGTCTGGGAGTGTAGACCAGAGATAGAAGGGTTTCTAGGAACCCCAGTACCACCAAAAAAAAAAAGAAAAGGAGGGGGGCTAGGTTAGGGGTGTAGCTCGGAGATAGAATGACCCTGGGTTCCATCTCTAGTACTGCAAAAAAAAAAAAAAAAAAAAAGAAAGAAAGAAAAAGAGCCGGGCGTGATGGCACACGCTTGTAATCCCAGCATTTGGGAGGCTGAGACTGGAGGATCGTGGTTCACAGACAGCCTCAGCTACTTAGGCCCTCTGCAACTCAGTGAGACCCTGCTTCAAAATAAAGAATAAAAATTGTGCAGGGGGTGTAGCTTGGAGGTCAAATGCCCCTGGGTTCCATCCCAAGACCCCCCCCCAAAAAAAAAAATAAATGACAAATAGGACTAGGGTATAGATTGGTGACTTGGAGGTAGAATGCCCCTGGGTTCTATCCCTAATACCAATAAATTAAAAAAAAAAAAAAAGGGATGAGGGTATAGCTTGGAGGTAGAATACCCCTGAGTTCAATCCCCAGTACCAAGAAAAAAAAAAAAAAACTGTTCAAACTGTTCATGAGATACACCCTCACCCTTTTAATTTTAATTTGTTTTTTGGTACTAGGGATTGAACCCAGAGGCATTCCACCTCTGAGCTATACTCCTAGCCCTATTTTTTAATCTTTATTTTGAAAGAGTGCCTTGCTAGGTTGATGAGTCTCACTACTTGCTGAGGCTGTCCTTGAATGTGTGATCCTCCTGTCTCAGCCTTCTCAAGTACTGGGCACATGCCACTTCACCTGGCTACACTGATTTTGATATTTTAAAAAAATATTGCAAGCTGGCGTGGTGGCACACACTTGTAATCCCAGCAATTGGGGGGCTGAGACAGGAGGATCACGATTTCCAGAAAGCCTCAGCTACTTAGTGAGGCCCTTTGCAACTCAGTGAGAATCTGTTTCAAATAAAGAATAAAAAATAGGGCTGGGGGGTGTAGCTTGGAGGTAGAATACCCCTGGGTTCCATCCCCAGTACTGAAAAAACAAAACAAAAAACACAACTTCATTGGTCTGGGTGTGGTGGCATATGCCAGTATTTGGGGGGTTGGGACAGGAGGATCCCAGTTTAAGACCAGCCTCAGCAACTAGTCAAAACAAAACAAAAAGCAAGCCTGGGGTCATGCTTGTAATCCCAGCATTTGGGAGGCTGAGATGAGGATTGTGGTTCACAGACAGCCTCGGTTACTTAGTGAGGCCCTCAGCAACTCAGTGAGACCCTGTTTCAAAATAAAGAATAAAAAACAGGGTGTAGCTTGGAGGTCGAATGCCCCTGGGTTCCATCCTCAGTACGCAGGACAAAACAAAACAAAAAATTTAAGAGACTGGGTTGTAGTTCAGAGGTAGAATGTCACTTGGTTTAATCTCCAGTACAAAAAAAAATTTGCATTGGGCTGGGGGTGCAGCTCAGTGTTAGAGAACTTTATTAACATGTGCAAGGTCTTGAGTATCTCCAGCACTACAAAGAAAAAACAAATACTTCGGTTATTTTTTACCTTGATTATTGAAAGTTTTTTGTTTTGTTTTGTTTTTGCTTCTCCTTAAGTTTGGTGTCCAAGGGCCAGCCACACAGTCGTCCTGGGCTGTGTATGACAGGCTTTCTTCAGCAGTGCTTTGTTTGGATAAAGTGGTGGGTGGACTCTCAACTCCCCTCACAGCTTGTCCTCACCTCAAAGGGGCAGATTGGCTCAGCTTAGCCTGAGGAGCAAAGCATGAGCCTTTTGGATGTGAAGCATGCCCTAGGAGGTTGTAGGAACTTGCATAAATTAAGAGCTTTCAGCTAAGCTCATGGGGACCCAGGCGCCCCCAACATGCTGAACATTCCAGTGCATGGGCCTTGGCGCTCCTGCTCCCATCTACCTGTTAAAGAGACAGAGCCAGAACCTGCATCCCATCAGGACAGGAAAAGGAGGCTTCCAGGACCCTTGGGGACTGGCCTAATGTTAGTGGTGTTTTTCTTGACTGATCCTTGTGACATCTCTATTAGCAGGTGTAGTCACCACCTCATTTCACAGACGAAGCAGCTGAGGCAGCCCCTTGGGAAGAGAAGAAGCCTAGCTGCCCTCCCAGCTCTCTGCTTCACCCTGTCCTCCTGGCCTTGTGCTCTTGCCCTCTCCTGTGCCAGCTCTGGGCACACACTCAGGAATGCCTGGAACATCTTGCTGCTGCCTGGGCTGTGGGCTCAGACACCCCAACAGCAGCCTGATGTCACTCTATCCCCTGCCCTGGTCAAGTGCAGTGTCCTCCCACTGCCTGCCCTCCTGGCCGCTCTCCTGCCTCCAGCTATCTTTAGTACTTTCTGCAGTCTTTGGCACCAAAACAGTCAGTCCTTTTTTAAGGGTATGAAGAGCGGGCATACCAGCAATCTTTAGAAACCCCAAATAGGAAACCAGGTGTGCTTGCGCACGCTTGTAATCCCAGCATTTGGGAGGCTGAGACAGGAGGATCCTGGTTCGCCAACAGCCTCAGCTACTTAGTGAGGCCCTCTGCAACTCAGTGAGACCTGTTTCAAAATAAAGAATAAAAAATAGGGCTGGGGGTGTAGCTTGGAGGTAGAATGATAGAATGACCCTGGGTTCAATCCCCAGCGTACACACACACACACACACACACACACACACACACACCAAAAAAAAAAAAAAAATCATGGTGGGGACTAGGCCTGAGAGGACAGTGATGACTACTCATTCCAAGAAAAAGGCGCATGCTTGCTCTGGTGATGAATGGTTATTAGTCATCAGCAGTTCCCGACACGTCTACCCCAACAACCTCGCTACTTTCACCCTTCATAAAGTCCATTCTTGTAAGACTTTGCCTTCCTTCCAAATAAAACTTTTGTATGTCATGATCTTTTCCTGGTTTTTAGGTCGTCAGTGATTTATCTAACACTTCTGATCATCATGAAATAACCGGTTGCTCTACCGAAGGCAAAATAACTTGATGCTTCATTTATTCTGTAAAATTCCATGCATGATTTTAAATTATGACAACAGGCCCCACACTATAACAGACAAGCCTTTCAACATCAGCCTCCTCGTTTTTTAGAAGAGAACTTGCTTAGATAATAACAAAATGACACACAGTTACACAACAAAATTTCCTTAGACAATGATGCATTGTTCTTGTGAGAACAGTTCAGCGGGATCCAGGAGGAACCCTGCGTGGATGGGGACCCTGATGCAGGAGACTAGGGTCTTGGCTGTGCCTGAGGCTCCTTCCCACCTTCCCGGGCCTGCTGTGCCTGGCTCAGGCTCTGGGGAACTGGGCTGTGGACCGGTGATGCTCTAGTGCCCCAACCTCACTGCCTTCTCCCATCCCAGCCTGAAGGTCAAACATCACTCTCCTTCCTGTTTGGGTAGATCTCCCCTCTAAAACCAAAGGAGGAGCCTTCCTTCCTCCATTTGTGGTTTTTGCACTTTGCTTTCTATTACTGACAGTTTCTGGTTTCTACGCCTGGATTCCCAATCTACCCTGGGGGCCACACTTTTGATAGAGTCCCTTTACTGGAGGAGGAGGGTGCAAACCCACCTTTCTGAAAGTGAGAGATGTGTGGGCCCTAGGTAGGTGTGTACAGAGCATCCACAGTCTCTTCTAACAGGCCCTCCTTCTCAGGTGACTCGGCGCTTTGGGATCCCAGGACTGAAGAAAACCATGGACTGGTTCGGCTACTACGGAGGCCCCTGCCGTGCCCCCTTGCAGGAGCTGAGCCCGGCCGAGGAGGAGGCGCTGCGCATGGATTTCAGCGTCAATGGCTGGCTCTGAGGGCAAGCAGGGCACACTGCGGCCCGAGGCCTCTTGGTCTCCTGCTTCGCTCCCGCAGCCTGGAGAGGGGGGATTAGGGGCCAGGGGCCTCTATTCCCACTTCACTCCTCCAAGGGGCCTTTCATTGGGCGCCTGTGTGCAATCTCCTGTCTCGTAGCCCATGCCTTCTCACATTCATGTCTTGAATGCAGAGTCTCTAGAGACCTTCAGACTGGGCAGGAGCGTCTCTTACCTGTCCCAAGTCCCCCGAGCCAGGGAGCAGAGGGAAAGGGCCGGGGGGACGGGGAGCAATTGGTCAGTAAGGAAGCTTGAAGGAACCATGGCTCAGTCTTGGGCCTACAAACCTATTGCAGCACAGTGTGCCTGGAAGCCAGGACTACTCCTAAGCACCCAAGTTCTAGCTCCTTCCAGAGGAAACAGCGGGTTGGGAGACCTGATCAGGGTGTCTGGTCTTTGAAAAGCCTCCAGCTGCATCTCGGTGACAGTGTTCTTGCCTAAATCTATTTGTATTCCCCTCACGTTCTCGTCTCTAGCTTTGATTCTCACCATTGATTGTGCGGGTAGCTCAGTGGCTTATCAGCTTGGTAAATAATGACACCTGGTGGATAAATACCTGGTCTACATTCTAGAAGACAGTTCTGACCAGCCCAGGTCTGAAATGCCAGGAAAGGGGACTTGGCCTGAGACAGGGCCAACCCCTTGTCTATAAGCACTTTGCTTTTGTTAAAAACAACCACTTTGTTACTATAATAAAGTTTAACAAGTAAAACCAGTGTGGCTATGTACTGTTTTCTGGCCATCCGGGCTTGGTAGCACATGTCTGTAATCCTAGTACTTGGGAGGCTGACACAGGAGGATCTCAGGTTTGAGGACAACCTCAGCAAGTAGTGAGACTCTCATCAACCTAGTGAGACCCTGTTTCAAAATTAAAAAAAAAAATAGGACTGGGGTTGTAGATTGGAAATAGAATGTCTCTGAGTTCAGTACCTCCCCCTCCAAAAAAAGAACCTTTCTAGAGGAAACTGAACCCTCTTTCCCTGCCTTCTCCCAGCTCTGAGAGGCCTTAACAATAGTAAGCAAAGAGCCATAGATTAGCGGTGGCCTAGGGAAGTCTTAATGGTTTTGAATGGGACACTGTAAGAGGCAAAAGGGCACAAGTGAAATATTTATTTATTCATTTATTTATTTGCGGTACTGGGGATGGAACCCAGGGGCATTCTAGCTCCAAGCTCCACCCCCAGCCCTATTTTTTTATTCTTTATTTTGAAACAGGGTCTCACTGAGTTGCAGAGGGGCTCACTAAGTAGCTGAGGCTGGCCTTGAACCGCGATCCTCCTGTCTCTGCCTCCCAAATGCTGAGATTACAAGCATGTGCCACCTCGCCCAGCACAAGTGAAATATTTATAAACACTCAGCACACGAATCAAAGCCTGCTTTCTCCAGCATGTTTTACCCTCTTCAATGGTTATTGAAAAATTGAACTGGGGGTGTTGGGGCTTGGGGAGACCGCGAAGTAGGCAGAGCACCCACTGAGGTAACAAAAATCTGCTTTAATTTGAAAGAACGCAGCACCTTTGGGGCTCGGGGCTTGGCCAGTGGGTCGGGGAAGGGACTGACAAGCCATCCGCCTGGAGAGTTGTGAGTAGTCCGGATTGGCAAGCTGAGTTGCCCACATGGGGGGCCAGAAATGACCTTGCTTTTCAGCCAGTATTTTGGGGGGTGGGACTAAGCATGGGAACACTGATTCTCTCGTGACATCTGTAGTCTCGTGATCTCAAAAATGTCTCCCGGTATCTCCGTTCCTAGGGTTCCACCTCTGTCCCGCCGTGAGATCACGTGGGGTAGGGAAGGGACTCAACTCATCAGTTATGTGGACTAGTGACAGAAAGATAAAGTTTTTAAATTAACTCATTACAAAGCAAGGAAAACAGAAAGGTAAACAAATCCTTGTTTAAGGCAGAGATTACAGCAGATCGTGAAAGATACTCTGCAACTGCAACTGGTCGTCTGATGGCACTGAAGCTTGGGGAGGTCCTCACAGTCACCCCCAAGAGGAGCTGGGCTCAGAGGGGAATCAGGGTTAGGGCTGAGGAAGAAAGTTTGGGCTAGGAAGGCAGGCTGGTGTACTGGCTAAGAGCTCAGACTCTGGGCTTCAACAAGCCGGGGCTTAAGTTCTGGGATCTACCTCACAGTGTCCAAGGGACCTTGGGGAAATGGCCTAAGTTCGCTGAGCTTTACCAGTGACACACCTACCTTCCTCAGGGCTGAAGCAAATGCATGCACACGGGTTAGCATGGTGGGTGATGTTCTCACTCCACTGCAGAGAAAAGAAAACCTAGGCAGGAGTTCATTTGCCTAAGGTCACCAGCAGGTCTGGAATAACTGGTCTCAGGCCTAACACTGATGCTCAGGGTGAGAGGAGTCCAGTGGAAAAGGAATTGGAATTAGAAAGACTAGAACAGAAATTCCACCCAGCTCTGCCATCACAGTCTGGGTGACCTGAACATCTCTGAGTGAAAAGGAAAAAATTTCCACTTGGGAGGCTGAGACAGGAGGATCGCACGGGTTCGAAGCCAGACTCAGCTACTTAGTGAGGCTCTCAGCAACTTAGTGAGACCCTGTTTCCAAATAAATATAAAATAGGTCTGGGAGTATAGCCCGGAGGTAGAAAGCCTCTGGGTTCCACCCCCAGTAAAACCAAAAAAAAAAAAAAAAAAAAAGGAAAAAAATTCACGCCTTCTGTTCTGCAGAGGTTTTGAGACTCAGGTGACATCAAATATTAAGGTGTATAGTGTCAGCTCCAAGCCTCACTCTGACTAATTCTTAGAAACAGCAAGTGGACTGATATTCATGAGGATGCAGGGTAAGAAAGTCATAAAAACAAAGTATAGGCAGTTCTGGTAACTTGTTTATTACTATAAACACTTGAATCTACAGTACACTTCAGATAATAGAGGCACACGGCTATAACTTCCACCACAGTCTGCTGTTGAGGGAGATTCGGTGTAAGGATGGGAGCTGGGGTGTGTCTGGGTCCCAGGGTAGCTGGAGGCCTAGGGATGAACTGTGCAGGGATCCTACCCACCAAGACCTAACGGAAGCGCAGGACCACGGCTCTCAGGGGCAGAGTCACAGCAAGCCAAGCACGAGGAGCTGATGCTCTTTAGTGCCCTGCGGCCCTAGGATGGGTCCAACTCCACCTACTCCTGCAGGACGAGGAGTCTGCTCCACCAGCCCACAGGGAGAGAACTGTGCCGAGGCATGCCTTTCCTCAGATTCCGCTCAGGATATGCTCGCCCTTTGCTCCGGAGTGAGTAAAGAATACAAGTCATAAGGTTACTTTTACATCAGTTTCTTTCTGAACTATCCCATAAAGGGATGCTATCTGACGTCAAAGGAAGGAGAGAGGCACACACGGGGATTGGACTATAAGCTGTAACTCAGGGAAAGAAGACAGTTTATAAAGTCAAGAGAGAAGATCGCAGCACTCATACCAAATCCTTCACAAGTGGAATAAGCAGAGGCAAAGATGAGTCTAATCAGACAAAGGGCGAGTCTGGAGCCAGAATTGCAACCACCGTGAATCAGGGGATAACATATGGCACGGCTCTGGCCTTGACCCTCACAGGGCTACTGCGCTGTTTAAGCCTCCCTTTCTCCTTATTTCCCCAGGGCAGCACAAAGCACTGGTCCTCAGTTGGGGGGCTAAGACCTGCCCCAGATGTAGACAGAATGAAGAGATTCTGAATCACTTGGCAGCAAATGGAGTGAAGGTCGCGCAGGTCTGCACTGGGCAACCCGAGGTCTTAAGAACAGGGAAAACCAACAGATAAAAAAGGCTGCTTCTCTGTCCTCTAGTACATGAGGGAAGACAGAACTGCTAACAACCGCTGCAGGATTTGGGGGCCAAAAATCCTCCGCACTTTTCTGTGATCGAACTCCCAATTGGCTGGTGACGGGGCACATCACAGACTTCTCGTCTCATTCAGATCTGGTTCATTTTGTTCACGAGTGGACGCGAGGTCATGGGGTTTATCCGACACTTTCCAGCTGCACCCAAGGCCCCATCAAGCAGCGAGGTTTCGGGCCGACTTGGAGGCGCTCTGGGCCCGCTGGACCACGGCAGAGCACTTCTCACGCCGAAGCAGCTTGTTGTTCTCAAACAGCCCTTCGTTGCGAGGTATTCCATGCGAACCATCGGGGAAAGTCAGCAGGCCTTAGAGGAGGACAGAGAATGGAGGGGAGAGAATATGACAATGGTATCACTCACAGTGCCTGCAGACAGCTGGGTAGGTAGAGAGTGAAGAAGAAAAAAGCTTGTAGGTCTACTAAGAGTACTCTGAACCGTGGCGTACACTTGTAATCCCATCATTTGGGAGGCTGAGACCGGAGGATCGCGGTTCGCGGACAGCCTCAGCTATTTAGTGAGGTCCTCCGCAACTTAGTGAGACCCTGTTTCAAAATAAAGAATAAAAATAGGGCAGGGGGCGTAGCTTGGAGGTCCAATGCCCCTGGATTCCATCCCCAGACCTGCCCTCCCCAAAAATAAAGAGTACTCTCTGGGGGAGTACAATGCCTAGGCAGGCATGGGGGCATGGTCACTGTGGATTTCTAGACATCCACAGAAGAATTAAACTCAGAATAGTTATTCCTACCCATAGTATGCTCATCTAAGTCACCCATCCTGCTGGGAGGCAACTTACCAAAACCATCTACTCTGCCATTTTTAAATTCCCCCTCAAAGGTCATGTTGTCATGTCGAATGAAGACTCCAACGCCATTAAACTTGCCCTGGGCAAACTCCCCCTCATACCTGCAGAAACACCAAGATGTTAGTCTTTTGTGGGCAAGTTAGCTGTCCAGGATAACTGAGTCAAGCAGCAGTAGTCAGGTGTTAGTTAATAATGCCATGGAGCAGGCTGGGTTCAGTGGTCCACACCTTCAACTCAAGTCTTGACTTGGGAGGCTGAGGCCGAAGGATCATAGGTTCAAGGCCAGCCCAGGCAACTTACAGAGATCCTGTCTCAAAATAAAACCTGAGCAGACTGAGTGCTTGCGAGGCATGCATGAGGCCTTGGGTTTAATCTCTAGTACAAAAACAACAACAACAACAACAACAAAAAGCCACTAGGCAAAGCTGATCCTGCTTGGCCCAGGGCCCAGCCACCTCACCCACCCCATTCCCAGTCAGCCGAGAAGGGTCAGAGAACGTGTTCAATATGAGGCACCAGGCTCAAGGAAAGAAATTAAGTGCATAGAGGTGGGATGGAGTGTCACTCACCTGCCGGGCATTTCAAATTTCACATCTATTTAAAAAATAACCAATAAGCCAGGCGTGGTGGCGCACACTTGTAATCCCAGAGCTTGGGAGGCTGAGATAGGAGGATTGCACAGGTTTGAAGCCAGCCTCAGCTACTTGGTGGAGCTCTCAGCAACTTAGTGAGATCCTATTTCCAAATAAAATATAAAATAGGTCTGGGAGGATAGCCTGGAGGTAGAAAGCCCCCGGGTTCCACCCCCAGTACCACCAAAAATAAATAAATAA
This sequence comes from Muscardinus avellanarius, assembly GCF_963383645.1. Taxonomy (NCBI): domain Eukaryota; kingdom Metazoa; phylum Chordata; class Mammalia; order Rodentia; family Gliridae; genus Muscardinus; species Muscardinus avellanarius. The sequence goes on from NC_137789.1 coordinate 130,411,830, forward strand.
ATAAATAAATAATACCCAATAAAAGAACTGCTTATTCCTTATCTGTTTTCTTCAGGGCCTGGGACAAGCTCAAGTGTGACCAGTTATTCGCCAGTATCCCATTTTTTATGCCAAAGTCTCCTTTAGTTTAAAGGCTGAGAAAGGAATGACTTAATTACTCACCTGGAGCCATCTGAGAAGGTCAGTACTCCAAAGCCATTAAACAGCCCATTCTCAAAATGCCCCAGGTAGGTGCCACCATCTGCAAACATCAGTTGACCAAAACCATGCCTGCGGCCTGAGCAAAGAGGAGGACAGGTGCCGGTTGGAATGGGGCAACTTCAGGGTCCCTTCACACTCACCTGGCATCCCATAATTTCTGTCACCCCACCCACAAAAGAAAGAAAACAACTGTGCCATTAGCAGGATGGAGTCAGGTACCAAGACAACCTGGCTCTGGGACCTCCCATCTATGCTATAGTTTTAAGATTTGGTACAGGTCTGTCCACATATGAAAAAAAAAAAAAAAAGAGCTCTTAAAATAACAATAGCCGCCTGGCATGATGGCGCACTCTTGTAATCCCAGGATTTCAGGAGCACTCTTGTAATCCCAACATTTCAGGAGGCTGAGACAGGAGGATCGCGGTTCGTGGACAGCCTCAGCTACTTAGCGAGGCCCTTCACAACTCAGTGAGACATTGTTTAAAAAAAAATAAAAAGACTAAAAAATAGGACTGGGGGTGTAGCTTGGAGGTAGAATGCCCCTGGGTTCCATCCTCAGTACTAAAAAAAAAAAAAAAAAAAAAAAAGTGGCCTGATCAAGTTTCTAAACTGAACATCATTAAACCATTTCATGAATAGTCTCAGGCTCTGAAGAATTTTACTATTCCTATGAATAGATACTTCTAAATGTAATGAACTGTCACAGGAAATTCAAGGCAATGAATGTCGTTTGTTCTTGAGTATCTGCCCTAATTCCAGATCTTCCTTCACTTCTGAAGATTCACCGCAGCCAAGCCATTGCAAAGAATTCTGTACTCTCTAATTTACAGCCACTTAAAAGAATTCAGCTTGCTCTGCTGGGTTTATTAGCATTTACTTAAAAAATTACCAAATAATACCACTATAGGATGGAAGGATGGTAAAAGTATAAGTGGAAAGACTTATCTCGTTTCTGGAGGTTGGATTAATAACAGCATTTCGTGTGTGTGTGTGTGTGTGTGTGTGTGTGTGTGTGTTACTGAGGATGGAACCCAGGGGCATTCTACCTCTGAGCTATACCCCCAGCCCTATTTTTTATTTTGAAACTGGGTCTTACTAAGTTTCAGAGGGCCTAAGTAGCTGAGGCTGTCCATGAACCATGATCCTCCTGTCTCAGCCCCGCAAATGCTGAGATCACAAGTGTGCACCACCACGCCCAGCTCAACAACAGTATTTAAAAAATTCCTTTATTTAATCCTAAAATAGAATAAAGAAAAGGTACTAGTAGAATTAAGCTCTGTAATGGGAAATGAAGACTGATAAAGTTGGCCATCTATCCTGATGTATTTTTCCATCAACCAAGAGAAGTGTTCATCCCTGGGTCCCCAGGGGTCCTTCTCACCCTCCTTCCACTCGCCACGGTATTCCTCCCCACTGGAGTAGGTGAAGGAACCTTTGGTCAGGGTCATGGTGACAGCTTACAGAAGAAAAGGATGAAAACTGTAGGAGATAAACAGAGGAGAACCAATGTCATGCTATGGCTGGAGGGATGGACTGAACAGCCATTTGTAGAGCTACCCTGGGGCGCATACACTGCCTTGGTGCATTGAACAAAAACACCCTTCTTTCCAACCACCACAATCACTTCAGCCCAAGCACTCTCATCCTCCTAATTGTCTTAAAAGTTTTCAGCCAGTTCCTCCTCCTCCTTCCTCCTCTTCCTTCTCCTTTTTCCTCTTCCTCCTGCTCCTCATTCTCCTCCCCTCCTTCTTCTTCTCTTTCTTCTATGCATTGAACCCTGGGGCATTCTACCACTGAGCTACAGCTACAGCCCTTTTTATTTATTTTGAGACAGGATCTTGCTACATTGACAAGGCTGGCCTAAACCTGTGATTCTCCTGCCTCAGCTTCCTGAGTAGCTGGGATTGTAGGCATGCGCCACTGTGCTCAGTTCCAGTTCCTATATTTAATGACCTGGAATGAAAATGAAAACTTAATCTACAAACATTTACTCAATACCTACTATGTACTTAGTCACTGTGTAAACTATTGTCTCTTCCCTCAATAAAATTATAATCTAGTTAATAACAGCAGCAACTGAAACACTGAATTATATATTAGATGTCATTAAGTGCCAACTTGGAGGGCAGAAATTAACAAAAGAAAGGGATGAACAGAGTTTTAAATGAGCAGAGAAGAATGCCCCTGGGTTCCAGCCCCAGTACAAAAAAATAAAATTAAAAAAAATTGGGGAAGGAGCTAGGGATATAATTTGGAGGTAATCCCCTGAGGCTTCTATTGGGTGGGGTGATGTATGTGCACCTATAATCCCAGCGACGGGGCGGGCTGAGGCAGGTGAATCACAAATTTCAAGGCCAACCTCAGCAACTTAGTGAGACCCTGTCTCAAAATAATAAGTAAAAGAGTTGGGATGTAGCTCAGTGATAGAGCACTCCTGGGTTCACTCTCCAATACTGCAAAATAAATATATAGAGAGAGGTTCCCTGTGATTAATAATTAACCTGGAGTCTGACCTCCAGGCACCTGAGTGAGGGCCAACAGGGCAGGACAAGTGATGTTTTCTTTAGAGCACAAAGGCTTGACCTGACACACACACTGGAGGAGACTCCTAAAGAAAGAACCATGGGCCTGTGACCAACCGCAAGCTTGCTTTTCATTCAAGTCCCAGAGAAGCCAGAGCCACATTCAGTGTTAAGGCTTTAACTGTTCTTGCCCATTCTGCTACAGACTCCAAGAGCCCAGAGATAGTCTGATGTAAAAGCAGCAGGGTCAGGCACATCTTCTAGGCCCTCGCCCTGTCTCTAAGCTCTAGAATTCCTGTTCTCTCACCACACACACATAAAAAAAAATTAACTTGGCCCCATCATAAAAGCTAGTTTTATGAAGGTTCCACCAAAGAAGTTTGGGGTCTTGCCGATGAGATTTTTTCATTTCCAGTTATCAGCAACTCCAGGTTCAGGATCCCTGAAACAGTATAAAATATCCCTAGGCAAGGACTTTTTTATTTTGGTATTGGGGATTGAATCCAGGGGCATTCTACCTCCCAGCTACATCCCAACCCCCTATATTTTTATTCTTTATTTTGAAGTAGGGTCTCACTAAGCTGTGGAGGGCCTCCCTAAGTAACGGAGGTTGGCTGCAAACCTGCAATTCTCCTGTTTCAGCCTCCTAAATACTGGGATTACAAATGTGTTCCACTATGCCTGGCTAGCAAGAATCATTTTCTTCTTGTACTGAAGCCCCTTCAGATCTCTCAGGGCTATTTTCTCAGAGAAGTGATGCTGGTACCTGCTGTACCCTTTCTGTTCTGTCAATGTCCAATAAGATCAGCATCCGATTTCAGGCTTACAGCCTTTACCATCAGCTCAGCATGAGAGCCTGCTGGAGTAAGAGGTCAACATGACTCTGCTGCAAATTCAACATTAATGAGAGGAAGAGAAGCAGTTTTCCATAAGAACTACAGAAGAAAACTCCATCCAGTCCAGCTAGGCATTTGGATAGCTACAGAATATCTTCAGCTCTTCCTAGAATAAAGTCACAACACTAAAGTCAACTTATGGTACAGATCAGAAATAGTTCATCTTTAAAAAAATTTATTTTTTGCGGTACAAGGAATTGAACCCAGGGCATTCTACCTCCGAGCTACACCCTCGGCCCTTTTTTTTTTTTTTTTCTTTTCTTTATTTTGAAACAGGGTCTCACTAAGTAGCTGAGGCTGGCCAGGAACCTGTGATGTTTCTTTCTCAGCCTTCCAAGTACTGGGATTACAAGCGTGCACCACCATGCCTGGCATAGTACATCTTTTGTTTTGCAGTACTGGGGCTGGAACCCAGAGGCATTCCACCTCTGAGCTACATCCCTACCCCTATTTTTTATTCTTTATTTTGAAACAGGGTCTTAATGAGTTGCAAAGGGCCTCAATGAGTAGCTGAGGCGGTCTGTGAACCGTGATCCTTCTGTCTCAGCCTCCCAAATGCTGGGATTACAAGCATGTGCCACCATGCCCAGCTTTATTCTTTATTTTGAAACAGGGTCTCACTAAGTTGCAGAGGGTCTAAGTAGCTGAGGCTGGCTGTGAACCTGCAATCCTTCTGTCTCAGCCTCCCAAGTACTGGGATTACAAGTGTGTGGCAGGACACTAGGCTGTAACCTACATATTTTATTTTATTATTATTTTTGTGGGTCTGGGGATGGAACCCAGGGGTATTTGATCTCTGAGCTATATCCCCTGCCCTATTTTTTATTCTTTATTTTGAAACAGGGTCTCATTAAGTTGCGGAGGGCCTTGCTAAGTAGCTGAGGCAGTTCGCGAACTGCAATCCTCCTGTCTCAGCCTCCCAAATGCTGGGATTACAAACGTGCGCTACCACACCCGGCTTACTATCTATCTACCTATCTATCTATATAACTTTTTTTTTTTTTTTTTGGTGGTACTGAGTGTGGAACCCAGAGGCTTTCTACCTCCGGGCTATATTCCCATACCTATTTTATATTTTATTTGGAAACAGGGTCTCACTAAGTTGCTGAAAGCCTCACTAAGTAGCTGAGGCTGGCTTCAAACCTGTGCGATCCTCCTGTCTCAGCCTCCCAAGCGTGGGGATTACAAGCGTGTGCCACCCCGGCCGGCTTTACCCTATATATTTTAAAGAAGCCAAAAAAACTTGAAGGTAATCTTATTATTACCAAAGGGGGCAGATTTTATTTTCCAAAGAAGTTTGCAAGAATTATCTCCTGTTTTACATGTTCTTCTACAATCTTTCCTTTCTACTGACCCAACAAAAAGTGGAGTCCAAATCCTCTCTCTTAAATCTGAGCAGGCTTGTGCCTGCTTCCAACACCAAACACCAGAGAAGTGACATGTGTTCTGAGGGTCATAAAAAGTGACACAACTTCCATCTTTCTCACTGGCACACCCACCGTTGGTGACCTGAGCTACCACATAGAAGGCTGGCTACCCGGAGGCTCCCGTGCAATGAGTAAGCCACAACAGAGAGAGGCCATGTGTTGTTGTCCAGCTGGCCATCCTCATGTTTGCATCAACTTGGCACAGGTATCAGTGTAGAAGCCTTCAGATGATTCTAGTTGCTAGTCATTGAGCCAGCATCTAATCTGAGCTATCATGGTGCCAGATCCAAATTCCTGACCCAAAACTCACAGATTCTGTGAGAGTACATATATATATAACATTAAATATATTATATTTATTATTAAATAAATATTATTATATAAATATATTTAACATTTATATATTTATGTTATATATTATAAATATTAAATAATTTTATTAATAATAATAAAATAATAATAATAATAAAATAAAGTATGTAGGGTACAGCCTGGTGTGGTGGCACACATTTGTAATCCCAGTACTTGGGAGGTTGAGACAGGAGGATCAATATATACACATACACACACACACACACACACACACACACACACACGTATGTATGTATGTATATATGTACTGGGGACTGAACCCAGGAGCATTTTACCTCTGAACTATACCCCCAGCCCTTTTTATTCTTTATTTTGAAACAGGGTCTCACTAAGTAGCTGAGGCTGGCCGCAAACCTGTGATCCTTCTGTTTCAGCTATACCTTCTGTTTCAGAATATACCACCATGCCAGGCTATATGGTTGTTTTAAGATGTTAAATTTTGGGATAACTTGTTAGACAGCAACAGTAACTGGAATAACCATCTCCTAACCTAAATCTGCTATCATTCTCTCCAACTGTTTTTCTTTCTTTCTTTCTTTCTTTCTTTCTTTCTTTCTTTCTTTCTTTCTTTCTTTCTTTCTTTCTTTCTTTCTTTCTTTTTTTGTGGTACTAGGAATGGAACCCAGAGGCTTCTACCTCCAAGCTACACCCTCAGCCCTATTTTTTATTTTATTTTTATTTATTTTTATTTTTATTTTTTGGTGGTACTGGGGTTCCTGGAAGCCCTTCTACCTCCGGGCTCCAGTCCCAGACCTATTTTTACATTTTTATTTGGAAACAGGGTCTCCTAAGCCAGCGTGCGCGGCTGTCTTCGAACCTGCGCGATCCTCCTGTCTCAGCCTCCCAAGCGCGGGGATTACAAGCGTGCGCCACCACGCCCGGCCAGCCCTATTTTTTATTCTTTTTTTTTTTTTTTTTTCAATACTGGGGATGGAACCCAGAGGCATTCTACCTCTGAGAGACACCCCCAGCCCTATTTTTTATTCTTTATTTTGAAACAGGGTCTCACTGAGTTGCAAAGGGCCTCACAAAGTAGTAGCTGAGGCTGTCCATGAATCACAATCCTTCCTGTCTCAGCATCCCGAATGCCTGTGCCACCAAGCCCAGCTTTATTCTTTACTTTGAAACAAGGTCTCACTAAGTTGCAGAAGGCCTCACTAAGTAGCTGGGGCTGGCTGTAAACCTGTAATCCTCCATCTCAGCCTCCCAAATACTGGGATTACAAGCGTGCAATACCATGCCAGGCTTCCAACTGTTTTCAAAGTATATATTGCAAATTTCCTTTCCTTTTTAATCTAGAGAGAGCAAATTCCTTTCAGTAGCTGCTTGTCATAATTGTGTCCATTCCCCAGACCACAGCTAGAAGTGCTAATTAAAAGGAAGATAGGCCGGGTGTGGTGGCACACGCTTGTAATTCCAGTCCTTGGGAGGCTGAGACAGGAGGATTGCAGGTTCAAAGCCAGCCTCAGCAGCTTAGTGAGGCTCTCAGCAACTTAGTGAGACCCTGTTTTTCCAAATAAAATATAAAAATAGGTCTGGGGGTACAGCCCAGAGGTAGAAGGCCCTTGTGTCCCACCCACAGTACCACAAAAAAAAAAAAAAAAAAAAAAAGAGGAAGATAGGAGCTGGGTATGTCAGTGCAACACATGTAATCCTAGTACTTGGGAGGTTGAGACAGGTAAATTGCAAGTTCAAGATCAGCCTTAGTATATTCCTGTTTCAAAGCTAAATAAATAAATAAATAAATAAATAGGCTGAGAGTGTAGTTCAGAGGTAAAATGCCACTGAGTTCAATCCCCAGTATGTAATATATATGTATATGTATGTGTATATATGTGTTTCTATATAGTTTCTAGATTATATATATATATATATATATATATATATATATATATAAACTGCTGCTACATGCGCCCAAATAATTGATATTGTCATTTCTTGGGACAGTGTCAGAATTTTAATTTATGACTTTTGTAATTAGATATGCTAATTAATAGTTGACTGCAGAGCCACTGTGGAGAAAAATAAAAAGGAATTTCACCAGTAACCACGGTCACTGAGACAAATCTAGTTTAATAAAATACAGCCAGAAGCCCAGCTGGCAATCTCAGTACTTAGGAGGCTGAAACAGGAGGATCCAGGTTCTCAGCCAGCCTCAGCTACTCAGTGAGGCCCTCTACAACTTAGTGAGACCCTGTTTCAAAATAAAGACTAAAAAACAGGGCAGGGGGTGTAGCTTGGAGGTCAAATGCCCCTGGGTTCCATTCCTATATCCTCAAAAAAAAAAAAAAAATCAAGCTGGGGTTGTAGGTCAGAGGTAGAATACCCCTGGGTTCAATTCCCAGCATCACACACACACACACACACACACACACACACACACACACACACACGTATAGCCAGTGCTGATGAAGACTGAAAAGTTCAATACTTTAATAAGGAACACACGCTGTTATTTGTACTGGTTTTTAAATAATTTTGTTAAAGAGAATAAATGGCTTAGGCACCACATAATACACATTGAATCTAATCTTAATCCACAGTTAAGCAGACATCTACCCTTTCTACACTCCTGATGGATGAGTTGCAAAGGATCAGTTCGTTTGCCTGAAAGAAAATGACTATTTTTGTCTCTGTAAACCAACACACAATTATTCTACACAATAGACCATATCCCTTCTGTCTCTATCTTCTTCTGCTCCTGATATTTCTACATATAATTCTGAGACAGTAATAAGAATTTTTGTTTTCATTCTGTTAAAAATTTTTTTTTTCTTTTTGTGGTACTTGGGATGGAACCCAGGGGCATTGTACATCTGGGCTACACCCCAGACCTATTTTTTAGTTCTTTTTAAATTTTGAAACAGGGTCTCACTGAGTTGCAGACGGCCTCACGAAGTAGTTGAGGCTGTAGCGAACCGCGATCCTCGGGTCTCAGCCCCCCGAATGCTGGGGTTACAAGAATGCTGAGGTTACAAGCATGCGCCACCACACCCTGCTTAATGCACGCTTGTAATCCCAGCATTTGGGAGGCTGAAACATGAGGATCCCGGTTCGCGGACAGCCTCAGCTACTTAGTGAGACCCTGTTTCAAAATAAAGAATAAAAAATAGGGCAGGGGGTGTAGCTCAGAGGTCAAATGCCCCCGGGTTCCATCCCCAGACCCGCAAAAAAAAAAAAAAAAAATGCATTCATAGTAACCTGTGTTCAAATTAAAAGGATTTAAAAAACTAACATTGGGAAATAGATGTTCAATTAGACACTATGTTTAGAGGCAGTCACCTTAAGTACCCACATATACCTTCGAATTGTTCCCTAAAGTACCCTTCCCAGGGTATGACAGTCTTGTCAAAGTTCTCTCAGTTACAAAGAAAGCAGTAGGCGTTTACAATCCTTAAGGGAAGAAAACGAAAGCTTTGCTGAAAAAACTCAAGCTTTTGAGGAAGCTATAATAAAAAGTCGAATATTCTTTTTTAAGTTCGTTTAAATGAGCTTGAAATAACTTTTCTTTTTAAAATAAGTCAAAGCCTCCTTTCCCTCACTGAGAAGTAAACAAATATACCGTTACTATATAAGGGTCTCATTCAGGAAGCCCGTGGGATGGTTGGAATGAAGAAGGGGAGAAGAAAACATTGGCACCAGAAAGGTTTAAAAAAAGAACACCACGACGACGACGACGACGACTTGGGAGTGGTGAGGACTAGAGTCAGAATACTATTCTATTTCAATGCAAGGGAGAATGCCCGGGCTGGGTTGAAACAGCAGAGCTATTCCTGCTGGTACCTAGGCAGTTCGGTGCCGAGCTTCGGTGGTTGGGATGCCACCCATCGGGTCATCGAGGCACCCCATTCCCCAAGTCTCCGTCTGTGGGTCTCTCCACTCGAGCGTGGTAGAGGCGGGCCCACGAGCAAACAAAGCCCTAGACTCCACCAGGCAACACTCCATTCTCCCACCCCAGTCTCGCCCTCCGGCCCCGCTCCTCCTCGCTACCTGCGGCTGCTCTCCCGCCCGCAGGCTCTTTTGCTCACATGGGTCTGCCATTCCCTCCTGAGGCAGCCCTGCACATCCCGCTCGCTAACCCGGGTATCATGGGCTCTCCTGGGACTCGACCTGGAGGTCGAAACTCGAGGCCGGAGTTTGGGACCCCCACGGGAAGCCGCCCTCGGGTCAGCGCATCTGAGATGAAGCCGAACTCCCCAGCGCGGGTCATCAGCCCCTACCTGGCTGACCATACTCTCGCGGCCCTCTCCCACCCGCGCCGCCAGCCAACCTGGGCTCGGCCTTTGGGGACGACGGTCACGCCCCGGCGCGGGGCTCCAGCGGCCCAGACCTTTGCTCCGCCCGGCTCCCCCCAGCCACCTTCCTCTCCGCCACCTCCACCAACGCCTGCCCCTCTGGACGCCGCCATTCCGGGCGGCCGCACAGAGCGCAATTCCCGCTGCCCATTGGCGGTTACCTAGGCAACCGGGAGCAACGCCTCTTCCGATTGGTCCAGCCCGCTTCCGCCATCTTTGTGCAGGGCGGAGTGTTTCGGAGCCAGGGCTGAATTTGTGAAAGAGGGGTGGGGCCGAGCCTGCAGTTGTAGAGACTCAGGGCTCCTACCCAAAGACAGCGTGGCAGGAACGTTGACCCCAAACAGAACCGAACGTGCGTCCAAAGCAACTTGGACCCCAATCTCAAACCATCCTTGTAAATGGCCCTGCTGCTGGGTTCAAGCACAGAACCTAAATCCAATTTTAAAGGTGCAGTTTTGTAGATTAAAAAAAATTTTTTTTGGAACAGGGTCTCACTAAATTGCGGAGGCCGGCTGCGAGCCTGTAATTTTCCGGTCTCAGCCTTCCAAGTACCAGATTAAAAGCGTGTGCTACCACACCCGGCCAGTTTTGGAATTTATAACGCTCTGAAAACAGCAACTGCTTTTTGATAGCCCAGTGCCAGGCATTATAGGGATTCGTGTTGTCATTACCCAGATCTTTTGTGTTTGAAATACAGTGCCAAGATTGGAGTAAATCTATCTGGGTGTGGTGGGGCACACTTATAATCCCGTACTTGGGAGGCTGAGACAGGAGGATCACACGTTCGCTGCCAGACTCAGCAATTTAGGCCCTGCGCAACTTAGTGAAACCCTGATTCAAAATTAAAAAAAAAAAAAAAAAAAAAAAAAAAGGGCTAGGGATGTAGCTTGGAGATAGAATCTCCCTGGGATTCATACCCAGTACCTCCCCCAACACACACACACGTAAACTGAAGCAAATCTTCCCAAATACTCTGTACACCTATCCTTGAGTGCAGCATGATGCTAGGTTAAGGGAGGTGGAAGGAACGATGCCTGTGTGGATCATCAGGAGTCGTCAGGAGATATAGAAGCAGGAGGGTTAGACTTAGTTCCAGTGGTTTTTTTTTTTTTTTTTTTGATGTTTTTTTTTTAGTATTGGGAAATAAACTCAGGGGCATTCTACCTCCAAGCTACACTCTTAGCCCTTTTAATTTTATTTGGAAGCATGGTCTTACTAAGTTACTGACAGCCTCACTAAGTTGCTGAGGCTGGGTTTATTTTTTTAATTTTAATTTTTTGAGGGTCTGGGGATGGAACCCAGGGGCATTCTACCTTCGAGCTACACCCTCAACCCTATTTTTTATTCTTTATTTTGAAACAGGGCCTCCGTGAGTTGCAAAGGGCCCCACTAAGTAGTAGCTGAGGCTGTCTTCAAAACGCTATCTTCCTGACTCAGCCTCACGCATGCTGGGATTACAAGCATGCGCCACCATGCCCGGCTTTAAAGTTATTTTAAAAGACTTGAATTCCATGTTCAAATCCCATCTCTGCCACTTACTTTAAGCAAGTTATTAATCCCTTTAGTCTATAAGATCAGATTGTCCAGCAAACCTGTAAGATTCAATACTGTGCTACATCTGATAAACTGTAGTATTGACAATAGATATATATAACTGAAGTCAATAGAACGAAGTGTCAAGGAAATAGATTTTATTTGAATAAGACCCTGTCTCAAAAAAAAAAAAAAAAGGCTGGGAATGTAGCTGAGTGATAGAGTGCTTCTGAATTCAATCAATTTCCAGTTCCACAAAAATAAATAAATAAATAAAGCCAGGTGTGCTGGCGTATGCTTGCAATCCCAGGATATGGGAGGCTGAGACCAGAGGATCCAGGTTCACAGCCAGCCTCAGCTCAAATGTCTCTGGTTCACAAGCCCACTTTTCTAACCATTGCACCCTACAGTTGAGCAGGTAGTCTTAGTTGGATTTGTGATAGGGTTCCATGTAGAGTGCTCTCCTAGTATGTGTGAGGCCCCAGGCTCAAAATCCAGCTACACCACACACACACACACACACACACACACACACACACACACACACACACACAAACACACACACACCCATACACGTGGTATGAATTTTAAGCCAAACAATATTATTCCATGAATTCAAATGTGTAATTATTCCAACTAACTATGCATCCTCCTTCAGATGCCACCCATACTTATTCCAGGGTTACTTGGAGGTGCCTGGGTCTGGAGTTGGTCTGTTGTACATCACTTCCCTGCTCAGGAACGGTTCTCTAAAGCGTCCTGTGGCCCTGCACATGGCTGGCACCCTTCTGCTTGCTCTCGAAGTCCTTGATCCCAATCTAAAACTGCTCCCCTTAGGCAGGCAGGTTGTTGTCTGTTTTCTACAGGATCAGATCTTCCTCTTCCTTACCTCTGCTTGGTAGACCTTTTTCCCCTCTCAGTAATTTAATTATACTCTTTTGCCCCCCACCCCCAACTTAGCTCATAGTACAGGGCCTACCTACTACTGCCTTTGCCTGACTCGAACTGTTATGGTATTTTCAGCTAGCACTGCTGGCTCTTCTCCCCATACTGCTTCAGAAAGTTGAGTGTTCTCAGCTTGGTGATGGACTGTATCTTCCTTCCCTTTTCCACTAATAAGGATGCACCAAGCACTACAGTGTCTAGTCACGAGGTTGTACAGTGGTGAATAAAAAGCATGGAATCTTACCTTATGAAAGTTTTTGTTTTTGTGGTACTGGGGATAGAATCCAGGGACATTCTACCTCCGAGCTACACCCCCAGCCATATTTTTTATTATATATATATATATATATATGTATGTATATATATATATTTTTTTGGTGGTACTGGGGTTCCTGGAAGCCCTTCTACCTCCGGGTTACACTCCCAAACCTTTTTTATATTTTGGAAACAGGATCTCTTACGTCAGCGCGGCTGGCTTCGAACCTGCGCGATCCTCCTGTCTCCGCTTCTCAAGCGCGGGGATTACAAGCGTGCGCCACCACGCCCGGCTTATTCTTTATTTTGAAACAGAGTTTCACTGAATTGCAAAGGGCCTAAGTAGCTGAGGCTGTTCACGAACCTCAATCTTCCTGTCTCAGCCTCCAAAAATGCTGGAGTTATAAGCGTGCGTCAAGCCCGGCTTCTCATGAAAGTTTTTAGTCTGGTAGGACTATACATTTCCTCACTTAATAAGCATTGATCAACTAGGCCAGACACTAAGCTGCACAAGGGCTGAGAGTTTTAAAAGCTTTTTATTTATAGGACGTTGGGGATTCTTTGTCTCACTGCCGTCTCTCCAGCATTTAGAACATAGTAGGCGCTCAATTAATGACACAAAAATACGATTTCTACAAAACCCGCAGCCAGGTCACAGGAGGCGCCTAACAAGTGACTAATATAAAGTCAATGTTTTGAAAGAACCCAAAGACCAGCCAGCCAATTGGAAGCAAGGGCGGGGCTGGGATGGCGGGGGCAGAGGGCGTGTCTGACCCTGAGTTATCTCTCCGAGCATGCACAGTCTTCACCGAAGGTGAGGGGAGGAAAATGCGGAGGCCGCGATTGCGTAGGAGCAGGCTCTGATTGGCTACTGTCGAGCGCGAGGGGCCGAGCCTACTCGTCGGCAGGTAAACAGGGCGGGCTGGGGGCGGGGCCACGGAGGCGCCGCGACCTGGTTGGCTGCGCGGGAGGTGGGGGGTGCCGCGGATTGGTCGCAGCCCGAAGCTCAGCTGCGCGGAGCGCGCCGGGTTCCCGAGCCGGCGGTGTGAGGGATGGACGAGACAAGCCCACTGGTGTCCCCCAAGCGGGCCCAACCTCCGGAGTACACCTTCCCGTCGGGCTCGGGCGCTCACTTTCCGCAGGTGCCGGGGGGCGCGGTCCGCGTGGCGGGGGCGGCGGGCGCGGGCCCCTCTCCGCCCGGCTCGCCGGGCCACGACCGGGAGCGGCAGCCGCTGCTGGACCGGGCCCGGGGCGCGGCGGCCCAGGGCCAGACCCACACCGTGGCGGCGCAGGCCCAGGCCCTGGCGGCCCAGGCGGCGGCGGCGGCGCACGCCGCGCAGGCACACCGCGAGCGGAACGAGTTCCCCGAGGACCCCGAGTTCGAGGCGGTGGTGCGGCAGGCCGAGCTGGCCACCGAGCGCTGCATCTTCCCCGAGCGCATCTACCAGGGCTCCAGCGGAAGCTACTTCGTCAAGGACCCGCAGGGGGTGAGCGCGGGCCGGGGCGCGGGGCGGTGGGGCTCAGCGGGCGTTTGGGGTTCCCGACCGCCAGGCGGAGGAAGGAGTAAAAGCTGCAAGAGAGAGAAACTTCACAGTGCCAGCCCCTAGCAGGATTTGGGGAAGCCAGTGAGGACAGCAGAGAGTGGAGCTCTGTGGGATGAAGAGCTAAATCAGAACCATTTTGGAGGGGGAGGCGTGAGCGGAAAACGAAAAGAGGAAATTGGCCAGATACAGGCCAGGGCCCCGGTGGTGTGGTGGGGCAACTTGCCTCTGGACTGAGAGGCGTGAGCAGATGGTGCTTTCCAGTACGTTCCTTAGCTTTAAACTACTGCGGTCATAGGCCTTCAGATTTGGGCCTCTGGGCCTGGTCCCTCTTTTCCCACCAAAGCAGTGTATTTTTTGCTGTTCTGAAGGACTCCTCAGGGGCCCTCCGGACTGAGTCCCTGCCTTCTATGTTGTGGGGATGTCCCAGCAACCCCGGGTCTCTGATTGACAGATGTTAGGGATAGCGTGGGTGGACTCACTAGTTTATTCTGGCCTGGTTATTGTTTTTCTGGGAAAAGGTTGAAATCGTTTTGCATGGTTCCTCAGTTTAGAATGTGGAGTTTTAGAATCACAGGACCATCTTTGACTTTCATTTCTCTCTTAGAACTAGCAACACTTTGCTTTACAGCTAAGGTGGAGTTTTGCTGACCTTTATTTTGTTCCCTGCCTGTATGTACAGGGGGATGGGGATGGGATGAAATGGGGCATGGAGTGACCATGGCAGCTGGGAAATGACCTTTACCCTTTTGATAACTGCGAAAGAATTTAAGACATTTGCCTCAGTTTAAACCATAGATATCATTGGAAGAACAGTGGGTCAAAAAAATCCAGTCTTCCCTAAGTTTTCAGATGTGTTATTGTTATACTTATTAAAATGATGGGTGTCCGAGCTCTCTCAAATTTTCCTCACATCTCTTCTGTTTTGATAAAGGAGTCCTGAGTGTCCAGGATGGGCTGTGACTTTTAGCTCTTGGTCAGGCTCATTGAACCATCCAGTCTTCAGTTATTCATTCAAAGTCATCCCTGAATTATCAAGAACCAAAGAGCAATTCTGCTGTCAAGTCTTTTTATATAAACTGGGTTGGGGACAGCTTTGAAAATAATAGTTCTTTTTAAAACCTTTAATAAGGGAGCTTAAAAGCTCAAATAGGAACATTCCATCATTTCTAGAGGCAAAGAAAGGAGAATGTCCCAAGATGTAAATGTCAGCAGATACTTTTTTGAGAAAGGAATGAGATTTAAGATATGAGTTGTTTTGGAGAGGGGGTGAAATCAATCTTAGATCAGCATATTGGTTCATCTAAGAGTGGGCTAAGATTGTCTTTCATAGGTACAGGAAGAAGAAGACTTTTTGTTTTCTTGCCTGACACTGTTACAGCTTCCTTGGTGGTATGTCAGGTTCCACTGGTGGGAGTAATTAGATCTTTCAATTCTCCTTGACAGGTAAATTACTACCACCTCTTATACACAGAGAACAACAGACCATCAATATGATTCTTTTTTCTATTCTTTTTTTATTTTTTTTTTGAGAACTATCACTTGGTTCCTTTATTTTATATAAAAGTTAAATTGAAAGGAGAGGCTGCAAGTCAAGAATATTTGATTTGCACATAGTTGCCAAGTTACACATGTTTCTTGGTGATATTCAGGATTCCAATCTCCAAAATTTCTTGACATCTCTTCTTTGCTAGAAGAAAGTCAAAACACAGATGCCAGGCTGGGCGTGGTGGCACATGCTTGTAATCCCAGTACTTGGGAGGCTAAGACAGGCAGATCACAGTTTCGAAGCTAGCTGCAGCAAATTAGTGAGGCCTTCAGCAACTTAGACCCTGTTTCTGAGTAAAAAATAAAATAGGTCTGGGGATATAGCCTGGAGGTAGAAGGCCCCTGGGTTCCATCCCCGGTACCACAGAAACAAACAAACAAACAAACAAACAAACAAAAGACAAACACACACACACACACATCCATAGATGCCCTGACAAAACTTTTAATGTAACCTGCTCCCACAGAGGAAAATGTGGTTCTTAAATGCTGTGGAGGGTTAGACTGGCTCACAGACTTGCTGTAATATCTTCGACCCAGGGACAGGATACACTCCCAACCTTTTTTATTTTGAAACAGAATCTTGCTAAGTTGCTGAGGCTGGCCTTAAACCTGCAGTCCTCCTTTTTATCTCCTCAAGTCGTGGTATTATAGGCTGGCACCATCAGACTTGGTTAATATTGGTATTGTCATCTATGTCCCTACTACAAGTGTATTTATTTAACAAATACATACATAATACTTACTATGTGCCAGATACTTTTTAAGTGCTTTATGAATACTAGCTCATTTAATCTTCATAACTACTGTCCAAGGTAGGTGCTATTATTGTTCCCATAGATAACAACACCAAGGCACACAGTATAATTAATTCACCCAAGATCTCACAGCTAATAAGTGGTAGAGCCAGGCATATAGGTTCTAGAAGTCATTTTTCTTTCTTTCTTTTTTTTTTTTTTTGGTTCAGTACTAGGAGTGGAACCCAGGGGCATTCTACCTCCAAGCTACACCGCCAGCCCTATTTTTTGTACTGTATTTTAAAACAGGGTCTCACTAAGTTAGCTAAGGCTGTCCTCAAACTGCGATTCTCCTGTCTCAGCCTTCCAAATGCTGGGATTATAAGTGTGTGCCCCCAGAGGTCATGTTTCTAACCATAGTGCTCTGCTGCATTAAAGATAGTCATCTGAACTTCTGGGTTTCTCTTTTCAGGTGCTGTATTTATAGTATTGAATTTGGTTATGTGTGACATATTTTATTTATTTATTTATTTATTTATTTATTTATTTATTTTGCAGGTCTTGGGATGGAACCCAGGGGCATTTGACCTCTGAGCTATACCCCCTGCCCTATTTTTTATTCTTTATTTTGAAACAGGGTCTCACTAAGTTGCAGAGGACCTCACTAAGTAGCTGAGGCTGTCTGTGAACAAGGATCCTTCAGTCTCAGCCTCCTGAATGCTGGGATTACAAGCGTGCACCACCACGCCTGGCTGTGTGACAGATATTTTAAAATAATAATGACTTGAAAAGAAGTTCATTTATCTCTCATGTAAAGGAAGTCTACAGGTTGCCTGGCTTTCACTCTATTATGGATGCAGGCTCCTTTCATTTAGGATTTAGCCATCCTTAATAGTGGCCTCCACTTCATGTTCCAAGTGTCTTCTAAAGCTACAGACACCATCTTATCTGCTTTTTAGTCAGTTGGAGGAAGGAAAAGGAGAGAAATATCTGTAATCCCAGCATTTGGGAGGCTGAGGCAGGAGAATCCGGGTTTGAGCACAGTCTCAGCAAACTTAGGCCCTCCGCAATTCATTGAAACCCTGTTTCAAAATAAAGTATGAAAACAGGGCTGGTGGTGTAGCTTGGAGGTAGAGCTCTTCCTGAAATTGCACCAGACTCTCCTATCTGCATCCTGTTGTCCAGAACTTAGCTGCAATAGTGGCTGGGAACTATAGTCTTTATCTTATCCAGCTAAAAATCAGGGGTCTTGCCCGGGCGTGGTGGCTCACGCTTGTAATCCCCGCGCTTGGGAGGCAGAGACAGGAGGATCGCACAGGTTCGAAGCCAGCCGTGCGCGCTGGCTTAGGAGACCCTGTTTCCAAATGAAAAAAAAAAAAAAAATGTAAAAATAGGTCTGGGAGTGTAGCCCGGAGGTAGAAGGGCTTCCAGGAACCCCAGTACCACACACACACACACACACACACAAAAAAAAAAAAAAAAAAAATCAGGGGTCTTGTGTCTGGGGAAGAAGAGGGAACTGGCAGTTTCTGCTCTAGTCACTTTTGAAACATAGTTTGAAAGATGCTGGAAGAAGATAGTTTTGATTACATTTCCCAACCAAGGATGGTTTCTGCCACAGGATGAGCAAGTGAGGACTTGGAACAGTAAGATGGAAAATGCGAGATTAGAAGCCACAGTGGAGTGTGCTCACATTTCCCTTCCTCACTTACACCCTTGTGCTTCAGGTCTTATGTTCTCTCAACTACAGATGTATTTTGTGAGCATTTTCTCTTGTGTGTGGCCAGTTGTACTTGATGTTCATATGTCTGGAATCACAGAACAGCATGTGACTTACTAGTTTAAGAGGATTAAATGAGGTATCACACATGAAAGGCCCTGGCATGATTCCTTGTGCTTAGCAGTAACTCAGAGTTTTTTGTTTTATTTTGTTATTATACTTACTAGCCTTTGGATTAGTTTTTTTGTGTGTGTTTTTAAAATTTTTTTTATTAGTGCACTGTATTCATACATCATAATGGGATTAAAAACTTGTGTAGACATACATGCCCGTATCGCCCAGTTAGCCCCTACCCAAATCCCACCCCATTCCCTCCCCATCCCTTCTTCCCATGCTTGGTTTAGTGGTTGACATCTATTATTATAGCAATTTATCCAAAATTAACAATGATAATCTAACATAACAGATTCATTTGTCTGATAAACTTTTGATCACTTAGAGATAACATTTCAGTATTTCTTTTTGTTTTCTTTCTTCCCAGAGGATATTTTTTTTCTTTTTAAGATAAAACTATCGTACTTTTTTTTTCAGAAAAAATCTATCCTAACATGAAATGTGAACTTTAAATACCCAAAACTATCTCGAAAAAGAACAAATCTAGAAGATGTACATTTTCTGATTTCAAACCTTATAGAGCTATAATAATTGAAACAGTGTAGTACTGCTATAAAGGCAGATATATAAACCAGTGGAGTAAAATAAAAAGCCTAGAAATAAATTCTTCCATATGTGGTAAAGTTATTTTTGACAAAGTTTCTAAGAACATTGGTGAAGGAAATAATAATCATTTCACTAAATATTGTTGAAAAATAATAATTACATGAAAAAGAATAAAATTGGACCCTTACCTAACATCATACAAATATTAACTCAGAATAGATAAAAGACCTAAATGTAAATCTTAAGACTATAAACTTTTAGAAGAAAACCTGGGTCATAACACTTCACAACATTGAAATTGGCAGTGATTTCTTGGATATGATTTCAAAGGCACAGGCAACAAAAGAATAAACAAACTTCCTAAAAAATAAAAAATATTGTACATCCAAAGACAATGTAAACAGAGTTAAAAGTTACTGATAGAATGGGATAAAATATGTCCAAATGCTATAACTGAAGGTATATTAATACTCCAAATAGAGATCCTAAAAATTAGCAACAATAAAAGCAAACAGTACAATTTAGAAATAGGTAAAATACTGAAATAAATAATGAATCTCCAAAGATTTTAACCTATAAACACATGAATATATTCTCCTTTGCTTAGTTGTCTGCTGGATGGAAAATCTTGTTTTTCTGGTTCTGGTGTGTATTACCTATTTCTTCTTTGTAGTTAATCTCTTTGAGTATTTTCTCTAGCACTGTTTTTTTTTTTTTTTTTTTTGGTGGCACTAGGGGTAGAACCCAGGGGCTTTCTACCTCTGGGCTATATTCCCAGACCTATTTTATACTTTATTTAGAAACAGGGTCTCATTAAGTTGTTGAGAGCCTCACTAAGTAGCTGAGGCTGGCTTTGAACCTGTGCGATCCTCCTGTCTCAGCGTGGGGATTACAAGCATGCGCCACCACGCTCGGCTTCTAGCACTGGTTATGAAGACATAAATTCATTGAGTTTCTGTTTGTCATGGAAGCTTCTTATTTCCCCATTTAATTTGATAGATAATTTTGCTGGGTAGGAAATTTTTGGCTGGAAGTTGTTTTCTTTCAGATTTTGGAATATGTTACTCCAAGCCCTTCTGGCTTTCATGACTTGGTTTGGGAAGTCTGGAGTGATTCTAATTGGTTTGCCTCTGAATGTCACTTGGCCTTTTGTTTTTGTTTCCTTTAAGATTCTCTGCTTGGCTTCCACATGGTCATTTTGCAATTATGTGGCGTGGGGATCCTCTTCTCTGATCCTGTCTAAAGGGAGTTCTATAAGTTTCCTGGACCTGTGTATCGACCTCTAGCTCTATGTTTGGAAAATTTTTTGCTATTATTTATTTGAAGAGATTATTGATCCCTTTGGTTTCACCTTCTTTTCTCTCGTCTATTCCGATTATTCTTAGGTTAGCTCTCTTAAAATGGGCCCATATTTCTTTAATGTCAGATTCCTGCTATCTCATTTTTTTCTAAGTTAGAAATTATGCATTTGAGCTGAGCCTGGTGCATGCTTGTAATCCCCATGCTTGGGAGGCGGAGACAGGAGGATCGTGCTGGTTCGAAGCCAGCCTAGCTGGCTTAAGAGACCCTGTTTCCAAATTTTAAAAGTATATATATAATAGGTCTGGGAGTGTAACCCGGAAGTAGAAGGGTTTCCAGGAATCCCAGTACCACCAAAAAAAAAAAAAAAATGAAATTGTGCGTTTGTTTTTGGAGTGATCATCTTCTAGGAGCGAGATTCTGTTCTCCATGTGGTCTAATCGATTATTTATACTTTGAATTGAGGCCTTTACCTCAATGATTGCTTCCTTTATTTATTTTAGACTCTCTCTAAATTCTTTTCGAAAGTCCTGTATTATTTCTACACTTATATTCCTGATTTGATATTCTGGAGATCTCTGAATTTCTGTGTTATCAGGTTCTGATAATATGGGGTTGTGGGCATTCATTGCTCTATTGTTGTTCCTCTTTCCCATGATTTCAGAATTTTGTGCCTTCCCTGGGTCACTATGACTTCACTTAGGGTGCTCTGTATCTCGAGTCTGTTGTAATCTCAGCCGCCACTACTCCTTTACTGGGTTGTACTGCAAAGCCTCATACCCAGGGAGTTAATCGAGGCTGCGCGAGACAGTGGGGATCCCAGGCTGGGCGTTTTCACATAGAGAGCTGTCACTAGGGTGTGGTATCTCTGCCACTGCTACTCCTTCACTGGGTTAGACTGTAAAATATCCAACCCAGTGAGATTATCAAAGCTGTGCAAGTCCCTGGGAGTACAGTATAGAGATTTCTCCTTCAGGGGCTGCAATTTCACTCACAGTTATTGTGCGCGCAGGTCTAGAGCTGTGATGGGGCGCAGTGAACTCGCTGGCGCTGCTGGTAATATGGCGCTGCTGCCATGCCCTCGGCCGTGAGGCTGACGTATTTCTTTTCTGGTTTTGAGCTCCATTCTGAGTCCCTGGAAGACGTGATGAGCTTGGCCACTGGGAGTTTTAGACGTTCTTTGCGCTGAAGGAACTGCTGAATTATACCCGAATGATCCACAACTGCTCACTTCAGCTCCTTGTTTACCTTTCCTCTCTGGATCCTGGTGCTGTGAGGGAAGATGGTGCCGGCGGGGCTCTGCTGCCGCATTGCAGGCTTGATTTCTGGTCTGTGGTTGTTCTTCTAGTCTTTTTTCCTCTGTCTCTTGTGTTTACATTTTTTATTTCTCTGCTGATGGTGTTTTCTGGCTATGAAAAGCGCTGATTTTGTGGCAACAGAGATAGAGTTTTAGCAGGACTCGTAAACACTGCTTTTCTTGGTCGCCATCTTCTCGGAAGTCGGATTAGGTTTTTTTGGATACATGACATTAAATAAAGCAAAAGTAGTATAATTTTGAGAAGATTCTTTTATAAACATTGAGAATATCAATTCATTAGGTTATAATTGGTATTTACATCAAAATATCAATAACTGTCTGTGAAGACACTGCCTATAAATTCTAAGAACTAGACCTCCTGTTAGTGATTTTTAGTCTTTTAAACATACTTTATTAGCTGGGCATGGTGGCACACGCTTGTAATCTCAGCATTTGGGAGACTGAGACAGGAGGATCGTGGTTCGTGGACAGCCTCAGCTACTTAATGAGGTCTTCAGCAACTCAGAAACCCTGTTTCAAGAAAAAAAATTAAAAATAGGGCTGAGGGTGCAGCTTGGAGGTAGTATGCTCCTGGGTTCCGTCCTCAGTACTTGGGGGAAAAATACGGCTGGGGTGTAGTTCAGAGGTCTCTGGGTTCCATCACCAGTGCTACAAATAAAATAAATATACTTTATTCACCAATAGTTTGTCATGAAAATGGTATTCTTTTTCATTTTCCAAATATAAAATTATAATATTGAATGTGCTCCTTACCTATATCCTTCAAGAAATTCTTACATCTTTCTACTTGAGAGCCATGCTGATAGCCATCATCACATAATCTCAATTCTTACACTAAAATCTTAAGAGTTTGGTTTGTACATCCTATACAGATGTAGATCTTGAGATTTTAAGCATCATCTATTATTTGATATATGGAGCTGTTCGAAGCCACAAGTTGTACTATGTAAGGCAGGTTGGGTCAACAGAAGTGGGGTACAAAAATAAACATGGGTTAGCTGGCCATGGTGGTACATGCTTGTACTCCTAGCATTCAGGAGGCTGAGATGGGAGGATCGCGGACAGCCTCAGCTACTTAGTGAGGCCCTCTGTAACTTAGTGAGATCCTGTTTCAAAATAAAAAATAAAAAAATAGGGCAACAAATATAGCTTTTTAGTATACTTTTATTATAGTCTCATTTCATAATGTAGTTCACAGTGATAGTGACACACATGCGCACAGCACTTGGTGGGCTTTTCCCTGGCTCTCTCCCCATTCTTTCCTTCCCTATACAGGGTTTTGAGGTTGACATTGACATATTGCATAACGTCAGTGGAAGTAATTTCTTCATTGATTCTCCCTCTCCCTACCCGCTTCCCCTAGACCACCCTTCTGGCTCCACTGAAGTTTCTCCTCCATTGTCTGGAGTCCCTCTGGTATCTCGATTACTCTCTAGCTTCTGCAGATACAACATAGGAACCTTCACTTTCTGTGACTGGCTAATCTCACTTAGCATAATGTTCTCCAAGTCCATCCATTTTCCTGCAAATGACATTTCGTTCTTTATTTCTGAGTAGTATCTCATTATGTATATATTCCATAATTTTTTTTTTTTTTGTGGTACTGGGGTTCCTGGAGGCCCTTCCACCTCTGGGCTACACTCCCAGACCTATTTTTACATTTTTATTTGGAAACAGGGTCTCCTAAGCCAGCGTGCGCGGCTGGCTTCGAACCTGCGCGATCCTCCTGTCTCTGCCTCCCAAGCGTGGGGATTACAGGCGTGCGCCACCACGCCCGGCTATATTCCATAATTTTATAATCCATTCATCTGTTGATGGACACCTATGTTGTTTCCATAATTTGGTTATTGTGAATTGCGCTGCTATAAACATGGATATGCATATATTATTATGATTTTTCTGACTTTAGTTCCCTTTTTTTGTGGTACTGGGAATGAAACCCAGGGGCTTTCTCCAGGCTATACCCGCAGTCCTATTTTTTATATTTTATTTGGAAACAGGGTCTCACTAAGTTGCTGATAGTCTCACTAAGTAGCTGAGGCTGGCTTCGAATCTATGCGATCTTCTATCTCAGTATTAGTCCCAAGTACTAGGATTACAAGCATGTGCCACCATGCCCAGCTCTTGCTTTTAGTTCCTTTGGAAAGATACCCAGGAGTGGTATAGCTGGACAAATAGAGGTTTAATCCATTTAAACAAAAGCTTTTTAGGGTCCTTAATAATTTTTAAGTATTTAAGGAAATCTTGAGACCAAACTATCTGAGAACCATCCACTTCTTGTCTACCAAAAAAAAATTTTTTTTTCCAGTACTGAGGATGGAACCCAGGGGCATTCTACCTCCAAGCTATACCCCCAGCCTGATTTTTTATTCTTTATTTTGAAACAGGGTCTCACTAAGTTGCAGAGGGCCTCACTAAGTAGCTGAGGCTGGCTGTGAACTGTGATCCTCCTGTCTCAGCCTCCCAAGTATTGGTATAAGCATGCATGGTTTACCAATCTTTTTTTTTTTTTTTCGGGTCTGGGGTTGGAACCCAGGGGCATTCGACCTCCGAGCTACACCCCCTGCCCTAGTTTTTATTCTTTATTTTGAAACCAGGTCTCACTAAGTTGCAGAGGGCCTCACTAAGTAGCTGAGGCTGTCCGAACTGCGGTCCTCGTGTCTCAGCCTCCCGAATACTGGGATTATAAGCATTCGCCACCATGCCCGGCTTTTTTTTTTAAATACTGTTTTACTAAAGGTTACTTCTGTATTATTTCTCTGTGCAATGAATGTTGTGTTTGAACTGTCTTATATTTTAGGTTCCTGGAGAAAAGGGCTCCCCCCCCCCTTTTCTTTCCTTTTTTTTTCTTGAGGTACTGGGGATGGAACCCAGGGGCATTCTACCTCTAAGTTACACCCCAGCCCTACTTCTTTTCTTTATTTTTGAAACAGGGTCTCACTGAGTTGCAAAGGGACTTACTAAGCAGCTGAGGCTGTCCACAAACCACAATCCTATCTCAGCCTCCCAAATGCTGGGATTACAAGTGTGTGGCACCATATCTGGATTCTTTCTTTCTTTTGAGATGAGAGGATACCTAGGTTGGCCTGGAACTCCTGGGCTCAAGCCATCTTCCTGCTTCAGCCTCCCTAGAAGTCAGAGCTACAAGCTTATGCCACTGTGCCTGGTTCAAGGGCCTCTTGTATCAAAGCTTAATGCCCTCCTCCTGTTGGTAAGCTATTGGAAATTCTCTAGGTCCCAGGTTCTACTCATTGATTTTAGATCCTGACACCAGCCAGTGAGTGGCCTCTTGCTCCCTTGTGCAGTTCTGTTTTTATCCCTAACTTTGTAGTCTACTCCTACTTAAGCTATCTGTACTTTACCCCCTTCGTCCAACAGGGACATTAGTAAGTGTATTAAGGAAAGGTGTTTTTAAAAATATTGGCACCAAACGGAAACTTTCTTCAAGATGTAATAAGGAATGGACAGTCTATTAAAGAAGAGAATATGGTGAGAAAAAGTAGACAGTTCTTTCTCAGCTGAATACTGGTGGGTGTCTTTCTAATTTGAGTAGTTTTAGAGATTGTTCTCTATGAATGAGGAGCATATTCTTGATTATTCAGTAACAGTCAATTATATGAAGTGAACATTAGCTTTGGAAATTCAGTCAGAGGCTGTTTTATGTCTGTTTAGGAAACTCGCCACATGCTTGCTTACTGTCTTGCACAAACGAGGTTCTGAGCAAATGTTAACAGAGTCAAGTTGAATCAGACCTACTTAGTCCTGAAAGCACACGTCTGTTTCTCTAAGCCCTTCTGTTCTCGCTCCTTCCTATTTCATTTATGTATAATTCTTTTTCCTTTTTTCCTTTTTCCTCCCTTCTTTGATATGGGGGATTGAACCCAGGGCCTTGCACATACTAGGCAAGTTCTCTACCACTGAACTACACACCAAGCCTCCTGCCCCCTTTTATTGCAGTACTGGGGATGGAATCCAGGGGCATTCTACCTCCAGGCTACACCCCCAGCCCTGTTTTTAATTCTTTATTTTGAAATAGAGTCTCACTGATTTGCAAAGGGCCTCACTAAGTATTTGAGGCTGTTGGCGAACCGCGATCCTCCTGTCTCAGCCTCCCAAATGCTGGGATTATAGGTGTGTAACCCTGCACTCAGCTGATAGTCATAATTTCTAGTGCCTTAAAAGGGTGCTTCATGATTCTCCTTATGATGGAAGGAAATTGGGAAGTATGTGAGGTTAGTCTATAAATGATGTTTGGCTGAAACCTTGGCCTTCTAGTTCTGCTTTCTTTAAGTAGAAGCAGTTAAGCAGCCCTGGTATTTTTCAGCTCCCCCTAGTAGCAGGAGTGGCTTGAGCTTCCTTTCTTTGGAGACCAGCTTGCTGAATTCCATATTGTATCTCAGTTGAGTTCTCGGGTTCTAGGCCATGCTGCAGGTTGCCCTGTAGTTTCACTGTCCAGAATCCAGAGAATCCCAGTGAAGTCACCTGGTGTCCTCTGAGCTGTGAGCCTCTTGGTGCTGTTGCTTTGTTGTGCAGAGGCTGGGGTTCCCAGACACAGAGAAGATGACTGCTCACTGAGGCCCTCACTAGCCACTTTTTTTTTTTTTTTTTTTTTTAGGTACTGGGGATGAAATCCAGAGGTATTCTACCTCCGAGCTACACCCCCAGCCCTATTTTTTATTCTTTATTTTGAAACAGAGTCTCACTGAGTTGTCTCACTAAATAGCTGAGGCTGTCCGTAAACCACAATCCTCCTGTCCCAGCCTCCCAAATACTGGGATTACAAGCATGTGCCACCACGCCTGGCTAAGCCACTTTGGATAAGAAAGTGATTTTGAAGACATGTGATGCAAATATATGCACTTTACTTTGGTCAGTGAATAAGTTTGTCTTTAAGAATAAATTGATTCTTTTGGATGGAGGAAGGAAGTTTTGTATTTCTCTTGCCCTCAAATCCTTGCAAACCTTTTTGAAGGAACTGGCCTCAAGATTGACCAAATATTGTTAGATACTGGACTTAGCCAATAACTGATAGGAGTATGTACTCAATGGAGGCAGATGGCTTGTGTTGTCTGCTGTGACTGCCTCCTGGGAAGTGATCCTCATAGGAAAATGTCTTATGACCCAGACAAGCTTGGGTTGGCTGTGGAGCGAGGGGAGGAGGAGGGTCATATGATAGGAAGATGAATCACTCGGTTAGCACATTTGCATCTCTTCCTTTGAATTAAGAGGAGGTAATGAGATAAATCAACCATAGAGGGCTGACTGGCCTCTTGACATTCAGGAGGGAGAGCCATAGTTTCTAGGCATCCCATATTTCTAGGATCTTTGAGGATTAAGAAGATTGATTTAACCTTTGTAGTGTCTCATGACTTGGTCCTTTGCCTATCAGAATTACTTAAGAGAACCTCATTCTAACCAAATGGCAGATTCTTTTTCTTGCCGTGATTTTTCTTTTTGGTTGCTTTCTTAGTTTCTCATTCCTTTTTTTCTTTTTCTTTTTCTTTTTTGTGGTACTGGGGATGAAACCCAGGGGCATTCTACCTCCGAGCTACACCCCCAGCTCTATTTTTTATTCTTTATTTTGAGACAGGGTCTCACTGAGTTGCAAAGAGCCTTGCTAAGTAGCTGAGGCTGTCCATGAACCACGATCCTCCTGTCTTAGCCTCCCGAATGCTGGGATTACAAGCATGCACCACCACGCCCAGCTTTAGTTTCTCATTCCTAAACATTAATGTATTAAAGTTTTCATTAATATCCAGGAGGTGGGATAATAATAAGGTTAATAAAGGAAATAACAATTGATGAAGGGATTTTCTTGGCCTTAGTCCATAATACTTTATTTTCTTTCAGATGGAAGTTCTTTGAGTCTTTACATAATTAATACAGAGCAACAGTGTATATGCATGCCTCTTGGAAGCTAGAGTTTGATGGTGTAAGATTTCTGGCAGACCATTTAAAGAAAGATCCTGTAGTTGTAAAAGGGGCAGGGGCACATACAAAAGAAAATAATTTATAATCCATGATAAGCTGATTTCTTAATTTTTTTGGGAAAAGTTACTTTGGCGCGCTTGTTATGTGCAGTGTGATGTTATACCCGTCCTAAGAGGGCAGGAGGCAGTATTGTGTTGGCATTAAGATTGCTGCCCACAACTCAAGATGTGCTATTGAGTTGGCTTCTGAATCTTGCTCCTACAAATGTACAAATCCACTTACTTCGTTTGAAGTATGAAGTCAGAGGTAGGTGCTTGCCTGAGGGAAGAGTGATGGAGAAGAGGAAGGAAGCAGCAAGAATGAGGAGACCTGGCAGAGTCTTTGGCTATAGCTCTTTCTAGTGGTGGGTCTCTTAAATACAGTCTGCTGTCTTACAAGCTAGGGAGTAGCCTCTGACTAAGTAGGGAGTAGATTCTTATGCTCTCTCATTTCCTTCTTGATTTCTATTGGTCTGCTACTTTAATCATCTCTTTTTATTTGGTGTTGGGGGTTGGAACCTAGGGCCTCACGCATGCTAAGTATATGGTGTATCACTGAGCTACATCCCAGCCCATAAACTCACCTCTGACCTCCTCCTTTTCTTTTGCCTCTGCAGAAGATCATTGCTGTCTTCAAACCCAAGAATGAAGAGCCATATGGGCATCTTAATCCTAAGTGGACCAAATGGCTGCAGAAGTTGTGCTGTCCCTGCTGCTTTGGCCGTGACTGCCTTGTCCTCAACCAGGGCTATCTCTCAGAGGCAGGGGCCAGCCTGGTGGACCAAAAACTGGAACTCAACATTGTGCCCCGTACAAAGGTATGTGACCCATTTCCAGGGAGCCTTAGTGCCTCAAACTTTTGATGGGGCCTAAACCCTTTTAATGGGACTTTGAGTTCAGTGGGAGACATTTAAATCTATTGTTCTCAACTGTTTTTGAGGAGGTTGGCAGGGTTAGGCTAAAAATTTGATAATCTGTTGAATGGTATCCCCCAAAGGATATAAATACAGATTTTACATATAGTTTTAGGAATTTCACAGATGCCAAATGCACATTTATGGGCGCTCTTGGTCTTTGGTCTTTGGATTCCCAGGGAACCCCAAGCTGGTTAGAAACTTGACTATTTTTGAAGTTCACTCTCCTAGATTTCTGAACCATTGCAGAATTTAGTGAATTTTTTTTTTTTTTTCCTGTAAGAGAATCTTGCTATATTGCTTAAGCTGGCTCTGAGTTCCTGAGCTCAAGCTCAAGTTATCATCCTGCCTTAGCCTCTGAAGTAGCTGGGACTGCAGGAGTGTGCCACCATGCCCAACTTTAGATACAGCCTAGAATTCACTGGCTATATAAGAACCCCTATACTACTGGACATGGAGGTACGTGCCTATAATCCCAGTATTTGGGAGGACTAGGTAGGAGGATCACAGACTTGAGGCTACCCTTAGCAGTTTAGGAGGAGACCCTCAGCAACTTAGAGAGACCTTGTTTCAAAAATAGCAAGTAAAAGCAGGTTTGGTGGCACATGCCAATAATTCTAGTAGTCAGGAGGCTGAGGCAGGAGGATTGCCGGTTCATGGCTAGCCTCCGCAACTTAGTGAGGCCCTTCTTAGCTTAGTGAGATTTGTTTCAAAATTTAAAAAGTAGAGCTAGGGGTGTAACTCAGACAGAATGCCCCTGGGTTCAATCCCCAGTACCAAAACAAACCAACAAACAAAACAGCAGCGAAAACCCCATAAACCTGTTCTGTAGGGTGCTCCATGAAACTCCAAGAGTTATGAGGGGAAGGACGAGGCTGTTTAGTATATAGACACTTCAGGATCATCCATTGCTCACTGAATATGTGGCCACCAGAGGTTTAGGGACAGCTTAAGTGGAAGTCTGATCTGATGCTCTAAGGCTGCAAAAGTGTCTTCATAGCTCTGGATCTTAGCCCTCTTTGAGAATCTGATGAAAGTTCTAGTTCCTGTCCTCAGAAAAAGCACATTTTTTTTTTTTTTTTTGGTACTGGGGGTGGAACCCAGAGGCTTTCTACCTCCGGACTATACTCCCAGACCTATTTTATATTTTATTTGGAAACAGGGTCTCACTAAGTTGTTGAGAGTCTCACTAAGTAGCTGAGGCTGGTTTTGAACCTTCACGATCCTGTTTCAGCCTCCCAAGCGCGGGGATTACAAGCGTGCACCACCATGCCCAGCTAAAAGCATATATTTTTCATCAATCTTTTGCATATAATTTCAGGAGGAGACCAGTTAAAAGTCGATCCAGTGACTCCCTTTGGACCACGGTGCTTGAGGTTTTCTTCATAGATTTAGATGGCAAGAGATTGATCTACAGATAGGAAATTCCCTGTAGAGCTGGGTTTTTTTGTTTGTTTGGTTTTGGGGTTTTTTTTTGTTTGTTTTGGTGGTACCAAGGATTGAACTCAGGGGCATTCTACCTCTGAGCTATACTCCTGGCTTTTTGTTATTGTTGTTGTTGTTGTTGTTGTTGTTACTGAGGATGGAACCCAGGGACTCCGGGCTGTACTCCTTAGACCTGTTTTATATTTTATTTGGAAACAGGGTCTCACTAAGTTGCTGAGAGCCTCACTGAGTAGCTGAGACTGACTTTGAACCTGTGCGGTCCTTCTGTCTCAGCCTCCCAAGTACTGGGATTACAAGTGTGTACCACCATGCCCGGCCCTCAGCCGTGTTTTTTATTCCTTACTTTGAAACAGGGTCTCACTAAGAGGATCTCACTTACAGGGTCTTACAGGAAACAGGGTCTCACTAAGTTGCTGAGAGCCTCACTAAGTAGCTGAGGCTGGCTATGAACCTGTGATCCTCCTGTCTCTGTCTCAGCCTCCTAAGTACTGGAATTACAAGTGTGCCCCACCATGGGTGGTTTTATTTTTTTTTTTGGTCATTATTTGTTTTTATTTTGTTTTGTTTTGCAGTACTGGGGGTTGAACCCAAGGGTGCTGTACCACTGTACTACATCTCTAGCCCCTCTTTATTTTTCTTTTTGGTGGGACTGGGGATTGAACCCAGGGGCATTCTACCTCCAAGCTGCACCCCAGACCTACTTTTTATTATTTATTTTGAAACAGGGTCTCACTAAGTTGTGGAGGGCCTCACCTCACTGAGTAACTGAGGCTGGTCATGAACCTGCGATCCTTCTGTCTCGGGACTACAAGCATACACCACCAAGCTCAGCTCCACAGCTCTTATTTTGACAAGTTCTCACTAGTTTACTCAGGTTGGCCTTGAATTTAGGACCTTATTGACTCAGCCTTCTGAGTAGCTGGAATAACAAGCATGTACCACTATGCCCAGTTATTTTTAAGGTATTTTGTTTTATTTTATTTTTTATTTTTTTGTTTATATTGGGGATTGAACCTGGAGGCATTCTTCCTCTGAGCTACACCCCCAGCCCTATTTTATTTTTATTGTGAAATAGGGTCTACTAGGTTGGTGAATCTCACTACTTGCTGAGGCCTTCCTTGAATCTGTGATCTTCCTTTCTCTGCCTCCCTAGTACTGGGATTACAGTCGTGTGCCACCACACCTGGCTACCCCCAGCTCTTTTAAAATTTTTGTTTTAAGCTGAGCGTGGTGGCACACGCTTGTAATCCCAGTATTCGGGAGGCTGAGACCAGAGGATCGTGGTTCGTGGACAGCCTCAGCTACTTAGTGAGGCCCTCTGCCACTCAGTGAGACCTGTTTCAAAATAAAGAATAAAAAATAGGTCTGGGTATGTAGCTCAGAGGTTGAATGCCCCTGAGTTCCATCCCCAGGCCCACAAAAAAAAAAAAAAAAAAAAAAAAAAATTTGTTTTAGAACAGAGTCTCACTAGGTTGCTGAGATTCCCACTAAGTTGCTGAGGCTGGTGTTGAACCTGCAGTCCTCCTGTCTCAGCCTCCCAAGTACTGGAAATAAAGACACGTGCCAACACATCTGGCATCTTAAGGTTTTTTAGAAGAAAATTTGACTATTGTGAATGGTTGACTATCTCTGCTCCTTTTCTACTAAATAGTAAGCCAAGTAGTCTGTAAGTTCCTGGAAGTCAGAGACTTTTTCTTAAGAAATCTATCTCCCATGCTCAGCACATAGCAAAATACTATATTTATGTGTGTTCATTAAGTACCAGGTGTATCAGCAAATGACATATCATGAGAAATCATACCAAGTAGGCTCCAGCTTCAGGTCTCTAGAGAGAATGTTTGACCAGGCTTATAATAAGTTTCCTTTGATAGTAATTTACTGCCTGGCTTTGTGCAAGTCATTCCCTCACTTTATGCTTTGGGTTTTTCTTTGTGTGAAACCTAAAGCATAAAGTATGCTAAACAGCATACTTTCAGTCTCCTGCCTAATCGGAAATCCTTTTGCTAGATCTCTCCAAAACTCTAGAATCTCTTAAATACTCCTTGCTCATGAGCCTGTGTGCCTTCCTTTGCCTTTGCTAGGCAAACAGCAGACTACCCTGGGTCTGTGCCTGTCTGCTCTGCTGGTGCTCTGGAGAACAGTGCATAAGCATTCAGAGGGCTGGGGCTGGGCAGGGCAGTGCACTCCTGGAATCCCAGTACTGGGAGGCTGACACAGGATAGCAGGCTCCAGGACGGCCTCAGCAAGTAGTGGGACTCTTCTCAACCTAGCTGTTTCTACTGCTTCCAAGTAGTGAGATTCTCATCAACCTAGCGGTTTCTACTGTGTCTATTATTTCTACTGTTTCCCAGTAAAAACAAAATAGGGTTGGCAGTGTAGCTTGGAGGTAGAATGCCCCCTGGGCTTGATATCCAGTAACACACACACACACACACACACACACACACACACACACACATCCAGTAACACACACACACACACACACACACACACACATCCAGTAAAACACACACACACACACACACACACACACATCCAGTAACACACACACACACACACACACACCCTTGCAGTTTATTGTGTTATCTTTGGCCAAGTCAACTAATCCCCTAGGCTCAGTTTTCTCACTATAAAAATAGGGATATAAATAACTACTTGTAAAATCAGGCATGGTGGCACACGCTTGTAATTCTAGTACCTGGGAGGCTGAGACAGGAGGATCCACAGGTTCATGGCCAGCCTCATCTACTTAGGCCCTCCACAATTGAAACTGTTTCAAAATAAGGAATAAAAAATAGGGCTGGGGGTATAGTTTGTAGGTAGAATGCTCCTCGTTTCAATCCCCTATACCAAAAAATAAAAAAAAGTATTTGTAGAGTGGCTATCAGGATTACATAAAATAATCTAGTCCAATGCCTGGCTCTAGTAAACACTCCTAAATATTAACCTGTGGTATTTGCTTTTTTTTCTTTTTTTTTTTTTCTTTAATGGTACTCGGGATTGAATCCAGGGGAATTCTAACCTCCAAGCTATATTCCTAGCCCAGTTTTGTTTTTATTTTGAAATAGGGTCTCACTATGTTGATGAGGGTCTCACCACTTGCTGAAGCTGTCCTTGGACATGTGATCCTCCTGTCTCAGCCTCCCAAGTACTGGAGTTACAAGCGTGCACCACCATGCCCAGCTAACCTGTGGCATTTTTATGAGTTACTCTAATCATTAGTGTTACCCTCATGACCCCTTTCTTTCCCATCTGTGGTCTTCTTCCCTCCCTGTTAAAGAATCTTAAAGACCTGAGGCTCTTTTACATCAGAAAGTCAGCAACAGTAAAAAACACTTGTCTCCCATGAGATTGAGATAACTTTGCAAGCTTATGTTAAGAGGAATTGCTCCCTTCCCTGCCTCTCCTAACCTTCTGACAGGATTCTATCCAGTTGATCAGAGCACCTGTCACTATGGAAACGGGCTCACAATTGTGATGGAGCTACAAATAGGTTCTAATTTGCACTTGCTGTTTCTGTTTTCTGTTCCTGTGAGATTTCAGGTTATGATAGTTTCATTAGTCATAGGGAAAAAGTGGTTTGTTGGGAAGAATGAGTACAAGTAAATCTTATAGGAAAAGGATGTCTATGGCTTCAGAGAGCCAGGTTTTCATCATGGAAACTGGCAAAGTAGTCTTCGGAAAGCCCCTTTTCCTTCATTCCTGTGCCTAGATTTCCTCATTTGTAAGACCTATTGCAGTTCCTTGCACATCCACTTTAGGAACCCGGTTAACATTGGATGGAGGGAATGAGAGGAGGAGGAATGGATAGCAGGGAATTATTTACTTATGAGCTTCATGGGTAAAATAATGAGTTATTTATAATGAAATTTGCAAGGCTTAGGACCAGAATTTTCTTATAAATTTGATTTAAAGTATTCTAAAACCTTCTTGTTGTCATCTCTGAAATAAGCTTATAACTCATTCATCCATTCATTTTATTCATTCACTTAATAAATAATAAGCATGTGCCAAGTCCTGTGTCAGGTGTTGGGATGTTAATGTGAATATGATGTTCTTTGCCTACCCAAATCTCATGAGTTTTAAGAGAGACATTAGTGGGGAAAATATACCAAGTGATGCGTGGACATATAAATGTGTCACTTTGAATTCACTATGTTATATAATTTCAGTGTACCAATAAAATTGTACATGTGAGCCAGGTGGGAGGCTGAGACAGGAGGATCAAGGGTTTGTGGCCAGCCTCAGCTACTTAGGCCCTTCGCCACTCAGTGAGACCCTGTTTCAAAATAAAGAATAAGCCGGGTGTGGGGGCGCACGCTTGTAATCCCCGCACTTGGGAGGCAGAGACAGGAGGATCGCGCGGGTTCGAAGCCAGCCGCGCTGGCTTAGGAGACCCTGTTTCCAAATAAAAAGATATAAAATAGGTCTGGGAGTGTAGCCCGGAGGTAGAAGGGCTTACAGGAACCCCAGTACAAAAAATAAATAAATAAATAAAGAAAGAAAGAAAGAAAGAAAGAAAGAAAGAAAGAAAGAAAGAAAGAAAGAAAAAATAGGGCTAGGGGTGGATCCTGGAGGTAGAATGCCCTGGGTTCCATCCCCAGTTTTTTGTTTTTTTTTTTTTGTTTGTTTTTTTTAAACAGCACTGGGGATGGAACCCAGGGGCATTCTACCTCTGAGCTATACCCCCAGCCCTGTTTTCACTGAGTTGCAAGTAGCTGAGGCTGTCTTTTTTTTTTTTTTTTTTGGTGGTACTGGGGTTCCTGGAAGCCTTTCTACCTCCGGGCTACACTCCCATGGGCTACACTCCCAGACCTATTTTTTTTTACCTTTTTATGTGGAAAAAGGGTCTCTTAAGCCAGCAAGGCTGGCTCCGAACCAGCATGATCCTCCTGTCTCCACCTCCCAAGCACAGGGATTACAAGCGTGCGCCACCACGCCCAGCCTGAGGTTGTCTTTGAACCATGATCCTCCTGTCTCAGCCTCCTAAATGCTGAGATTACAAGTGTGTGCCACCATGCCCTGCTCTCAGCCCTCAGTTCTGGGGAAAAAAAATTTTGTGTGTGTAAAAAAGAGACATTAGATATCTGAATGGATAATCACAAGATGGGAAAGTAAGTGTAATGAAGGATTCATATACAGCTTACAGTGATATCACTGAATTTGACAAGTGTAATATCGATGGCCCATTGCAGTATTTTTGAATAGGCAATGTATGCATCTAGTGCAAAAGTCAGAAGGTACAAAAGAGTCAACAGAGAAAAGTAATTCAGCCTTTGCCCATTCTTGCCTCCTGGTGCTCAGTTTTCTTCCTCAGAGGCAGTTACTAGTTTTTGTGTATAATGTTCCGGGTACAGTTTCTTCATAAATTTAGAAGTCCATTAAAAGAAAAACAATTTTCATGCTTATTTTAATATAATAAAAATAATTGCACAAAATATTAAATTCAAAAGTAAATAAAATGGTTATAACAGTAAATTGCAATTTGTTTATATCTGGAAAGAAAATAAGCACTCGGCCTATTCTTGTAATCCAGGAGGTGACTTTGTTAGTCATGGTAATTCAAACTAACTGCTGTAACAACTCCTGAATCTCAATGGCTTAATATATTTAATATGAATGATTTCTTGTTCATATTTTTGGGGCAGCCCTCCCATATCCCATGTCATTCATGTAGTCACAAGGCTTCTTTCATGGTTTGGCTTTATCATCTCAGACCCCTTTATTTCTCGCTGCGCAGAATGGGGAAATGTAAACTAAAGATCCTTGGAGATTTTAGGGGCCAGGCCTGGAAATGGTGAATTTACATCAGTCCATTGGCCTGAACTAGCCATGTTCCCTTTCTTAGTTGCTAGGAAGCCTGAGAAATTTATTGTTTCTCTGTGTCCTGGAAGATCACCATTGGTGAGCAGCTAGCTGTCCTCTCCCATTGTGGTCTGTTCCCTTTAACTTAACTCTAACCTCAGTTTCTCTTCTCTTTCCACCATAGGTAGTATACCTGGCCAGTGAAACCTTCAACTATAGTGCCATTGACCGTGTGAAGTCCAGGGGCAAGCGGCTTGCACTGGAGAAAGTGCCAAAAGTTGGACAGCGGTTTAACCGCATTGGGCTACCACCAAAGGTATGCAGATGTTATGTGGCTTATCTGAGGTGATGTTTTACAGTGGCAGTCATTGAAATGGGGAAACAGGATGCCTTCAGGCATGAATATAGGCATGTAAATACTCTGCCCTGGGTCTCCATTCTTCCTCAATTTTTTTAAGAGACAGACATAAATTTCTATTCCTCTGAACCATTTGTATGGGCTTCTTTAATTTAAATGGATGCTCTCTGTCACATCCCTTTTCCCGTGTACTTGCAAAGAAATACATATAAAGATCATTCTTCTTCCTGCTGTAACTCCATAGGGCTTTAATGAATCCCCAGATTACTCCTGTGGTCTCTGGACTTGGGCTGTAGAGAAACGCTGTGTTTCTTCCTCTCGGTTGCAGGTTGGTTCATTCCAGCTCTTTGTTGAAGGCTACAAAGATGCAGACTACTGGTTGCGGCGTTTTGAAGCAGAACCTCTCCCTGAGAATACTAATCGGCAACTACTGCTGCAATTTGAGCGCTTGGTGGTGCTAGATTACATTATCCGCAACACTGGT
Source organism: Muscardinus avellanarius (assembly GCF_963383645.1). NCBI lineage: Eukaryota > Metazoa > Chordata > Mammalia > Rodentia > Gliridae > Muscardinus > Muscardinus avellanarius. Next base: position 130,448,135 of record NC_137789.1, read on the forward strand.
GAGCAGCCAGGGGTGGCCCCAGGCCCTGTGCCAGGCTCTGCTGAGGCCTGGGGGCAGAGGCGTGGGTGCTGGTGACATGTAGGGTTTAGAAATCAGTCACTATCAGGAGTTTTTTTTTTCTTATATTTAAAGGCTCATGTGCATTTAGGAAGTCTTAGAGAATGCTTTTCCAGGTAAAACTGTCTAGACACATCATTTTTCCAGAGACACATCATTTGTCCAGAGGTGGTAAGGCCTGGAGTCAGTATTTACATTTTATTAGCCTCTTTCTTGGTGCCAGACAGAAGACACTTGGCTCTAAAAAACACCATGAAGAGCCCTCTTATACTTGATCCCAAGTCATTCCTATAGCATCAAGAGGCATCACAGGATGCGCATGCGTGTGTGCGCGCGTGCGTGCGTGCGTGCGTGTGCATGTGTGTGTGTGTTACTGGGGATTGAACCCAGGGACATTCTACCTCTGAGATATACCCCCAGCCCTATTTTTAAAGACTTTTTATTTTGAAAAAGGGTCTCATTATGTTGTAGAGGGCCTAAGTAGCTGAGGCTGAGCACGAATCTGTGAGCCTCTATTCTCAGTCTTTCAAGTACTAGGATTACATGTGTGTGCCACCTCACCTGGATTTGTTGATATTTTTAACCTTGCTTTTTATCTATTTCTTAAACATAATAATATATATGTGTATGTGTGTATATGTATATATATATACATATATATATTTATTTTATTTTATTTTGTGGTGGTACTGGGGATGGAACCCTGGCTACACTCCCAGACCTATTTTATATTTTATTTGGAAACAGGGTCTCTTAAGCCAGCGAGGATCCTGAGCAATCCTCCTGTCTCTGCCTCCCAAGCGCAGGGATTACAAGCTTGTACCACCACACAGGGCTAAACATAATAATATTTTATCTTAAATGTTTTACAGTCAGTATAAGATACTTCCATTGTTTGAAGACTCAATACATTGTTTTAATTTTCTTCTGTTTCTGTTTTTACTCATATTATCTTGTCTCTTTGTATATCTGATTATTTTTGGTTGTCAGATAATTTCTATCAGAAATTATAGAAATATTTAAAGGCCTGGGATGCTGGAATCAAACCTGTCTGGAGGATGAAGTCTGCTTTTGGCCAGGAGCTAGGTCACTAGCAACCAAGGTTCACTTTAATTTTAGGTGCTGGGGCCAGTGCTGACTTATTTCCAAGGTATAGCCCTTCAGGTCTTAGCCCAAAGCATGAATGACTTGCCCGAGTCCCTCCTCCTTATCAGTGACTCTGTTACAATTTTGTGTCTCACTAGCACCACAAGGTATTAGAACACTGCTCTACCCAAAGTTCTAGCCACTTCTTTCCAAATCAGCAGGTCTTATAGGGGGAAAGAAGCCACAGATACTGGAATCTTACCTTTGGATTTTTTTCCCTCAGAACTTGTCTCAAATTCTTTGTGTGTGTGGGTAGGGGATTCAATTGGGGATTGAACCCAGGGACATTCTACTTCTGTGCTATACCCCCAACCCTATTTTATTTTTTATTTTGAAAATAGGTCTTACTAAGTTGCTTAGAGTCTTTCTAAATTGCTGAGGCTGGCCTTAAACCTGCAATCCTCCCATCTCAACCTCCCAAGTACTGGAATTATAGGTGTATGCCACCATGCCTGGATGACTCTTTAATTCTTAGAGTTTTGTTAAAATCACTGGTACCTTCTGAAGATTTTTAGATATTTTATCCAGTTTTTACTAGTTGTTTTCAGTAGAAGGGTTGGTTCATATGTTCAAAATATTGATCTATCATTATTAAAATTAAAAGCCACCCTGATTATTCCTTTATATTTCTGTTCACAGATCGAGGCAACGACAACTGGCTTATTAAATATGACTGTCCAATGGATAGTTCTAGCTCTCGGGTAAGAGGTTGTTCTGTATTTCAAAGAAGAGGGTGAGGAGGAATATATTTATAATATAGAAACACATAAAATGATCAGATACTTAAGTCACATAAGTTTAGAAAAATTAGGAGCCAGGCGTGGTGGCGCACACTTGTATTCTCGGCATTTGGGAGGCTAAGACAGGAGGATCGCAGTTCGCAGATAGCCTCAGCTACTTAGGCCCTTTACAACTCAGTGAGACCCTGTTTCAAAATAAAGAATAAAAAATAGAGTTGAGGGTGTAACTTGGAGATAGAATGCCCCTGGGTTCCATCCCCAGTACCGCAAAAAAAAAAAAAGAACAATAATTAGGGAAGCCCAAGGCTTTAGAATTAGTATATTAGACAGGAGTGATGGTAGATACCTATAATCCCAGTACTTGGGATGCTGACACAAGAGGATCACATGTTTGAGGCCAGCCTTATCAATTTGGTAAAATTTTCAGCAACTTTGAAACAGTGAGATCCTGTTTAAAAATAAAAAATAGGGCTAGATAATTAGCTCATAGGTATAGTGCCCCTAGATTCAATCCCTAGTATTTCCTACCCCCAAAATAGGTATATTTGATTTTTAAAATTTATTTTTCCAAATATGTATTTTATGGAACATCCTACTGAATTGGATGAAGAAAAGGGCAAGAAAGTTTGGAACACATTTGGAACATTGTTTGTTTGTTTGTTTGTTTGTTTGTTTGTTTCTTTCTTTCTTTCTTTCTTTCTTTCTTTCTTTTTTTTTTTTGGTGGTACTGGGGTTCCTGGAAGCTACACTCCCAGACCAATTTTATATTTTTTTATTTGGGAACAGGGTCTCTTAAGCCAGCGCGGCTGGCTTTGAACCTGCGCGATCCTCCTGTCTCCGCCTCCCAAGTGTGGGGATTACAAGCGTGCGCCACCACGCCCGGCAAGGAACATTGTTTTTTTTAAGCTTCAAATTGCACAGTAGCCTTGAGGACTGAGAGATACTGCATGAAATGAACCTGTTTTGTTTGGTCTTTTTTTGCAGTGCTGGGGATGGAACCCAGGGCATTCTACCTCCGAGCTACACCCCCAGCCTTATTTTTTTTCTTTATTTTGAAACAGGGTCTCACTGAGTTGCAAATGGCCTCACTAAGTAGCTGAGGCTGTCCTCGAACCATGATCCTCCTGTGTCAGCCTCCCAAATGCTGGGATTACAAGCGTGCGCCACCACGCCTGGCTTTGTTTGGTCCCTATTTAAACCATAGGACATTTTCATAACTGATCACAATTCCATAGAACTAAGTTTAGTGCAAGCTGCTCCTATACCTTTCTTATTCTCCTGTTTCTCTCATTCTCTGCCATTCTTCTGCTGCTGTTCTATCTATTTGTCATTTATTTATTCATTCATTCATTTATTATGGTACTGGGAATTGAGCCTAAGGGCATTCTACCTCTGAGCTATACTCCCAGCCATATTTTATTTATTTTATTTTGAAACAGGGTCTTGCTAAATTACCACATGCTGGCCTTGAACCTGCGTTCCTCCTATCTTAGCCTCCTAAGTACTGGGATTATAGATGTGTGCCCTATGCCTGGATATACATGTTTTAAAAGTTAGAATGCTACCTGGAGGAGAGTGAGGTTGATTTTTATGTTCCCCCTCTCTCTCTCTCTCTCTCTCTCTCTCTCTCTCTCTCTCTCTCTCTCTCTCTTTTTCTCTCTCTCTCTCTCTTTTTCTCTCTCTCTCCAGTGTTGGGAATCAAATCCAGGTCTTTTTACATTTTAGGCAAAGGTGCTGCAACAGCTCTAGCCCTGGTTTTTATTAATTTTTTTCTTTTTGTGGTACTAGGGAACTCAAGGATAGTCTACCACTGAACTACATCCCCAGGGTCTTCCCCACTTTTTTTTTTTTTTTTTTTTTTTTGCAGTACTGGGGATGGAACCCAGAGGCATACTACCCCTGAGCTACACCCCAGTCCTATTTTTCATTCTTTATTTTGAAACAGGGTCTCACTGAGTTGCAAAGGGCCTCACTAAGTAGTTGAGGCTGTCTACAAACTGCAATCCTCTTGTCTCAGCCTCCCAAATGCTGGGATTACAAGCTTCCGCCACCACACCTGGCTAGTTCCCCCTACTTTTTAAAGTTACTAAAGCTGGCTTCAAACTTGTAATCCTCTTGCCTCAGCCTCCCAAGCTGAAATTATAGGTGTGCACCACTGCACCTGGCTCCGGGTTTTTATTTTATCCTTCTCTAATACTAGCTTTCAGTCTTTGTGTCTGAATTATTGGAGAGCTGTAACTCAGTGGTAGAGTACTTGCCTAACCTGTGCAAGGCCCCACGTTTGATCCCCAGCACTACAGAAAACAGAACAAACAAAAAACCAACCAGATCAATATTAAACAGTGCAGATTCCTCAGATCTTTACCCCAGAAATGGATTAATCAATCTGGGGCAAAACTCAGGATTGCACAGTTTAATAAGGAGTCCCAGAAGATTCTGATGTAGTTGTCTTGGGACTGCAGTCCTGTTCCTGTGATGGCACCAGTGAACCTGAAACATGGAGCTCTACAGATAGTGAGTGTCCCTATCATGGGTTGTCACAAGAGGCTGCCCAATGTTTTTCCATTCAGCTCTGATCCTTTTCATTTTTATGTATCATTGAAGCAGGGAACAGACTCTCTTGTAAAAGAACAGCCAACTTCTGCGGTTGTTTTCTCACTGGAGTACATGGTTGCCAGTGGAGTGGAGTCTGAGTCAAGGTCTACATACATGGACCTTGGCCAACTGATTGATTTTTCTTTCTTCTTTGCTACTCATAGAATTCTCAGTGCTTTCCCTAGAAGGGATGGCTTGTGATGATCTTTGTTATTGTCTTCATCCTTCTTACCAGGGACTGTTGCAATTTGGGGAAGCACATCTTTCCCATGATAAGAAGGCAGCTCTAAGAATCTTGAACAAGCAAGGTCAGAAGTACCATAAATGTACCAAGTTCAGTTAACAACTAGAAACCAGCTCAGAGGGTAGCTCCACATAAGTTAAAGGATTGGTGTCTGAGGGGGTGAGATGGCTTGCTTTGCTGCTACTCTCAGGGTCCTGAGGCAGATGGTATTCCTAATGATTTAGTCTTCCTTTGCTCTGCAGGACACAGACTGGGTGGTGGTGAAGGAGCCTGTTATCAAGGTGGCTGCCATAGACAATGGGCTGGCTTTCCCTCTAAAACATCCTGATTCCTGGAGGGCATGTAAGTCTCACTACTGGCTTTCAGTCTTTGTGTCTGAATTATTGGAAGAGTTTTCTCATTGCAATGTAGATAATAATACTTCCATCACAGGATTGTTCTAAGAATGAATGAAAGAATGCATCTCAGGCCTTTAGCACAATGACTAGCACATGGCAACTATTCCATGATGTAATCTGTTAATATTATTCTCACTAGAAGCATAGGGGTGGCAGAAATTAGAAGCATAAAGTATGTAGTTCAGTGGTAAAGTACTTGCCTAGCATGTGTGAATCCCTGGGTTTAATCCCCAGTACTGCCACCGCCCAAAAAGAAATTATAAACAGAAAGGCGAGTTTTCTCAACTCTACATTCTTCTCATTCTCTTTGAGGATAATTTTTTCATAATTTATTTTATTTGAGTCTCGACAGATAAGCCTTTATCAGTGTCCTGGTTTTGTTGTTATCCCCTATATCATTATAACTGAGAATCTTTTCAAAAGTGGGAGAAACAAATAGTCATTAGCCCCTTTGTAGCACCAGACTTCATATTCCGAAGGACCATCTCAGTGTCTTAATGGCAAGTAGTGCTTCTGGATAGTCTTGTGTTTTGAAAGATCATATAACTTCTGGGAAAGAACTCTGGAATTAGGCAGATCTGGGTTTGAGTCCTGGTTTCTCTACTTATTAGGCAGTGGAACTTTATGGTTATTAGTACTTTTTCTTTTCTGTCATATGTCAAGGAAGAGGGATTTCTGAAAGTGCCCTGATAGTAGAAAACAAAGATGAGTGGAGAGTTTCCTATTACAAGTTTTGCTTTCAGCCTTTTCTTTTTACAGATCCTTTTTACTGGGCCTGGTTGCCTCAGGCAAAAGTCCCATTCTCTCAGGAGATCAAAGATCTGATTCTTCCAAAGATATCAGACCCTAACTTTGTCAAGGACTTGGAGGAGGACCTATATGAACTCTTCAAGGTTAGTCCTGGGAACCTCAGCCTGGTTACCAATTGAAGACATTCCTTATGGCTTTATAACTGGTCATGATGCAACACCCATCTGACTTGAGCACCAGTGGAGAGCAAGGTTCCCACATATGGACAGTATGACCTGGTGTGGATGGGTTTGAAAGAAATGGATCAAACTACTGTGTATCTTCTGCATCACATGGCTACATCAGGACACAGGACTCTTGTTTTCAAATGAGCCACTAGAGCCTGGAATTTTAGAAGAAAACCAAGATATTTTTCTTGTTCTCTATTTCCTGAAAAGGAGGAATTCCTAGGGTGCTAGTTGACCTCATCAAGCCCCATAATCCTTATGTAGGCTTTCTTTATTAGAAAGTTTCTATCTGGGAAGAGAATGGGCTCCTCTGGAGGATTCACATAGGTCCTTTCTCCTTCTGCCCTTCTTTTACAGAAAGATCCTGGTTTTGACAGGGGCCAATTCCATAAGCAGATTGCTGTCATGAGGGGACAGGTAAGCCTGGGACATCCTCTTCTCTTTTTTTATTTTATTTTTTCAGAAGTGGGGATGGAATCCTGGGGCATTCTACTTCTGATTTGTACCCCTACCTCTATTTTTCACTATTTTGAAAGTTTTGGGGGCCTCACTAAGTAGCTGAGGCTGGTTGCAAACCTGTGATCCTCCTGTCCTCCTGTCTCAACCTCCCAAGTACTAGGATTACAAGGATTACAAGCATGCACCACCATGCCTGGCTCTGAGACATTCTCTAGGTGTTTTTTTTTTTTTTTTTTTTTGCATCTGTCTGGGAAGGCTATATGCTCATGTTGGGCAAATGTGCAAAGCTTGTGTGGCTGACTGATTGCTTTTTTTAATTTTTTGTACTGGGGATTGAACCCAGAGGCATTCTACCTCCCAGCCTAATTTTGCTTATTTGGAAACAGTCTCACTAGGTAACCTAGCTTGACAGCCTTGCTAACTTGCCAAGGCTGGCTTTGAACTTGTAATCTTCCTGTCTCAGCTTCCCAAGACCTGGGATCACAAGTATGGGCCACCACACCTGGATAGCTCGTGCGTTTTAAACCCTTGTCAGCCTGTGCAGTACATGTTTGTAACACGGGAGAGGAAGGGTAGCCCTCACCAGTCTCTTACTTTTTCTGTGGGGTCCAGTGCTTGCTGAAGCATTCACTATATGCTTCTTTCTGTGCCAGTTGCAGAACAAGTTATTGGTAAATAAACCAGGGCTCAAGGCAAGCCACATATCTTCATGGCTAAGAGCTGGTCTCTGGAATCAGACTGCCTCACCACTTACAAACTTTGTGACCTTGAGCAAGAGCCTCTTTTCTTGCATATACGATAGGTCAGTAATAATACTTTTCACAGCTGGCCAGAGGATTGCATGAGGTAATGCATATCAGTTGTTAAGTAAAAATAATGCCTGGTAGCCAGGTGTGGTGGTACATACCTGTACTTGTACTTGGGAGGATGAGACAGAAGAATTGTAGGTTCAAGGCTAGCTACAGCAACCTAGCAAGACTCAGTTATATATATATATGTATTTGTGTGTATGTATATATATGCATTCTACCTCTGAGCTATAACCCCAGCCCATTTTTATTTTGAAACAGGGTCTTGCTAAGTTGTCAAAGCTAGCCATGAACCTGTGATCTTTCTCTCTAGGCCTCCTAAAAACTGAGATTACAGGTGTGTACAACCATGTTTGGCTCAAACAAAACACTTTTTAAAGCTAAGGGGATAGCTCAGAGTTAGAACACTCCTGGGTTCAATCCTCAGTACCACCAGGGAAAAAGAAAAAAAAAGCCTGGTATATGGTAAGCATTCAAATTGACTATGGTTATAATTTTGTTGCATTTCAGATTGTATTATTTCTTTTTCCATTTTACCTTTAAAGGGAATTATGGAAACCCAAGACATTGTTAATCTTCAAAAGCATAATAAAGAATATGCTTGAGCTGGGCATGGTGGCGCACGCTTGTAATCCCAAAGCTTGAGAGGCTGAGACAGGAGGATCACACAGAAAGCCAGCCTCAGCTACTTAGTGAGGCTCTCAGCAACTTAGTGAGACCCTGTTTCCAAATATTTAAAAAAATAGGTCTGAGAGTATAGCCCAGAGGTAGAAAAGCCCCTGGGTTCCACCCCCAGTACCACCACCCCAAAAAAAATATATATGCTTAAGAATGATTTAAAGACTGTAGGCCACTGGCATCATGTGTATCACCTTGCAGTTTTTCTGAAGAGAGACAGATGACTTAGCAGTTAAGGTTAGAAACTGTTAGGTTAAGGACACAGATGGTTAGTGTGTCTGGGTTTGAAGCCTGGCTCTGCCATTAATTAATTAACTACCCGTAATGTCTCTAGCAAATACCTTAATCCCGTCTTCATGTCTCCATTTGTAACATGGAATTAATAATAGTACCTGCTTCACAGGGTTATTAGGAGATAAATTATTTGAAACACTTGGAGTAATATCTGGTATTGAAACACTCATGACAGCTATTATGGTTATGATTCTATATATAGAAAAGTCAGAGCCAGGCATGGTGCTGCACGCTTGTAATCCCAGTACTTGGGAGGCTGAGACAGGAGGATCACAAGTTCAAAGCTAGTCTCAGTAGCTTAGTGAAGCTCTCAGCAACTTAATGAGACCCTGTTTCCAAATAAAATATAAAATAAGTGTGGAGGTGTAGGGTCTGGAGGTTTAGTTCAGAGGTAGAAGGCTGCTGGATTCCATCCCCAGTACCACACACACACACACACAAAAAGTCAGCTTCTCATATCTTTTAAGGACATGATGGTCTTCCTAGCCATAATCATACATTTACTTCTTACCATAAACCAGTAATGTGGTTTCCCTAGCTTTCCCAGTTAAGCCTGGCAGAATTTTCAGAAGCCTTAAAAGTCCCATGCTGTACTCTTACAGAATTCAGCATACAGGATTAGGCTTGCTTCCCAAGCTTTTATAGGTGTGCCTTGTCCCATATTGCATCATCTTCTCCGGTCCCTTTCCAGCATAGTCCCTTGTATCCAGTGAGGGCCATTGTCCAGGTGGCAAGAGGTGGGGGTGGGAGAGTACATTTTTTATCTTTTTTTCTATCTTGTGCTCTTAATGCCATCAGAGAGGTTTTGACATCATAACTGTCAGCTGAAAGATCACCAGGATATAATATATGCAAAGGAAATATTTATTCAAGAATAGAAATCACTTTTAGTTCACAACCAAGAGTGAACCTAAGGTGGTATGTTCTGGTGAGGAATGGAGGAGGGGAAACTTTTAAGGAATCAAGCAGAAAGGTAGTTAGATCTTGCATCACTTGCTTTGAAACCTTGTGGATTGGTTGCTAGGAGGCTGCAGAAAGAAGACTGTAGGGCAGGGCTGTGTCCTGACCATCAGCAGCCTCGGGGTGGGTTGGCCAGCTCTTGGGGAATCAGGATTTTACTTAGTCATGTACACTCAGCCATTTCACCCACCTACATTCCTTCTACTCACCCCTCCCTTCCTTCCTTCCTTCCTTCCTTCCTTCCTTCCTTCCTTCCTTCCTTCCTTCCTTCCTTCCTTCCTCTCTCTCTCTTTTTCTCTTTTGTTTCTTTTTATTGGTACTGAAGGTTGAATCCAGAAGCATTCTACCTCTGAGCTATACCCCTGCCCTATGTTTTTAATTTTTACTTTGAAACAGGGTCTCCATAAGTTCCTGAGGTTGGACTTGAACCTGTAATTCTCCTGTCTCAGCCTCCCAAATACTGGGATTACAGGCATATGCCACCACAACTGGAGCCAGTTCACCTTTCAAAATGACAATTGGGGATTAGAGATATAGCTCAGTGGTAAATAAACCATCTGCTTAGCATGCACAAGGCCCTAGGTTTGTTCTCTTGCACCAAAAAATAATGATAAACTGGCAATCAACCAATCAATCAGTACAAACATTGTCTCTGTATGAACAATTAAAAACTCACCTGCAATTCCTAGAAAGACAGATATGTACTGCCAACTTCCATACATTTTTTTTCTTCTAAGCAGATAAGTAGATAGGAAGATGGAATTTTAGAGAATAAAGGTGGGAGCCAGGCATGCTTGTAATCCAGTACTTGGGAGGCTGAGACAGGAGGATCATGCAGGTTTGAAGCCAGCCTCAGCTACTTAGTGAGGCTCTCAGCAACTTAGTGAGACTCTATTTCCAAATAAAATATTAAATAGGTCTGGGAGTGTAGCCCGGAGGTAGAAAGCCCCAGGGTTCCATCTCCAGTATCACAAAATAAATAAATAAATAAATAAATAAATAAATAAATAAATAAATATGGGGTTACTAGAAAGGCAAGGTGGCATACACCTGTAATCTCATACTTGAGAGGCTGAGATAGGATCATAGGTTTGAGGCCAGCCTCAGCAATTTAGTGAGGCCCTCCACCACTTAGTGAGACCTTGTTTCAAAATAAAAAATAAAATAGGATTGGGAGTGTAGCTCAGGTAGAACACCTCTGGGTTCAATCTCCAGTACAAAAAAAATCCCACAAAGGTGGGATCATAGTCTGATACTGGCACCTTTTCTTCTTTTCTTTCTGCAACATTGTGTACATATGCATACATTAAAAAAATTTTTTTTTCAGTACTAGGGATTGAATCCAGGGGCATTCTGAGTTTCACTTCTGTTTTTTTTTTTTTTTTTTTTTTGGTACTGGGGATTGAACCCAGGGACAGTCTTATCTCTGAGCTGCACCCTCCCTAGCCCTATTTTTTAATTCTTTATTTTGAAACAGAATCTCACTAAGTTGTAGAGGGCCTCATTAAGTAGTGAGGCTAGCTTGTGATCCTCCTGTCTCAGTTTACCAACTACCGGGATTACAAGCGTGTGCTGCCATGCTCCACTTCTATCCCTTTTTATTTTTTGCTTTGAAAAAGGATTTTACTAAGTTGCCTAGACTGGCCTTGAATTCTCAAATCACTGATATTGCAGGCATGTGCCATTGCACCCACCTCTCTCTATATATTTTAATTGTTTTTTTATCCCCTAATTATCAATTTATGTCATTTTTCACTGTGATAAATAATACTGCAACTGGGCATGGCGATGCATGCCTGTAATCTCAGCTGCTCAGGAAACTGAAGCAGAAGGATTGCAAGTTCAAGGCCAACCTGGGCAACTTAGCAAGAATCTCAAAATAAAATAAAGAGCCAGGGATGTAGCTCAGTGATAGAGCATTTGCCTAGCATATGCAAAGCCTTGTATTTAATCCCTGGAACTGCAAAATGACAACAACAACAAAAAACATTTATTTTGTTTGGAAACTGAATGTTTTGTGCATATCCATGATTATTTTCCTATTCCTTAACAATGGAATTGCTGAGTTAGAAGTTCTGTTCATTTTGTGTTGTTTTTTTTTTTGTACTGGGGTTCCTGGAAGCCCTTCTACCTCCGGGCTACACTCCCAGACCTTTTTTTTTTATATTTTTTATTTGGAAACAGGGTCTCTTAAGCCAGCGAGGCTGTCTCCGAACCAGCGCAATCCTCCTGTCTCCGCCTCCCAAGCGCGGGTATTACAAGCATGCGCCACCACGCCCAGCAAAGTTCTGTTCATTTGGAAACTTTTACTGTCAGCTTGTGTGTCTGAATGGTTGCCCCATGGTCATGCAGGAGCATGCCTGTTTCTTTAACTCTTCTCACCTTTTAGTCTCTTCTCTCTATATTTACTAACTGCAAGTACAAAAAATGGGAGGCATCTATTTTCATTTTTTGCATTTTTGAGACCAGGGTCTCTTGAACTTGGCTCAAGTGATCCTCCTGCCTCAGCCTCCCAAGTGCTAGGACTGTAGGCACATGCTACTGTGCCCAGTTTCCATTTGTATTCCTAGAATGCCTCAGAAGGTTTCCGTTTTCTGTTTACTTCCCATTTATATTCCCGCTTCTATAAATACCCTACTTGTATGATTTTCCATTGGTGTGTTTATTCTTTATTGATTTGCAGGAGTGCTCTGTCCGCTGGCCTCCCTAGGCCTTTCTTCACCCATTCCTTTTTCTCACTACAGATCTTAAATCTGACGCAGGCCCTGAAAGACAACAAGAGTCCCCTGCACCTCGTCCAGATGCCACCCGTGATTGTCGAGACTGCCCGGTCCCACCAGCGGTCTGCTAGCGAGTCCTACACACAGAGCTTTCAGAGTCGGAAGCCCTTCTTCTCATGGTGGTAGCCCTGGAGGCAGGCAGAGGAAGTACTGTGTGAGACTTGAGCTGGGAGGAAGCTGGAGCTGGGTGCGGGGAGCCAGAGAAGCCTATGGAGAGCAGCACCTTTACCAGCCCTCCTTCTCCACTCACAGCCACCTTCCTCGGGCTCTCCTACCCATGGGGAGAAGCACAGTCAGGGACAAGAGCACTCCTAGGCCCTAGAGGAGAGGCTGGAGTTCAAGAGGAGTCCAGGTGGCTGGTGAGGAACTCTTCCTTCCAGTACTCCTGGTGGCAGGCTGAGAAAATCTTCCCTCTTGACACCCTGCTCCATTGTAATTCCCTATTATATTCTGCATCAGAAAACAAAAAACAAAAAAAAGACAAAAAAAAAATTTAAATGCTTGTAGCAGAGCTCAGATCCTCTCATGTCAGAAGCCTTTAATCCAGCCCTAAATTTGCATAGACCCAGCCATTTGAGTGCCTGGTAGTTGCTTACTCCAGAGAACCAGGGCTGTGTCAGAGGGCCACCCGGGGCTCACAGTGCTGAGACAGACAGAAGCCACACCTTCCCTTGGGGTTTTTGCCAAATCTTTTCCTAGGTTAGCTTCTTAGAGTAGGCAGGCTTTTGTTCTGCACCTCCCAGAGATTCTGCATTAGGTCTCCAGAACCTCTCTGCTCTCTGCCTTGCTGCAGCTTGCCTGTCACTCAAGCAGAGGCGGGTGGGGCTAGTCTTAAGGAGTCTCTGTTTGAATGGGAAGTTGGTACCCAGCATGTGAAGGGGCTCCAAGGCCCTTGTGTATGCTGGGAGCTGTAAATGGTCTGGGGTGAAGTTACTCCAGCCTTGCTTCCTGCGTCCTTACTCCTAGTCCTCCTCTAATTTGTTCCATATTGTTTTAAATATTTTTTTTCCTGAGTGCTTTTGACTTAGGTGTTCAAATCAGGTCCTGGAATGGGTCTCTGAGGGTTCTGGGGGTAGTCTGGGCTCATTAGAAGACAAGATATCTGGTCCTTGAACTTCTTTATCTGCTACCACTGCTGCATGTGGGGGCAACAGGACTTGCATTCTGCCTCATAATTGGCAGTTTCCCTTCGCTCCTCTTGTCCTACATTGGTTTCTCCATGGCTTCTTGAGAAGGGCAAGGCCCAAAGGGGAAGGCCTTCAAACTGTCCCAGTGCCTGCCCAGCTCAGTGTGCACCTTCTTGCTTCTATGTGTTCTCCAGCTGCCCCCTTGCCAGGTGTTTGAGCCCTTTCTACACCAAAGCAAAGAATGGCCTCAGGAGGGAGTACAAAGGGCGCCACCTGGGCTGAAGGGCAGCTATGTTCACGTTCTGTGGACACTTTACGGTTCTGGCATCCTGCGATTGGTCAATCAGACTCAGAAACTATTTCGAAGGTTTGAAAAACAACCAAAGAAAGGGAGTGAGGACTGTGACTCTGTGTCCTTTGCTTTGCCCAGCTCCTGCCATCCAGGATGCAGAGCAGAGGTGCCTAGCCACCCCTCAGCTGGGCCAGGCTGCTCCCCGTCCATTCCAGTCCCCCAGGAGCCAGCTTGTCCTGGGCTTCTCCCCAGCTGACAGGAAATCTGTGCTGGAAATGCATGCCCTGTGGACAGAGGCACCTCTCTCCTACCTGCCCTGCTCTGCCCTGCCCTGACAATCCCATCCAGCCCATCTGGACTTGGCCTCGGGAACCATGTTTGAGAGAATATCTGCCTTCTGACCCCAGAAGCCAGCAGGGACCCATGTGTGCGTAGCTCTCCACAGATGTCTTCATGTGAACCTGTTGGCAAGGCTTCCCACCCGGGTGTTGGAACAGCCAGAGGTGCCTGAAGAGGAGCTGATGCTTCAACAGCCACATCTGTACTGTCAGACCAGCTTCAGTCAGGAAGAAATTGGGTCCAGTGGAAGAGGGATCTGGTCCCAGGCCTGGTGGGCAAGAGTGCAGGGCTGTCCTTTCCTGGCCTGTCTCCTCTCTCCTTTGAAGCCTGTACTCAGGTTGCATTGAATGTGGACTTTGGGAGAGCTGGGGGCCCTGAGTGCCAGGGTGGGCTTCTAGTGGCACTCCCAGAATGTCCTGTCCCCCACACCAGGGACCAGCGGCTAGGCTGAGAGTACTGCTGCCCACATGTCATTCTTCTAATGCACTGTAGAAATGGTACGTAATGTATTTAAATCAATGCAAATGTATGAATAACAAGTCCAATTCTGACCTTTTCTGTCCAGTTCTCTTTGGGGGAAGACAAGACAAGGAAGAATGCAATTTTAAAGAAAAAGAAACCTGTGTTTCTGTGGAACTGCAGAGCCATGGCTCATGGGACTGTTTCCTCCTGGTAGAGGAAGATAAAGATTATTTCCAAAGTCCTAGTGCTCTGAAAATCAAGAGTATTTTCATAACTCATTTCTAAACCTGGCCTGAGCTGGGCATGGTGGCATGCTCCTGTAATCCCAGTACTTGGGATACAGAAACAGGAGGCTCGCAGGTTCAAAGCCAGCCTCAACAACTTAGTGAGATCCTGCCTCAAATTAAAAACTAAAATAGGGCTGGGAGTGTCGCTCAGAGGTAGAATGCCTCTGGGTTCCATCCCTAGTGACATGCACACGCATGCATGCACACACCCAAGCCTGTACTGATGTGAGGCTATTGTTGATTTGTATTCTCCTTGGTGTGAATATTTGTTGCAGGAATGTTAATCTCTTTTATGAGATTACACACACACACACACACACACACACACACACACACACACACACTGATGTGAGGCTGCTGTTAAAATATATCCTCCTCGGTGTGAATATTTGTTGCAGAAATGTTAATATCTTTTATGAGATTTTTCCCTGCAAGGGACTGTGCAGTATCCTCCTTAACAACTTCCTAGAAGCCAAACAAGTTCTGTAATCCAGTCACCAGCCACAAGGGTTTGGGAGATGATGTGGGCGCACACTTAGGTAAGAGTGGTTTCCCTTCTTGCCACCAGAGGGCGCCACTGCCCCACTGAACCCTGGCTGCCCGCTCGAGGTAATCAAGCAGGTGGCTGGGTGGGCAGGGAAGAGAATGCTAATGAGCACATGGTGTGCTGCTTTTTAGGTGGAGCCAGAATAGTAGGAACAACTCATTTCTCAAGGTTTCTAACCACTGAGAACCTAGGATAATGTAGGTGCTTTTGAGTGACTGGCCGCACTGTTGTCACCTTGAGGTCGGCCCACAGGATGAAGCAGCCGGCTGAAGAGCTCACTGCTGACTGCAGGCTCAGCCAAGCACTCAGTGTCCATGTGTGGGCTGACCATAGCAGCCTCCCCATACCCCCGTGGACCCAGACTGCCTGCAGGGACCCTCCTGTCTCCAGTCCCATAGCCTCTGGAGAAGGAGGCTAGGGCACAGGGCTTTTGGGTGTGAGGTATGAAAGCAAAGAGGCCAGTCCTGATCTCTCTTCTGGGGAACCTCTGTCCCTTCTCCTCTGGCTCCCAGGACTCCATTTTGTGACTTTCCCCTTCTTGAAAGACTCACACAGTTCTTGATGTAAATGCTTTTATTTACCACTTAAGCCATGGTTTCCTCGTGCTGGCCTGAGGGCATTAGCGTGTGGAGCAGGCTACTAGGCCATGGGTGACAGTAGTAGCCAGAAGATTAGTTGCAGAAGTGGTGAGGTGCTGCGTCTGGGTGCCTGTCGCTTGGTTCCCAGGGGAATATCATGCAGCCCAAGTACAGTGTTAAGTTGGAAAGGGCTGAGGCAGGAGCGGTCACTGCATCTCCTCACTGGTGAGATAGGTCCCACATGGCATAGAGCCCAGTGGAAACCTCCAGTCTCATGAGTGGAGCAGGCCAGCAGCAGTGGCCTCCTTTCATTTACCTGTGTAAGGCTGCCTGCCTTGGGCTCCCTTCTTCACCTTCCAGCCCTTTGGCAAAAGTCCCTGTGATTCCTGGGGAGATCCTGCCGTCCCCGGCCCCTCCTGGGCTCAGTGTCTGATCTGGTGGAGGTAACCTGTGGGTCCTGGCTTCCTCCAGTTCCGGCGGACTCTGGCACTTGTCCTCTGGGGGCTGTGATACTGCTCGCTGGAGGTGGTCTCGGTGGCACTGCTCTCGGTGTCAGCCAGTGGAGAGTGGGGTTCCAAGATTCTGCCGGGAACAACGTATGACAAGCCAGCGCTAACAGTGAGAACAGGGTGGGGACTTTCCGCGGTTTTCATGGGTTCTAGGGACTGTAAGACACGATGTTTAGGGCAACGTGAGCCTGGGCTCTGGTGACTCAGGCAGAGAAGTGGATGACGGGGAGATGCTGTCTCAAGGTCAAGTTTCTACAACTGGGAACCCACGAGGCTTCCACAGCACATTTCCTGTGGTATATTCTCTATGCTCCCACAGCCAAGATTTTTAACCAGGCTTGCTTTTGAATATTACAAATTCCACAGGTAAACAATTATTTTTTCTTATAAACAATACTCCCTCCCACCTGGTCCAGAATCACTGCAAAGCAAGGAGGTGCTGCTAGAACCCAGGGTTGGAATCTTCTAGGTGCCTGTCAAGGGTGGCACTGTGTGGCATGTAGTCTGCAGCCATGTATTTGGCTCCAGGTTATACACCAGGACGTGGCAGAGCCGGCGTCATCAGTGCCTGCCCTCGGCCCTCCAGTCCCAGGCACCTACCTCAGCCGGCCACAGTGGTGCAGGGAGTGGCTGGGGGGCTTCTGCTTCGGGGGCCTCTTCCTGCGCAGCCTCTTAAGGGCCTCTACCACTCGGTGGTCCCCTGCACACTCCCAGATGATCTGGGCCCGCTCCTCGGCCAGCTGGTCCCCACTGCGCTGAAACAGGTTCTGGATCTGCAGCAGATCGGCGTCCTGGAAGATGTTGGCAGAGGCGTGCTTGCGGCCACGGGCCTCAGTGGGGGCCTGCCACAGGGGCGGTTCACTCACCACAGAGGCTGGGGTGCCCATCGTGGGTGCTCTGAGGACATAAACTGTGGAGACATAAGCATCAGCAGGCCCTTCACAAAGGCGGGGGCCCTGACTAATGCAAGGGCTTCTGGCTGCCATTTTTCAGGATTGAAGTTGGAATGTCTTGCCTTAAAAGTCACTCTGATTTCCCAGGGTACCTTGGACAAATGGTATTAAGATTGACAGCTAAACTTTACTAAGTGCTTATGTGTCAGATACTTGTATTATTTCCTAGTGAAGAAAGAATTATCATTCATCCCAATTTTACAGATGAAGTGCAACTCAGGTTTTGTGACTTGCCACGGTCACAAAATTATATATAAGTGCAGAGCCCAAAGCACTTACAAAGTACTCTCCAGTCCACAAGGACAATAGGATGCCAAGTAATAGCTCAAATTTTTGAGCACTTATCACGGATGACCCTTCATTGATACAACAGTAGTTAAATTTAAGAAACAACATCCCTATGAGATAGATACTTTTATTCCCCTCATTTCACAGAGGAAGAGTCTGAGGAACAGAGAGTTGGGACACCCATGTTTGTACAACAGAACTAGAATCAGACGTCTCTGGTGTGAAAGTCCAGGCTGTGTCACTCAGAGGTAAGGGGGATGTGGACCTGGAAACCCACTTCACCATGTACCGGCTGGATGGCTGGATGACTGTAGGGGCATATGGAGGCGTAAAGCACTGAGAGCAGTAATACCTCTTACCTGAAATCCCTGGGATTTTCAGACTTTGGAATATCTTAAGTATGCACGATGCATTATCTTGGGGACAGAGCCCAAGTTTAAATATGAAATTCATTTATGTTTTCATATATTCCTTAACATGTACAACCTGAAGGAAATTTTATACAGTTTTAAATTTTGTGCATGGAAGTTTGATGCTGGGAAAATTTTCATTGTGATATCAGCACTCAAAAAGTGTCAGAGTTTGAAGCATTTCAGATTTTCAGATAAGGGCTGTTCAGTCTGTATTCTACTTTTCAGTTTGTAAAGCAAAAGAATCATCTCACCTTCAAGACCTTGGGATGAACCAAATCTATATAATTTAGTAAACAGTATGAAATAGACACATCAGCTATAACCACAGTCCAAAGGACATGAGGTGGGAGTGGGGAGGCTATAAAGGTTAGAAAATACTGTGAAAAACAGAGTTTGAGATAAAATTTAATAGAAGTTAGGCTTTTGAGCTGGGTGTGGTGGCATATGCCTGTAATTCCTGTATTTCAGAAGCTAAAACAGGAGGATCACAGGTTCAAAGCCAACCTTAGCAACTTAGTGAGACCTTGTTGCCAAATAAAAATTAAAAAAAATTAGTCCGGTGGTGTGCCCTGGGTTCAATCTCCAGCACTACACACGTGCGCACACACACGCACATATGAAAAAGTTGAGTTTTCATGTCAGTGTCTCCCATCATTTCCAGGAGCTGAAAATTCTCTTCCTTGATTCTGGATATATTACTTTAAATAAAGATGAGAAACCCCCACCTTACCCTGTGTTCAGTACAACTTTAAAAAGCTATGGGAAGCCAGGCATGGTGGCGCACGCTTGTAATCCCAGCATTTGGGAGGCTGAGACCAGAGGATCGCAGTTCGTGGACAACCTCAGCTACTTAGTGAGGCCCCTTGCGACTCTGTGAGACCCAGTTTCAAAATAAAGAATAAAAAATAGGGCTGGGGGTGTTACTTGGAGGTAGAATGCCCCTGGGTTCCATCCGCAATACCGCAAACATACACACACACACACACACACACACACACACACACACACAAAACCCACATGGGATTGAAAAACAGCCTGAAGACAGGGAAGACCAAAACTGACATTACACAGAACTGAGTATGAATCCCAGCCCCAGCCACCTGCTAGCTCTGGAACCATGGACAAGTTATTCAACCTCCCTGAGCCCTGTAAGTGTAAAATGCAGACAATAATGCCCATTTCTCAGGAATGTGGTAAGGATTAAGTGAGCCTAGGGTGGTATCAGGCATCCAATAAGAGCTAAATAAATGCAGATGTTTCTCTCTGGTCTCACTGATCTTTGTAGCTGGGTCAGGGACAAGCAGTGTGGCCAGAGCCAGCAGGGACAAGCCTCTACTCCCTCCCCGTGCCCTTCCTGCCCCGGGCCTAGGTGTGGGAAGGGGCCTGCAGGTCCTGGTCTTCCCCAGGGCCTGGGTGGGCCCTCCTTCCACAGCTGCCCACAGAGGAGGCTGTCAACCAGCAGTCGACTGCAAAGGGGCAAAGTGAAAATATATCCAAGTAAAGATATTTCTGTACTCACTGTAAAAGAGGCAAATAGTACAGAACCTTATAAATAAAAGTATTTCCGGTTAATATCCTCAACCCACTTGCAGAATCCCTCGCCCTAACCTGCCTTTTGTTCTCTGTAGAATTTGAGTCATCTCCACCCCATTTACACTCCCAGAATCACTCCCTGCCTGGCCGGGCCTTCCCTCCACCTGGCCTCAATAACCACCCTCATTACTCCAGTGACTTCCACACTCGCCCTGCCTCAGTTTGTCTCAAGAACTCTATTGTAAAAGATTCAGTAACAGCCCACAGAAGACATCCAGATAAATTAACTCCATAAATTATAATTTTTTACTGGAAAATGGGAATTGTAAAATCTGCCTCTTTTTAGGCACCATTATGGGAATCCAGTTAAAATCTAGTAACTGTGTCCCCAGAACTGATGGTATAAACACGCCGTGAGCAGAAGACGACAGTGACCAAGGAATACTTTTGGGATAATGAGAAAGAAAAATGGGGTGTTTATTCTGTATCAAGCAAGGCGTATGATACCATCTACTTATTTATTTTGCAGGTTTGGGGGATGGAACCCAGGGGCATTTGACCTCCAAGCTACACCCCATGCCCTGTTTTTTTATTCTTTATTTTGAAACAGGATCTCACTGAGTTGTGGAGGGCCTCACTAAGCAGCTGAGGCTGTCTGCGAATCGTGATCCTCTGGTCTCAGCCTCCCGAATGCTGGGATGACAAGCATGTGCCACTATTCCCAGCTGATACCATTTATTCATCAAGACAATTCTAGGAATTAAGTCCTGTCATCCCCATCCCGCTGCACAGAGGAACAAAAGAAGCTGAGACAAAGATGTGAGAACCAGGGTTTGATTCCAGGCTGGACGCTCATGACTTAAACCAGTGAGGCTGTCTGCCCAACCAAGCAACTCCAAGCACATTTCTTCACACTCCCACGAGGAGCGCTTTACCATCCCTACCTAATTCACAAAGCAGAATTCCCCTCCTGCACAAACACACCCGACGGGAAAGGAAGGACAATGAGTTGTCCCACAGGGTGAGTCATGAAATCTGTTAGCCCGCTGGCCAGCGCCAGCGTCAAGACTGTTTACTGGGAGAGGTCAAGGTGGTTTACTGGGTGACGGCTCCCCCGGCCTGGAACTGGTGGTACTTTAGAAAAAAATCCTGAGCTTCCACGAAAGAAATCTAGAACTACAGCCCAGCCTAGCACACAGGGCTCTGGATGGTGAGGCCCATCACTGCCGTGGGCCAGCTCCCTCTTGCTGCTCTAAGAACAGGTGGGTGGTCTCGAGGCCTGCACTGGTGTTGAGTCAGTGACTCCCTGATGAGGATATGTCTGTATGGAAGGAGGAGGATGCTACCTGTCTTCAGGGCCCACAGCGTGTGTGGACAGGCCTGGCTATTCAGGTGTCCAGAAACTCCTCAATCAATAGCTCCCCTTTCTCCTCCCTCCCTAATCTCCCCTGGAGGAGGCCAGACCCTATATTGCTACTGGGAGCCGTGTGGTCAGAATCTGGTGGAGGTCATAGAACTCACAGCTCAAGAGCACCTGAGTGACCAAGCCTAGGGGAGAACCCCAAGCTGGACCTGGGGTGGTAAGAGAAGGGGCAATGGGCTTCCTCTCAGATGCTGGCAATTTCACACCCCACTCCACTCCCACCCCACCAAGGCAAAGAACAGCAACGAGGATTGTATAGCATCAGCTGTCTTCGGAGGAAATGGCTTGGGACCCGACTTTCTAGCCAGGGGACTCTGCAGGTCTGCCCGGGCTCCAGGGCTTTGACTGGACAGACTCCAGCCAGCCGAGTTATAAACATACAAAGGAAAAACCAGCTGGGAGAGTATGAGCCTCTGGCCTCAACCACACTCTCCGTGAACCTCGGAAGGGGTAGGTACCTACAGATTTTGAGGCTCCTCACTCTTAGTTCTGTGTCCCACAAGGGATTCAGACAGCAGAGGGAGGCTGGGAATAAAATACAAGCATACTGGGCAGTATTAGAGGGCAAACTTTGGGGAAATGGATGAAATGGTAAATTGAAACACTTTTACTCAGTACTTGGGAGGCTAAGACAGGAGGATGGTAAATTTGAGGCCAGACTCAGCAACTCATCAAGACACTCGGCAACCTAGCAAAGACCCTGTTTCCAAGTAAAAAAATAAGATAGGACTGGGGGTGTAGCTCAGAGGTAAAATGCTTTTGTGCTCAATCCCTAGTACCACAAACAAACCCACTTTTATCAGAAGAAACTTCCTGCCTCATTCAATGTGTTCAGTAGTTACTTTCCCTCTAATTTCCTGGACAAAACCTTCATCCAGGAAGGTCAGTGTCTACTTGAACAATGGTACTTTTGAAAACTGAAAACTGAAACCACGGGGCTATTAAAAGATTACAAATGACTTTTATTTCAGAGCTGACATGAAAGAAGACACGCACGGTTCTGTGCACAAGTGAGCAAAGACCAAGTGCAAAATACCCCGACAGGACACGAGGTTAAACGCATCCTCTAGCTGGGCTGGTGGCGCACGCTTGTCGTCCCTGCGCTTGGGAGGCTGAGACAGGAGGATCGCACGGGTTCAAAGCCAGCCTCAGCTACTGAGAGAGGCTCTCAGCCACTTAGTGAGACCCTGTTTCCAAATAAAATAGAAAATAGGTCTGGGAGTGTAGCCCGGAGGTAGAAAGCCTCTGGGTTCCACCCCCAGTACCGCAAAAAAAAAAAAAAAAAAAAAAAAGCATCCTCAAGAGCAAACATCAAAATGTTGAAAATGACAAAGTTCAACTTGTTTTGAGTCAGGCAGTAAGAACTCTAGTGCTCTAACAAAGGAACAGATTTAAAAAGTGACTCACCCAGCAGTGAGTTTGCAATATATAAATGTGGTGCATAACTAAGTATTCTTTGTAACCTATGACGTTAGTCCCAACACCTATTCTAGGCGAGTATCTCATTGTGGTTGCAGGGAGGTGCAGGTAACCATGAGAGGCAGAGCACTCTTGGGTAAGCTAGCTCCTACTCAGCTTGTCCCCTGTGAATAACCCTGGTGATAGTAATAATCTCTCAAATCAGAGGCCAAAGGCCTCTTAGAAAAATAACTGGAGGCTCTGGCCCAAAGCCCAAGTCAACACTCACTGGCCCTTGCCTGCTGCCCTGCACAGACAGGCCACTGGACAGCAGCCAGAATCTCGGGCTCCTCAAGTGAGAAGCCCAGTCTAAATGGCAGTGTGGGCTCCACAACCTGCCTGATCTCCACTTCTGTGCCTAGGAGGTAGAGAAACTGTACTCTTTCCCCAGAACAAGTCTCAGACATAACCTGGAAGTAAACTACTGAAATAATCTTTTCAAGAGTTCAAGAATTCTGAATTCAAACTGTGCTACTGACAACTGGGTGACCTTGAATGAATCTCAGTTGTTCCCTCCCTCAGTTTGCTCATCATCAAAATGGAGAGGAAGCCGGGCGTGGTGGCGCACGCTTGTAATCCCCGCGCTTGGGAGGCTGAGACAGGAGGATCGTGCTGGTTCGGAGCCAGCCTCGCTGGCTTAAGAGACCCTGTTTCCACATAAAGTTAAAAAATAGGTCTGGGAGTGTAGCCCGTGGGAGTGTAGCCCGGAGGTAGAAGGGCTTCCAGGAACCCCAGTACCACCAAAAAAAAAAAAAAAAAAAAAAAAAAAAAAAAAAAAAATGGAGAGGAAAAGATAATCTTTAAGGGGATAAGGGAGATAAAGTTTATAAACAGTCATCCTGGTACCTGGCATACAATAGACATTCCCTGTATTCTATGTTGGTTGGCTGAATGAATGAAAGCTGTAAGGGGAAGGCTGTTAAGTAACAGGATTATGGGCTCGTGGTCATTTCATTATCACCTCCATCAGCATCCTCCAACGGAGGCTTTCACTCTTGAGCAAAGACAAAGGAAGATAGACCCACCAGTGTTCTTTTTTTTTTTTTTTTTTTTGTGGTACTGGGGTTCCTGGAAGCCCTTCTACTTCTGGGCTACACTCCCAGACCTATTTTTACATTTTTATTTGGAAACAGGGTCTCCTAAGCCAGCGCGCGGGGATTACAAGCGTGCGCCACCACGCCTGGCTCCACCAGTGTACTTTCAAGTTATAGCTTTATGATTACACTCGTGGATAAAACACAGCACTTTTAGAGGGGCTTTTGTTTTATTTAGTACTGGAAAAGGAACCCAGGGGCATTCTACCCCCCAAGCTACACCTCCAGTCCAACCTTATTTTTAAACAGGATCTCTAAGGGTCTTGTTAAATTGCTGAGGCTACCCTGGAACCTGCTATCCTCCTGTTTCCACCTCCCAAGTACTGGGATTATAGGCACGGGCCACCCTGCCCCGCTTCAGAGAGACTTTTAGTCCTTACGAGAGGTGGAATTATCACTACACCCCTATGAGGAGGCACTATTGTTGATTCCATTTCACTAAGGAGGAAGCTGAACTCACAAAGGTTAAGTGACTTGCCCAAAGTCATACAGCTGGTAAATGATGTTGCAGGGATATGAACCCAGGCGGGCTGACCCCAGCGCCCACACTCTCAACCGCTGTTATTTCTGCTCTTGCCAGACAGCTGAGGGGTCTTCAGAGAAAAAGGACCCAGAAGGTTCTGAAACCTCTCGGAGCCTACTGTCTGCTTCTGCGGATTTTAGAAGTCGCTGCCATCCAGTCAAGACTCCTTTGCAAGCCTCGTCGCCCTCAGTACTCCACCGCCCCAGGAGGAGGTAGAGCGGCTAGGTACAGCGCTAATGCGCAGCTCCCACAGATCTCAAACCTAGGGGAGGGGGACAGGCTCACCCCAAACCATCCCCGGCCTTTTGAAAGGGCGTGCGCAGCGCTGGGCTTCGTGGCGCGAAGGTGCTCTCAAGGACCGGGCGGCGATCGCGGGCCGGACAAGGGCTTGAAAGCGGGTATTCCGACCAAGCCACACAGCGATATTCCCAGCATGGGTCGGTCCCCAAGGCTCAGACGCGGCCGCTCCGCACAACCCGCCCCTAAGTAGATCTTGTGTGCGCGTCCCGGCGGCTCCCGGACTCTGACCCGCCCGCTCCGCCGAACTACGTACCTGCTTGCCCGCGGCGGGCCCTAAGTAGCCCCGGGCCACCTCGATCACAGTCAGATTCCTCCAGAGAACGCGCTCCTGAGCCCCGGAACAGCCAATCCTCGGCCCCAGCGGTGCTGCGAGCTCCGGGGCGAGCCTTCCAAAATCGAACGCGGAGACTCGGCCGGCCAATCAGCGGCCGCAGAGCGGGAGAGGGCGTGGCCCGCCACGCCCCCTTCCCTCCGCGGGCCTTGAGAATCCGGTGCGGAGTTCCCCGAGTCCAATCAGCCGCCGGGAAGCGGCGAGGGGCGTGTCCGCGCGGCCCTCCCCTCCGCCCCGCCCGCCCGCGCGACGTGCGGGGAGGCGCCCCCTTCATTGACGTCAGTCCCGGGCCAGCGCGGTTTTGTCCGCGCGAGAGCAGGGCGGGGCCGCATTCCTGCCCCCGGGCGCGGCGGCTGCTGGCCCTGCAGGGTACACGTGACCGATGCCCCTTCTCCTGGGCCGAAGCCAGCGGGCTCGGCGCCGGCTTCTTTGATGTACGCGGCCTTCGGCAGCTCCTAAAACGCACCTCCCGTCTCCCAGCTCACCTGTGTTTGGGCTCCAGCTTTGAGGGAGAAGAGGCCGCCAGTGCAGTAGTCAGAATGGACTTCAAAGCCAGGATGTCCTGTGGGCTTCCTCAGCCCGCGTGACCCTGGGCCAGTTACCTGAAGGAAACAGTACGAAGAAGTTTGTTCTTCCATATCGTTCACTAGGGACCTATTCTGTCAGGGTTCTTTGACAGGCGATTACAATTATAGCCTCTGCTCTTAAGGGAAGCAAATGTATGCAACCTAAAACGTTTAGCATTGTGATCCATGTTATTCTGTAAGAGGGTAAAACAGAAGACCCTAAGCTCCCTGTGGAGGGTCCAGGTGTTAGATAGCTAGCTAGATATTAGCAGATGGGGTCAGCTGGGACAGCTTGGGTCAACTGGATGGACAGGACCTGCAAAGACTCACTTTGACCCTCTCCCCTGTGGGAAGGGAACGGAGATGGGGTTGCCTGGAATGAGCTGGAAAGTTTACCTGCAGAGCCTTTCTCCCTTACAATGCTGGGCACTAAGGTGCAACATGCAATATCATATGTCTAAAGAAGGTTCCAGAGGGGCTGTAAAACCCAACACGCGGACCACTCCACACTGCTTTCCATACCTGGAAACAGACCACTCCAGACCCTCTCAGGAGCATAACCCTCTTGCCCCCGGCTGCCTTCCCGTTGCTGGGAATGGCCCATTCCAGACTCTCCCCTGCAGCAAGGCCCTGTCCCTGCACTTCACACCCTTGCTCTTCTGGCTCTTCACTTCTCTAAATAAATCTCCCATATTCTCCATTGTGCTTTCTCTTTGAATGCTTTCCAAGCAGATACGCAAGCACTGAGGTTGTGCATGATAATTTTAAGATCTCCCACCCTGTAACAGAGGAAGGCGGAAGAAGTAGCACACATCTAAGGGAGATATGAAGGAGGAGTTGAGATTTCTAGAAAGGTGAGGAATGGGTCTGGGGAGAGTGTTTAAGGAAGAGGAGAGGCACTTTCGAGAGCCAGGGCATAGCTTTGCTCTGAAGAAATGAAAGGAGGCCTGGAGTGTGCTGGCAAGGCCTGCGTGGCGGGAAGCAGACGGCAGAGTCGGGCAGTGAAGTTCGCAGCTGTCCTCGGAGGGCTTTGAGCAAGGAACAGCATGCATGTACTTATTGAATAGGCGTTCTACAGCACTTCCTGTGCGCCAGTACTGCCCGCCAACACTTTACAAATATTAACTCATTTTATCCTGGTGGCAAATTTGCATTTTTAGAAGGTCAGTCTAGCTCCAGCTTGGTCAGGAGTGGATGCAGAGTGTCCATTAGGGTCTTGTTTGTGCACTAGTCTGGAAATGGTCAGGAAGGGCGTCTGGATATAAACGGCATCCCTGCTTCTTTTTTATTTCTAAGCTGACCTCATAAGTTTGATTTTTCTTCTGTAAAAGTTCCAGGGGAGAAGAGTAAAAGCTGGCATGCTGGGATTATTGGGTTCCTTTTTGCAAGATGAAGACTATGTTTGGGAGCTGTTCTTCCTCATCCCATGGTCTCCAGGTCTGCCTCTCTCTCTCTCTCTCTCTCTCTCTCTCTCTCTCTCTCTCTCTCTCTCTCTCTCTGCTTTTCTCCTTCCTTCCCTCCCTTCCTCCTTCCCTCTGTGAAGCATCAAGTGTTAAGAACAACGCGAGCTGGGCATGATGGTGCGCACATATAATCCTACTATTTGGAAGGCTGAGACAGGAGGGTCAAGGGTTCAAGGACAGTCTCAGCAATGTAGCGAGCTCTCAGTAAACTAATGAGACCCTGTTTCAAAACAAAAAATAAAAAAGGTATGGGGGTGTGGCTCAGAGGTAGTATGTGCCTGGGTTGAATCCCCCAGTACCAAGTATTGCTGCAAAGTCTTTCAGCCAACTTCTTGGCTAAGGAGGGGCTGTGCAGCCTCTTGAACTAGAAGGCTGAGCTTCTGAGCACACCCTAGGCAAAAGGAAAGCCAAACTCCCAGCATATCAGTGCTTGGAGAGCCTAGGGATTTTGATGCCACAAGCCAGGCAAGCATACCAAGGTAGGAACTGGGAACCTGCGGCTTCTGGGTCAGATATGACTAAGGCTGGGTGGAGAATATCTGGTGTCTCCAAACATTTTTGCAGACATGTGACTGTGCTTACCACACAATGGAAACATTTCTAATGTTGCAGCTTTCTGATTCAATATTTCTTTTGAGAAGATGGGTACATCCACAACTGAGTGGGCCACACAAGGTCTCTCGAGGATCGGGGTCATCTGGGACCCACAGAATAGTTCTGGAGGCTCCTGGGGGCAATAACCATCAATCAACAGGTCCCTGCTTATAGAGGATCAACTCTGGAGAACGTCACCTGGTGACATACAGGTGTCCTTCAGGCTAAGACCTGTTCTTACCCAGTACCCAGATTTTTTTTTCCCTGTGGTACTAGGGGTAGAACCCAGGGGCTTTTCTACCTCTGGACTATACTTCCAGACCTATTTTATACTTTATTTGGAAACAGGGTTTCACTAAGTTGCTGAGAGCCTCACTCTGTAGCGAGGCTGGCTTTGAACCTGTGTGATCCTCCTGTCTCAGCCTCCCAAGCGCTGGAATTACTAGGGTGTGCCACCATGCCCGGCTCCCAGGACCCAGATTAAAGTGAGGTGAATAAGAAATTCTCCTTGGGCACAAAAACCTAAAGGGCACCAAAAAAATCAGTAACTAAGATAAATAATATCTGAATGCAGTATTTTAGAAAATCAAAATTAATGTCTGATGAGAAAAATATCAAAATTTAAAATTAAGACAGCTAGTGTTTGTCTTATATCTCCACATCGTTTTGTAATGGAAACAGTCATTTCCAAGCAGTCCCCGGCAGACTGCCATTGCTGCTTGATGAGGATTGACCGTGGCACGCAAGCCAACCCGGCAACCCTGGGCTTTGAATGAAGTCACGCTTATTGGTTGCAGTGCTTTTAGACACTTTTTCCACTTGGTTCAAAATGGAAGGATATTTGGATAAGTACATAGAGGGGCACACATTTTCCCTTTTGGCTCAGGCTCCACTCTGATTCAACTCAGTGCTATTTTTACCATTATGGGAAGTAAAGTCTAAGAAAAGGCTTCTATTTGTTCAACCTTAAGCAATGCCTTAACCTTTCTAGCTCTCAACTTTCACATCTTTAAAGTGGGATTAGTCAGGCTGGGGATGTAGCTTGGTGGCAAAGAATATGCTTAGCATGTGCAAGGCCCTGGGTTCTGTTCCCAGCGCTGCAGAAATAAATATATATATGAACTTTATTTTTATTTATTTATTTATTTTTGCGGGTTTAGGGATGGAACCCAGGGGCATTCGACCACTGAGCTACACCTCCTGCCCTATTTTTATTCTTTATTTTGAAGCAGGGTCTCACTAAGTTGCAGAGGGCCTCACTAAGTAGCTGAGGCTGTCCATGAACCACGATCCTCCAGTCTCAGGCTCCTGAATGCTGGGATTACAAGCGTGCGCCACCACACCCGGCTATATATGAACTTTAAATATGGGAATTATCAGACCTACTTCTCAGTGTTGCTGAGAGAAGTACTACAGGCTAAGTGCTTAATAGGCTGAGTGCTTCAACCAACCACAGGCAGAAAATATTCAAAATTATTGCCTCTGTATTGAGCATGTTCAGATTTTTTTTTTTTTTTTTTTTTTTTTTTGGTATTGGAGATTGAACCCAGGGGCATTATACCTCCAAGCTACACCCCGATTTTTTTTAAACTTTAATTATTTTTTATTTTTTATTTTTTGGTGGTACTGGGGTTCCTGGAAGCCCGTCTATCTCCGGGCTACACTCCCAGACCCATTTTATTTTTGGAAACAGGGTCTCCTAAACCAGCACGGCTGGCTTCGAACCTGCGCAATAATCCTGTCTCTGCCTCCCACACGCGGGGATTACAAGCGTGCACCACCACGCCCGGCCATATACTTTAATTTTAAACACAGCATTAATAAGTTGCAGAGGGCCTCACTAAGTAGCTGAGGCTGGCCAAGAACCTATGATCCTTTTGTCTCAGCTTCCCCAGCACTGGGATTACAAGCATGAGCCACCATGCCCAGCTATTTTTCTTGACATTGCTTCCTAAACAATACTATATAATAACTATTTACATAGCATTAAATATAAGTAGTTTAGACATAACTTAAAGTATGTAGAATTTAAAGTAAAGGCTCAGCCGGGCGTGGTGGCGCACGCTTGTAATCCCCGCGCTTGGGAGGCTGAGACAGGAGGATCGCACGGGTTCGAAGCCAGCCTCAGCTACTTAGTGAGGCTCTCAGCAACTTAGTGAGATCCTGTTTCCAAATAAAATATAAAGTAAGTCTGGGAGTATAGCCCAGAGGTAGAAAAGCCCCTGGGTTCCACCCCCAGTACCACAAAAAGAAAGAAAGAAAGAGAGAGAGAGAGAAAGAGAAAGAAAGAAAGAAAGAAAGAAAGAAAGAAAGAAAGAAAGAAAGAAAAAGAAAGAAAGAAGAAAGTAAAGGCTCTATGAAAATCCTGTGTTCCTTATGTAAGGGACTTGGGGATCCTGTGTTGCTTATGTAAAGGACTTGGGCATCCACAGATTTTGGCATCCACAGGTGCAGGTGTCCTAGAACCTGTCCACATGTGAACACTGGGAGATGAGCTTGCTACAGACGATAAACCATCAAAAGGCCCCTTCCTTCTCCCTGTCCTGCAGGAGCTGTTCAGGCAGCTGGACAATTGTGGCCCCTCAGTGGTGCTGGGACATGTTCACATGGCTTCTTATTGCCTTGTGTCCTGTGTTAATGAGAACAGAGAGAACTTTCACACTCCACTGACAAGCAATAGTACGTCAATTCTGTTTTTCTTGAAAATGATCATGGTCATTCTAAATTTTTTTTTTAACTGGAGATTGAACCCAAGGGCATTCTACCTCCGTGCTACACCCCCAGTCCTATTTCAGTCCTATTTTTTTTTTTTTGAAACAGGGTCTCACTGAGTTGCAGAGGGCTTCACTAAGTAACTGAGGCTGTTTGTGAACTGTGATCCCCCTGTCTCAGCCTCCCAAATGCTGGGATTATACCATGCCTGGCTCCTGTTACAGTTTTATATAGAATACTTTCATGGTCCTAAAAATTATCTGCTATACTTCTTCCTCTTTTTAAAACTCTTGCCAGCAGGGCATGGTGGCGCACTTGTAATCCCAGCATTCGGGAGGCTGAGACAGGAGGATCGCGGTTCTCGGACAGCCTCAGCTACTTAGTGAGGCCCTCTGCAACTTAGTGAGACCCTGTTTCCAAATAAAGAATAAA
This sequence comes from Muscardinus avellanarius, assembly GCF_963383645.1. NCBI lineage: Eukaryota > Metazoa > Chordata > Mammalia > Rodentia > Gliridae > Muscardinus > Muscardinus avellanarius. The sequence continues at coordinate 130,478,496 of NC_137789.1, forward strand.
AAAATAGGGCTGGGGTGTAGCTCGGAGGTTGAATGCCCCTGGGTTCCATCCCCAGACCTGGAAAAAAAAACAAAAAAACTCTTGCCAGTACCACTAAAACAAACAACCTTTTCCCAGGTGTGGTGGCGCATGCTTGTAATCCCAGTACTTGGGAGGCTGAGACAGGAGGATCACAGGTTCATGGCCAGGCTCAGCTACTTCGTGAGGCCCTCCTCAACTTAGTGAGACCCTGTTTCAAAATAAAGAAAAAAAATAGGGCTGGGAATATAGCTTGGAGGTAGAATGCTCCTGGGTTCAGTCCACGGTACCACAACAAAAAACAACTTCCTAACTCTTGGCAACCATGAATCTTCTTACTCTCTGGAGAGTTTGCCGTGCTGTGGTTTGGCTCTGAAAGGTCCTGCAAAGGCTCCTGAGTTAAAGGCTTGGTCCCCAGTGTCGTAGTGCTCAGAGGTGGGAAGTGACTGGATTTCAAAGGCTCCAACTTTATCAACAGATTAATCTGTCGGTGAAGTCTACTTGTGGACTACTAGGAAATGGTAGAAACTCCAGGAGGCAGGCCTTGTTGGCGGAGGTGGTCACTGGGGCCTCCGTGAGATGACCAAGGACATCTTGGTTGCTTCCAAGTTTGGGTTATTATGAATAAAGCTGCTCTAAGCATCACTGGGCAGAAATTTTTGTAGGCATGTTTTCGACTCATTTGGCTAACTCCCAAGGAGCACAACTGTGGATCATTATATAATAAGAGTATGTTTAGTTTTACAGGAAACTGCTACACCGTCTTCCACAGCAAATATACTGTTTTGCTTCCCTGCTAGCAATGGAAGAGAGTTCCTGTTGCTCCATATCCTTGCCAACAGTTGATGTTGTCAGTGTTTTGCGTTTTACCAATTCCAATAGATGTGCAGTGGTATCACATTGTTGTTCCACTTTTTCATTCTGTAATGACATACGTCGTTGAGCGTCTCTTCATACGCTCTTTTGTCGTATGTACTTCTTCTTTGGTGATGTGTCTGTGCAAGTCTTTCGCCCATTTTAAAAATCGGGTTGCTCATGTTTTTACTGCTGAGTTTTAAGGATTCTTTGTATATTTTGGGTAACAGTCCTTTATCAGATATGTCTTTTGCAAATATTTTCTCCTAATCTGTGTTTTCACTTCTCATTCTGTTAAGAGTGTCTATGAATCACTTTTAAGCAATGAGGTCAATCTTTCACCAAAGTTGCCCAATAAATTTATTCTCACATTTCATCAGCTGGAACGGTCACATGTTCAGTCTTAAATCAATCACTGAAAAAAGGGAGTCACGTTGCCATAATTACATGAAACCAATCGTGATTCACTTTTACTCAGCAGGTTGCCATCTGATACTTGAACAAACTTGTTTGTCATAGGAAGAGAAGGGTGTGGCTGGTAAGCAATTCCTATTTGCCACGGACATTGAAGATCACTGGAACTGCTGAATCGTAAGGCCTACGTGGTAGAGTGGACTATACTGCAGTCTGGACTTATTGCAAAGCTTTCTCTTGCTTTCATCCCAATTCAAAATTGGCAATCACGGCAGCGTGTGAAGTGTAGGTGTCTTTCACCATGGAAGGCCCATCCTGACGTGGTTTAAGCTACTGAATACCCTGGCAGCTTCACTCAAGTGGCCAGCCCCTCAACTTTTATGGGGTTTATCTCCTACCCTCCAAATCACATAAGTTTTACTAAGGCATCTAAAGTAGTTGTTATTTTCTGATTATCAGACTAACTTGGCATAACTGTTACTATAACCACATGATGTTTGTGGAATGTCAGAATGGTCAAGATCTATATATGGCTGAGCATGGTGGCACAGGCCTGGAATCCCAGTACTTAGAGGGCTGAGACAGGAAGATTGCAGGTTTGAAGTCAGCCTCAAGCAACTCAGGCTCTTGCAACTTTGCAAGACCCTATTTCCAAATAAAAAATAAAATAAGTCTGGAGGTGTAGTTCAGAGGTAGAATGCCCCTGGGTTTAATCCCTAGCACCACCAAAAAACAAAATCTATTTATGACAGGGGAAAAGAGCAGAAGAATTCGCAGCACTGAAAGTCAGCCTCTTTCTCTGGCCTTCCAAGTTCTTCTTCAATGAGCAGGATAGCTATGGTCCCAGGGATGGAGGCTACCCATGGGTTTAACTCCATGGACTTCTCCTTAGCAGAGGTGACTGGGATACCAGTACTGTTGAGTGCTCAGTCAGCCAACAGCAGAGGCCCCTAATATGACACCACTCACCAAAAGGACCAGGCAGCTTCCTGGGGTAAGTTTATTTCACTGAACCTCTTTTATCATGAAGAGGCAGAGGTTTGTCTTTATTGCAGTGGGCACATATTCTGCAGATGGGTTTGCCCTCCTTGCCCATGATGCTTCTGCTGGGACCCCCATCCATGGACTCACACAATGCCTATCCACCATCATACCAGTATATTCCATGGCAATACTCATCAAAGAACTCATTTCATAGCAACAGGCTCACGTTCATGCAATTACTTAGTTTTACCACCAAAAAGTCGCTAGGCTAGCTGAAAGGTGGGATGACTTACTGAAGAATCAATTACAGTGCTATTCAGGGACAAGACCCTAAAAGGATGAGCAAATCTTTGAAGATGCAATATATATTTTGAATCATTATTTGGTGCTATATTCCCTATAGGCAGAACACATGGATCCAGAAATCAAGGGTAAGGTGGGCATGGTTCCATCTCTCCCCCACCCTACAATATTGGGAATGGAACCCAGGGCCTCACACATGCTAGGCAAGCACTCTACTACTGAGCTACACTCCCAGCTCCATAACTGCATAATATAGCCAGTGATACCTTGATAGTTGTAACTGTGTGGCTCCTTATTTTGGAAATAAGAATAAAAACCTCTTCATTTATAGGACAGTTGTAGTGTGTGTGTGTGTGTGTGTGTGTGTGTGTGTGTGTGTGTGTATGTGTGTGTGTGTGTTACTGGGGATTGAACCCATTGGCATTCTACCTCTGATCTACACTCTCGCCCTTTTTATTTTTTGTTTTGAGACAAAGTCTTGTTAGGTTGCTGAGAGCCTTGCTAAGTTGCTAAGGCTGGCCTCGAACCTACAGTCCTCCTGTATCAGTGTGTCAAGTACTGGGAATACAGGCATGCACCACCATGCCTGGCCCTGTTGTACATCTTTAGATGGAAATATGAAGTTGTGTCATTATTGTATGGAAGTTCAAATGTACAGGGAATGATGTATATTTTTTTTGTGTGTGTGGTACTGAGGGTGGAACCCAGGGACTTTCTACCTCCGGGCTACACTCCCAGACCTATCTTATACTTTATTTGGAAACAGGGTCTCACTAAGTGGCTGAGAGCCTCACTAAGTAGCTGAGGCTGGCTTCGAACCTGTGCAATCCTCCTGTCTCAGCCTCCCAAGCCCTGGGATTAAAGTGTGCGCCACCACGCCCAGCTGGGAATGGTGTATATGAAAGCTGAGTCTCCAAAGGGGTTAACTGTGTGCATTCTCAATTTATCATCTCTCAGCAACACTCCCTTTGTTGTGCTCTAAGATAGTGGAAACCCTAGAAATGCTCCCCCCCCCCTTTTCCAATTGACACAATGCTTGGCTTTGTCAGTAGAGGGTGCTGGCAAGGCGCAGTTGGAGGCTGGGGCTTCTCCTGGGTTCTGGCACCCCTCTCCCCAGGCTCCTCCAGGCCCAGCTCCTGGAGCGTGGCTTCTTCAGCACCAGGCTCCAGCAGGGTTCACGTCTCCAAGAAAAAGCTCCCCCTGGGAGAGGCCTTCCCTTCTCCAGACTGCAAGGCCTCAGGACGTCAAGGCACTGTAAAATTCAGAAAAGCTCATGCAGGAATTCAGACAGAGCACAGCAGGAGTAGCTGTTTCTGCTCCAGGGTGTCTAGATGTCAGCTGCACAGTGCTGAGTGCTGAGGCTGACTTGACATCTTCGGGCGGAACCATGTAAAAGCTCATTTCTTCCACGTCTGGGGCCTGGCAAACTCAAGGACTAGAACAGCTGACTGGGGTGCCTCAGTGACTTCTCGATGTGAGCCGGAGCATGGTGGCCTCTGAGTAGCTGGACTTCTTCCACGGTGGCTCAGGGCTGATGTGCGTATTCTCTAGCGACCAAGGCAGAGGCTGGATTGTCTTTCTGACATAACCTGAAATTCATTAATGTTGTTCCTGCCATCCTACTAGTTACAATTGAGTCACAAGGCTGCCCAGGTTTGTGGGAAAGGGACATTTTGAAGGGAGGAGAGTCAAATAATTTGCATAGTCAGGTATGGTGGTGCATGCCTGTAATCTCAGTACTTTGAAGGCTGAGACAGGAAGATCATAGGTTCGAGACCAGCCTCAGCAACTTGGTGAGTGCTCAGCAACCTCGTGAGATTCTGTTTCCCAAAAAGAAATAATAATAATAATAATAATTAAAAAGGGCCAGGGGATAGCTCAGAGGTAGGATGCCCCTGGGCTCAATCCCTAGTACAAAAGAAGAAGGAGGAAGAGGAGGAGGAGGAGGAGGAGGAGGAGGAGGAGGAGAAGATGATGACCCACAGGATGAGTGGCCGCTGGAGTGTTTATAGTGGCCAGGAGATGAAAAGTGCTCTGGCATTTACTAGTCACTTCCCTGGACCTCAGTTTTTTCGTCTGTTGAGTGGAAATGATGGAGTTGCTGGTCCCATGGGTGGCTGAGAGGGCTGAGGAGGGGATGCAGGTAAACAATCAGCACAGAACATCATCCCTTGGGGCCCATCCTCCTGCATCAAAGGGTAGAGTGGGCAGGTAGGGGGAAATGTCCCCTCTCCTGGGACCCCCTAGCATGAGAACTAGAAACAGCATGAGTCAGAGTCAGGATCCCCAAGTTCAGATTTTGGGGCTTGTGACAACCATCCACTCTCAGGGCCTCTTGCCTGGCCCCCTTCCTGCCGTCTGTCTCCAGAAACTGGGAACTTTCTCTTTCTCACCAGTTAGCAGGAATGTTGTTTTGTCTCTGCTCAGACCAAGGCCAAAGGCCCAGATACTATGCAGCAATTTGATTAAAACTCTGCATTGGGAAATCAAATATTTGAATTCCACTTCTTTTTCTACTAGTTGTGTGACATAGGCTAACTCATAAAAATCTCTCTGTGCCTCAGGTTCCTTGTTTATCTCTTTTCTTCCTTCCTTCCTTCCTTCCTTTTTTTTTTTTTTTTTTTGTGGTACTGGGGATGGAACCCAGGACATTCTACCTCTGAGCTACACCCCTAGCCCTATTTTTCATTCTTTATTTTGAAACAGCGTCTCACTGAGTTGCGGAGGGCCTTGCTAAGTAGCTGAGGCTGTCCACAAACTATAATCCTCTGGTCTCTGTCTCCCAAATGCCAGGTTCCTTGTTTTAAAGGGGAGGTGGTTTGGCCAGGCGTGGTGGCGCACACTTGTAATCCCAGTGTTTGGGAGGCTGAGACAGGAGGATCACAGTTCACAGCCAGCCTCAACAACTTGGTGAGGCCCTCTGCAACTTAGTGAGACCCTGTTTCAAAATAAAGAATAAAAAAATCGGGCTGGGGTGTAGCTTGGAAGTAGAATGCCCCTGGGTTAAATCCCGAGTATCACAAATGAAAAAGCAAATAAAGTGGGGGTGGTCTCAACAGCCCCTTCCTCACAAGGCTAATTGCAGAAAGCAAACCCAACAAGGACAGGAAGCACCTGGCTCCATGTCTGCCCACCGCAGGTGCTCTGCAAATGTTGGTTTTTGCTACTGAGCCACCTCCACTCTTATCCTGGTCGCTGGCAGAGCAGTGGTGATCACCCAACCCGGCCTGGTTATGGGTGTCCCATCTCACACGTGAGCCCCTCCTTCCCCCAGGAGCACAGTTCACAGAGTCTGCGGGTCCCTGTTACAGGTCCAGCAGAAGGTACCAGCAGCACCCCCTGGTCTCCTCTTGATGACCTGGTGTTAGGGGAGAAGGTCAGCCTCCAAGAATGCCTAGGGCGTCTGGTCTGGCCCAGGTTGGCATCCGCTGGGGAGAGCCAAGCGTTGCCAGTGAAATGCCTTCGCTGCTCGCCCCGGCTCCTGCCTCTGCCAAAAACTGACCAGCATCCAGGCTGCCCTGTGGCTCAGAAAAAGACCCAAGGGACTCCTTGAGGCCTGGATTAACAAACTCGAGAACCCCCCACTCCCCCAGATTCCCATTTAGCATCTCCCTGAGAGGACCTCACACACCATCTGCAGAGCTTCTGTTCCCACACCTAGTGGAAGTCACCTTGGGCACAGGCCTTGAAGAGGGAGCCACAAGGCCCAGAGATGTGTGCATCCCAGGCCTGGCTGCACAGCACTTCTGTACAGAGTCCCTTGCCCTACAGCCTCAGGGAACTTCTCAGGTGGGTGCTGGACTGGGAGTCAAGAGACCCAAGTTCTAAACCTGGCACTCCCATCACCAACCAGCTGTGTGACCTGGGGCAAGTCACTTCCCCTGCCTCTGCCCTGGTCACCCTGTCTGTAAAATAAGAAGCCCATGCCGAGTGTGGTGGCACACGCTTGTAATCCCTGTGCTTGGGAGGCTGAGGCAGGAGGATTGCACAGGTTCGAAGCCAGCCTCAGCTAATTAGTGAGGCTCTAAGCAACTCAGTGAGACCCTGTTTCCAAATAAAATATAAAAAAAGGTCTGGGAGTATAGCCTGGAGGTAGAAAGCCTCTGGGTTCCACCCCCAGTACCACCAAAAAAAAAAAGAAGCCCAGAGCAAATGGTGTTTCGGGGCTCTTCCAGCTCAGGCGCACAGTTGTAGCAGAACGCCAGGTCCATGGTAGGCAGAGAACGTGTAGTAACTGAGTAAGAGCCAGGCAGGAGCTGCAGGTCCTGGCACCCACCTGCTTTCTTGCTACACATTTTACCTCTGCTGTTAGCTGATTTGTGTCAAGTGCCAGCCTGGGGCCCGACAACTAAGTGTTAGGTGAATGTGAGTTGAACCCGTAAATGCGGTCCTTTTATGGTAGCCCAGAACTCAGGATAGACGAGGGCCCCACTCTGAACGGCAAGTGGTGATCGTGGGACCTCAGGTGGGCGCGTGCCCCTCCTGGCCGCTGATGTCTGGCCTTTCTTTCTGGCCATGCTAAAATCATTGCACAGGGGCTTAGAGGAGCAACCCAGCAATGCTATTTCTTGTCCCCTGAACAGCCTCCGCCCTGTACTTGCTGTCTGTTCTCTCTGCCTAGAGCACTTGCCAGGGGCTGGGGTTTCATCCTGCTGTCAAGCAAAGAAGCCAGCCTGGTGTCCGTTCATAGACGCTGGTAGGAGACGTGGGATTCCTCAGAGACAAGAAACACCCCGGTATGCCTGTCGCCCTTGTCCTCAACCCTCACAGGGGTGACATAAAGAGGCCCAGATGGACAGTACACATGCACTCTGACCCGACTGAGAAGCATGAACTTTGGGGAACCCATCCTACTCCCTCCAGCATTGTTCCTATTGTAAACAAGCCTGCTTTTTGCCAGAAGAGTCTCCTCATCTCCCGGGGGTGCTGGCTGCGGACACAGCCTCACGTTCTTGGCATCCGTGGCAGTCACATTTGGGGGCAGTGGGGACCCATGGGGGCTGCCGCTCCCAACAGTGCCACCTCCAGTGTCTGCTTGTCCAAGTCTATCCCTTCTCCAAAGATGCCTTGTGCTTGAACTTCCCAGCCCTCCCCTCACAAAGCTCTCTCCTCCCCTTCTGTATTTTCCTATGTATGCCTCCTTTGGTCCTCCACAGTTGGCTCTGACGGTCCCTCTGCTTCCAGCAGTGAGGCACCTGAGGGCGGAGTAGGTCCTCTTCCTTCCTGCTCTGCACATCGGATCTTGCAGGTGCTTCTATCAGATTTGTTGAGGCGGATGGAATCCAGATGCTTCTGCATGATTACTCTTTTCCAGAGAATCTGCTCCGCTGCCCCTTGGAATGTTTTCCAGATTCCAAAGGCTAAAAATAATCACCCCAGAGCCAGCGAAGGGCTCTTCCTTGTATGGAGCCAGCCTTGATTTCTGAGGCTGAATTTTTGTGTCCACCAGGTGGCGCCCTGGCCCTCGCGTCGCCTGATTCCTTTTTTAGAAAGGCATTCTCTTCCCTTCCTCTTAAAGCTTGTTTGTTCTTGTTGGCTTAGGTCCCCTGCTCCTAGGAACATGCCATCTGTCTGGCACCCAGATGCAGCCCCTAGCTGCCCCTTTGAGCCTCCGCCCTGGTCAGGACTGGCATCCAGAGGGCACTGAGACTCTCCTGTGGCTGCTAAGGGATCCCGAGGGGAAAGCCCTGAAACTGGGACCAGAAGACAGGTCTGAGTGCCAACACTGGGCACTTACAAGCTGTTTCCTTGAGCAAGTCACTAGCCTTTCTCTGGGTTCCTGTAACAGTGCCTAAGAACAAAGTGTGGGAGATACGTAAAAGGGCTTGGAATGTGGACGTGGAGCCTGCTCCACCCAGGCTCCTTGGGGGAGCTGTCACCACCAGCTCTGTGGAAAGTCAGCTCCTTCAGCCCGCGAGCTCTGCCTTCACCATCAGCAAATCAGCTTAATAACCGTTCTACAGGGTTGGTGTGAGGACCAAGTAGAACAGTGGAAATACCGCCTAGCAATATATAGTAAGCATTCAATTAAGAAAAGTTACTTATTTTTAATGAGTATTATTTTATTTTATTTTACTTTTATTATTATTTTTTAAGGGTCTGGGGATGGAACCCAGGGACATTCTACTTCCAAGCTACACCCTCAGCCCTGTTTTTTTGTTCTTTATTTTGAAACAAGGTCTCACTGAGTTGCGGAGGGCCTCACTAAGTAGCTGAGGCTGTCTGTGAACCGCGATCCTCCGGTCTCAGCCTCCCGAATGCTGGGATTATAAGTGTGCGCCACCACGCCCAGGAAGAAAAGTTACTTATATATTATGAATCTCTTGCCTCTAAAACAGTGCCTAGCACCTAATCAGTGCTCAATGTCTTTTCTTTCTTTCTTTCTTTCTTTCTTTCTTTCTTTCTTTCTTTCTTTCTTTCTTTCTTCTTTCTTTTTGTGGTACTGAGGATGGAACCTAGAGGCATTCAACCTTAGTATTACACCCCCAGCCTGATTTTATTTCTTATTTGGAAACAAGGTCTCACTAGGTTGATGAGAGTCTCACTATCTGCTGAGGCTATTCTTGGACCTGTGATCCTCCTATCTCAGCCTCCCGTGTACTGGGATACAAGCGTGTGCCACACATCCAGCTCAGTGTCTTTTTTTTGGTGTGTGTGGTACTGAGGATGGAACTCAGGGGCATTCTACCTCCAAGCTACACCCCTAGCCCTATTTTTCATTCTTTTTAGTTTTTATTAATTTTTTACACATCTGGGGATGGAACCCAGGGGCATTTGACCTCTGAGCTATACCCCCTGCCCTATTTTTTATTCTTTATTTTATTTTATTGTGGTACTGGGGGTGGAACCCACAGGCTTTTCTACCTCTGGGCTATACTCCCAGACCTATTTTATACTTTATTTGGAAACAGGGTCTCACTAAGTTGCTGAGGCTGGCTTTCAACCTGTGCAATCCTCCTGTCTCAGCCTCCCAAGCATTGGGATTACAAGTGTGCACCACCATGCCTGGCCTTATTCTGTATTCCGAAACAGGGTCTCACTGAGTTGCAAAGGGCCTCACTAAGTAGCTGAGGCTATCCACAAATAGCGATCCTCCTGTCTCCACCTTCCAAATGCTGGGATTACAAGCTACAAGTGTGTGCCAGGACACCTGGCTCAGTGTCTTTTTTTTTTTTTTTTGGTGGCACTGGGGGTGGAATCCACAGGCTTTCTACCTCCAGGCTATACTCCCAGACCTATTTTATATTTTATTTGGAAACAGGATCTCACTAAGTTGCTGAGAGCTTCACTAAGTAGCTGAGGCTGGCTTCGAACCTGCGTGATCCTCCTGTCTCAGCCTCCCAAGCGCGGGGATTACAAGCGTGTGCCACCATGCCTGGCTCAGTGTCTATTTTTGAGTAAAGAATGCCACAAGCCGGGCATGGTGGTGGATGCCTGTAATACCAGTATTTGGGAGGTTAAGACAGAAGGATCACAGGTTCGAGGACAACATCAGCATGTAGTGAGACTCTCATCAACCTAGTGAGAGAGACTTTATTTCAAAATCAAAATAAAATGGGTCTGGGAGTATAGTGCAGAGGTAGAGTGCCCCTGGGTTCAATCCCCAGTACCAGGCGTGTGCTTGTGCGTGCACACACACATACACACACACACACAGACACACACACACACAGAATTTTACAGATGAGGACACTGAGGCATAAAGAAGTAGCCCCTCCCCTTAGGTGCCCTCCCAGGGGATGAGTGCAGCAGTGATGCATATACCAGAGCCTGTATCCTGAGCCTGTATCCTAAGCCTGTGCCCCCAGCCTGTGTCCTGAGCCTGAATCCTGAGCCTGTATCCCGAGCCTGTATCCTGAGCCTGTATCCCAAGCCTGTTTCCTGAGCCTGTATTCTGAGCCTCCATGCCATGCTGTCTTACGTAAATATCAGGGTTCTACATCACCATCTGTTCATTTAAAATACGCATTCAGAGCCTCTCAACTACCTGTGCGTGGGCTGAGCTGGCAGTGATAGGCATTAATTAGCCCCCTGAGAAGCCACATGGTTTATTCTCTAGAGGGAGCCAAGCTGCTAGAGGAGGGACCTGTGTAGCCAGGCCAGGGGTCAGGGATCCATCTCATAACCAACAGATAAAGGGCTGGCTCTGCAGTGTCGGATGGGCCCGCCATCATGCCCTAAGGACTGTCCCCCCAGCTCCTGCTTGGCAGCCTGTGTAAAATGGAACACACACACACACACACACACACACACACACACACACACTCCAGCTCTGTAATCAAATAAATCTTTCATTAAAAGTTTTGTGTGTCAGAGATTTTGGATCACAGTGGTGAGAATACGGACTGAAACAAGGGCCTGATACAGCCGTGGTCCCCGAGGTAAGAGGGGCCCCATTGCTGTTCCTGCAGTCACTCAACCATCTACTCCAGTTACACTTACGTCTCCTACGTGCTGGGACCAGGCAAAGATGGATATGACATGACAGCCAAGGTTATGACATCGCAGAGGAATGGTCCAAATGGAGGCCCAGAGCAAGTCATCAGTAGCCTGGGAGGCTAGGCCAAAAGCTGGCAGCATTTAACACAGGCACTGAAGCATACATTGGAGTCTGTCAGCCACATGGGGTCTAGGAACAGAGGACATTCTGAGTCTATGTGGGAAATAAGAGGACTGGTGAGGTGGCATTGTGGGTTATGGGAAGGAAGAGGAAAACCAGGAAGTGGAAGTTGACTGGGGACTGATTGTGAAATATGCCACACAGAAGAGATAGAACTGTATCTTGTGGTTACTGGGGAAAGCAGCAAGAGGAATGAACAAGGTCTGTTTTAAAAGTTGCTGAGCGCCCAAAGGTTGGATCTGAAGGGGTGGAACAGACTCACAGTAATCCCCAGTTTTCTAGTCTGAACCACTCCAGGCTTCATCTTGCTACTCAGGGAAATAACTGTTTCTATTTCTTTGTTTTGTTTTCTTTTGTGGTACTGGGGATTGAACCCAGGGGCATTCTATCTCCGAGCTATACCTCCAGCCCTACTTTTTTATTCTTTACTTTGGAACCGGGTCTCACTGAGTTGCAAAGGGCCTCTCTAAGTAGCTGAGGCTGTCCGCTAACCGATATCCTCCTATCTCAGCCTCCCGAGTGCTGGGATTACAAGCGTGCGTCACCACGCCGGCTCTTGGGTTGTTTTGAGACTTCAGTGAGAATGCATATAAAACATTAGCGCAGAAACAAGAATCACTGGGCTCCATTGCAGACCTTTTGGCCAAGTAGCAGCTAAGCATGTGGGCTGTGTTGTCCCTTAGACCTGGGTTTGTGTCTGGGCCATGTTGGCATATTTTTAATCTAGGCAAGATGAGAAGATGGCCAGAAAGTGTAGTTATTTAGTTTGTGCCCTGTGGGGCAGGCAGTGAGGCCTCCGGTGGGTGATGGCCCCTTGAGACGGCCCAAGCCCAGCTTTGAGCAGGATGAGTGCCCTGAGCATCTGCAGAATGCAGCCAAGGTCCGGTAAGAACGGCTGTCAGCTGGAGACCAGCTCTGCTCTCCCGCACCCTGGCAGCGCCAGGCGGCCTCGATGGGGTCCAGGCCCGGAGGCCGGAGACGCAGGCCCTCCGGGCGAAGCCCGCTTCCCCTCGAAGCAGGGCGGGTAGGGCTGGCTCCAGATGTGGCAAACTTGGCTAGCAAGCGCGGAAGGCCCAGGGCGGGCCGGGGGCCAGGGCGCGCTCCGCCCTGCCAGGAGGAGGCAGGAACCCGAGCAGGGGTTCTGGCGCGGAGTGGAGAGGGGGCGCCAGGGTGGAGAGACAGACGGAAAGGGTGACGGCCGGAAGCCGCGGGGGTGGAGACCGTGGAGGGGACGGACGGGAAGAGGGCGGGGAGGAGGTGGAGAGAGGGAGCGAGAAAGGGACGAGGGCTGGGGAGGAGAGGGGGCGGGAAGGGCGGGAAGAGGGAGAGCCGAGGGGAGGCCTCGCGCGCGGCGGGCCAGGGCACCGCGGCCGGGCCGCCCCGCCAGCCAGGCGCCGCCATTCCGCTGCTCGGAGCGCCGCCGCCGCCGCCGCCGCGCCGGGGGGCCATGCTCCCGCCGCCCCCGCGCCAGCCGCCGCCCCCGGCGCGCGCCGCCCGGGGAGCCCTGCGCCTGCAGCGGCCCTTCCTGCGCGGGCCTCTGGGCGTGCTGCGGCTGCTGCAGCTGCTGGCCGGCGCCGCCTTCTGGGTCACCATCGCCACCAGCAAGTACCAGGGCCCCGTGCACTTCGCGCTCTTCGTGTCCGTGCTCTTCTGGCTGCTGACGCTGGCGCTCTACTTCCTCACGCTCCTGGGCAAGCACGAGGTGGTGCCGGTGCTCGGCTCGCGCTGGCTCGTGGTCAACGTGGCGCACGACCTGCTGGCGGCCGCGCTCTACGGCGCCGCCACGGGCATCATGATCGACCAGACGCAGCGGCACAGCTACTGCAACCTCAAGAACTACCCGCTGCCCTGCGCCTACCACGCCTTCCTGGCGGCCGCGGTGTGCGGCGGCCTCTGCCTCGGCCTCTACCTGCTCTCGGCGCTCTACGGCTGCTGCCGGCGCTACCAGGGCAAGCAGGAGGTGGCCTAGGCGCCCGCCCCCGCGCCCAGGACCCCCGACGCGCAGGGCTCCCGGGAGCACGGAGATCGAGCCCAAGACGCGCACCCTGCCAGGCGCCGTCCCGAGGCGCAACCTCGAGGTTCCTCTTCCCCTTCCCTGCGCAGAGCGGGACGTGGACGAGCGCCGCCGCGTCGGTGTGGGGGAGGCTCCTAAATTGGAACCGGTCTTTGGGCCGCTCTACTGCTCCCTCCCTCCCACCCCGCCGTCGGAAGAGCACCCTCTTCCCTGGTCTCTTTTGAGCCTCGGGCTGCTGTGGCTGGAGCTGGGGACCGGCCCCGCGGGTCGGGAGATGAGTAACGAGTTCGTTTTTAGTTTGGGATTGTGCCAGCATCCTGTGCAGCCCCTCCCTGCTTGCTCCTGGGTGCCCCGTGGTATGGGTGGGAGCCAGTCTGCAGAGGTGGAGATGGATAGGAAAGGCCCGGGGCTGTTCCCTGACATCTTCCTGCCTTCTCTTCCTCCGCCTCGACCCTGTCCTCGAGGTTCACAGAGTCCAGGCCCCTAAACAATCCGCCTCACGGGGACGCAACTCTCCCACCCCCACTGCTCAGTATCTGTATGCATTAGGAACCCCACGAGCCCTCTTGACCATCTTGGAATGTTAGGGTGAGACCTACTCCTGCTTTTGACACACAGGGAGACCCAGAGCCTTCTCTTGGAAGTACCCAAATAAGATTAAAATCAGTTCACTAGGACCCAAGGCTGTTTACACTGAGAAAGTAAATGTGGCAGCCATCCTGGCCCAGAAGCCACCTCCAAGAGTGTCTCCAGGCCAATGGGTTTGTCAGTGGTGCTGTCTCCCCTTCCTGGATACTCTCCAGTAGCAAGGTCTCTGAGTCGGCCCCAGTACAAGGAGCCCCAGTACATTATCTGAGTTTATTGGGTTAACTGCTTCTGGGCCTGGGCAGGTGTTTCCCATTTTAAGGTTCCAGGCAGCCCTGTGCTGACCTTGGTCCTGTTCATTCCCATGGGCCCAGCGCATTGAAGATTTGGGAAGCCTCTTTCCCAGGGAATTTCTCTACCACCCCAGTGAGGAAGGAGCTAGCCGCCCCCCTTCCAGCCAGCCAGAGACCTGGGAACTGGTGAACTTGAACATTCCTTTACATTGTTGGAGAAATGATGCCAAGGTTGTCCAGCTGCTTTCCCAGTCAAAAGGAGAGTCACCTGTAAGAGATCCTGGCACTGACCGTGAGCAGCCGGCCCTTGGGCCCTGCTCACCAAAGGGAAGAAAAATCTCTGGAGCCGGGGTGAACAGCTGGCCAGGTAGGATGCTTCTTGGTTTTCTGGAAGGGATCATGGGCCTTTGGATAAAAAGAACAGAGCCTCTTTTTCCAAAAGTTAAAGGGCTTTTAGTCAGAACACGTTGGGGTGGCAATAATCATCATGATGTGTATAGAGTTGTGAAAATTCAACCCTTTTGCTAACTCCTTCTACACTTGATCTTAGCCAAAAGGCTGAGAAGCAACTGCTAACTCCTTCTAAAGTCTGTTCTTGGAAGAAGCTCAGTCTTCTCTGGATTAGAAACCAGAACAGGGTAGGCCACGTCCTAGGGATGGAAACCAGGGCCTCACAAATGATAAACAAGCACTCTACTACTCAGCTACACCCTCTCCTTTTTTTTAGTTTTATTTTTATTTTAAAACAGGGTTTGCCTAGTTGCTGAGGGTCTTGGTAAATTGCTGAGGCTGGCCTTGAATTTCAATCCTCCTGTTTTAGCTTCCCAGGCACTGGGATTATAGGCATGCACCACATGCCTGGCTTGTTTTTAAAGTTTAAATAGCTGGGCATGGTGGGGCATGCTTGTATAATCCCAGCATTTGGGAGGCTGAGACAGGAAGGATTACAGGTTCGTGGCCAGCCTTGACTGCTTAGTGAGGCACTCCACAACTTAGTGAGACCCTGTTTCAAAAAATAAAGAATAAAAAATAGGGCTGGGGGGTGTAGCTTGGAGATAGATGTCCCCCTCACCCAGGGTTCAAGCCTCAGTACCAAAAAAAAAAAAAAAAAAAGAAAGAAAGAAAAAGGTTGGGGGTTGTCACTCGGAGGTAGAATAAAACTAAAAAAAATTTTTTTTTTTAAATTTTGAAATAGCATCTCACAACCATGGGCTGACCTCTCTCCTCCTGTTTTAGCCTCCCAATTACTGTGACTGCAGGCACACGCTACCACGCCTGGCTCTTCCCACTTTCTATCTTAGGAAATTGAGCCCCAGAGCCCCACCGAATAGCATGGTGTAGATCTGAACCTCCGTGGTTAGGCTTCTTCAGCTCCAGCCTGTACTGTATGTGGAAGGGAGGTGTCAATACATGTTTGATACTGTTAATGTGGTTATTTAAAAATTTTCCCCCTGGGGCTGGGGATGTAGCTCAATGGCAAGAGGAGTGTTCAGTATGTATGAGACCCTGGGTTTGATCCCTAGCACCTCCCCAATTTTTTCTTCTAAATTATGATATATTTTTTCTAAATCATGTTATATTCATAGCATAAAATTGACTATTTTAACCAGTTTCAAGTATATAGTTCAGTGTTATTTAGTGCATTCACATTACTGAAGGGCAGTCACCACCATCCATTTCCAGGATGTTTTTTCCTCTTGCAAAACTGAAACTCTGTATCCATTAAAATTGTGGCTCTTTGGTGGTTTTTTTTCTCTCTGGGAATCCCAGAACCCTGAGCCCCATGAGTGGAGTCTTCAGTGCCTTGGTGGGCTGGACCCCACGGCCATGCTCCGGGAAGGGTAATCGCTCCTTCATCTCCAGCCAGGGTGATAGCAGCCAGAGCTGGGGTGACTTTGCTGGGACTTTTCTGGGACACGTGGCTCCCTTGGAAGTTCACTGGTTTTTGCTCTTCTGTTGCAGGCCGTGGGGAACTCCAGAGCGGGTCAGGCGGACCTCTCCCAGGCCTGGCCACTACACCACTGGCCTGGCCTGCGGCAGGTTTCAGTATCCTCTCTGCAGGAGGGGCAAGCAGGAGAGGCGGCTGGAAGAGCCACCATGGTGAAGACTGATTTTGCCTTAACCCAAGAGAATTCCTGATTCCAAGGGTCCTGGAACTGAGTTCTGCACCCAGGTACCCTGGGTCTTCATTCCAGATTCCTTGTCGTCTTTTAGCTCACCATCTGAGTTGTTCGCTCAGCTCAGATCTGGTCCTCTCAGGGTCTCCTGGGCCCCCAGCCTGGTGCTCTGTCCGAGGCCGGGTGACCTCGTTCAGAGTGGACATCCTGGCCTTCGTGGTGCCTTATCCACCCAGATGTGCCTGTAGCATTTCAGAGCTAGATGTGCCTTCCCGCTTGGCTTGCAGATGCGAGGAGCCTGATGCTGCACCCACCCTCGCCAGCCAGGGCCTGGGTGCCATTGCTATGGCCACCTGGTATGGCTCAGAACGTGGGGATACTGGAGGTCATCTCTTAGTGTCCCTCTTTGGCTTCAGGACCCAGGCCAGCTTAAGACCATGCTGGCAGATCGCAGTCCACTTGTGGACCCAGGAGATGATTTCCGCAGTGGTTCTACAAAGGCCAAGAGACAGCGTTTTGGGAGTTTGGGAAGAGTCAGGGTGGTACGAGAGGGGACCAGGGTGCATCATTCACTAGCTTTGTCATGGTTACCAATATGCTTTTCAGAATAAAATTCGGTTTGTCTGATCTTGGCATTTGCGTCTTCTATCCTGATCTTCTGTGGTAACCTCCATGCCGGGTCCCCCCAGCCTCCCTTCCTGTCCTGCAGCCACACTGCCCTTCTGACAACTCTTCTCTGCCTCCTGGCTTTCCATTTCCTTCTGGGAGGAAAGAGAACATGAGTTCAGATTTTCAGCAGATTTTGGAGCAGGGGTCAAGGGTTGCCTGAAGGCAGGAACAGAAGGAAGAGTAAATTATGTGCCCCTGGCTGAGGCTAGAGGGAACTTTAGAGGCATCTGGCATAGCTCTCAAAGGACCTCTGTTGAGGCCAGGCACAGGATGACAGCTGTGGAGCCCAAGGGTCCTTTTCTAGTCCAACCCCATCAGCTTATAGAGGGAGAAACAAAGTCCTGGGCCCTGGACCACCTCTCTAAGTGCCTCCCAGCTGACTTGGAGCAGGGTTGGGGTTCCTTTGGCCCAGGCCCTGGTGTTCTCCTGCCTAGTCAGATGTTGACAGCTGGCTGAGATGCCCTGGGAAGTATGTGAGGGCAGAGGTAAGAGGCTTCATCATCCTCTCCTCCTTCCTGTGCCCTGAGCCAGATACAGGCAATTGGGAAATAGGGTCCTACTGGCCGACCCCAAACTCCCTGGGAACAGCTCCAGGCTGGTGCTGGATGGAGCAGCTGACACAAATCTGATACTCTGTGTATTCTGAGCCCTTTCTTCCAGTGAACCCTCTTGAGCAACATGAAAGTGTGCAACACACACACACACACACACACACACACACCCCTCTTTGCAGTTTGGTTTGGGATTTTAAGGGGGAGAACAATGCTACCAGTTGCTGAGTTCCACCTTTACACCCCTCTTTCCTCTTACAGATTCATGCAAAGGCTGGTAAGCCCACCCCCTTTGCTAAGTATTACTTAGCTCCCTGGGGCATTTTGCAGCTGAAAAATGTACTTTTTGGTTTGTTTGTTTTTGTGGTGCTGGAGACAGAAGCCAGGGGCATTTTACCTCTGAGCTGTACCCCCAGCCCTGTTTTATTCTTTTTTTTAATTGTTTTGTTTTGAAACAGGATCTCACTAAGTTGCTGAGGGCCTAAGTTTCTGAGACTTGCCACAAACCTGTGATCTTCCTGTCTTAGCCTCCCAAGTACTGGGATTATAAGCATGCACCACCACTGCTAGGTTGAAAAATGTGCTTTTACCTGCATCACCTTACTTGATCTTCCCAGCGGCCTTCCAGGGTGGCCTTGTCCCCAAGCCTGGAAGCCTAGAGAAGGAAAGGGCCTTATCCGAGGACATGCAGCTGGCATGAGGCAGGACAGGGACTGGGAGGCATCTGTTTCCAAGCCTGTGTGGTCCTTGGCGGGCTCTGAAACTTAGGTAGAGTTTGGTTTTCCTGTTGGAGATCAGGTGTTCAGGAATGGTCTAATCTGGCATTTCCTGGTGTGTGTGTGTGTGTGTGTGTGTGTGTGTGTGTGTGTGTGTGTGTGTGTTACTTTGAAATAAGACACTGCTTCTCAGGGACATAATGAGCCCCTTTGAGTCTTGGAAATCCCTAGGGATTGCTCATTTATATCTATTACTTTTCCTATTTTTTCTAGAGGTGAGGATAGGGGGGCTAGTGGTAAGAAAGGAGAATTAATAAACTAACATTTACAGGTATAAGAAGAAAGAGCAGGGGTGTGAGAAAAGGCTGTTAATGTGATTTATTGATGTATTTAAACATTTTTAAACGGAAGTACGCAAAGTAAAAATAATTTATTCAACCACTCTAATTTCATGCCCTAGAGATAAAACCACCGTTGACTTTTATTTTTATTATTTTGTGTTCCTAGAGATTGAATCCAGGAGCATTTTACCTCTGAGCTACACCCCCAGCCCTATTTTTTTTTTTTTTAAATTTGGAAACAGGATCTCGCTAGGTTGCTGAGGTTAGCTTTGAACCTGCGATCCTCCTGTCTCAGCCTCCCAAGTACTGGTATTACAGGTGTGTACCACATGTCCAGTTTAACTTTTATTATTTTTTTAATTAAAAAAAATTAGCTGGGTGGGTGGCTTATGCTTGTAATCTCGGTACATCGGAGGCTGAGACAGGAGTATCACAGGTTCCTGGCTAGCCTCAGCAACTTAGACCCTGTTTCAAAATAAAAGAATAAAATAGGGCTGGAGGTATAGCTCAGAGGTAGAATGCCCCTGGGTTCAACCCCTAGTTCCACAAAAAAAAAAAAAAAAAAAAAATTCTGGTACTGAGAATTCAATTCAGGAGCATTCTACCTCCAGAAAGCTATACCCCCAGACTTATTTATTTATTATTTATTTATTTGTCCATTTTGAAAGAGGGTCTTGATAAATTGCTGAGGTGGGCCTTGAACCTTCGATCCTCCTGTCTCAGCCTCCCAAGTACTGGGATTATAGGCATGTAGCACCATGCCATGCTTGGCTCCTTTGTTAACTTTTATCTTTTATATCACTAAACTTTTATTGGTGCATGATAAGGAGGTTCAGAGAGATAGAAACGTACATATACATAGTGCTTAGTACTGTGTAAGAGCAGAGCATTGAAACTGGCCTTGAGAACTTCACATACACACCTCCTGCCAGCAAGTCTCCCTCCTTCCCTCTCACCTAATCCCCTTCCACTATTCTACTGACATCTCCCCTCATTTATCTGAAGTCTTTCTTCTTAATTCCCTCTAGTTTCCAGTGGTTAACTTTTAAATCTCCTTCCTTGCTTTTATAACCAATTAACGACAGATGAATGCATACACATATATACACATTCTGACTCTTCGACAATTTGCTTGTAAAATTTGACAGTCCCGGGGCCCCGCCGGGGACAGTGCCTGGGCCCTGCGGAGTTGCGCTGGACGTTCCCAGACCTTGGTCCAGACCTTGGCTCCTCACTGCTGCAAGCCTGTGGGCTCTGTCCACCGTTGCGGATCTTTGCAGAGCGGCTCCGGGTGCAGGCCTGGTGTAGTCTCCTGGTGGATCAGAGTAAGAAGGGCCCTGGCCCAGTAGCGCCCCTACATTATTTTGGCTTTAGCTATGCGGCACTGGTTGCTACTGGTGGTTACACAACAGCTGGTAGTGTGCCGACCCTGGCTGCTGGGCTTAGCAGGCCTGGGTGCTTATCAGTTGTCTCGGGGATCCCAGGAGCATTTGGGTTTTCCTAGCTACATCTGGGACATTGGCTGGCATTATGGGAATGAGATTCCACCATTCTGGGAAATTTATGCCTGCAGGTTTAATTGCAGGTGCCAGTTTGCTGATGGTTGCCAAAATTGGAATTAATGTGTTGAATAGACCCCGTTCATAGTAGTCACATCCCAGTTTGGACTCATGAAGAATGAATAATCTCCAAACTTCCACTATTTTTATTATATTAAGAGAAAGAAGCACATTTACATATCCTGACATTTTACTCTAAAAAAAAGTAACATTGAAATTGGTGGTTAAAAAAACTTTTTTTGGTGGTATATAACCTATAACACAAGAGCTTAATGGTACCCTCAGATGGTTCAATTCTTATATGATAATATTATCTTTTTCTGTATCAGGGTAAAATGTTAGATGTCAACATTGGGGGCTTTGAAGCCTTATTCCCTGCTCAGGAAAAGTGTGGAAAAGTCTCTTGGTGAGATTTTTTTTTTTTATGTACACTCTTTTGCTCTTTGAGCACAAATCTACTTTGAAATTATATTAAATGGAATGTCAGTGACAATAAAGTTTACAATAAATTAAAAAAATAAAATTTGACAATACCCTAGATCTCTTTCTGTATGTTCATATAAGCAGTGATTAGGGTCTGCGAGAATTCTGCCGGCTTTCTGAAACCTTTATAAATGTTCTTACATGGCCGGGTGTGGTGGCGCACACTCGTTATCCCCGTGCTTGGGAGGCAGAGACAGGAGGATCGTGCAGGTTTGAAGCCAGCCGCGCGCGCTGGCTTAGGAGATCCTGTTTCCAAATAAAAATGTAAAAGTAGGTCTGGGAGTGTAGCCCAGCGGTAGAAGGGTTTCCAGGAACCCCAGTACCACACACACACAAAAAAGTGTTCTTACATACTATCTTTATTACCCCTTGGTTGTTTCCTACAGAGATCTTAGTAAAATCCTTTGAAGGGAGGTAGTTCTTTTTTTAGCCTTGAGGAAACCAAGGTGGTTAAACTGAGAAGTGGTTCCATTAGTGACAAGGAGGGGAGGGAGACCTGGGGCGCCATATCCTACTCTGCAGCCAGTCCTAGAGCGAGAAGCCCCAGGGATTAGGATTAGCAGGGCAGCGGGAACAAGGTGAAGAGAACTTTCTGGCCTCCTTGGGTGAAGCTAGTTAGGGCAGGGGTGGAACCCAAGAAGAGCACTTGAGCATCTGCAGCAGCCATTTATGGGATCCACCCTGTTCAACCTCGCCAAAAATTCCAGTCCCTGAAAGCCCTTTTGTCCTCCCTGTCCCATGACCTATTCCTTTAGAACTGGGTGGGTGCTTGGGAACTTGTAGGCCCCAAGGCTGTGTGGTTCCTTCCCCAGGGCTGCTGGGGGTTGGATTGCCAGAGGCAGTTCATGTAGGCTTTGCATTGGCCCTTCTCTCCAGTGGGATGAAGGAACGACTTGCTGCTATCTCCAGGAACCCTGAAGGGGGTGCTCTGGTCCCCAGCTGTAAAGTAAGTGGGGATTGAACCCAGGAGTGTCCTACCCCTGATCTATGCCTCAGCTCTACTTTATTTTGAAACACGGTCTTGTTGAGATGATGCATTGGTCTCAAACCCGCCATCCTCCTGTCTCCGCCTCCTCAGTACTGAGATTACAGATGAGCCCCACCATGTCCGGCTAAGCCTTTTTTTTCTTTCTTCTTTGCAGTCTGGGTTAGAACCTCAGGCCTTGCACATGCTAGACACAGCACTCTGCCCCTGAGCCATGCTGCCTCCTGGGCCTATAAAGCACTTCTGAGTCAAGGCTGAGAAAACGAGGACTAGCTTTCTGCAGTGCATACTATGAGGTGAGCCAAGAACATGATGGACGTCTTACACAACTTCTCAGCCTCTCAACCCCTTGAAGTATGGAATACTGCCTCCTAACAGTCGGGGAAGCAGGCTCAAAGGGGAGTCAAAGGCTCAGGTCCTCTGACTCCCAGAGACAGGAATGATTTTTGTGGTACTGGGGGTGGAACCCAGAGGCTTTCTACCTCCGGGCTATACTCCCAGACCTATTTTTTTATATTTTATTTGGAAACAGGGTCTCACTAAGTTGCTGAGAGCCTCACTAAGTAGCTGAGGCTGGCTTCGAACCCATGCGATCCTCCTGTCTCAGCCTCCCAAACGCAGGGATTACAAGCGTGTGCCACCATGCCCAGCCCCAGAGACAGGAATGAGATCGGAGCTACCACATGATTCTGTTCCAAGGATCCCATCAGACAGACTCTTTCTCCAGCTACCCAAAGACTCCATCCAAAGCTATTCCCTGTTTTGAAATATTTATATCTTGAACCGAGACAGGAAGGAAAGACTATTTTAAAAAAAAGATAGGCTAGCTAGAAGCAGTGGCACATAATGCTGTAATCCCAGCTACTTGGAAGGCTGAGGCAGGAGGATCACAAATTTGAGGCCTGAGCAATTTAGTGAAACACAGTCTCAAATTTAAAAAAAGGGGGGGGGGGCTGGGATGTAGCTCAGTAGCTCAGTAGTGAAGTGTTCTTGAGTTCTATCCCCAGTAACACACACACACACACACACACACACACACACACACACACACAAACACACACACACAAACACACACACACACACACACACACACACACACACACACACACACACCAAAGCTAGTCACAGTTATAATTCTGAATTACATCAGGTTTTCTCCTTCCAGCAGTGTATAATGACGTGAGATGGTTCAGCAGGTTTAATCAGCACCCTGTGCTGAGCCAGCTCTCCAGTTCCCTGGAGGCAGGTCCTCTGTCTGCCAGATGTGAGGAGGATGTGCAGACGGCCCTGGACCAGCTCCTCCCCTTCTCCAGGCTCTGTGCCAAGGGCCTGACCATCTGAGCTGACCCTGTACTTCTGGGTATTGAGCCCTCCACCTTTCTCGATCCTGCCTCATCTCCTGTGTGGTCTCCCTTTATGTCTCCTAGGCAGATAGCGTGACTGGCTCAGATTGTACGTGAGCTCCGCCTGTGATGTCAGAGGTGAGCCCGGTCTCTTATTAGTTGTCTGGTCTGAGGCATTTGGCAAAACCTCTTTGTATCTGAGCCTCATCATTTAGCAAATAGGGATAACGTTAGTGTCTACCTCACTGGCTGTGGAGAGGGTGGGATGAGACGGTGTCCACAGAGCAGATGCCTGGCATTTATTGAATGCTGTTTAGCTCTCAGGACTGTAACAACCTGGGGAGGGTTTTGTAAGATAACTTGTGCAAACCACTGAGCCCAGAGCCTGCCCTGAGGCAGGGTTAGTGAGCAGAGGCCGGACTTCCCCTCTGCCTCACTCCACCGGGTCTGCCCCACCTGAGGAATGAGTCTCCAGCCCTGACTGAGGCCTCTTCCTCATTGGTGTCTACTGTACTCTTTTGTGTCTTATCCTCTCGGGCTTTCTTGACAAGATGGCACAGTGTTGAAATTATTATTTCCTACCTGAAGGGTGGGATACTTTTTTTTTACTTGTCACAATCTGAGGTCCCTCTTTGACCTACTTTTTCTTTTTTTTGGTACTGGAGATTACACTCAGGGGCATTCTACCTCTGAGCTATACCCCTGGCACTTTCTTTTTTTCGGGGATGGAACCCAGGGGCATTCTACTTCTGAGCTATACCCCCAGCACTTAAAAAAATTTTTTTGTGTGATACTGGGTATTGAACCCAGGGGCAGGTACGAGCTACCTAGGAGCTGCGCCCCCACCCCAACCCTATTTTTTATTCTTTATTTTGAAACAGGGTCTCACTGAGTGCAAAGGGCCTCGCTAAGTAGCTGAGGCTGTTCCTGAATCACAGTCCTCCTACCTCAGCCTCCTGAATGCTGGGATTACAAGCATGTGCCACCACGCCTGGCTTAGAATGTAATCTTTTTAAGTGTTGTCACTTGATGGAATGAATGAATGTTGATGTCTAGCTGCTACAACAAATAATACCTTAACATTTCAGTAGCCTAACATGATAAAAATGGATTCATTATTCACATACAAATCTCTTTCTTACTCACGTGATTGTCTACCGTGGGTGTTCCTGAAAGGCGGGATCCTTTCCACGATGAGATGACTCAGGTGCTCAGGTTTCCTCCGCCTTGTGGCTTCAGCATCCCTTTTGCTTTGAGCGAGGAGGTGGAGGAGGTGAGTTAGGAATGGATTTCTGACTTTTAAATGTCAGTCAACACTCCCACACACTTCCCTGGAAGTCACATGATCCCACCCATGCAAAGGGGGCTGGGAAGTGTAGTCCCTTGCTGGGCATCTGGACTCTGGACCACACTGGGTGGGAGTGGAGGGGTCCAGGGAGACGGCGGAGCAGGCTTTTTGGTGGACAGTCAACCATCTCTCCTTTGAGAGGCACCAGGCTTGATGGCCGAGCTTTTCATGGTCTTGCGCTGTGAGACGTTTTTCACCAGTGTTTGATGAATGGTTGTTTTCAGGGCTGCCAAGAGCTGCTGAGTAAGAATGTAGCTGCAGACATTCATTTCCTTGCCATGTTTGTTCAACAACTCACCGTCTCACAGCTGGAAAACTCATTACTCATGAGCACTTCTTTCCCAGGTACAAGAACATAAAGATGTATTTATGGAGCGCTGTTCAAGGGCAACGGCGGCAAGCTGTTGGTCCAAAAATATATGCTGGCTAAATATTAAGTTTAAATACTAGAGGAAAATCCAAACAGTAGAGAGACTCTAAAGACATAGATAGATGCTACTCAAACATTTATTTCATTTACACATGCATTTTTAAAATGGATACATAATTCATAGAACGTAAACATTTCATATGATGATTTCCATTTTAATATGTACGATTCAGTGTGTTTTAGTATATTCATAAGGTTGTGTAACCATCACCACCATTCAGTTCCAGAACAATCTCATAATCCGTAAAGAAAACCTTGTACCTGAGCCAGGTGTGGTGTTGCACACTTGTTTTGTTTTTGTTTTGTTTTGTTTTGCTTGTGGTACTGGAGATGGAACCTAGGGACCTTCTACCTCTAGGCTATACTCCCAGACCTATTTTATACTTTATTTGGAAACAGGGTCTCACTAAGTTGCTGAGAGCCTCACTAAGTAGCCGAGGCTGGCTTTGAACCTGTGTCATCCTCCTGTCTTAGCCTCCCGAGTACTGGGATTACAAGCGTGCGCCACCACGCCCGGCTGGTATCTGTAATCCCAGTACTTGGGTGGCTGAGACAGGAGAATTACAAGTTCAAGGTCAGCCTCAGTAACTTAGTAAGACTTGGTTTCAAAATAATAATAAAAAACCAGGTGTTATGGTGGATGTTTGTAATCCCAGTACTTGGGAGGCTGAGACAGGAGGATTGCAGGTTCACAGCCAGGTTCAGTGGCTGAGTGATGCTCTCAACAATTTAGTGAGACTGTTTCCAAATAAAAATATAAAATAGGTCTGAGGGTGATTCCCAGAGGTAGAAAGCCCCTGTATTCCATCCTCAGTACCACAGGAAAAAAATAATAAAAAGTAATAAAAGGGCCAGGGGTGAAGCTCAGTGGTAGACCACCCTTAGTTTCAATCCCCAGTGAGACACACACACACACACACACACACACACACACACACACACACACACCTTGTACTTGTGATCAACTGCTCCCATTTCCTTCCTCTCCTGATCTTGGGCAACCACCAATCTACTTTATATCTATGTATTTACATATTCTGGATGTTTTATATAAATGTGATCATAAAATAAATGGCTTTTTATGTCTAGTTTCTTTCACTTAGTGTATGTGTGTTTTTTTCTTTTTTTTGTTGTTGCTGTTTGTAGTTCTAGAGATTGAACACAGGGACGTTCTACCCCCAAGATACACCCTCAGCCTTTTTATTTTTTGTTTTGAAACAGGGTCTCACTCTGTTACTCAGAGTCCTGCTAAATTGCTGAGGCTGCCCTTAAACCTGTAATCCTCCTGTCTCAGCCTCCCAAGTACTGGGGTTACAGGTTTGTACCACTATGTTCAGCTTTTATTGCTATTGTTATTTTTATTTATTTATTTTTGTTGTGGTACTGGGGAGTAACCCAGGGGCCTTCTACCTCTTGGCTACACACCCAGACCTATTTTATATATTTTGTTTGGAAACAGGGTCTCACTAAGTTGCTGAGAGCCGCACTAAGTAGCTGAGGCTGGCTTCGAACCTGCATGATCCTCCTGTCTCAGCCTCCCAAGTACTGGGATTACAAGCGTGCACCACCATGCCATGTTATTTATTTATTTATTTTTGTTGTTATTTTTGAAACAAGGTCTTGCTAGGTTACTGATATTCTCTCTAAGTTGCTGAGGCTGGTTTTGAACCTGCAATCTTTCTTAGTCTCTCAAGTACTGGGCTTACAGGCATGTGCCACCATCCCTGGCAGTATAATATTTTTGAGGTCTGCTTATGTTGTAGCATGTATCAATAGTTTGTTCTTTTTAGGATGAATAATATTCCTTTGAATAGATGGACTAAATTTTGCTTTTTCATCATTTATTCATTTAACTTTTTAAAAATTGCGGTAAAAGCCAGGGATGTTGGTACATGCTTTGTAATCTCAGCACTTGGGAAGCTGAGACAGGAGGATCACAGGTTCAAGTACAACCTCAGGAAGTAGTGAGATTCTCATCAATCTAGTGAGACCCTGTTTCCAAATAAAAATAAAATATCTGGGCGTGGTGGTGCACACTTGTAATCCCAGTGTTTGGGAGGCTGAGACAGGAGGCTGAGACCCTGTTTCAAAATAAATAATAAAAAATAGGACTGGGAGTGTAGCTCGGAAGCAGAATGCCCCTGAGTTCAATCTCCAGTCCCACATAAATAAATAAATAAATAAATAAATAAATAAATAATAAAAAGCAAAGCTGGAGGTATAGCTCAGAGGTAGAATGTCCCTGGGCTCAGTCACCAATAAAACACACACACACACACACACACACACACACACACACACACACATTGTTGTAAGGGATACACAACATAAAGTTTTCCATCTTAACCATTTCTTTCTTTCTTTTTTTTTTTTTTTTTTTTTGGTGGCACTGGGGTTCCTGGAAGCCCTTCTACTGCCAGGCTACACTCCCAGACCTATTTTTTTATATTTTTAAATTTGGAAACAGGGTCTCTTAAGCCAGCGAGGCTGGCTCTGAACCAGCACGATCCTCCTGTCTCCGCCTCCCAAGTGCGGGGCTTATAAGCGTGCACCCGGCATTAACCATTTCTTAGGTGTAGAGTTCAGTTGTATTAAGTACATCCACATTATTGAGAAACTATCATCACCACCCACATCAGAGTTTTTCTCATCTTGTAAATCTGAAATTCTGAGTGCATCAGGCAATAACTATTCCTTCCTTTTCCCTTCGGACCCCGGTAACCAGCATTCGATTTTCTGTCTCTGAATTCAACTTCTCTCAGTGTGAATGGAATCATATCATATTCATTCTTTAGCATACCAGATGTTGTAGAATATGTCAGTGTTGTAGAATGTGTCCGTATGCCCTTCCTTCCTCAGGTTGAAAACCCTTCCCTTGTCTGCATATACCAGTTTGTTTACCTATTCACCTGTCATTAGACACTTGGGTTTGCTTCCAATTTTTTTTGCACACTAAGATTGAACCCCAGACCAGCACAAGCTGAACAAGTGCTATACTACTGGGCTCCATCCCAGCCCTTTTTATTCTGACTTTGAGGCAGTGTCTTACTAAATTGCCCAGGCTGGCCTTGAACTTGTGATCCGCCTGCCTCAGCCTCCTGAGTAGCGGGGATCTCAGGCTGCGCCGACACGGCTGTTACTGCTTCCACTTTTGACTGGTGTGAAAAATGCTGCCATGAACGTGAGTGGACAGACGTCTCTTCAGGACCTTGCTTTCAGTTCTGTTAGGTGTACACTCAGAAGTGGAACTGCCACATCAGTTGGCATTTCTATTTTTAAAATTTTGAGGAATCCCTATACCGTCTTTCACAGTGACTGCACCAGTTTTCGTTCCCATCAACAGTGCACAGATGCGCCAATTTCTCCACATTCTCACCCAAACTTGTTCTTTTCTGTCTTATTCTGTTTTCTTGTGTGTGTGTGTGTGTGTGTGTGTGTGTGTGTGTGTGTCTGTGTGTGTGTCTTTGTGTACACATGCATGTATGTGCATGCATGCCACATTGGGGATTGAATCCAGGGGTGAGGGGACTCTACCACAGAGCTACGCTTCCATTCCTAGTCTTCCTTTTTTGAGACAGAGTCTCACTAAGTTACCATGTGCTGACCTCCAACCTGTGACCCTCATGTCTCAGCCTCCCAAGTACTGGAATTGTTTATTTTTTTGGTAACTGGGTATTGAACCCAGGGATATTTTACCTTTGAACTACACTCCAAGCCCTATTTTTAATTTTTAACTTTAAAACAGGGTCTCATTTAATTGCTGAGGCCCTGGCTAAGTTGCCAAGGCTGGCCTTGGACCTGTTATTCTCCTATCTCAGCCTCCCAAGTCTGGGATCATGGGCATGTACTACCACATCTGGCTATGCCTGGCTTTATTTATTAATTTTTTCAGTACTGGAGACTGAACCCAGAGGCATTCTGCCTCTAAGCTATACCCTCAGCCCTATTTTTTGTTCTTTATTTGGAAACAGGGTCTCACTGAGTTGCAGAGGGCCTCACTAAGGGCTGAGGCTGTCAGCGAACTACGGTCCTCCTGTCTCAGCCTCCCGAATGCTGAGATTACAAGCGTGCGCCACCACACCTGGCTTCTTATTTATTAATTTTAAACAATCGTTGAGTACCTACTATGCCAAGACTGCATACTTGGTAAAGGCTGGAGCTCCCAAGATGCTAAGCCCCAGTCTTTCTGCCCTCAGGAGCTCAGGGAACCATGGGAATGAACGGTGGGCGCCTACTGGAGACGGAAGAGAATGCTGTGTAACTGCAGAGAAGGAAGCGAGGACCTCCTTGGGGTTGTAGGAGCAGGTGGGAGGTGGCCAGGGGAGGGGAAGGCAGCTAAGCTGGAGGAGCAGCACATCACAAGCGTCCAAGCTGGCCCGCAGGTGGCCCAGTTGGTCTGGCTTCCTGGTCCTCATGTTCTAATCCTTGCACACACTGAATAGACTGACCTGTAAAGCCAATAGGGTGTTGTGAGAATGACTGTGTGTGGCTTTTGAGGATACAGCATCAACGATTTGTGGCTTCTTGGCTGGCGTCGGCCTCACGCCACGAGAACACTCAAGAAGCCCTCAGAGGCTCCCAGAAGTGAAGGGGATCTGGAGCCTTCTGCTAGTTCACAACCTGTCAGCCAGGCAGCCCCTGCTCACAAGGCCCAGTGCTCCGGCCCCATCGAGCCTTCAGAAGAGTGCATCCCTAGCCAACCGCTGACTGCAGCTTCCTGAAAACCCCTGAGCCAAACTGTCCACAAAGCCGCTCTTGATTTCCTGACACCAGCCACTCAAAACTCCAAGCCAGGGGTGGGACATGTGGCTCTGGGTGGAGCACTGGCCTAGTAGGAGCGGTTCAACCCTCAGCATCGCAGAACAAACAGTAACAACAAACCAGTGTGATTAATGTGTATTTCTTGTTGGGCAAATCATGGTTTTGAAATAACTGTTATACAGCAAAAGACGACCAACAAAGCAACATGAAACTATCTGGCATTTTATGGAAATAGTGAGAAATTCACAGAGGCCGGAAAGAGGGATCATAGCCAGAAACTTCAACAAGGAGATGGGTGGAAACCCCAACGGTCCAGGAAGGATGGGTGAGGGCGCCACCTGGTGGGGAAGGCAGGCCTAGCCATCCTCCTCTCCAATTCCTCCAGGGAGCACTCGGCATTTCCACCTAGTATTCCTTCAAGAGCCATAGTGAGTTTTATGACTCGTTTATGTGGGCCATAAACAAACCTGCTTAGAGATGCAAATACTAACCTCTGAAAATGTCGAGTTGAGCTATTAATTATCCTCTCTGATTGTTTTATTTCCTCCTTCAGTCTCTTCCACCTGTTAGACTCCAAGACCTGAGACAGAGTGAAGACTCGAAATGGTAAGGAGGGAAAGAAAGAACTAGAACGCAATGATAAGAAATCAGCCAGGCGCGGGGGTGCACACTTGTAATCCTAGTACTTGGGAGGCTGAGACAGGAGCATCTTAAGTTCGAGGACAGCCTCAGCAATGTAGCAAGACCCTGTTTCAAAAACAAAAAATCAAAAGGGCTGGGTGTTAGCTGGGTATGGTGGTACACACCTGTAATCCCAGTACTCAGGAGGCTGAGAAGGAGAAGACAGCCTTAGCAAGTAGTGAGACTCAGAAACCTAGTGAGACCCTGTTTCAAAATAAAAATTAAAGCCGGGCGTGGTGGTGCATTCTTGTAATCCCAGCATTTGGGAGGCTGAGACAGGAGGATGGCAGTTCGCGGACAGCCTCAGCTACTTAGTGAGGCCCTCCGTAGCTTAGTAAGAACCTGTTACAATATAAAGAATACAAAATAGGGCAGGGGGTGTAGCTCAGAGGTAGAATGCCCCTGGGTTCCATCCTCAGACCTGAAAAAAAAACCACAAACAAACAAGAAGAAGAAGAGAGGCCTTTTAGCTCAAATATCACAGACTAACACTGTCCCCTCTCTTTGTGTATACTTTTACTGCACTCTCTGCTTTGTTATGACCAAGTCAAGTCAGTGTCTCTTATTGAACTAAGACTCCACGGAGGGTAGAATTTGAGTTTTGTTTTTCTTTGTTAGTTTCACAGTCATCATTTTAAGAAATGGGCATTGTGCTGGGTCTTAGGTTGAAAGAAATATGGAATCTACCCTTGGGGAAGTCGACATGCAGAGTGGGAGGGGAGACAAGTGCACAGCTAGGTGACAAGGAGGAAATGCCCATGTGTATCATTCAAGGAAGACCCATTGGGCACCTGGGGTAGAGGGGTCAAAGTCAAGTCAGTTCCCTGGGAATTGCACAGTTGAGAGAAAGGGGGAGCCACCAAGTAAAGGCCCTAGGACTTGGCTTATGCCCAATGCTGGGGAGGGCCAAGTGCATGGAGCCCAATCAGGATACCAGGGCAGGCTGTGGCCGCTGATGGGGGACGTGTCAGGGAATCCTTAAGGGCTGAGACCTGGGCTGAGCTTTGGAGGAGAAAGAGTCAGGGGCCAAATAAAGAACACCAGAAGGAAAGTCTCTAGAAAGGCCCGGCCATGGGAGAAGATAGGTCACATTTGCGGAACCGCCAGAGGAGCATCCTCTATGGTGGGTGGCAACAGCCACCCAATTCCAATTCCATTGGAATTCAGACCTGGAGTTGAGTCTAGAAGAGAGAAGTGGGGCCTTCAGGCTCTCTGCAGGAGAGACCACGGGGGCTTCCTGGAGAAGGTCCTTCTAGGGGAGGAGGCGGAGTCCAGCAGACCCCAGCCTGGGCACAAAGCTGAGCTGATCCCTCTAAGTGGCTGGAGGGGAATCTCTGAATACAGCTTAGTGGCATGTGAGGGATTTGGGTTTGTTTACATTTGTGTCCTTCTTGTCTGATTTCTGGGATGGGCATGATGGGCATGAAGCTTTGAGTAAGAATACAGTGAGGATTGCTAACAATTTTTGAACACTTATGCCAGAAATTTCTATCTTTTAGCTCATTTAATTCTTACCACAGCTCTATTAGATTGCTACTCTCATCATCCCTGTTTTATCTATAGATGGAAAAACCAACCAAGCAACTCATCCCAGGAGAAGCCCTCCGACCTTACTCTTGTTGGAGCTGACACAGGCCAGGTTATTGAAAAATGGACTGAAAAATCTTACATACGAATTTCTACATTTAATTTTATTTTGAGCCAATTACAAATTTATATGTAGTTATAAGAAGTAACAGAGAAGGGCTGGGGACGTAGCTTAGTTGTACAGCACTTGCCTAGTGTGCTTTAGGCCCTGGGTTCAATCTCCAGTATTGAAAAAAAAAAAGAAAAAGTAAATGGAAAAAAGAGAGGGAAGGAGAGGGAGAGGGAGAGGGAAAGGGAGAGAGGGAGAGAGGGAGAGAGAGAGAGAGTGTGTCAAAGATTTATTTAGGTGTGGTGGGGGCATCCCTGTAATCCCAGTACTTGGGAGGCTGAGAGAGGAGGATTTGTAATCAAGCAGTGGAGGGTATGGAGGTTCAAAGCCAGCCTCAGCTACTTAGCAAGATCCATATAGCCTGTTTCAAAATAAAAAGTAAAATAGGGCTGGGGATGTAGCTTGGAGGTAGAGTGCCTCTGGGTTCAACCTTCAATACAAAAAGCAAACAAAACAACAAAAACAAACACAAACAGCACAGAGAGACCTCATGTACCACAGTGGTAACATCTTACAATCCTTAAAAGAATGTTTTGCTAAGTGCCAGGTACTGCTGCAGTTGCTGGAGATAGAGACAAGGAAACATTAGCTGATGGAAGAGTGAATGAGATCTCCAGGGAGAGTGTCGGACTCAGAAGGAAACTGGGTAGCGAACAGACCGCATTTGAGGGGCAGGAAGAAAAGCCCTAGGGAGACCCTGCAAGTAGGAGAGGCTAAGGTGGACAGTGGTGCCCGGGAGGGAGAGCGTGAGGGGTGTCCGGTACTTCAGAGGGCACCTGGAGGTGGGCTGAGGTGCCCACTGGATTTAGTAGCCAGGACATCCCAGGTGAGCAGTCAGGTAGCCCAGGGTGTGGAAGCCAGCAGGACTTTGGTGCAGGTAGGAGTGAGCTGGGCGAGGGAGCAGAAGTGCAGAGTTTTCAGCAAGGCTTCCCTCTAGGGAAGGCAGGAGGGGCCAAAGGAGGAATTTGCTGTGGGTTTTACCTCTAGGAGGAGGGGTGAGAGTCATGCAAGTGAGTGAGGATTTCCTGAAACTCTCCTGGTCCCAAGGAAGTTAGAAGTGTTGGAATTGTGAGCACAGCTGAGCCCTGGCTGGAGGAGCAGGTGCCTGCTTTTCTGAAAGGAGATACCTGCATGAAGTGATGCTAGTCAGTTCTGTGGATGTTTGGGGAGGGAAGTGATTCTTTCCAGCTGGGGCAGCCAGGGAAGGAGTGCAGAAATCTGACTCCTGAGATGGAGAGAGGATAAAAAGAAATGAGACAGGTAGAAAGGAGACAAAAGGAAGGGCACGGATATATAGGAAATGCAACATGAACCTAAAGGTTTTGTGTTAAAGTTCCTCAGACCTTCACCCCCAAAGCCAGTTTCTTTTTTTCTCCCAGGCCTGTCATCTACATTTCTGAGAAATTTTAAGTCTTAGATTTACTATAAATTCACCCACTTATCAAAATTACATGTGCACTGTTAATTAGACCACATAATAAACAGATGAAGCAAAGGTGTGATGTTTAAGAAAACTATAATCTAGGGTACTTTCTAACATTTTCTATTGATCAGATAATGGAGAAGTCAACCTGAGGGTCCTGAGGATTGCCAGACCACTGGAACCATCTTGTGATTACCAGACAGATGTTGCACATGCCTTCCCATGCCCACCCCCACCAAGTTGCCTTTTTTTTTTTTGCAGTACTGGGGATGGAACCCAGGTGCATTCTACCTCTAAGCTACACCCTCCAGCCCTATTTTTATTCTTTATTTTGAAACAGGGTCTCACTGAGTTGCAAAGGGCCCCACTAAGTAGCTGAGGCTGGCTGTGAACCACGATCCTCCTGTGTCAGCCTCCCAAATGCTGGGATTACAAGCATGCACCACCATGCCTGATTTACCAAGTTTCCTTTAAAAGAGCTTGAGAACCCCCCCAAATGTCTTCCATTCTCGACAGGGCCCTATTCTTTCTTAAATGTTTCTACTTTCCTAAATAAATCTCCGCGTCTTTAACTGAAGTGTCTCTTAAGTTCATTTCTGCCACCCTTGTCAGGAGCCTCACTGGTCCTGAGTTGAGGTCCGCCTCCCCAGGACCTCCTCAGGTGGTGGTAACTAGATGAACGAGAGGGCTGGATGTGGACAGAAGCCTCCCCAGGACCTCCTCAGGTGGTGGTAACTAGATGAACGAGAGGGCTGGATGTGGACAGAAGCGAGGGCCGGGCGGGGGCGAGGGGAGAAGGCTTCCAGAGCAACGCAAGGAAACAGGAGAACCAGGGACATTGAAGGTAACAAAGGAGGGCTCAGTCGGCCAAGGCTGGGGCTCCTTAAGGAGTGTGGCAGAGAATGAGGTCAGCAAATGCAGACCAGTGTGGGCAGTCCTTAACGTGCCTCAGATTTCCCCAGCTGTAAAATGGCAATGGGCCCAATGGGGTTATTAGAAGACTGAGTAAGGAAACGCCTCCAGAGAGCTTAGTCCAGCGTCTGGCGAAGTGCTGCCGGTGATTAATGCAAAGCCATCAGATGTGTGCCTTAAGGGAGATTAACTGGGCCACAGGGTGTGAAGGGATTGAGCTGGGGATGGCCCGCACAGGACCTAACACAGTAGCTAACCGGGAAACACTGAACGGCGTCCTCTTTTAGGCGCCTGCGTGCAGGATATGTGTTCTGCCTTTCCTGGTCTCAGTGTCCTCAAGGGGCAACGGTTAGCCAGGTGGGTGCCAGAGCTGGGGTGAAGAAGGATGGCGAGGTAAATTATTCAGCTGAACTTCTCTCCCATTGCCCTGGCTGTAATCTTCCAGAGTGAGGAGAGGCCGCCAGGTGCAGGCGCGGGCTCCCAAGGAAGGGTCCACAAGATTTGGGGAATCCGGGTCCAACTAGGTTAGTGATAACCTAGGGGGAAAGGCGCGCCGGCGCAGTCCAGGGAGCTCGCGCACCTGCGCTCCAGGGGGCGGAGCCAAATCCAGGGCGGGGCGGGGCAGACGCGATGACGTCACGCACGCGCCGCGCCTCGCGTCCCGGAAGTGGCGGTGGCGTAGGTGGTGGAGGCTCCGGGACCTGCGACTTCAGAACGGCCCTGGGAGGAGGCGCAGCATCGGGGTGGGGCGGGCCCGAGGAAACGCTCCGGGGCCCGGTGGCCCTCCCGGTGCTCCCTGCCCGTCCCTGCCCCTCTCCCCACCGAGCCGGCGTCCGGGTAGGTGCGCTGTCATCACGTCCCCGTCCCCGAGTGTGGCTGACTGCGGAGTTGGGTGCCCGGCCGCCGCGGGGGCCGCCACCTGCTGGCTCAGCGACCTTGGGCGTGGCCTCCCTTGCGGAGGCCTGTGGGGCACCATCCGGCCTCCGGGGCTGCAGAGTGGAGGTCTAGGCCTCTGCCGGCACCGACCGGCGTCGCGCCTTGCCAGTCTCCTAGCTTGCTCCTGCCCGGGGTCCTCAGGCTCGGTCCACTGGGATTTCGGGTTTCTGGTGGGCGCTTTGTCACCGCCCCCCTCCCAAGGTCGTAGTTCATTGCTTGGATCTCGTTTATGTCGCTGTTCGCGGAGGGTTCTGACCCATTTGCTGCTGCTTACCACTTGGGGTAGGATACATTAGGAAAGAGCATGAAGGTTCCGTGGCACTAAACGGAAAGATGGAGGTGAGAACGGGGAGTTGTGGAGGATGCCAGTGACCCCAGGGATGGTCATAAAGTTGTTGAGAACAGATGGGAGAGGGAGGGCCAGAGGTTGGATCAGGGCAGGATAAGACATGGTAGTCTTGGAGGAATGAACATGTATTCATTTAGCAAGAAGTTACTAAGTACCCGCGGTACAGAAAGAGTGATGGATGGAGGACATCCGGTGTTAAGAGAGGAAAGTAGGTAAGAAAGATGTGTTAAGTGCTTCCTCAGAGGAAGAGCTTCTGGAAGGGTCTTTCAGTCTAGCGCGGAGGTGTCTGTAAAGACTTCCCAGAGTGAGAGAGGGAATGTTTAAATTGTTGCCGGCTTGTAATCCCGGCATCTGGGAGGCTGAGACAGGAGGATCGCGGTTCGCGGTCAGCCTCAGCTACTTAGTGAGGCCCTTGCAACTCAGTGAGCCCCTGTTTCAAAATAAAGAATAAAAAATAGGGCTGGGGGGTGTAGCTCAAAGGTAGGATGCCCCTGGGTTCCATCTCTAGTACCCCCCCCCCAAATTGTCGCCTGAAGCATGATTAGGAACTAACCAGTTAAAGAGTGAGAAAAAAGTGTTCTAGGACATCATTTTTCTCAAGAACACAGCCCCCCCCCCAGCACCTGATCATTATTGCTAATACTCTTGGTGGATCTGTCGGGAAAAGGAGCATTGGACAGGAGCTTGAAGACCAGGATTTTATACCTAAGCAGTTCATTCCACTTCACTGAACTTCAGTTTTCTTTTTGAAATGAGTATGCCACCTGTAGCCCACTTACCTCACTGTTTCATCATGGGTACCACATGAAATAATGCAAGGGACAAGCATGTTGGGAACTGGAGGTGCATTGCAAATGTTGGGAATTATGGTTGCAGGATGCAGACATCAGCGCGTGAGGGGAGTGGGCCTGAGGTGAGCCCCAGCGTGATGCTTGAGGCTCTCCCAGAGTCTCCACCTGCCCCTACCAAGTCCCCAGCATTTGATCTTTTCAACCTGGTTCTGTCCTACAAGAGGCTGGAGATCTACCTGGAGCCCCTGAAGGATGCGGGTGACGGCGTTCGATACTTGCTCAGGTACAGACTTTATGGAGTTGCCCATTTCAGCAGTGGTTGGGCTGTCTTTTCTCCTGTAGTGAGGACCAGATGTGGGTGGTCCTTTGGGTCTCTGTATTTATTCAGGCCCACCTTGTGTCTCTGCTCCAGCCCAGGAAAGGCAGGCAGACAGGCCAGAACCATCAGACCTTTCATGAGGTTTCTTTGTGATTGAATAAGTTTCTTCTGTCTTGGGACGCTAGACAGGCCTGAACACTGGCATTCTGCAGCTTACAGCTGACTTAGTTTTCCCCCTTCTCTTGTAATATTTGCATATCAATATTAAAATTAGGATGTTATTTTGAACAAATAAATACTTATGAATAAGCAGGTATTATTTTTGTCATTGCTTGGGATCATGGGTTTAAATTTCCCCCCTGTTCTGCTTTGACTTTCATCCTCCATATTTTTTTTATTCTTTCAGTATACTTTATTTCTGTGTGTGGTGTGTGTGTGTGTGTGTGTGTGTGTGTGTGTGTGTGCGCGCATGCGTGGTGATGCTGGGGATTAAACCCAGGGGCATTCTATCTCTGAGCTACACTCACAGCCCTATTTTATTTTTATTTGGAAATAGGGTCTCACTAAGTTGTGGAGAGCTTTGCTAAGTTGCTGAGGCTGGCTTCAGAACCTGCAATCTTCCCGTCTCAGCCTCTTAAGTACTGGGATGACAGTTGGGTGCCACCACACCTGGCTGTACTTATTTCTTAAGTGAAAAGTATTTTAAATTGCAAATATGTGGTATTCTACTCTCTGAATATTTTAGTTTTTGTTTATAAATAACTAAGGACATTTTTTTCATCATCAAAAGTAACATACGTAGCACCATTAATAACAAATAATTCCTTCATCTCATCCTATTATCAGTTTGTATTCAGGTTTCCCTAGTTTTCCCAAGATGCCATAAAAAGTTGCTTTGGCCAGATCAGGTTTCAGTCAGGGACCACACACTGAGTGTGGGTATGATGTTCCTTAGATCTTTTTCTATCTAAAACACTTTCTTTCATGATACTGATGTGCTGAAGAGACTGAACGGACTGTCCTAGAGAATTTCCTGTTTAGATTTATCTGGTTGCTTCTAGTGCAAACTATTTAAAGGTTGGATTATATTCAAGTATAAAATTTTTCTGCAAAGGTAAATGTGTTTTTATTATTAGGATCATATAAAACCTGATATTCTAAAGAGCAGAGGTTCTTGACTTGGAGCTGGTGGGCCTGGGTTTTAGGGGATAGTGAGTCCTTTCAAATTGCATATAAAATTGTGTGTGTTTATTTTTAAAGAAAAGCTTCTAGTTTTCACCATGTTCTTATAAAATGCCTGAGAGTACTGGTGGGAGGCAGGGTGAGTGGGGTTAGATTTGCCTTGACTCAGTCTGGAAGTAGTGAGCCACTTGGAGGTGTTGTTATTATTTATTAGTTTGGGTGTTTTGTTTCCTTTTCTTCCTCCTCCTCCTTTATTTATTTATTTATTTATTATTTTTTTGCGGGTCTGGGGATGGAACCCAGGGGCATTCGACCTCTGAGCTACACCCCCTGCCCTATGTTTTATTCTTTATTTTGAAACCGGGTCTCACTGAGTTGCGGAGGGCCTCAGTAGCTGAGGCTGTCTGCAAATTGCGATCCTCCTGGTCTCAGCCTCCCAAATGCTGGGATTACAAGTGTGTGCCACCATGCCTGGCCTTTTTTATTTTTTGAGACAGGATCTTGCTATGTTGCTCAGGCTGGCTTTGCTCTTTTGTGCACTGTGATTCTCCTGGTGGATTGCTTATTATTAGCTCTCTGACCAAGGTCCTAAATTTTTCTCATTCACCTCTTTAATTTATGGCAGTGTCTGAAAGGATGCATTAACCATGTTCTGTAAGGTCAGTGTGCTCCTTGTGTAAGAGGTAGGTATGTGGGGGCCTCTTCTCTCATTCTCCACTCCTAGCACAACCAACTAGCTGAAGTGAACTTTTGTCTTTCTTGGGAGACAGGGAGGGCTTTAGAGAGACCCCTAGGGCTGTGCTTTTTGGTATATTTTTTCTCCTTCCGCGTTGCCCTTTTGAGACAAAGCACAGATGTTAGATAAGTCCTGCCTTCTCCCTTTCCTCTGCTGGTCTATAGTGCCTCTTGGCTCATTAACCTGTGAACATTTTTCCATTTTATGGAATTAGATCTGAGGATGTGGTGGGATTGGTTAGGGCTGGATAGAGGCAGAACATTGGGCCTAAAAGCCCTCCTCCTCCCTCCCTGAGCTTGTTGGCTGCCGATGCCGGCAGCGGGAGTACTGGTTCGTGAAAGTGGCTGTCAGATTAGTGTGTGCTTTTGATTGTTCTTTTCTTAGTAAAGAGGATTTGATTTTGAAGAGGGACCTAATCTTGGCTTTGGCTATTAGGTCTGCAGCTGGGAGCTGCAGTGTATTTTTAAGACTCTCTTCTGGGATCAGCTACTTCACTCACTGGGTGGGTCTCCCAGGACCAGAGTGTTGGTAAAGACATTAGGTAGAAGGGGAAAGGCATGAAAAAGAAGTGGCTTTTGTGCTGGCATGATTTTTAAATTTCTGAAATAGGACTGACCTAGACCTAATTTTTGTTATGTTTTTACCCTGTTAGTGGCCACCAGGTGTTCTGAGGACTAATTAGGGTAGTACAGGTAAAGTGTGTTGAATTGAAATTCAGGAAAAAGAGAAAGAGGTTCATGATTTCATTTCCTCACTCATAATTTTTTTTTTTTTTTGGTGTGTGTGTATGTGTACTATTGGGATTGAATCCAGGGGTGCTGTACCACTGAGCTACATCTCCAGCCCCCTTTATTATTTTTTATTTTGAAACAGGGTCTCATCATGTTGCTGAGAGTCTTGCTGCATGCGGAGGTTGTCCTCGATTCTCCTGTCTCAGCCTCCCAAGTACTGGGATTACAGGCATGTGTCACTGCCCCTGGCTACACATAATTTTCATTAAAGAGTACAAGCCCTACATAAGCTAGTTAACCTCATTTAAAAACTGTGAAATTCTTCAATCAGAGCATGAGAAAAGTACATTTCAGCTCTGAACGCACTGCTCGCCAGCAGCTTCCCATTTTATTTTACTGCTTCTCTCTACTCTGACGGCTCGCCTGTATCAGTGGCTCCATTATTACACCTGTGCTTTTATTTCCCTACTAAATGTCCCTGTGGGACTAAGCCGGCAGCACTTGCTTGTCCCTAGCAACCTGAGCCTCTGCTCTCCTTCCCTCCTTGGGGCTCCCGTTGCCCTCTGGTGGTGGCCGCTTGCCCCTCCTTCTCGCTTTCAGCCGTGCTGGTCCACACAGTGCGCGTTTGCTGAATGAATGCTGCACCTGAGTTTTGTCTTCAGTATATTAAGATAAGTCCCTATTTGTCCTTGTGAACTAATATATATTACCTTGAATGTATTCAAGGTAAGCTCGCTAACTTTCAGAATTATGGACATAAGATGGTAAATTCCTAAGTAAAGTCAAAGAAGCGCATAGTTTGTACTTTCTTGATTTCCATCTTAGGTGAATTCTTATGCAGTGGTTGTATGTTTTTATGAAATTGTGAACAAGAATAAAGGAAAGTATTAAAAATAACGTTTGTCAGCTTCACTCTCAAGGAGAGTAGGCCCTCACGAAACACAGGTGACGGTATCAACTGGGTTTCTTGACAGATGTTGTATACATTCTTCTGGGAGCAGTTTCCACAGTTCTAGTTTTCTCACCCCAGGCTCATGTGTAATCTTTTAATCCTCTGGTCACCTGTCAGGAGACGGCCCCCTTTTCATTTCTCTTGGGTCCCCGAGCCCCAGGCTTCCTCCACGCCTCCTGCTCTGGTGTCCCACCCCGCTGCTCTGGCTCCTCTCCCAGCTGGGGAAGTGGCGTCTGGTGATCAGGACTCTCTGTGTTACAGGTGGCAGATGCCTCTGTGTTCCTTGCTGACCTGCCTGGGCCTCAACATCCTGTTCCTCACTTTGAATGAGGGTAAGCTCTGCCTGCAGGGGCCAGCGGTTTTTATGAGTAAATGTGGGGGAGGAGTGCCAAGGAGTAGCTGTGTGAGAAGGATCCCTCCTTGCCCCGGTTCGTGTCCCTCTGTGTCTGCTTGGTGTCAGCCAACATGCTCCCGAGGAGCAACTGCAGGCTGAGCCGCTGTGGGCAAATTATTTAACCTGTCTGTTGAGGCCTAATTTTCCTCATCTCCAAAGGGAGGAGAGTAAGTGTTTTCCTCATAGGGTAATTTGTGAGGAGAGAGATACTATGTGTGACCTTAGCACACCCTGACAGGGTCAGCAGCCAGTGCATAATTGCTGCTGTGACATGACCAGGCTGATTACTGATGTGTTGACCTTTTTCTGTTTTTCTTTCCTAGCTGACTCTGGGGATCTTTTAGGGGCCCGTCATGGGGTCAGGGTACTCGAGAAATGAGCCGAGAAGGGATTATTTTGCCATGTCTGTTATTTTCTCGGACTCAGCAAGTGGTCTGGGGGTTTGCTGGGCAGTCACCAGCAGCAAGGAGAGGCATGGAGCGTTTGAGGGAGACGTGTGGACAGGTGGACAGGTGGGGTGGATGTAGGGGTCCTGGGTGGTGCTATTTCCTGCAGACTTTCTGTTATGTCTGCCATGAACCAGTCCTTTTTCTGGTTGGAACTGGCAGATGGTTGTTGCAGAGAAAGCCAGTCCCCTCAGGGGAAAAGAGAGGAGTCTGAGGCAGAATGTTTTGAAGAGCTGGTTCTTTGTTTATACATTATTTTTTGTATTAAACTTGCATTTCAAAAAAAAAATAAACTTGCATTTCTCCAGTGTCTCCTTTTTCCTATGGAGATATGAATTCAGTGGGCTGAAAATAAGCTCAGTTCACACCAAGTCTCCTTTCTTAGTTGGACTCTTTTGAAATTTCACAGATGTTAGTTTTTTTTGAACATATTTCTTATGTAAATTAGTTCCTGTGATAGATTTTCTTTTTTTTTCTTTTTTTTTTTTTTGTGGTGCTGAGGATTGAAACCAGGGGCATTCTACCTCTGAGCTATATCCTCACCCTTATTATTATTATTATTATTATTATTATTATTATTATTATTATTATTTTTTGGTTGTACTGGGGGTGGAACCCAATGGCTTTCTACCTCCGGGCTATACTCCCAGACCTATTTTATATTTTATTTGGAAACAGGGTCTCACTAAGTTGCCGAGAGCCTCACTAAGTAGCTTAGGCTGGCTTCAAACCTGTGCGATCCTCCTGTCTCAGCCTCCCAAGTGCGGGGATTATATGTATGCACCACCAGGCCTGGCTCTCAGTCCTATTTTTTTATTTTTCATTTTGAAACAGGGTCTCACTAGATTGCTGACAGTCTTTTTTTTTTTTTTTTTTGGTGGTACTGGGGTTCCTGGAAGCCCTTCTACCTCCGGGCTACACTCCCAGACCTATTTTTACATTTTTTAATTTGGAAACAGGGTCTCCTAAGCCAGCGCGCGCGGCTGGCTTCGAACCTGCGCGATCCTCCTGTCTCTGCCTCCCAAGCGTGGGGATTACAAGCGTGCGCCACCACGCCCGGCTTGCTGACAGTTTTACTAAGTTGCTGAGGCTAGTTTTGAATGTGATCCTCCCATTTCAGCCTCCCAAGAACTGAGACTATAAGGTGTGCATCACCACCACGCCTGGCTTCTATGACAGATATTTAACAAGCACTTCTTTTTTTTTTTTTTTTTTTTTTTTTTTTTTTTGTGCTACTGGGGATGGAACCCTTCTACCTCCGGGCTACACTCCCAGACCTATTTTATATTTTATTTGGAAACAGGGTCTCTTAAGCCAGTGAGGCTGGCTTCGAACCTGTGCAGTCCTCCTGTCTCTGCCTCCCAAGCGTGGGGATTACAAGCGTGCGCCACCATGTCTGGCTAGCACTTATTTTTTTTTAATTTTTAATTTTTTTTTTTTAAGATGGAATCTCACAGTATTGTCTAGGCTGGCTTTCAGCTCACCGCTGTCTTCCTGCCT
This sequence comes from Muscardinus avellanarius, assembly GCF_963383645.1. Lineage (NCBI taxonomy): Eukaryota > Metazoa > Chordata > Mammalia > Rodentia > Gliridae > Muscardinus > Muscardinus avellanarius. The sequence continues at coordinate 130,520,933 of NC_137789.1, forward strand.
CAGCCTTCTGAGTAGCTGGGATTACAGATGTGTGTCACCATGCCCAACTTAATGAACATTTAGTATGGGCCTGCTGCTCTGTAGTTTGCTGTTGGGATATCAGGTTACATGCAAAAAGTTTTTTCTTTGAATTTTATTTCAGCCTCTCTCTTTCTCAATCCACAGTGGCCAGTAGTATCCTAAAAAAATCTAAGGAAAGGTTTCTAATCTGCCTTAGTGGCCAAAGGTCTGACTGTCATCACAGAGCTCCCAGCAGCCAGACTGTAGTCATGAATTCTCCTGTGTGCCACACACGAGGCTGGAGCTACATCAGTGACCAGAGGACAAAATGGCAGCCCTCAAGAGCTTATATTAGCGTTGTTGTGTGGTGATAGGCTCTAAGAGGAAAATGAGAGCTGGGGTAAGGGGCTGAAGGTTGGGGTGGGATACTGTGTCTGACAGGTGATCAAGGACCCTCTCCTCCTGGCAGGCCGCAGGAGGAGTGAGGGAGGGAGTGTGTGGACGGCCGGGCAGGCTGGCTCCTGGCCTTGCTCCCCGTGCTCCCTGCGGTGCTCTTGACCCCTTAGGTGCATGGTGCTCAGTGGGTGCCCTGATGATCTCAGTGCCCGCCCTGCTGGGCTACCTTCAGGAGGTGTGCCGGGCACGGCTGCCAGAGTCTGAGCTGATGCGGAGGAAGTATTACAGCATAAGGCAGGAAGACCTGCAGAAAGTTCGCCTTTCTCGACCCGAGGCTGTGGCTGAGGTGAAGAGCTTGTGAGTATGGAAGACAGGTCAGGGAGGTGTGGGGATGTTAACAGCAGTAATAGCCACCACGCTGAGCGCCCGCGGGGCGCCAGCCAACCTCCCGGGCAAACCACAGATGTCATTTCTTTAATCTTTTCCCCAGTTCTGGGCCATGACTCCTATTATAACCCATCCCTTATGAATGAATAAAAAGACTTAGCTACAGAGTGACAGCCAGGATGAGACTGCACAGCTGTGTTTTCCCCTAGAGGGATGGTCGAGGGTCTGGTCTAAGCAGCACTGTGTGAGCCACTGCCTGGGTTCAAAGTTCAACCCATCCACTTCTGATGCTGGACAAGTCACTTGCTTCCCCGCCCACTCAGGATGCTCATCTGTTAGATGGGGTGATAATAGGGCTCCTTATAGGACTTACTCATGGGTGGTTGTGGAGATTCCTTGAGTGTCAGGAACCCAGGAAGTGTTCAGTAAATGTGAGTTATCATCAGTGCACTATGGAGACATTCCTAAACATGACGGAACTTGTACTTTAAAAGAAACACCTTAAGACTGTTGAAATACTAACTGTGCCAACAAGGGAGCCCTTTGGTGGAGTAGGCTCTAGGCATACAGCAGGAGTGAAAAAGTTACAAACAAATGTATGCCTGAGCCCTGTCCAGAAATTCAGTGTTATATGGTGTGGGGTTCAGGTATCTTGTATTAAAAAACAAAACAAAACTGTTTTACTTTGAAATAAATTTGAACTGACAGAAAAGATACAAGAATAATACAGGCAGCTTTCAATATCCCTTACCAAGACACAGTGCTTACTAACATTGTTGCCACATTGGCTTTAGCTGTCTCTTTACATATATTCTTTTTTTCTCCTGAATCACTTGAAAATTGCAAACATTATATCTGTTTACTCCAGATACTTCAGCAACTATTTATCTTATGTATCCACAGTATTATAATCAGAATTAGGAAATTTAATATGTATGTATATATGTATGTATAGTATGTATACATGCATACATACTAGGGTTGGAACCCAGGGGCATTCCACCTCAGAGCTACACCCTCTGCCTTTAATTTTTTTTTTTTTTTTTAACAGGGTTTTATTAAGTTGCCAAGGGCTTTGCTAAATTGCTAAGGCTGGTCCTGAATTTGTAATCCTTGTCTCAGCCTTCCAAGTACTGGGATTATAGGTGTTTGCCACCACTTCCAGCTATATTTTTTTTTGGTAGTATTGGGAGTGAACCCAGTGGAGGCCCTATCACTGAGTCATATCCCCAGCCAATTTAATTTTTATTTTGGGACAGGATCTTGCTGAGTTCCTGAGGCTCATCTCCACATTGCAATCCTCTTCCTTTAGACTCCTGAGTCTCCAGGATTACAGTTGTGATCACCTGGCCAGGAAATTTAATCTTGATAATATTAACATTGGCAATATTTTATGATATATAGTTTGTAATTATATTTTACTAATTCTTTAGTTCTATAAATAAAGTTTTTTATATCTATTTCCCTGATCCAGCAGAAAATCTATGCTCATACATATGTTTACTTTATTTACTTTTTTTTAAGGTGCTGGGGATTGAACTTGGGGCTTGCATGTTAGGCAGGTACTCTACCACCGAGCTATATCTCTATCCCATGCATTTAATTTTTAGGTCTTTTTTGTTTGTTTGTGGTACTGGGGATTTAACCCGGGGTCATTCTGCCTCTGAGCTGTACCTCCAGCCTTTTTTATTTATTTATTTATTTTATTTTATATTCTGGTGGTACAGGGGTTCCTGGAAGCCCTTCTACTTCTGGGCTACACTTCCAGACCTATTTTTAAAATATTTTTATTTGGAAACAGGGTCTCTTAAGCCAGCGAGGCTGGCTTCGAACCTGCGTAATCCTCCTGTCTCCGCCTCCCAAGTGCGGGGATTACAAGCATGTGCCACCACACCTGGCTTTAGTTTTTATTTTGAAACAAGGTCTCAGTAGGTTGCTGAGGCTGGTCTTCAACCTGTGATCCTCCTGTCTCAGCCTCTCAGGTACTGGGATTACAGGAATGCCTCACCATGTCTGACCAATTTGTTATGTCTCTTTAGTCTTCTTTAACTTGAAGCAGTTTCTCAGTCTTTGCTTCTCATGACCTTGATATATTTCAGTAGTATAAGCTATTCTGTAGATGTGCCCTTGGTTTTGGTCACTTGGGCCCTCGTGATTAATTTCAGGTTATCTATTTTTGGCAAGACAAGTGATGTGTCATTGTCACTGCTTCCATATCAGGGCCCCGATGGCCAGGAAGTACCAACTTTGCTCATTTGCTTATGGTTTCTACACTGTAAATCCTTTTTACTAGTCATTGTTAGTAATAGGAAGGGAGGTACTTTGAGACAATGTAAATACCTTGTTTTTCATCATTCACCCATTGCTCCAAAAACCACCGATGGATCTCACCTTAGTTATTACCACAGTGGCGATTTCTAATTGTCATTCCATCTACATTTATTAGTAGATATTCTCCTTTAAGAAAGCACTCTTAGCTGGGCGTGGTGGCTCACACTTGTAATCCCCGCATTTGGGAGGCAGAGACAGGAGGATCACGCAGGTTCGATGCCCCAAGCTGGCTTAAGAGACCCTGTTTCCAAATAAAAATATAAAATAGGTCTGGGAGTGTAGCCCAGAGGTAGAAGGGTTCCATCCCCAGTATCACCCAAAAAAAAGTGCTTTTATTTATTCAGTATGGACTCATATTTTTATTTTATTCAGTGGGTGATAATCTTTTATTGTTGTTATTTATTTTTATCACAAGTTGTCCTAGATTTGGCCAGCCAGACATTTTTTTTGGTGGTATTGGAGATGGAACCCAGAGGCATTCTACCTCCAAGATATACCCCCGGCCCTAATTTTTAATTTTTACTTTGAAACAGTGTCTCACTGAGTTGCAAAGGGCCTCACTAAGTAGCTGAGGCTGTTCCCGAATTGCAATCCTCCTGTCTCAGCCTCCCAAATATTGGAATTACAAGTATGTGCCACCACGTCCGGCTGCCAGCCGGACCTTTTCTGAGCTGGTGTTTGTGTTCTTTAGACATATCCTCATCATTTTCGAGTACTTCTTTACCTTGTGGTATAACTAGATGTTCTATCTTGTGACCTCTGTGCCTCAGCCCTAGAAGCAGCCATTTCTCCAAGGAGTCCATGAGAAACCCAGATCTGGATATGAGTTATGCTCATGGCTTTTGGGGTGCATCCCTGTTTAAAACAAGCTTCTCCTGTGAGCTGCCTCCCAGGGCAGAGGCAGTGAGAGCTGCCATTTATCCCGTATCTGCCATGCACCTGTGAGGTGGGTCCTCTGATCCTCCTTTTGCAGATGTAGAACTGCAGCCCTGGAAAAGCGAAGTAGCCACCTGACATCCACAGGGAGCAAGAGCAGGACCTTTACCTGTGTCCACCCAGCAGGGCGCTCCAGAAGGGGCTTGGCCAGGCTCTTCTCCCCTGCTCTCAGGACCTGTCCGGGTCCCGGGAGCTTCTGTCCTGGCTGTAGGTGGGTGTGAGGGGTGGGCTTGCCGACTCACAGAAGCCCCTGTGTCTGCAGTTTGATCCAGCTGGAGGCCTTCCTCGCGCGCCTGTGCTGCACCTGCGAAGCCGCCTACCGCGTGCTGCACTGGGAGAACCCGGTGGTGTCCTCACAGTGAGTGCCCGCTCTGCCTCCACCGCCCTGGCGAATCACCGCTTGAGCCCTGCCTCTCAAGGGGAGCCAGCGGTCTCCTCCTGCTCATGGGAGAGCCCTAGGCCCTTGGTGTGTCAGTCTGCACAGTGCTTCTGGGTCTTTACTTTTTTTTGCTTAGATGCTTTTTCTTTTTCTTTTTAAATTTGTAGTAAAACTGTTTCAATAATAGGCCAGTAACTCACCATGTAATCTATCACCTGCAATAGCAGCCGAGCTTGTATTTGGCTTGGTTGCTAGAATTGGTCATCTCCATATGCTTTGTGGATATGTAGCTTCATAACGTATATGAAGTTTCTTCTTTTTTTAACTAATGATATTATAAGTGGTTTTCTTTGTTGCTGCAAAGCTTTCAGAATTATTTGTAATACCAGAATATATTGTAATTCATGGAACGATTCCATTATATATTTAGTCAATTTCTGGTTTTCATTACCAACCCTTAGAGTTATGGATTCAGCTTTAATTTTTTGAAGTGTTTGAGAATAAATTTTAAGGATGAAGCTATTATATCAACTGGAATGGATGTTTTTGAGGATATTTATGTATGAATAATAATTATGACTAATGTTTATCTAGGCTTTACCTTGTACTGGGCACCGTGCTTGACAATTTCTATGTATTATTCTACTTTTCATAGTAAGCCTAGGAGGTAGGCACTATTTTAATCTCCATTTTATGCATAAAGGAAATAATGCTCAGAGAACCAAGGGACTTGTCACAATACGAAGTAGCAAAGCTAGATTCAGATAGCTGTCTCTGTCCTTCTGAGAGCTTGATAGTCCCTGAGAGCAGTGCTAGGTAAACCAGCTCATGTGCGGCCCCACCGGCCCCAGTTGTTAGCACCCAGTAACTTCTCACAGTTCTGAATCTTTCCTCATTGCTGTCATCCACGTTTTGGATTAGCAGATCTTGCTGGGTTATTAACCATGTGCAGAGCTCTTTTTTACTGGGACCCTTATTTGTAGGTGTCCTCCAACCCTGTTTCCTTCTGATCTTGGGCAGTTCTGTCCTTGCTCCCTGTCATCCAGGTTCTACGGCGCTCTCCTTGGCACAGTTTGCATGCTGTATCTGCTGCCGCTCTGCTGGGTCCTCGCCCTTTTGAACAGCACACTCTTCCTGGGAAATGTGGAATTCTTCCGAGGTAAGCCCCATGGATCCTGCCAGCCAGTTCAAACTCCCTGGCTGGTGTCGCTTCAGCTAATCATGTTTGCTGTGCCTTCCACAAGAGGGCAGCACGACACTGGGGTGGTCCTGGATCTGAGGCGGTAGGTGAGGCACGCTGCCCCCAGAGGGGCCCCTCTCCCATCCCAAGGTGGATGAATCACTGCTTACTGAGGTGGCCTCTGGGAGAGGAGGGGGGATGTGTTCCCAAAGGCCACCTGTCTTCTGGCTGCCGTCACCTGGAGTTGCTGCTCCTGTGTGGTCTCAGGCTTTGCTGTCTGGCTTCTAATGCTGAAGCAGTCAGGAGAGGCCTTATGCTTGGGCCATTGCTGTGTTTGTTTTCCTCCCTGTTGTGAGGTGATTAATTACTGAAGCCTTAATTTATGGAGCACTTACCACGCTGGGGTAGGTGGTGGTATCTCTGTTTTGTTCACAGGCATAGGCCAAGTGGCTAGCTCAGGTTAGGGGGGGACTCTGTCTTGTAGCAGAGGGTGGTGTGCTGGAGAACGATGCAGCCAGAGGTAGAAGTGGGCAGCCCCAGAGTGGCAGCTCATTCTGTGTCCTTTGCCTCCCACTCTGTTCTGGCCCTGGGTAGTGGTGTCTGAGTACCGGGCATCTCTGCAGCGACGGATGAACCCCAAGCAGGAAGAGCATGCTTTTGCAAGCCCACCGCCACTGGATGCTGGGGGGAAGGGTGCTTTGCTGGACAGCACACCTGCCCCGACGCCCACAGAGGTGAGTGCTCCCTTCCGACCCTCAGCGAGATCCTGCCGTGGACAGCTGGGGCCACCTCCTGCTGCTGGTTCATACTGCAGAGCTCCTGGCCTGGCCTGTGTTGTTATTCCTGCTTCTTCCCAGGCCTCATCTCTGCAGTGCTTAATAATGAGTGTAATCAAAATAGCTGTTGTCTGCTTTATTGAGCACTTACTCTGTCAGATTCTTAAGTGTCTCATAAATAATAACCCCATGGAGTTTAGGTTATATATAAGAATGAGATGATTCTCAGTGGCAGGAGAGATGGCTCAGGCCCGAGGTGGCCATCCCAAGTCTCATGCTAGTAAAGGGGGCACCAGGGCCCAGAGCAAGCCCGTTAGTCGTAGGGTCCTGCTTTCAGCTGCTCAGGGTCCAGCTCTGGTCTTACTTGTGTAACCCTGCACCCCCCGGGGTTAAAAGTTGCTCTCTCTCCTGTGATTTCCTTCTTTTTTGCAGTTGTGCCATTTCCTCTGGGGCAGGAACAGGTGTCTGGGGAACCTGGATGCTTGCTCAGGGGACAGGGCTGCCATCTTCTTCTGTCATAGAGTCTCTCTTCCCAGGACCTCACGCCGGGCAGCGTGGAGGAGGCTGAGGAGGCCGAGCCTGATGAGGAGTTCAAAGATGCAATTGAGGTGGGTGGCCCTTCCCCAGCCCCTCTGCTCACTAGGCAAGAGTTGGGCAGCCCTGGCGCTATGGGATTTTTAAAACTCTGTTCTCTTAAATCCAAACAAAGAGCCCAAACTCGTTCTGAGCTAGGTAGAGCTCACTGGTTAAAGAGGTGCCACCCCCACCTCCCTTCTATTGCCTGCTCAGGGCAGAAATAGCTCTGAAAGTCTCTGGGAAGCACCCTGCTGGGAGTTGGTGATGTCTTACCTTTCCTGGAAGCAGAGGGCTTGGTTCTTGTGATGTAGGAAAGGCAGATTTGGAGGATGCCCTGCATCCCTCCTCTTTTGCGGAGTGAGTTCTGGGAGGTGACCCTTGGGAGGTTGGAGAAAGTGATGACGTGGCCAAGTGCTAGGTAGGGACAGTGGTTTAAGCTGGGAGTTTGAAGAAGTGTTTTATTTGGCTTGCAAATTTTTAAAATAATTTTAAACCACTGTTTTTTTAGCTAGTTAAGTAAAATAGGGAGATTTTACTTAAAATTCTAGACTGTCAGTTTTTTAGTACTCTTGAGTCTGCAGCAATCAACATGGCGGTGGCACCACTGTCCCCTTTAAAACAAGTTGTGCTGCAGTTACCCATAGTCCCCAAAACTGTCGTCTCTGGTCACTAAGGCCCAGTGGTTGCTGTTACTCATGGTCAGACTTGCACTATTGTTTTTCTTAGATAGAAACCATCTTTCTTTATGTCTCTTTGAGTGGGAAATTGCAGTGGGTGCGGTGGGGTCTTGTGAATGTTGCCTGTGAGGCAGACCCGCCTCGCTCTGTTCTTACATCAGCCTCTCTGGTCAGGCACCTGAAGTTGTGACAGTGACAGGGTTCCTCCAAGACTTGAAACACGACTGTAGGCTGTGAGCCTGGTGTGGGTGGAGACACGGGCAGCAGGGGCGTCCAAGTATTAGTTGTGACAGTGACAGGGTTCCTCTAAGACTTGAAACACGACTGTAGGCTGTGAGCCTGGTGTGGGTGGAGACACGGGCAGCAGGGGCGTCCAAGTATTTTTGTTCATGACCCACAGTAAGAAACACATTTTGCATCTTGTAGGTCATGCCTATGTTTAAAACTTAAGATATGTAAAACTTAAGACATTGTAAGAGGAGTTTCCTTCCTGCTCTATTCCAACGTGACCCAGTGCGAAGAGTTGAACAAAGCATTCTCCGGGCTTCTTTCGGGAGGGCATCTGTTAACCTCCCCGCTTGGGAAGTGCTTGGGAACTCTGTGTCCTTTTGCTTGGAGTCTTCTCCTAGCATCTTCTTTCTACTCTCTCTCTTTTCTCTCCTTCTCCCCTGCACCTTGGGAGGCAGGAGACGCACTTGGTGGTGCTGGTAAGTAGGAACCTTGGTGAGGTGGGCAGGCGCTGGGCTGGGGGTGGCTAAGCCAGCCGTGCCGCCCTCTTGAGGTGGCTGCGCCCAGGTGCGTCTGCATGCCGGCGCCGGGGCCTTGCCAGCGGGGCCAGGCCTGGAATGAGCTGTTTCCACAGGAGGATGATGAGGGCACCCCGTGCCCAGCAGAGGATGAGCTGGTCTTGCAGGACAACGGGTTCTTGAGCAAGAACGAGGTGCTGCGCAGCAAGGTGTCGCGGCTCACTGAGCGGCTCCGCAAGCGCTACCCTACCAACAACTTCGGTATGGCCAAGGAAGCGGGCACTGGGGAGGCTGGGGTGGGGGGCCAGGGGCCAGGAAGCACCTGGAGCACCGGCAGAGTCTTGGAATTGTGGGTACTGTGATAAGAACAAGGAGTAAGGAGTAAAGATGTCCGAGGAGCCCCGACGGTCAGCAGATCCCAGGGGGACTGTTGGGGGAGTGTGTGTGAGTTCTTCTTGTCCCCTTTCCTTATGGAACACTAGCTTATAGCAAGACAAGAAGCTTGTTTTGGGACCTGCCATGCCAGGACTGCAGAGACTAATCCTGAGTGGCAGACCCTCATAAGGCAACCCAGCATCCTGCCCAGGAAAGTCGAGTCTGACTGCCATACAGATCTGAACAAATCCTTTCGTGGCCCTGGTCTCTGCTTCCCCTCTGTAGGAGGAGATACCAGTTCTTACCTGGCAGGGCTGTTCAAGGTCTCGCCTGTGACCGTACTAAGGGTGAACACGGTGCCTGGCTGTTCCTAGTGAGCACTTAGTAAGCGGGTACCATTAACATGGGAAGTCCTCTCCTCTCCCACAGGCTCCTGGGAGTCTCTCTGGTCTTCCTGACCTAGAAGCAAGTTGGAGTAAACAGCATCATCCTGTGGGCAGGACCCTGTCAAGTTTGTAGGTTGGCCAGTCCTTATTTCACCAGGTTGCCGTTGGGTCAGGGAGGGAGCTTGTTAGCACAGTGTGGAAACCCGGCTTGGGCAGGAGCACTGGGAGCCGAGCCAGGGTGATAGCCCCGAGTAGCTGGTGAGTAGCCCAGAGAGTGGCCCCTGTGCTGTGTGTGCTTCTGTGCAGTGAGTTCTGGGCCTGTTCTCTGGAGAAGTCCCTGGGGTTTATCTTGAGGAGTGGACCTGGGTGCTCCAAGGGCCTGCTTTCCTGGCCCCGTGGCAGGCGGAGCAGCTGTTTTCTCGGATTAGAGGTCTTGGGTCTGCTGTTGCCTTTCTGCTGTGTGAAGGTCCCTCAGCATTCAAGACCCCTTCTCATATTTGTGCCAGCTGCTGACTTGGGCAGGGCAGCCTCGAGCTTGGTGCACTTGCAGGTGCGTGAGCTCAGGGAGCACTCGCGGTAGGTGTGTGGGGCAGGCCGTTCTCATGGGCCAGAAGCAGCCGGGCTCCAGAGGTGACAGATACTCCACAGGAGTTATCATTCCTGGTCCAGCAAACAATTTGCTTATTTCTGAGCATTTCAAGTACAGGCACTGAGATATTGCCATTTTGCAGCTCGAGTAACCTGTGGTATAGAGTGATTTGCTCAAAGACTTCAGCCAGGCTTCAGTTCCAGGCCATCTGTTTAGCTCCTGTGTTCTGTCTCCCTTATCATCCCCACCCCTGGTTTTCCTGTGCTCTGGTATCAGGGGTGCTTTTTTTTGTGTCTGTCCCATTTTTCAGTTTGGGTTTTGGTTTGGATATTCCTTGCCAGGCTGGGTGAGAGCCTTTCCTGTCCCCTTGAGGATGGCAAGGCAGAACATGCTTCTTCCCTCAGTGCCACCTTGCTCCTCGTCCTTCTGGACAGCTCAGTTTCCTCCCCGAGGTGCCTTCCAGCTCTTGGCGGGTGCAGCAGCCCTGCCTCTGAGGCTTCTGTTCCTGGTCCAGGACCCTTGGGCTGCCCCAGGGCCGTCTTTGTCTTTTTGAGCTGCTGTATCACAGTACACTAACAACAAAGGTTGATTTCCCACTGTTGTGGAGGCTGGAGTCTGAGATTGAGGGCTGATGGTGGAGTTCTGGTGATGACCACTGCCTGGTTCATGGAAGGCGCCCTTTTCTGCATCCTCATGTGCTAGGAGGGAGCAGGCGGCTCTCCAGGCCTCTGTTCTAAGGGTACAGATCCCATTCATGAGAGACCTGCCAGTCACTTCCAGTGGTCCCACTTTGTAATACCACTGCTTGGGGATTAGGATTCGAGGTAAGAACTTGGGGAGGGGGCTGGGGCTGTTCCATTCTGCCTGTCAGTGGGTGAGATGGGTGCATTGGAGGAGTGAGGACCGGCTCTTTGTGGCCTCCGGGTGGGAGTGGCTGTGGGGAGGGCGCCTCTGTCCTGCACATGACTACGGCCCGGCAGGCCTGTGTGGCCTTGGGATCCCCGCCTTGCTGTCTCCACCCTTCGTCACTTGGTGAGTCAGGTGGGCAGAAGAGGGGGTAGGTGTTGAAGGACCAGGGTTGCTCCCCTCCACAGCCTGTCTGAGTTGGGGTCAGCCCCCATACCCTTCCAAGCCCCATGCCTGTGTGTGGGCACACGGCTGCTTGGCTGGACCATGATGCCACTGTTGGGTATTTGGGCCTGGCTCTCCATCCAGTTGAGAGGAATTTGTGGACAAGGACTAGAGCATCAGTCTTTGGGTGGCTCCCTTCCCTGTCCAGCGCCCTTCCCCCTTGCAAGGTGGAGGCAGGGGCAGGCTGCCTTCCCCTAGTTGTGGTGCCCGCCTGTTTCAGAGCAGCCAGTTTCCTGTGCCTCCAGCATCTGGGTTCTGCCCTTCTCTCTCTTCCCCACTGCCCAGGGCTGCCAGCTGGATGGAGCATGGGCGTGTCCAGCAGGCACCTTGGCCTCAGTCTTCCTTTCCTTGAACCTTGGGGCACTTACCTCAAGCACCTGGGCCCCAGTTCCTCCTGGCTGGGGCTGGCCTTCCTCTCCTTGATTACAGCGGTGCTACCTGAAGCCAATAGTCGCTCTGGCCAGATCAGAGCGGGCCTTGGCTCCCGCACCGCAGGAGCTACCCCTTCTCCACCCTTCGTCTCTCCTTACTCTCCCTGCCTCCTGGCAGCCTCCCTCCTTCCCTCATCTTCATGCATTGGCCCAAAGCTTCACTGACGTCTTCTTAGAAGGTGGTTGGCTCCAAGCTTCTTTCTTGGAGTCTTCTGGTGACAAAAAGCAGGAGTCTGCATTTTTGGGAGGTGTTTGTCTCTGCCCTGAGGGGAGGTGTTGGTAAGGAGACACTCAGAAGGGGCCGCATGCGGCAGGTTCATTTGAGGACACCGGTGCTTAGAGCCTTCCCTGCTAGGCTCTCTGGACGCTCTCTGATGTCTGCCCAGCCTGCTGTTGGGGCCGCTGTGCTCTGTGCCAGCACTGGAGCCACATGTGGTCTGGAGACAGTGACTCCCAGGGGCCTCCAGGTCTTTCTCTCGGGCTGTGCATCTGTCTTCAGTCCCTTCATTCCCACGGCGCCCAGCCATGGGGCTGGGCTGGACTGGGACCGAGGGTCCTTGAGGATCCTTGAGGGTCCTTGAGGGTGCTGTCTCAGAGAGCCAGGTGTGGGCAGGTGTTGAGAGTCCGGAGGGCCCATCCTGAGCTGCTCTCTCTGTTCCTAGGAAACTGTACCGGCTGCTCTGCCACCTTCTCGGTACTGAAGAAGAGGGTGAGTGTCTTGGAGGGTGTGTTTGCTGGGCAGTGTGCTTGTGACCATGGGTTCTGGGGGACTTGAGGGAAGTCAGCAGAGAAGCTGACGGCTTAGGTCTCATGGGGCCTGGTGCCTGGGCTTTAAAGCGAGCATGTCTTTCCTGCTCCCGTGGCTGTGCTTTCACCAGCCTTCCTCACGGGTGTCTGGCTAGTCCCACTCCTGCCCCCTGGATCCTCCCCAGTTCCAGTTTTCTTTTGTCCAGTGGCTGGTGGCGGGAGGTGTGGGGGCTCCTGGTGCCCACGGTGTGATGGGCTCCACATGGCACTGACTCCAGCTCTCGTCCGCAGCGGAGCTGCAGTAACTGTGGCAACAGCTTCTGCTCCCGGTGTTGCTCCTTCAAGGTGCCCAAGTCCTCCATGGGTGCCACAGGTGAGCGGCGCTTCTGTGGGGCAGGGTGGGAGGCTGTGCTGCGGGGAAGGAGGGAGGGCGCCCAGGCCAGGGTCTGCAGCAGCACACCCTCCAGCCTGACATGCAGAAGCTGGCCACGTGTGATACATACGGAGGTACAGCCGCCTGAGGGTTACGAGGCACATTCTGCTGAGCACCTGCGGCTGCTGCCTCAAGTTAACAAGTATGCATCCCTCTGCCTTCTGAGAGGATCGACCACCCTGAATTTGATTCGTTTTCTCTTTACCTTGGTAACATTTCAAATGAAAAATTAAAAAGCTGTACATACTTGTAGATAAAATGAAGCATAATGATAAGCAAAAAGAAGAAAATACTCGTGTCCCAGAGAGAGCAGCTGGACGCGGGCCCTGCCTGTCGTTAGCATGCATATAGGACAAACACATGCACACGCTCCTGAAAAACGTGATCACATTTCACTTACTGCCTTGTGGTATGTTTTAATGTCAAACCAAGTTCTTTTTCTTCCTGATCTTGCAAATAACACATGCTCATTAACTGGGAAATTTGGAAATTACAGAAGAAGGAAGAGAAAAATAATCCTGTATAATCTTACCACCCAGAGATAACCACTGTTAAAACGTTTTGGGAAATTTTCTTCTGGTATTTTATTTTAAAAACATTTTAAGGGTTCTGTTGGCACCAAAAAACCACTTCTAATGCAGAACACCTGAAAGAGTCCTGCTGTTGGCCTCACAGTCCTGAGTCCTGGTTCCCTGGAAGGAGGCCTGTGTGAGGGCAGGCTCATGAGCCGGCTGAGGAAGGGCGTGGAGGGCGGTGGGTGGTCTGTAGGGTGTGGGAGGGTTCGCCTAGTACTTGGAGTCAGGAGCCAAAGGGATCAGAGCAAGTGTCTCACCAGCTTCTTCTTCCTTTCCAGCCCCCGAGGCCCAGAGAGAGACCGTGTTTGTGTGTGCCTCCTGTAACCAGACCTTGAGCAAGTGAGCAGAGGCCAGGCTCCAACCGGCAGCAGTGCTGGGGCCAGCAGTAGACCCCACTCTCCCCACCCCTGGCCCCTGTGGTGTGTGCTAGGCAGATGTGGCCCGAATGTTAGGTAGGCTTCCCCTTCCTTTCCACTGTCTCCAGCTGGGCTGGTGATGCTGCTCTCAGATCCTGAGGGGAGAGGAGCCCCTGGAAAGCCTGGCTGCCTTCTCATCCTGGGTGGAGTAGACTCAGAGTGGGCTGGGACGTGTCCACCAGGGGGCAGCAGTGAGCTAGGCCTAGTCTCAACTGGGCTCTGATGGTCAGTCAGTCAGTGTGGCCAGGCCTAAGGATTCCAGACCTGAAGTCAGGAGAAGAGGTTCTTCCCTGCGGGATACTGGGCCAGTCCCTTGCCTCAGAGCCTGTAGAAGGATGAGGGAGTACTGTACCCCAATTCTGCTATAGGAACGTCCCTCATTAGGTACCAAGATCTGGTCAGTTCCCTGTCAGAGGGTATAGCCAGGACCAAGGAAACTAGGAACATTCTAGAAACAACTTGAAGTTCCAGGGTCCCCCACAGGAGAATGTATATGGGGGATGGTCAAGCCCTTCCGTATGAGTCAAAACACAGCATAGAACCCACCTTGCAGGGACCTGGACTTGCAGAATCTCAGCCCACATGGTGCCTGGGTCCTTAGCGCTGCAGGGACAGTTGCAGGTGCTCAGGTCACTTCCTTGCCCCAAGTCTAGGGCAGCCCCCATCCAAGTGCCATGTCTCCCTCCCCTGCCCCTCGTCCCATGGAGGGTGAGGCCAGCTGAGAGCGAGGTCCTGAACCCTTGACCTTCAGGGTCCTGGGAAGTGTGGGGTCTCACCAACTGGGCACGAGATTCCAGGGCTGTGTTTTGAAGGACAAGTCTCAGTTTTGGGATAAGGCCACTGGGGTCCCCATCCTCTTTGCAACAATTTCATGTTCCCTTCTGGACCCCGAGGATGCAGCTGGCCCAAGCCGTGAGCTGGCTCAGGGCCTCCCTTCTCCTCAGCTGTCTCGCCTTCTCCAAGTATTTATTTATTTATTTCATGGTTCCTGGGAACATGCAGCACAAGGAGTGGGGTGACGAGGGGCTTCTGCTCGGGACTCTTCCCTGGAGCCATCTGCCTGGGGCTGATGGCCGTAGTGGAGGAGCCACTTCTGTCCCTAAGCAGGGCTTGGGGAGGCAGATGGGGAGACAGCGGCCCATCCTGGGCCTGCTTCTCGCCATGCCAGGCAGTTTAGCGAGCGCTGGGCAGCCAGGCTCCGGGGAACCAGGCCCGTGAGGTAGGTGCCAAGCTCTGGGGAACCAGGCAGGCCTTGGCAACCCTTTTGTACTGTTAGGAGATGAGGGTTAAATTCTCTGTGCTGCTTTACCCTGGAGAGGAGTGAAAAGACCTGGGTGTATGGAGAATTGTCAATAAAAGGCCTCAAGCTTCTCACGTCTGTGTCCTGTCCTCGTGCTCATGCTGTCCTGGGACTGGGGCTACATTTCCCCACACTGCGGGTTGGACCGGCTGCGGGGCAGGCCTCTGAGCCCCTCCATGTGCCTGGTCTGAGCGTGAGCTGAGGCCAAGAGGAGGAGCTGAGCCTTGCACGCAGGAGGGGCTCAGCGTGTGGGTCGGATGGGCTCTAGGCTCCGTCTTGTGACCAGGCTGAGAGAGTCCGGGTTTGGGACCAAAACATGGTAAATGCTAAACAATGCAGGCTTTAGAATGGAAAGATTTTCGCTAATCCCTCAGAAGGCCCAGCAGGGTCAGCACTGGGCTTGGGAGGCTGAGCGGCAGCAGGAGAGAGGGTCGGCTGAGGTGGGGAGTGCCAGCCTGCCTTTAGAGGTGGGTGGGCTGGGTGAGTACTGGGTGCCAGGCACTGTGGCGAGCACTTTATACGCAGGATCTTACTGCTTGGAACAAGCCTGTGAGGTGGGCGCTGCTCACCCGCGGGAACAGAGCAGCAGCAGCAGCAGCAGCCGGCCCTCGCGAGGCGCCCATCCCGTGCTGCTTCCCCGTCTGTGCTGTGGGCGCCCTGTTGGCCTCGTTGGCCTGTTGTGCAGGCTAAACAAGTCCTAAACAGAAGCGTGGGGGCAGGGCCCTCCTGAGAGCTCAGGGGCTGGTCCTGGAGTTAGTGAGGACCCCGCAGAAGGAAGGGGAGGGTGGCTGCCCGGAATGTCACGTTGATCCTGTGTCTCTTAGACCTCCACTCGCACCTGCAGCACGATTCACACCCAGCTCCACGACCCTGGGAATGCTTCTGCTCATCAGCCCTGCGCCCGAAACAGAAGCACCCCAGAAATGCTAACCAGGCGCTGCCATCCTGACAGCCTCCACATAGACAACAGAAGACTGCCCTGCCTGGCTTAGAACCATGGTTTTTTTTTTTTTTTTTTTTTTTTTTAAAGCTAGAGAATAATTTTAGATTATTTTTCAGAGAATGCCTGGGAGAATATGAGTATTTTGAAGAAGCATCAATATCATTTTATTTTAGGAGAATGAAAACAGTGTCTAATTTAGTTGGTGAGATGCCAGCTGTACGAGGAGGAACCCGGGGAAGGCTGTGTCTGTGGGGCGTGGGTTATAGAGCCGTGAGCCACACGGGCTCCCCTCAGAGTAGGAAGCGGGGCCACCTCCCGTCTCCCCAAGGGGCCTGTGAGAGCAGCCAGGGCTCACCTCTGAGTGCGCAGGCCCGCAGGGACAGTGAAGCCGCAGGGTGGTGTGGCGGGGTTGGTCTGTGGTGTTGAGTGGACCTGCACCTGGCACTGGCTGCTCAGGTCTTCAGGATCTATGGCCCTTGGTGCTTATGACACTCTGCCTTCACCCCCTTGTGTCTGTGGAACCCTCGAGGCACTCTCTCAGAGCGGCCTGGCCTCCGTGTCTGACCTACAGTGGTGGCCTTCAGCATAACGGTGACACCGCATCTGTCTAGGGTTTTTGCAGGCAGCACTGTGAGCGCATTACCTCAGTTTATCCTCATGAGATCCATGCAGCTAGGGCTCTCTGTGGTTAACTCCATTTAACTGGTGAATGAATGGAGGCCTGGGGCCAGGTGTGGCGGAGCACCTTTGTAATCCTAGCATTTGGGAGTCTGAGACAGGGGGATCCCCGTTCTTGGACAGCCTCAGCTATTTAGTGAGGCCTTTTGCAACTCAATGAGACCCTGTTGCAAAATAAAGAATAAAAAATAGGGCTGGGGAGTGTAGCTCAGAGGTAGAATGCCCCTGTGTTCCATCCCCAGTACTGGAAAAAAAAAGAAGCCTGGGGAGGTCAGGTGACCTGCCCAGGGTCACAGGGCTGGGTGTGAATTGAGCTGCAGGTGCCAGTAGAGGTCTCCTAAGAGAAACAGGATCAACATTACATTCCAGGTGGCCACCCTCCCCTTCCTTCTGCCTGGTCCTCACTAACTTCAGGAACTAGCCCCTGAGCTAACAGGAGGGGCCTGCCCCCAGCACAGCCTTCCTCCCCTCCTCCCTATCGGGCAGAACAGAGGGGTTCTTGTGGCAGGAGCCCCACCTTCCCCAGCTCACAGCAACCCACCTCCTGACTTCAACACCCAGAGAAGCACATTCCATTCTCTGGCACAGCTGGGGCTGGGGACTCCGGGTTCCCCTGGCTGCCAGCTTTCTTTGGGGCCCCAGCAGAGCGGCTGTCTGGGCTGGGACACTGGGTCCCAGCCACACACATTCCAACAGCAGCCACCCTCCACGTTAGATTTCCCAAGGAATGAACTTTAGCCAGGATTACAGCCGACTAAACAGTTGTGGGATGTGAGCTTCCTTTGTGGGACTTGAGTCCTGATGCTGGTGGGGGGGCCTGTCTCTGGGAATCTGGAGAGAAGCCATTGGCTCTGGAGCGGGATGGAGCAGGTCTCCCAGAAGTCTGCCTGTGAGGCCGAAGCCTGGCTGCCTGCAGCCCCTGGCCTATCCCTGGCTTCACTTCTGCAAACAGTAGCATAGTGACTAAGAGTGTAAGGTCAGATCCTAGCACCGCAGCGTACGCTGTTGTGACCACCAACAAGTTCTTAACCTCTCTGAGCTTTAGCCACTCATAAAAATGCGCTACCTCTCAGGATTGTTGGGAGGCCTAAATTAAAATATGAAAGAGTTTTTGGGTAGTGCCTGTTACTCAGCATGGTCTTGATACTTACTAGTTATCAGTATTAGATAGATGTCTTCTCCCCAGTATTGTCTTATATGACATCTGGGAATATAGTTGTGGAGCAAAACCCCAAATGTAAGTTTCTATAATTCTAGCTTTTAGATAAGATTCCCCTGCCTTCCTCCCAGTGGTGTATCTTAGTTAAGGAATCAGGAGTTTTACTGAGCACCTATTATGTGCAGCAAGGCTAGTTCATGGCTTTTGGTTAATAAAAATGCGAATAACCATTTAGTAAATAAGTAGATGCTGTGCACTGCGTCCAGGTACTTCCCACACACTGGACGCGTGGAGCTCCGTAACCCCGGGAAGTAGACATGTCACTGTACTTGGTAGCTGGCAGAGTTTCGATGTCACAGTCACCAAGTCGCAGGATCAGAAGCCAGAACGCGGCTATCCTGCCTCTTCTCACCCCCACCCCCGGTGTCCTGGCCTACCCCGAATCCTTCCTGCTTTACACTAGAACTCTTACTGTGTACCCAGCTGAAAGACAGGACTTCCTCTCCTCTCTTGCAACAAAATGGCCATGTGACTGAGTTCTGGCCAGTGAGCTAAGAAGTGGAAATCTACCAGGTGAGACTGGTTGGGAAATTACTGTTTTTGCTGATCAAAAGGGCTGGAGGCAGCCGATCTGTGGTTTTTGCTCTTAGCCCTGACCCACCTATTGGAATGTGGTTGAAATCTTGGGAGGAAGAGGGACCATCTTGAAACCACAAGAACAATGTCTCCCAGACCTCCCACCGGCTTGCCTCTGTCCTTCTGGAGAATCCCCAGCTGTTCATGGGGTTTCTGTGTGGGTTCTGTGTGGTCAGGGCAGTCCTTCACGGGCTCTCCAGGTGGCCCAGCTGCAGGTGTCCATGCGGCCAGGGGACAGATGGTGTCGCAGGCAGGGCCCCAGGGGATGCGGGTGGGCTCGGGCCTGGCAGGGCTTCCCTGGTCTTTGGAAGGATCTGCCTTGGTTTCAGAACATAAATTCCTGGGCTGGAGGCAGGGGGCTGCCCGCAGATGCGGGGGCCAAAGCACACTTATAGAGCAGGGCCCTGGCCCCTTCATGAGGGCGTGGGATGAGCCTCCTGCCCGTGCTCTTGGCTGCCAGCGCCTCACAGAGCTCTGCCTTGTGCCCCAGCCAGCAGTGGGCCTGGTCCTGAGCTCAGCGGAAAAACAACCCCTGGTCCTGGTGCACTGTGCAAGTGTCTGTAAATATTTGGTCGGGATGGGAGGCTGGGAGACAAGGGGCAGATTCAGGGAGCCCAGTGGGCAGGGCAGGGTTCCTGCAGGCTGGGTGGCCTGGCCAGGCCTCTGCTGTTGCTGCCCTGTGCTGAGGCTACCTGATTGCCCAGGGGTGGCTGGTGAGCAGGTCTGACCACCTGTCAGTGAGAGAGACCCAGGAGTGGGGCGTGCAGCCCACAGCGGCCCCACCACAGGACTCTGATGCCACCTTTCCCCGCAGCCTTATGCACCGAGCTCTCCTTCCCTGCTTCCTCCTTTATCTTGGAGCCTCAGTGACTGGATTCTGTTCCCACTGGGGAGGGAAGCCCCTTGGGGTGCCCTGTGGTGCTGTGGGGACAGCTGCCCTGGTGATTTGCTGAGGACCCCACAGGAACTCTTCCCTGGCACCATCCCTTCCAAACGCTGGCCATTTGAGAGGTCCTCTGGTCCAAACTTTCTCCCTCCCCTGGCTATCACCTTGAGCCGGCCACCTCCACCTGCTCCGAGCCCCCAAGAGCCCCCTCAGCCCTGCACCTTCTCCTTTCTCGGGCATTACCTTATCTAGGCAGCAGCTCCCAACGAGGCCCATGTGGCCAGGTAGGTTCTTGCTAAAACTCATCCCACCCCACCCCCAGCTTTCTGGAACCAGCTGGCAAAGAAATCACCTGGCCCAAACCATCTATTGTTTTCATTGATTTAATTAAAAATGTAAGAAAATTAACCACCAAACCCTGTGTCTGTTGTCTAGAACCCATGGCCTGGAAGCACTGGCAATAACTTATCATGATCAGGCTGAAAGTGAGGCAGGAGGCTGAGGAGTGAGCAGGAGGTGATGCTGGGCAGGGCCTGCGCAGAGGCTGGGCGGCTCTCCAGGGCAGCAGGGTCCCAGGCCTGGGCAAGGGCATGGGACTGGGCCTTGAGGGCTTCGAGACCAGCTCCTTTTCTTTGGGGGACTGTATGAGGATCCTTCAGGGGGCAGGGGGAAGGGAGAACCACCCCTAAGCAGCTCAGCTGGACACTGAGACCCCTCTGGAAGGTGAGGCCCTGCCACTCTGAGATGTCCTTGTCAGGAGCCACAGCCCCCCCACCTTGCTCTGTCCATCTGCCTGCTGTCTGGAACCCCAGGGCTTCCCCCAGAAGAGAAAACCCTTCTCCTAAGAGAGGGAGTCCAAGGCCCCAGGGACCCCGGACCCCTTGGCCAAGGAGGACAGGCTCGGGGCCCCTACCCCTCCCTTGGAGCCTGCGCCACTAACAGCTCTGCGTGCAGCCACCCTCCAGCAGGGCGAGGCCAGGTGTGCAGGGACAGGGCAAGGCACAGCTGGCTGGGTGGGATGGGGAGGAGCACCCTTTAGTGGGGTTCCGCGGCCCCATAGAAGAAGGGGTAGTAGAGGGAGCAGGGATAGGAGAACATGAATTTGACGGCGAACTTCATCTCCTTGTTCTTCTTGTCCCAGGGGTAGATGGCCATGAGCAGCAGCTGTCCATCCACTTTGCGGCCCATGACCAGGAAGCTGCCGGCCAGGCTGTCCAGCTGTGGACAGGGGCAGCCCCCGCCGTTCTTCATGTGCAGCACCAGCCTCTTGGTGTCCTTGCGCTTCAGGGGGCCTGGTTTGAGCAGCTTCTTCTTTTTCTGGGCTCCAATCAGCTTCCGGTCCCCATTCTCGATCTTGATTTCCTTGATACGCATTTTGACCACTGTGGGGAGGAGGACAGAGGAGGCAGCCTGAGAAAGGTCAGGTGGGCTCAGGAAAGCAGTGGTTCCAGGTTGGTGCCAGTGTATTTTGGGACCTAATACTCTGTGGGCTTGGAGGGGTGGGGCTTACAGGTACATTGGAATATTATTTATTATTTAGTTATTGGTACTAGGGATTGAACACAGAGGCATTCTACCTCTAAGCCACATCCCCAGACTGATTTTATTTCTTATTTAAAACAGGGTATCACTAGGTTGCTGAGAGCCTCCCTAAGTTACAGGAGCTGGCTTAGAACCTGCAATTCTTCTATCTCAGCCTCCCAAGTACTAGGGTTACAAGCATGTGCCACCATGCCTGGATTATTTATTTATTTGGGGGTACTGGAGATTTAACCCAGGAGCCCTTTTAATTTTTTTTTTTTTTTTTTTAGCAGTACTGGGGATTGAACCCAGGGGCATTCTACCTCCAAGCTACACTCCCAGCCCTATTTTTTATTCTTTATTTTTGAAACAGCGTCTCACTGAGTTGCAAAGGGCCTCACTAAGTAGCGGAGGCTGTCTGTGAACCGCGATCCTCCTGTCTCAGTCTCCCAAATGCTGGAATTACAAGCATGTGCCACCATGCCTGGCTCCTTTTTAAATTTTGAAACAAGGTCTCACTAAATTGTCAAGGGTCTCACTAAGTTGCCGAGGTTTTCCTTTATTTTTTTATTTTTTTGTGGTACTGGGGGTGGAACCCAGGGGCTTTTCTACCACTGGGCTATACTCCCAGACCTATTTTATAATTTATTTGGAAACAGGGTCTCACTAAGTTTCTGAGAACCTCACTAAATGACTGGGGCTGGCTTCGAACCTGTGCGATCCTCCTGTCTCAGCCTCCCAAGCACGGGGATTGCAAGCATGCCCACCACGCTCGGCTTCGAGATTTCCCTTTAAACTGCGATCCTCCTGTCTCAGCCTCCCAAGTACTGGGGTTACACACATGTGCACCACCATACCTGGTTATATGTGGCTTTTAATTTCATAATATTAATTTTGTACCCAACTACCTTAACTATTTTATTTATGATACCAGAGCCCTGGATGGGCAGCGGGGCTGGTGCTGGGTTCCCCAGGTAGGGAGATCCTTATGATGGAGAGAAATGGGACTTCGTGAACTCCAGAGATGATTCTGATGGGATTTCTAGCTGTGTGGCATCAACCAAGCTCTGCGTGTGTGTATGTGTGCACGATGTGAGTGGGCAGAGCTGTGGCGGACTGCTCTTAACAGTCCTCTCTTAACAGCCAGCTCTGGGGAGGAGGAACCCTGCTCTGTAGCATTTGCTGATGTCCACCATGGCCAACCATATCACTGGGCATGGAGTCAGACAGAAGAG
Source organism: Muscardinus avellanarius (assembly GCF_963383645.1). Taxonomy (NCBI): domain Eukaryota; kingdom Metazoa; phylum Chordata; class Mammalia; order Rodentia; family Gliridae; genus Muscardinus; species Muscardinus avellanarius. The sequence continues at coordinate 130,542,758 of NC_137789.1, forward strand.
ATCCCCCAGACTAGCTCTGGTGCGGACACAGCACTGCAACGGTGTGTGAGAGTATGCAGTGTGGGTGGGAGTATGTACATGTATATTTCTGTGGCTGAGAGAATATTTGTGGAATGTATAGGAGTGTTGGCTGTGTGGGGTCCTGGGCCAGAATGTCGTGGTCCAGGTCACCCAAGGTGGCAGAGAGAGCCTAATGCAGTTGAGGATAGGAGTCCTGAGTGAGGGGTGGAGCGGGGAGTCCCTTAGGCTAGTCTCTCCCTTCTTCAGGTCTCTGGCCCCACCTTTCCAAGAAGCCAGAGATTAATTTTGCCCACTCAGGGAAGGGAACTGTCCTCAAATCTCTTTCCTTCTCTCCCCCGCCCCCCGACTTACACACACACACACACACACACACACACACACACACCCTTCTAATATTGCAGTATTCTCTTTCTAAATAGCCTACCAACATAAAAGACTATGAAGTAAAGGTTTAATTAGTATCTTTTTCCTCCCTTTTTATAGACACAGAGGCCAAGACACACAGCAGGGAGTTAACTTGGCAAAGACCACACTCAGAATCATGTGGTCCATGAGTTGACTAGGTCCTAACTAGACTTGGCTTGGTTGTCCCAGGCCAACCAAGATGGGAAGCTCTGGGATGAAGCTTTGGGTGCAGGTGACCCCCACACCTCAGCACCCCTGGCCAGGACAGGACTGGGGCCTGGGGATGAGCGATTTCCATCCCAGAGCCCCTTTCTCCCACTATGTCTCCATCCATTTCTGAGATAATTCTGCCTCTCTCAAAGAGACCTTCCAGCCACAGAGGGTCCTCTGTGGAAGATGCTACAGCAGCCCTGGCCAGGGGTAGTTTCTGAGGTCCACGGACCTGAGATGAGGTGCAAAAAGAGGTGTGTTTCTTTCAGGAGAGGGTACATGGTGGTCATCAGATCCTAAAAGGGTTGATGATGCAAGAGCTGCTGGGGTTCACTGTGCTGGGGCTCACACGTGTGCACGTGTGTCAAGGAGGTTGCGGGCAGCGCCGAGGGGCCGCACACTCACCGAAGTCGCTGGAGCACATCTGTTCCATGAGGCCGTCGGCGCTGTCTTCCATCTCACACTGGGCACAGGTCTTGGTCACTGAAGAGAGAAGGTGCGGTGTGTGGGCAGTGGTTGCCGAGGGGCTCCGAGGGGTCCAAAGAGCCACTTAGGATGCAGGCTCCTCCACTGAGCAGCCCCCAACCCCCAGCAAACCTCCACTTACTCGTCAGGAAATGAGATGATGTCAATATCACTACCTGCTCACAATCACAAGATACAAGACTGCACAGGCCAGTGCTGCCCAGACGGCCACTGTCATCGCCCCATGGCCTTGGCAGCTGCAACCACACGGCACACTGTTTTATCTCATAGAATCCTTGGCTTATGAAGCAAGTAGTACTTCTATTTTAGAGAAAAGGAAGTTAGGGGCCAGAGTGGTCACTCAGGTCTGCAAAGCTGGTGAGTAGCTGGCTTAGGACTCAGGGTTTGTGACTGTAGTCTAGTGCCTGGGTGGGGTGTTTGGAGGGGCCAGGCAGGTAGGTAAACAGTGAGACCAGCAGGGCCAGGGCAGTCTGAGGAGCATTCCTGCTAAGGAGGGCCGCTTTGCACTGCCAGATCTGCTAATTTTTCAAGGGAAGCTGGAACTCTTTATTTTTATATGAAATATTCAGAGTTTTGTCTGTTGGCCACACACATTCTTCTCCAAGCTGCCTCTGGTCCTCAGGCCATTATCTAGCACCTGGCCTCTCCCCAGCTTCTCCTGAGTCTCCACCTCCAGGTGGGTCCCCACCAAAGGCAAGGGGTCTTATGTACAGAGGGCCAGGCCAGGTGGGATTCTGAGCTTCTCAGGCTGTTAATGTTTGGGCTCCAAAGGCATCAGAGAAGGATGCTGCAGGGAGCTGGGCAAGGACTGCGACTGCCCTGCTTCCCCACTGCGTTTCCACCTCCAGCCTGCAGACTCTTCCCTTCTCCACAGCACGGGAACCCACAGCAGAGGCATGGGCTTTTTAGGGCTGGCAAGAGCTAGGCAAGGCTGGCCTGCAGGTGGACAGGGCGAGGCTTTTCCAGGAGTGAGAAGGCAGAAGAGGGAGCAGTGCTGCCCCTTTGGGGAGTCTCTGCACTGGGGGACCCTTGGTCACCTGTGGGAAGGTGCTGGGTACCACTCCTTATCCTACTGGCTGGGGTGCTGCATGCCCAGGGCCTGGGAAGGAGGAGGCAGGCTGAGGAGGTGAGGGGACACAGACCCCACCTGGGAACACTGGTCCAGCACAGGGAGGGGGAGGCTGGGGCCAGGCAGAAGTGAGGGGCAATGGCCCTGGGGATGTGAGTGGAAGGCAGGACTTTGGATTTCATGGCTTCATGAACCTGGAATCTTTAAGGATGGAACTCAATAAAGAATTTAAGCAAATAGCCTAAGGTTTCCTCCCTAGAGGTAGAGCCTGGTTCAGGGAGCCTTAACCAGGAAGACCCTCAGCTGGGGAGATGGGGACAGAGGGCGGCTAAGAGTCCCAGGCATAGCAAAGAGAGTGGGCACATCCCAGGCACCCTCTTACACTCTCTCCCTCCCCAAGGTCCCAGTGCAGGATAGAGGTGATGTTTGTCTTGGGCTCTGAGGTCCAGATGAAAGGCACTGTTTGGAGACCCGGGGTATTCTTGGACTGAGGGTGGCAATCAGGCATGCTTTGGGACGCCCCAGGGCACCCAGGAGTGCAGCATCTTTGGAAGGTGGGTGCTGCGAGGGCACAAGGGCACGGGGCACAAGAGGAGGAATGGAGGAGAACCAGCGGGACAGTCCAGAGCCTGGGGGGGCGGTATCTACTTGGACAGTCCACGGAAGGAGGCAGGAGACAATTCTAAGGACACAGGAGGGCTGAGCGAAGACGAGAGAGGGGATAGGAGAGAGAGATGGAGATGTGTATGTGTGCACGTGTGCGTGTGTGTGTGTGTAGAGGTGGCACCCGTGCTGTGCTAAGGGAGGGGCTGTCAGGGGTGGGGAGCGGCGTCGGTCCGGGCCCAGCTCGCAGGTGCCCAGGGCCCCCGGAGCGCGCGAGGATGGGGACAGGCCGGTGGCGCTACCTGGAGGCGCGGTGGCGGGCAGGTGCCCGAACTGCACAGTGATGCAGAGGTCGTTGTCCAGGGGGAACTTGTGGCAGTGCAGCATCTCGGGCCAGGGGAAGCCGTAGGCCTCCATGAGCGGCGCGCAGCCGGCGCGCACCGCCTCGCACAGCGAGCGGCACGGGTAGATGGGCCGGTCGAGGCAGACGGGCGCAAAGAGCGAGCAGAGGAAGACCTGCGTGTCGGAGTGGCAGCGCTTGGCCAGCAGCGGCAGCCAGCTGCTCGCCTGCTGCTTCACCTCGGCCAGGCTCTCGTGCTCCAGCAGGTTGGGCAGCCGCATGCGCTTGTAGCCCACGGTGTGGCAGAGCGGCAGGTCGGCGGGGATGTCAAGGCACTGCGGCGGCTTGGAGTAGAAGCGGCCGTGCAGCGGCTCGGTTTGCCAGCCGTAGTAGTCGTACTCCTCGCCGCGGGCCGGCGCCCCGTGCAGCGCCCCCAGCAGCAGCGCCAGCGCGGCCGCCCGCGCGCCCCCCGCCGCCCGCATGGCGGCGCAGCCCCCGAGCTCGGTGCGCCTGCAGCCGCGCGGAGCCCGTGCAAGTGGGCAGCCTGCGCTCGGCTCCCGCGCCCCGAGTGATCCTGGCACCGCCCACCTCGGGGCCCGGACACCCCAGCCAATCTCAGGCCGCCCGCCCCCGCCCCAGGGCGGGGAGGCAGGTGGAGCCCGCCCCCCCCCCCCCCCCCGCACGGTTCCTGCGCCCGGGTGCACACTGTCGGGTCACGGGCTCCCCTACGCCACTCCCCGAGGCTCCCTGCCCTTCTCCATCCTTCCTCCTTATCTCTCTCCACCACAGCCTCTCCTGTTCCTTTTCTCACTCACTTCCTCGCTTATCTCCCGCCTCGCCTCGGCTTTACCCTCCGCTCTGTTTTCTCTTCGCCAACACCTCGGCTCCTCTTCTCTAGGCTGCCCACCCTCCCCTGGTCCAGGCGGGCAGTGCTGCACCCTGCGGTCTTCAGGCGTTCCCGGAGCCGGGCACTGCTGCTGGGGTCCGGGGAGGTGGATGGGAGCCAGCCATCGCAGCCTCGTGGGCTGAAGCTAATTACAGCTCCTATTTAGTGGGCTCTTACCAAGCGCCAGGCTCTTCGCGCTGCACTCCACAACCTTATCAGCGTCTATTTCGAGTGATAGCTAGCTCTTAGCGGGCTGTGTCTGCCACGACCGCGCTAAGCACATTGCATGAATCGCTTCGCTTAATTCTCACAGTAATGCTACAAGGTGGTAGGTACCACCATGACCCCCACTTAACAGATAAAGATACTGAGGCCAAGAGAGGTTAAGTAAGGATTCCAGCCAGTTCCAAAGTCAGAATCTACATTCTGAGTCTGTAGACCTAGCGGCTATGGAGGGGCTCAGAGAGGTGAAATAACCAGCCCCTGGGCACACAGTTCATCTGCCCGGGAGGGAAGGTTTTAATCCATGAGTCGGGCTCCAAAGGTAGGGCTTATCCACTCTGTCAGAAGGTGAATTTCAACAGGGGTGGGGAAGGTTGTGGGAGGAGGAGGAAGCCATGGTCTCTGAAGAGGCTCCAGGGCGGCATCAGAGAGGAGGCGAATTCAGGAGACCCATGCGTTGTATCTGGGCCCTGCCTTCCTGTGAGAGGAGTTGGAGGAGAGGCTTGGTGGGAGCACCTCCCAGCCTTTGGTGGGAGGACACCCTGGGGAGGGATCTCACAGGACGGCTGGGGATGCTGAGCGTCTGTCCTTGCAGTGGTGGAGAGGTGACCAGTATGTGTGGCGCTTGCTGTGTGCACAGCATGGGGGCACAGGGGGGAGACATGGCCATGCTTCTTCTGCTCTAGTTGTGAGAAGACACAAGGCAGCGTGCAGGAGGTGGAGGAAGAAGACTCAGCACATGGGGGGTGCGAGGGGGGACGGGGAGTCTTTTGATGTCTAGGATGCCCTAGTTGGGTCCAGGTACAGCAGGGGGCTTTCCTTCCCCTTCTCCATCTCTCTATCCCCACCATCAAGAGGCTCTGCAGCCAGGCATGGTGGGGCACACCTGTAATCCCGGGACTTGGGAGGCTGACAGGAAGGTCACAGGTTCAAGACCAGCCTCAGCAACTTAGCAAGATTCTGTTTCAAAATTAAAAGGACTGGGAGTATAGCTGGGGGTTAGAATGGCCTGGGCTCAATCCCTAGTAACACACACACACACACACACACACACACACACACACACACACACTCTGCAGACGAGCTCCCAGAAGGGGAAGGACTTCTCTGAAGGGTCAGGCAGCATAGTCTAGTAATGGTAACAAGAGCCAGATGGAGAGCCTGCTTCAAATCCCTGGTCCTTTACTAGGTAGGTGATTTGGGGCAAATACGTAATAATTCTGACTCTCAATCTCTTTGTTTGTAAAGTGGAATTTCCGTAGCAGTTACTGTGATGTGTAAATAAAATGAACAAATGAATAAAAAGGAAGCACCCTGCATAGTTGTGCATCATATAAAGAGCACTTAAGAATGTTGGGTCCCCCAGGGCTGTGTGACTTTGAGGCAAAAGATGGTGTGTGTTCTGAAAGCCCTCACCGTGGCCCTGGTTGGGGGCTCTGAGCGGGGATTCTGCTCCTATATCCTGGCTCCCTCACCCTCGTCTGTGCTTCTGTCCTCCAGGGAGGTGTGGCCCTGGGCATGGTGGGGCTACTGGGCCCCCCAGGTTGCTGTGCAAGGTAGGTGCTGCGCCCCTGGGCAGCTGTTGTCTGTGCTGTTCTTGGCGTTGCAGTGCTGGACCTGGACAGAGCTGGGCAGTGCTCCGGCTGCTGGTTATGTAAGAAAAGCACGTGGCCTGAGAGTCCCAGGAGTCTGCCTGACAGCTTGGGGGATTCCCAAAGGCACTGGGGCCAGGCTGGAAACCTCCTAGAAGAGGAGACAGGCAGTGTTTGCCTGGCAGCTCTGACCTGGGGACCCCCATGCTCCCTGACACGGACCGTGAAGGGGAGCCCTTCACAGGACTGAGCCAAGGAGGGCTGTGGCTGGCGGTGGTCAGTGGGGCTCTCCACTGACCGGAGATTACTGGCCGGCAGGTCGCCCTGCTCTGTGGCTGAGAAGAAGGCTGCTCTCTGATGCGGCGCACCTCTTGATGAGGCCGAACCAGGGCGTAGGCAGCTGGTGGGACACCTGGCATGCTGGGCATCTGGCCATGCAGGAGCGTTTGCAGTCTGTCCAGGCACATGTTTCCCCAGCTGATGGAGGGGACTTTTTGTTCAAAAGAATGCAAATTTGTGGTTTGTTATGAACAAAGTTCTATATAGCTATCTATTAAGATACCCCTTAGATTCAAGATACTTCTTTGATTGAACTTGTTTATTTTGTTATCAAACTTTATGGGTTTTTTTTCTATTTCTATTGTCTATTTTAGTGGTTCTCAAAATGTGGCCAGGGTTCCCCAGGGAGACCCTGAGGTCAGGTAAAAATTGTACATAATTCAGAGGTCTATTCAGAGTGCAAGATAAGCCAATGGATTTTAAGGTAATAGAGTAAGAGAGTTGGTTTAAGATTCTACATCACAATGAACATTTAGGAAACTACCATGTTAATATTTTGGGTAGTATAAAAAATATTCACAATTATCTGGAAAAAAAACCCATTAAAATGCTCCCCCTCTTCTAACTACATTTCTGTGAGTTAAATTTTCTTAATGTACTTCCACCAAAACACAGTATGGCAACAAATCGAATGCAGAAGTAGATATTTTCTCTTAAGATGGACATTACAGAGAGTTGCAAAAATGTAAAAAAAATTCCACTCTTCTTCACTATTTTCTTTGCTTTGGAAAATCTAATTATTTTTCATAACAATTAATTTGTGTTAACAAATAATATTTATTACTGACTGAATTAATTTTCTCCTTTTAAATTTCAAATGTAACTAACAGCAAGAGGTACAAAGCTATATAACCAAAAGTTTTTTGGGGTTCTTAATTAGGGACCTCAAAGGGGTTCTGAGACCACAATGTTTGAGGACTGCTGGTCTACTTAATCTGTTTCTGAAAGAGGTGTATATTTTGTAGGTTTGTTGATTTTTTTCCTTTACTTTTTTTAGTTTGTTTTCCTCTTAGTATTTTGAAGTTATTAGTATAAAGTTTCATGATTATTGTATCCCCTGGTTGGATTTTACTTCTAGCTCCATGACATATCTGTCTTTATTTATTTTTAATGCATAAGCCTTGGGGATACCAATTCCATGATCCAACACCTATTTAGAACCTTGCATAGAGTGCTCTGTGATTAGAGCTATAACCAAGTCATGTGCCAAGAGGCCCTTCTTATTTGTGCCTCCCTCCCCCTTCCCCCACAGAGAGGCAGCAGTGGGAGTGTACCAGGCTTAGATGCAAAAGATATGAGCTAAGCCTGGTGCAGTGATGCATGCCTGTAATCCCAGTACTGTGGGAGGGGGCAGAGACTGGAGGATCACAGGTTCAAGACCAGCCTCAGCAATTTAGCAACTTTTTTTTTTTTTTTTTTGGTGGTACTGGGGTTTCTGGAAGCCCTTCTACCTCCGGGCTACACTCCCAGACCTATTTTTACATTTTATATTTGGAAACAGGGTCTCCTAAGCCAGTGTGCGCGGCTGGCTTCAAACCTGCGCGATCCTCCTGTCTCTGCCTCCCAAGCACGGGGATTACAAGCGTGCGCCACCACGCCCGGTGACCTTCGGCAACTTTTAGTGAGACCCTGTTTCAAAATAAAAAATAAAAAAAGCTGCCGGGCGTGGTGGCGTACACTTGTAATCCCAGTGCTTGGGAGGCTGAGACAGGAGGATCTCACAGGTTTGAAGCCAGCATCAGGTACTTAGTGAGGCTTTTATCAACTTAGTGAGACCTTGTTTCTAATAAAATATAAAATAGGTCTGGGAGTATAGCCCAGAGGTAGAAAGCCCCTGGGTTCCATCCCTAGTACCACCAAAATAATAATAATAATAATAATAATAATAATAATAATATAATAATAATAATAAATAATAATAATAAATAAGTAAAATAAAAAAAAGAGAAGAGCTAGAAGTGTAATTCGGAGGTAGAATATCCCTGGATTCGATCCCCAGGACCAAAGCAAAACACAAAGAAGATTTGAGCTGATATTTTCAATTTACTAGCAAGTCCCTCCCACACCCTGGGATTCAGTTGCCTCCTCTGTGACATGGGGACCACCATTTATTTATTTATTTATTATTTATTTAGTTATTTTTAATTTTTTTTTTGCTGGTCTGGGGATGGAACCCAGGGTCATTCGACCTCCGAGCTACACCCCCTGCCCTGTTTCTTATTCTTTATTTTGACACAGGGTCTCACTAAGTTGCAGAGGGCCTCACTAAGTAGCTGAGGCTGTCCACGAACTGTGATCCCCCTGTCTCAGCCTCCTGAATGCTGGGGTTACAAGCGTGCGCCACCAGGCCCGGCTCTGGGGCCCACCATTTTGCCCGGCATTCTCTTGAGTGTCAAATGAGACACAGAGAAGAAAGGGGCTTGGGATGCTGATGAAGGAGAGGCTGACCTTGTTCTTGGCCTGTGGTGGGCTGAGGAATGGGACAGACCCTCTTTCCAGGGGCACCTCTCGGGTCCCCTGGCTGTGGGCAAGTCCTGTCCCTCAGGAGAACCCATTGATTCTTCTGTCTGCGGGAGTCATCTTCCTCTTACAACCTCAGTGCTCGCCTGCTGGGACACTGTCTCCATAGCTGCCCTGAGTGGTCTATATGAGTCCTAGACTATCAGTGCTGCCGGGGACCTGTTACCCCCAGGTCCCATCCCCTCTGCACGCCATTTTCTATGAGAGGAAACCCAGACCTGGCCTTCCTGACTCCCAGTCTAGTGCTCTTCCCACCACATCTCCAGCACTGTTTTACTTTCCAGCCTTTTAGCTCTGTCAGTTGCAGTCAGCATCTGCCCCAGGCCCCCAGCTGTGCGGGGCTCCCTGCCAGCAGCCTGTGCTCTCCTGGGTGGTTCAGCAGGCCTGCTCAGCACCACAGGCACCTTGGTAGCAGTGGGGGCCAGCCATGGAGGGGCTTCAGCTGCGCCCACTGCTCACTGACTCAAATGGCCAGGAGGGGAGCCTGGGTCGCCCCTTTTCTGAGCCTGGCCACTACAGGCTCTCCAGGTTCCTGGAGCATCTGTGGTCAGGGTTAGTCCAGCTGTAAACATGCTGGTCTTAAGTACAAAGCAACCAGGGCTGGGTGGAGCAAGCTGGCCTGTGCCGACAGGGGCTGAATGATGCTGTCCTCCTCCCCCTGGGGTTCCTGGCACAGCCAGGAGACACGAGGCCATGGCCGGTAGGCAGCTTGCCTGGCAGCACACCAGAGCATCACATTTACTAAGAGCTGAGCTTAGAGGCCCTGCGGAGAGCTGGTCTCTGGTGCTCTCCACTTCGGGCTCATGGTTTTACCTCCATACGTCTGCTTCCTCATCTGTAAAATGGGGCCATTAGTGATAATTCCTTACCAGATTGTTGAGAAGGTTAGAGCTCATTTTAAACATTGTTTAGAGCCAGGCATGGTGGTGCATGCTTGTAATCCTAGCATTTGAAAGGCTGAGACAGGCAGATCACGGTTGGAGGGACAGTCTGAGCTACCTAGAAAGGCCCTTTGCAATTCAGTGAGACCCTGTTTCAAAATAAAGTAAAACAAATAGGGGTGGGGGTATAGCTCAGAGATGGAATGCCCCTGGGTTCCATCCCCAGTACCGCAAAAAAAAAAAAAAAAAAGTTTAGAATACACACAGTAAGAGCTATCTACATAATTGTGAGTTAATATTGAACATTGGTGTGACAGTGGCCTTTGGAGACAATCATCAAATTTTGCAGTTCCTCCCTCTAAATTTCTCTTACATCCACCCTTTCTCTTCCTTCTCACTTCTCTCTCTCCTCGCTGCCCCCTCTTGTCCTCTCCAGCTGCCCTTCAGTCTCTTGGTTTTCCACTCTGCAGGAGCTGAAGGGGTCATTTTATAGTGCAAACCTGACAGCCTCATTGTCTAGCTCAAAACCCTCAGTGGCTCCCGCTGCTCTTGGGATAAAGCTCTTACCCAAGCTCCGGGTGGGCCAGGCCTTCTCTCTGGGCACCGGGGGGTGGGAGGGTTGGGGCCAAGTGTTCTCAGGCTAGGGCCCAGACCACCTGGCCCCAAAGACCCTTTTTTTTTTTTTTTCCAGTACTGGGATTGAACCCAGGGGCATTCTACCTCCAATCTACACTCCCAGCCCTATTTTTTATTCTTTATTTGAAACAAGATCTCACTAAATTGTAGATCTCCTCGCTAAGTAGCTGAGGCTGTCCACAAACCTGTGATCCTCCCTCCTGTTTCAGCCTCCCAAGTACTGGGATTACAAGCATGCGCCACCACGCCCGGCTCCCCCAAAGACCCCTTTTGTCAATCTTTTTGGGCTCTGTTGGAATTCTTGGGAGGCCCAGGGAAGATCAGGAGGGTCACAGGGGAGCTGCTGGGGTCCGAGTGGCGTAAGTGTGGTGCGTGGTGCAGTGGTCGCCTGCTTCTGAGGATTGGGGAGTGCTGGGCAGCCCCCAGCTCGGATGGCCTTCCCTTCCCCTTCCTCTCCTGAATACTTGCCTAGGGCCTCCCAGGTGCCTGGGTTACACTTTGTTTTCTCATTTTACTTCGTTATCCCAATAGCACTGTGAGAGAGGCATTATTATCCTTCTTTGATAGGAGAAAACGGAGGCTCAGAAAGGTCAGTAACTCGCCCAGGGTCACACAGCTAAGAAGCAGAACCAGGACTCAAACCAGCACTTCCCTCTGTAGTCTGTAGATTCCTGGCTGCACATGAGAAGTGCCCGGGGCCGCTATCCTGAGGAACACTAACCCAAACCGGCTTGGGTTGGACGGAAGCCGGCTGGGCCTCTCACCTCAGGGAGCTCACACACAGTCTAGACTGGGGGCCAGCCTATGAGCAAATACACAAAGCACTTATAATCAGAAGGGCGACTTCCCGGGAGGCCGTGGCAAGGTGCTCCAGAGCCACCGCCTCCGCAGAGTGGACAGCGGAGTGAAAGGCTCTCTCTCTTCCTTGGGCTTTCACCTCTGTTGCTTGCAGGCTATAGAGATTCTGATAAGAGGTGCCCTGACCTCAGCTCTGATAAGACCTCCTGGGGCCTCATTTTCCCCCCATCTGTGAAACAGGCAGGAAGAATTTCTTTGCAGATTTGTTGGGAAGATTAAATGAAGATGCATAAAACTGCCATAGTGTAAGTGTGGAAGGGGTTTTGTGCAATCGCAGGGGGCAGACTGTGCAGGCCCCCACTTTTGTTTTAGCTCTGGTTATGGCGATGTGGGGCCCCAGGGACCCCAGATTTATTAAATGTGGCAGCTGAAAGCTGTCCTTTATTCTGTGGGGCCTGGCCACCCAGGGGCCGTGAAGGCAATACTAACAGTTCATAAACTATTCTCCATGTTTCCCCAAATCAACACGGAATGGTTCGTTTGCCTGTAAATAAAACAGCAGATTTCTTTGCTTTGGGCTGGAATTACATACTCTCAGGACTGAACTCCTCTCATGCTGAACAGAAGTCAATTGGCAGCCCAGGCAGCTCTGATTAATATAAAAAACAGAGTCTGGGAGGGGGAGGTGACAGGCTCAGCAAGGGGACAGCAGGTCAGAGGGGCCTCGGGGGACTCTGTACTGGGGGGGGGGAGGCAGGAAAGGAAGTCAGGAAGCCCCAGGGTGACCCTGGGGGCAGGACTGTGGAGGGGAAACTCAGGGCAGGAGTGTTAGTGGTGGGGGCCAGTGGTTGGGGGTCCTGGCCAAACAATGGCCTCATTAAGGACAGGGTGCGGTGGGGAGGAGCCCCGCATGGTCACAGGGAGTGGGGTGAAGACATGGTGGACCCCTCCTCTCCCAGACTCCACCAATGGAGCAATTGTCCTCCCAGAGGGCCTGGGAAGGCTGGACGCCTGCCCTGAGGGCCAGCGAGGTGGCCCCAGAATGGCTCTACTATGCTGGTTGCTCTGAGTTCAGGCCTCAGAAGGGGCTACTTGGTCCCAGTAGGTCTGCTAGTAGGTCAGGGTATATGGTGCCTGCCCAAGGCTCTTTGAGAAGGGGCTCCCACTTCCCTCTATCCACCTGTAGGAAACCAGGACCTGTTTAGGTTTGAGCAGGAGATGGGGCTCAGCCTACTTCAGCTAGGTCTTCTTCTTTTCAACCCCATCCCTGCACTCCGTGGCGGGCTGCCTGGCTTGGAGGGTCTCAAGGGCTTCACCTGTATGTGAGAGCACTGAGCTAGAAATGCTTCTCAGCTGGATGGAGAACCTGCCTCCACCTGGGCTGTGGCTGCGCTTGCTCAGCAGGGCAGCCGGGCTGCTCTGAGCACTTAGCCTATAATGTCCTGCCCAGCCCTGTCTCCCCAAGAAGTGCCCCCCTCAAGAGACCACGCCTGGATGCTCAGCTCTTCACCACTGCTTTTACTTACTTTTTTTTTTGCGGGTCTGGGGATGGAACCCAAGGGCATTCTACCTCTGAGTGACACTTCCAGCCCTATTTTTTATTCTTTTAGTTTGAAACAGGGTCTCACTGAGTTGCAAAGGGCCTCACTAAGTAGCTGAGGCTGGGCCTGAACTCAGATCCTTCTGTCTCAGCCTTTTGAATGCTGGGATTGCAAGCGTGCACCACCACGCCTGGCTTTTACTTACTTTTTATTTTTATTTTTTGGTATTGGAAGTCGAGGCCCGGGGCATCCTACCTCTAAGCTGTAACTCCAACCCTTTTAATTTTTTGTTTTGAAATAGAATCTAGTTAGGTTGCTGAGTTGCTTTTTTTATTTTTAAACATGGTCTAGTGAGGTCTTGTTAAATTGCTAAGGCTGGACTCGAACCTGCAATCTCATCTCAGCCTCCCAAGTACTGGGGTTACAGGTGTGCCCCACCACGCCCGGCTCATTGTTATTTTTTAAGTAGAGTGATAGATGTGTTGTGTGGGAACTCAACAGATAAAACATGAAAGGGGCTAGTGTGGTTAGGGCTGGCATGAGCCCAGGGTCCAGCCTATGCCTGGACCCTTCCCAGTGTGAACTCTCTCCAGTGCTTCAACCTGCTGACATCTGGGCATCTCTGCCCTAGTCAGCTGATCTGATTGGTCAGATCTCTGTTCTGATTGGTCAGTGTCTATTCTGATTGATGGACCATCTGCTAAGATTGGTCTGCCATTTGCACTGCACCCGTTGTTACTTCTTACCCCATCATGCACCTTGTGTGTTGGGTTTTGTTTAATTCTAAGAGAGATGATTGGCAGATGAGGTTTGGGGACTAACTTCCTGCAGCTGGGCATTATCCCTAGCCTCCTGGGTTTCCCTTGGCCAAGCTGATTTGAGCACATCAATGGCCAGCAGGGAAGAGAGCTTCTCAAAGTTTATGTTGCAAAGGAGTCACTGTGAGCCAAGTGTGGTGGCACATGCCTGTAATCCCAATACTTGGGAGGCCAAGACAGGGGAATTGCAGGTTCGAGGCCAGCCTCAGTAATTTAGTGAGAATCGCAGCAACTTAGTGAGACCCCACTTCAAAACAAAAGTAAAAAGGACTGGTGGTGCAGCTCAGAGATAGAATGCCCCTGGGTTCAACCCAGTATCCTCCCCCCCACCAAAAAAGGGAGAAAATAAACAACATGTTTAGATTGCTGAGATTCTAGTCCGTAGCATGTCACTTCAGGTGACTTGGGTGCAGGGAGCTTTGGACCGGGATGAGAAACGCTGGTGGCTTCAGAGGTGCTGTGCCTGGTCTCCCCTTCCGCCCTGCCTTTCCTTGTGGCCACAGCTTCTTTCTCTGTACTGCCCTGCTCCTGGGCCTCCTTGGGGCTGAAGTGAGAGCTTTCCCCTTCTGGAGGCTCCATGCAATTCGGAATCCCTCCCTGTGCCTGCCCCTCCTTCAGGGTACTCGGCTCACCCCTTCTCCTCTGCCCAGCACTGGCTCAGGCTCTGGTAGGTGATGGTGTCAGACCCTGAGGTAAGTGCTCTCTACCCATTTGGGTCTCTAGACAAGGCTGTGAGGCAGGTGTCACCACTCTCCTCTGTGTGCACAGGGAAGGCAGAGGTGACATGGTTGCTCAGTGGGGGGCTCCCAGATGGATGTGACCCCATCGCTCACACCCTGAGTGCAGGGGCCCCCGCCCTTGCCGCTGTCATCCTGGGCTGTCATCCCGCCCGCCAGGGAGCCTGGCCTGGTGCTGTTATTGGAGTATTATTGACAAGGACCTCCCAGGAGTTCCTGCTTCGGGAGTGATCTCCACAGTCCTGGTAAGAGCAACCCGCGTGAGTGCTTGGGAGTCACACCTGTGGTCTTGTTCCACCCACCCTTACAGCTGAGGGAGGCATGCAGAAATGGCCCTCACCTTACAGATGAGGAAAGCAAGGCTCAGAGAGATTGGCCACGAGAGTTTAGATTGTGCCTGAGTCAGGAAAGCTGAGAAGGCCTTAGATCTGCCCCTCCTGGGCCTCCCCCGGAGGCCTCTGAAGTCAGCTGGGGTCCCCTGCAGACAGGGGTCGGCGCCCTGTTGACCCGGTCTTTCAGGGAGGCGGTGGGGTCAGGGAGAGGAGCATTCTTTCCCCTCAACTCATATCCCCAGCCTCTGGCTTCCTGGAATTTTTGTTAGAATTCCAAATTGCTTGGCAATAAGTTCTCTTCCCCACAGTTTTTTGCAAACAGGAATGGAGCACCCTTCCACTTCCAGACCACACACTTTCACAACTTTTCCTGCTTTAAACGGGTGCCAGGGCCTGTTAGGAGAAAGCGGATCTGATAGCAGACCAAGAGGCCTGGTGTGGGCAGGAGGGCCAGTGGCCAGCGAAGAGTTCTGAAACAGCCTCCCGGCCCAAGCCCCCTGTGAGGGCGGCAGAAAGGACCTTGGCCCCGAGGCCTAGAGACCCAGTGCCAGCCCCTGGCCTGTGAGTCCTGTGTCCTGTGCAACTTTGGGATTGTACTTCTCTCTGGCTCCCACTTTACCCTTCTCCTAAAGGACTCTGTAATGCCCCTGGGAGAGGCTCAGGTGAGATAACGACTCTGGGGTTTTATCACTATAATTGCTTGACTTCCTGGAGGTCAGGTCTGTCTTGGTAGCATCCTTTAGCAGAGTCTCTGCAATGATGGCCATGTTCTCTGTCACGCTCCAGTTCAGTGGCCACTGGCCCTGTGGCTAGTGCTGCTGAGGAACTTTAATTGCATTTTACTGCCGTGAAATTCACATAATGCAAATTAGCCATCTGAAAGTGGGAAATTCAGTAGCAATTCTACACTCACAATGTTGTACAGCCGTCCCTTCTCTCTAGTTTCAAAACATTTGTCATTCCCAAAAGAAACCCCGTACACAATAATTTTTTGTGTGTATGTGCTACTGGGGACCGAATCAAAGGCATTCTACCTCTGAGCTGTACCACCAGGCCTATTTTTATATTTATTTTGAAACAGGGTCTCCCTAGGTTAATGAGTCTTACTACTTGCTGAGGCTGCCCTTGAACCTGTGATTCTCCTGTCCCAGCCTCCCAAATACTGAGATTACAGGCATGTGCCACCATGCCCTGCTTTCTATACTTATTAAACAATAGCTCTGTCTCCCTTCTGCCCCAGCCCCAGGAAAACACTACAAGACTTTCTGTCTCTATGGATTTGCCCATTCTGGATACTTCACAGGAAGGAACATCTTCATATGTAGTATGTGGCCTTTTGTGGGCTGGCTTCTTTTTTTCTCTTAACATTATTTTTGAAGTTCATTTGTATTATAGCATATGTCAGTACCACAGCCATTTTTAATGATTGAATAATATTCGTTTTATTTAATTTTAATTAATTTAAATTTGAATAGCCACATGTGGCTGGTGACCTCTGTACCAGGCAATCGGAATTTTGGGGGTCCTTCTGGGCAAGTGATAGAGCATGGCCTCCACGTACTTGCTGGTCCCCGAGAGAACTCCGGGGAATAGAAGGAGCTGGAGAATGAAAAGACGGAGGAAAGAGTCCAGGTTGCAGCAGAGCCCGAAGCTTTGCCCAATGTCCTGTACACTACCATGTTTGAGGTCGTACTAAAGCCTGGTGCTGGGTTCTGTGTGACGTGTGTTTTGACTCGGTTGATCCTGGAAGCCTGTGCTGTAGGTCTTTCTGCCTTAATCCCCACCTTGCAGAGTGGGAGGCTGAGGCTCAGAGTGCTGAGATAACTCACTCAAGACCACCTAGTTGATAGGCCGGTGAACCTGGGTCTGGCCCTTCCAGAGGCCCGCTGTCTTCACCCTTAGACCACACAGTCTTTCAACCTGATTGCAGAGCCGCCCAGGGAAGGCAGATCAGTGACCTGGCCACTCACACCACCACACACCTGGAGGCCACAGGTAACTGCAGGGGACCAGGTGCTTTGTTGAGACAGAGGGGTGGCTAATGGGTCAGGGAGTAGACTATCTGTTCCCCACTGTTTACAATGAATAACCTGGCCTGCTGGGCCCCAGTGCCCTGAGCCAGCCCCCCACTATGAATTGATCTGGGATGGTGGCTCTGTTAATTGCAGACCCAGAGTAAACAGGGCCAGGGGCTGATAGTAGATCCTTTCCAAGGTGCTGCCGCCCTTTGCCCTCTGAAGCGCTCGGTGGGAGGAGGCAAAGGAGAGAAAAGGGAAGGATGAAGCGCTGGAAGTGGTCCTAGGCTGGGGAGGGAAACTTGGCTGGGCCCCAAGAGCCTATCTCTATGTCCTAGAAATAAGCTTCCTCTGGCTCCCTGTTGGTTGTGCCCCTGGAACGGGGGCCAGCAGGATGCGGACATCCATCATGCCTCTCTTGGGTCACCTGCCCCTCACCATTCTCCACGCATCCCCCATCCCTCCATTGCTTCTTCATTCTTCTCTTTCAACCTTCTTCCAGCACTCCTTTCGCCCATTCTCTTTTATCCATCCATTCATTTTTCTCCTCTTTTTCATGTAATCCATCTATTATTCTCTTACTCAATTTGCTCATGTGGAAGTCAGTGCCGCCCTCCCACCCAGCCCTCATTCGCCTTCACCGTTTCTTCCCCTGTACTGTGACCACGCGCTTCTAGGGAAGAGGCTGATGGGAGGAGTCCTCTAGGCCCTTCTGGTGGGAACAAGCCCAGCCACGGGGTCCTGAGTCTGGGCCCCTCCCCAGGCCCGAGCGCAGTGCCTGCCTGACTTCAGACATGCTGGCCCCTGGTTCAAGGTCTGATGCAGTCTCACTGTCCTTGGGGGGAGAATAAAACCTTGATCCTCAACTGGGGACCAAACAACTCATTGTCCAAGCGGGGACACTTTAGAGGGTGAAGGGGTACTGTCAACCTACACCTGGACCATGGGTGGCCTGGGACTGGCCCGGGCAAAGGGGAATGTTCTGCCATCATCCCTCAGCCCCAGCCGCAGCAGGCTTGGGGCTCAAACAACCTTCTCTCCTAGAGCAGGCTTGGGGCTCAAACAACCTTCTCTCCTAGAGCAGAGTCTGGATGTTAGGTGGGTCCTGGGACAGCAACATCAACCCTCGGTCAGTGTGGTGTCTGACTCCCTCTGGGACCCAGAGCCCACACTCCAGTGTGATATGGAAGAGTCCCTAAGGGGCTGTCCCGAAATTAGCTCATCCCAACAATCTGTGTGGGGACAGCATCGAGATCACTGTTTTCCTTTACCAGATGAGGAAGCCGAGGAAGGGGTTTGTAAAGTCGTACAGCTGGATAGACCCTTAAGTCTGTTCTCAGGTTACTCAATAAATAACATAAAACCAAAGCAGTTCAACAACCCCTTGTCTAAGCCCCAAACCTGTGTCTGCTTTACAGATGGGGCAGCTGAGTCGGGGTGAGTGACCTCCTAGCTATCCCTTTGGCCAGGTGGGGCTGCTTGACTCCAGGTTGGCCCTGGCCCAAGGGCTCTAAGAACTAACAGTAGCAACAAGAACAGCAGCTACTGCTCAGTGAGCCCTTGGTTAGCATCAGCACTGACCTGGACTCTGGCAGCTGAGAACAGACCCTCCCTCCTGCTCCCCGCCCTCCTGCTTGGATGTGTTCTCCCAGCCAAAGCCACTACCCCAACCCTGTGGCTGGAGATAAGATAGCTGCAGCCCATTCATCAAGGGCCTGGCAGGGAGGGCGGGGCAGGGCCAGACATGCCAGCATCACAGGGGCAGATAAGCCCCCTCCTCCTGGGTCCTTCAGTGCTGGGCCCCAGGGAAGGTGCTGGGAAGTTTGGCTTCAGGTACCTGGAGAGGTGGGCTGATGCTGCTGGGGGCACTGGGGCAGTAAACTGGATTGAGAGGAGCCAGCTAGGGGTGTAGCTCAGTGGTAGAATGCTTGTCTAGAATGAGCAAGACCTTGAGTACATGCCCAGCACTGCAGAGAGAAAGAGAGAGAGACAGAGAGAGAGAGAGAGAGAGAGAGAGAGAGAGAGAAGAGAGAAGAGGGAGAGAAGAGAGAGAGAAGAGAGAGAGGGCTCCCACCTCAGTGGTGTCCCTCTATGTCCTTAGATAAATCACAACAACTCTCTGGGCCTCTGAAAAAAATGGGGGAGATTGGACTAGATGTCATGAAAGGCCTCACAGTGGCTAGCTCAGTGGCTAGCATGGGGGTAAGTGAGGGGGCACTTACTTGTCTGCAGGGAGGACAGAGGGCGCCTGGGTTGAGGGACGGCAGGCTGGATGGCATTTGTCTAGTACCCGTCTTGGTTACCCACACAGTACAGCCAGTGGGTGGTGGTGGTGGGAGTGGCTGGCGTGACAGGGTGGGAATGAGCCCTTGAGCCCTGCGTGCTTCAGGGGACCCACGCAGCACCCTGGATAGGGGCCTATGTGCTGGCATGGGGGAGCTTGATTCAAGTCCCGTCTCTGTTACTCCTCTGCATGATCTTGGGGCTTACTCAGCCTTTGGCACCTTGGTTTTCTCCTCTGTACAGTGAGGATGATACTAATATCTACCTCCTGTGATCTGGGGAGGTTTTGCTAGGAAGATCACTGTAAAGCACTTAGCTCACGATGCCCGGCAGGTGGCAAGACACTCAATAAACATTAGCTCTTTTTTTTTTTTTCCTGGCCAGAACCACAGGGCCTGAACCCTCTTCATGCAGCTTCTGGGTGGAGATGGGGCAACTCAGCCCCAAAGCATGGGGATAAGCAACCACAAAAGCAATCACAGGCCCAGGGACGCTGATTCTAAAGTATACCAGTTCAGCTGGGTGTGGTGGCACATGTTTGTAATCCCAGTACTTGAGAGACTGAGACAGGAGGATTGCAGGTTCAAGGCCAGCCTCAGTTACTTAGGCCCTCTGTAATTTAGTATGACCTTGTTTCAAAAAAAGAATAAAACATAGCTGGATGTGTAACTCAGAGGTCGAATGCCCTGGGTTCAGTCCCCTGTACTACAAAATAAATAAATAAATAAATAAATATAAAATAAAGTATACACACACATATAGATATACATGTGTGTGTGTGTGTGTGTGTGTGTGTGGTACTGGGGGTGGAACCCAGGGGCTTTTCTACCTCTGGGCTATACTCCCAGACCTAATTTTTACTTTATTTGGAAACAGGGTCTCACTAAGTTGCTGAGGGCCTCACTAAGTAGCTGAGGCTGGCTTTAAACCTGTGCGATCTTCCTGTCTCAGCCTCCCAAGCGCTGGGATTACAAGCAAGCGTACCACGCCTGGCTTTTTTATATTTTTATAACTAAGCAACAATAAATCTAAAAATGACCAGCATTTACCATTTCATACAATTTCTGTAGCCGCTTAACTGGGCACTGCTGACTCGGGGTTGCTCAGGAGATGGAGAAAGCAAGTTATCTTGATCAAGCGATCTTGGAACATGCTGTTGCAGTTATCTGAAGACTTGGCTGGGCTGGAGGATCTGAGTCCAAGCTGGCTGGTGTGGCTGCGGGCCAGAGGCCTCCTGGGCAGCTTGAGTGTCCTCTCAATATGGCGGCTGGTCTCCGTGAGCAGGTGATCAAAGGTAGCCAGTGTGGAGGAGGTGGGTGCCCTTCCTCATCTGGTCTCTGCAGTTGCCCACCACTGATTCTGCTTTGTTCAATCAGTAGAGACAAGTCACTAAATCTAGTCTGCACTCCAGACAGGGTGAACACATGAGAATTTGTGGCTATATTTTACAAACATAGCAGCTATTCTGTGCACAGGTGCTCTGTGCTGGGAGACTGACACATATTGCTGCCAATCCCCAGAACCTCCGGCTACATCAGGGATAACATTCCTTTTAAGGATGAGACTATAGTGATTCAGAGACTGAAGGATGGGCCCCAGGCCACCAGCCAGGTGCCCTGAGTGCTGTCTGGTCTCAGGCCTGGCCTTTCCCACCCCACACCCCCTGCCAAGCCACACGCTAGCCAGCCTTGCCTCAAGTGGCACCGGAGCAGCTGGATGAAGGAGGCCTTTGGCTGTAGGGTTAGAGGTGATGTATGAGGCACCAGGTACAGGAAGAGCAGGGACTACCAGAGCTGCACTGGCCTGGCTTCGGGTTCTGATGCCACCAGTTACTGGGTGCCTCAGTTTCCCCATCTACCTGATAAGGACTGTTGGAAGATAGGGTGGGGGTATACGGAGTAGGTGTGTACTTTCTATTACCAGGGAATAGGACTGTGTTCTTTCAGTGACAGTGGACTGTCCTCTCTCCCCAGTTCTGGAACGCCAGTCCAGGCCTTGCCTGGCAGCAGAGCATAGGCCTGCTGCTGCTGTGCCAGCATTGTGGGTAGGGCTGCGGCCAGGCCTGTGAGCCTAGAGCAGGAGGCCCCTCACGTGGGAAGGACTCAGGCCAAGCTAGTGACGACCCTATCATCCTCACCATGACTCCTCCTGGGCTCCAGGGGTCCTGGCAGGAAGCCCCCAATGCACCTTCCTTCTGACATCCCAGTGCTTCAGTAAGGAGGGACGCTCGAGCACTTGCCAGCTTCGGCCAGCAGAGGGAGCAGGTGCTGTGTCTGGGAGCCTGGGAGGCGCCCTGGCGGGGTGTGCTCTGGCCCAGAAGCCCCTCAGCCCAGAGGCTGGCTGGAGTTGGGTGATTTGAGGCACAGTTGGCAAGGGTGGGAGCTGCATCCTAGGCATCCCCGGAAAACATCAGTCTCTACTCCCTGGGGAGGGGGCCATGGGAAAGGAAGAAAGGATGGCGTTTCCTGGGCCTGTGATCTCAGCTCTCAGCCTCCCGTGGGAACCAGAGGAGGAACCGAAGGCCTCAGTCTCCATGCCCTAACCCATTCAGCGAGTGCCTTCGTGCACCTACTGTGTGCAGGCACCGTGGTACGAGGGCTATGCGGTAGAGTGGTCTCTCATAGGGCCGACGTTCTGGTGGGAGGCTGGGCAGAGAGGCAAGATGTGTTTGCAAATGGGACGTAAAGGAAATGGTACAACCGAGGCAACGGCAGGGGCCCACGTGCTCGCCCGGGAGGCCAGGTGAGTTTAGTGGGCACGTTGGGGCATCTGTGAGCGGAGCTGCCCCGCCCGCAGAGCCCGGCTCCGCAGCAGGCTGTTTTCAGCAGAAGTCTTCACAAGTCTCCACAAGGACGGGGACTGACAGCAGAGAGGACATTCCATCTACGAGCCGCCTGCACGATCATCCCTGCAGCAAGCCCACGGGAGGCCCCAGTCGGCCAGGCCTGGCTTCTGGCCCAGCTCTGTATCCTGCCCACTGTGTGGCCTTGGCTGAGACACTTGACTTCTCTGTTTCAGCATCTGCAGAGCAGCGGTAAGGACTCCCACACAGGGTGAGGACTGTGAGGTGAATCCCGGCGCTGTCTCCTGCCCGCTGGCAGTCCTTGAACATGCGTGTGTTGACTTCGTGAGCTGGCTTCCTATCGTTGCTGTAACAAGTTGCTTACCAGTTTAAGATGAGTCCAGGTGAGGGCTAGCTGGATCACAAAGCTACAGTCAACAAGTCATTTGGGGGTGGGGTCAGCCACCTATCCCGAGGGCTTGGGGTCCTCTTCTAAACTCACATGCTCTCTGTTTGTTTTGTATGTGTGGTATTGGGATTGAACCCAGGGGCATTCTACCTTTGAACTACACCCCAGACCTTTTTATTTTTTATTTTGAAACAGTGTCTTGCTAAGTTGCCAAGGGAAATTGCTAAGGCTGACCTTGAACCTGCGATCCTCTTGTCTCAGCCTCCCAAGTCCTGGAATTGTAGGCGTGTATCACCGCGCTCAGCTGAAACTCATGTGGTGTTTCATCTTGCAGCCGCAGGCCTCATGGAGCAGTGTCTTCCAGGCCAGCAGCAGAGACCTTGCTGTCGAGTTGCTTCCCTCAAAGAAGCTTGCCTGATTAGGCCAGCACCCTGGCACACACAGGATAGCCCCCGTGGCAACTCAGGGTCCATCGATCATGTTATTCCATTACATTCATGAGTTCTGCTCACACTCAAAGACAGAGGTTATTCAAGTGGGGTAGCTAGGGGGTGGGAGTCTTGGAGACCATCTTATGATGACCAGTGTGACAAAATTATTTTCACTCATAATCATGCAAGGGCCAGTCATGATTATTGTCATCATTTAATCTTTAGCTTCAAAACAAATAAACACAAATAAAATGTTAATTTTAAAGACATTGTTCAAGCTGGGCGTGGTGGTGGCCCATGCCTGTTGTCCCAGTACTTGGAAGGCTGACACAGGAGGACTGCAGGTTCAAGGCCAGCCTCAGCAATTGATCGAGACCACCAGCTGCTCAGTAAGACCCTGTCTCAAAAATAAAAAGGGCCAGGGGTAGAGCTGGAAGGTAGGATGCCCCTGGGCTCAATCTCCTGTGTAAAAACAGACAAACAACCAAA
Source organism: Muscardinus avellanarius (assembly GCF_963383645.1). NCBI lineage: Eukaryota > Metazoa > Chordata > Mammalia > Rodentia > Gliridae > Muscardinus > Muscardinus avellanarius. The sequence continues at coordinate 130,565,603 of NC_137789.1, forward strand.
AATATATTGTTCAAATTCAATAAAATGTTTTGCATATAAACAAAAGTCGCACTTCCCAGACAAAAGTCTACATTTTTTAGTTCACATGGTCATCACAATTATTTTTATATCTACTTTTAATATATTTAATAATAATAATAATTCTTATTAATAATAATAATTATTATTATATCTACTTATTATTATTTTTGTGTGGTAACAAGGATTGAACCCAGGGACACTCCCAGCCCTATTTTATCTTTTATTTTGAAGCAGAATCTCATTAAGTTCCAGCGGACCTCACTGAGTTGCTGAGGCTGGCTGAGAACCCGCAAACCTCCTGTGTCAGCCTCCTGAGAGCTGGATTATAGGTGTGCCTCACAGAGCCTGGAAATTATCCATTTTAGACACAAAACAAACTTCCAAATGGTCCCTGATTATGACACAATTGGGGAATTAACTTCTGTTTGTTTTCACACTTTGTGGAATATTATGTTTTACCCCCAATGTACTCTTTAAATACAGAAATGTGTAGTACGTCTGGTTTGAGGACACACACTGCACCTGAAGTCACCTTGAATGGTTCTGAACTAACTCTAGAGCCACATGGGGGGAGGTAGGCAAGATGTCCTTCAATTGGTGAATGGATAAACTGTGGTACGCCCATAGAGTAGAATATTATTCAGGAAGAAAAAGAAATGAAATGAGCTATCAAGCCATGAAAAGACATGGAGGAAATTTAAATGCATATTACTAAGTGATGATAGCCAAAAGAAAAAGGCTACATGCTGTGTTTCCAAATATATGACTTTCTTTCTCTTCTTTTTTTTTTTTTTGAGGGTCTGGGGATGGAACCCAGGGGTGTTCAACCTCCGAGCTACGCCCCTGCCCTATTTTTTATTCTTTATTTTGAAACCGGGTCTCACTGAGTTGCAGAAGGCCTCACTAAGTAGCTGAGGCTGTCCGCGAACCGCGATCCTCCAGGTCTCAGCCTCCCGAATGCTGGGATTACAAGCATGCGCCACCACGCCCGGCCAAATATATGACTTTCTGAAAAAAAAAAAAAAAAAAAAAAAGCAGAACTATAGAGACAATAGGAAGATGAGGAGTCTCCAGGGTTAGGGTGGAAGGAGGGATGGGGAGGTGGACCACAGACTATTTCTGGGACAGTGAAACCATTCAGTGGATGATACTTTTATGGTGGCTACATGTCATTATACATTTGTCGAAACTCAGAAATACAGTTGTGAGAGGATGCTAATGTACACTATGGCTTTTAGTTAACAATATATAAATATGGTTCATCAGTTGTTAACAAGTATACCACACCAAGGCAAGATGGTAATTATATGTGAATTATTTTTTCTATAAAGCTGCTCTAAAAATGGTCTGTTAATTTAAAAAATGCCACATGTAGCTGTCTGTATGTGTCAAAGCCTGACCCTCCTCAAAAAATCTAGAAGCCTTCTCAATTAACTGTCATGTAAAATATGGTGCTCATTAAAGGATGAGTAATGAAATTGTGCTAATTGGAAGTTAGCATGTGTGAAAGCCCAGCAGTAACCACAGTGTATGTGTTTAGATCAAGAATGGACTTTTTCAGGGAAGGAGTATTTTATCACTGATACAGTTTAAAATTGCTGCTTGGTACTAAGAAAACATACTGACTTGGTTTGTTTAACACTGTTTTAAGTTCCCTGACAGCACACTCCCAGTTGCCTGTACTGGGTGGTCCATTCCTGCCCATAGCCCCTGTCTTCACAGGCCATCTCCCAAGGCCTTGTTATCATGCAGGACGGGAACTATGCCTTTTCTCATGTCTTTTAAAAACGTTTATTTTTAATGTATTTTTTGGAATAGTTTTAGGTTTGCAGAAAAATTGATCAGAAAATGAGCCGGGCGTGGTGGTGGACGCTTGTAATCCCAGCATTCGGGAGGCTGAGACCGGAGGATCGCGGTTCGCGGACAGCCTCAGCTACTTAGTGAGGCCCTCTGCAACTCAGTGAGACCTGGTTTCAAAATAAAGAATAAAAAATAGGGCAGGGGGTGTAGCTCAGAGGTCGAATGTCCCTGGGTTCCATCCCCAGACCCGCAAAAAAAAAAAAAAAAAAAAAAAAAGAAAGTACAGAGGTTTTCATGCACCCCGTCCTAGCATGCACAGCTTCCCCTCCTCTGAGGCTCCCGCACCAGAGCGGCATGTTTGCTACAATTGATGAACTTGGCTGAACACATCATCCTTGCCCCAGATCCAGAGTCTGCATTAGGATTCGCTCTTAGTGTTGAACCTTCTATGGGTCTGGACAGACGTATAACGACACGTTCCCACCACTGTAGCATCGTCCCTGAGTTCCACTGTCCTCTAAATACTGGAGTCTCACCGTCCTACACAGTCCTTGTGTTCCACTTAACCATATTTTCCTCCCCATAACCCTGGCAACCACTGATCTTTGTACTCTCTGTAGTTTTGTCTTTTCCAGGATGCCGTACAGTTGGAATCGCACAGCGTGTGGCCTTTTGGTTTCTGTTACTTAGTAGTATGAGTTGAACTTTTCTCCATGAGAGCTCGTTTCTTCTTCACACTGAATAATACGCCATTCTTCGGATGTGACACGGTTTATTTATCATTTCATCCTTTTGTTTTAAGACCAAAGAAACGTCTCCTAGGTGTCCCTCCGAGCCAGTTCCTGACCACAAGTGACCAAGGGTTAGTCCTGGGGAGGGGAGAGTCCAGTCTCCTCTGAAGCTCTAGGGGCTTCATACATGATCAAATTCTTCCAGGGTTATTTAGTGAGGATGGAGGAAATGGCTGCTAGGTGGATTACCAATAAGCTTCACTCCATCAACCCCATTTTCTTTCCTTTTTTTAGTGGTACTGGGGGTGGAACCCAGGGGCTTTTCTATCTCCGGGCTATACTTCCAGACCTATTTCATACTTTATTTGGAAACAGAGGCTCACTAAGTTGCTGAGAGCCTCACTAAGTAGCTGAGGCTGGCTTTGAACCTGTGCGATCCTCCTGTCTCAGCCTCACAGGCGCTGGGATTACAAGTGTGCGCCACCACACCTGGTCCTTGCTTGTTTATTTATTTATTTAGTTATTTTTTTGCGGGTCTGGGGATGAAACCCAGGGGCATTCGACCTCTGAGCTGCACCCTTGGCCTATTTTTTATTCTTTATTTTGAAACCAGGTCTCTCTGAGTTTAGAGGGTCTCACTAAATAGCTGAGGCTGTCTGTGAACCGCGATGCTCCGGTCTCAGCCTCCCGAATGCTGGGATTACAAGCATGCACCACCACGCCTGGCTCCTTGCTTGTTTTTGTTTTTATTTTTTTTATTTTTTTATTTTTATTTTTTGGTGGCACTGGGGGTGGAACCCAGAGGCTTTCTACCTCCGGGCTATACTCCCAGACCCATTTTATATTTTATTTGGAAACAGGGTCTCACTAAGTTGCTGAGAGCCTCACTAAGTAGCTGAGGCTGGCTTCGAACCTGTGTGATCCTCCTGTCTCAGCCTCCCAAGCGCGGGGATTACAAGCATGTCCCACCACGCCCGGCTCCTTGCTTGTTTTTAAATTGTTGTTTTTTGCATATGAAATAATGCATTTTAGAAAACTACAAAACTACAGAAAATAAACAAAACTGACCTATCATCTCGACTTCTGAGACTGGGGATATAGCTCAGTGAAGCACTTGCCCAGCATTTGTGCATGTGTGGCCCTGAGTGTGATCCCCAGCATTGAAAACAAAACAACAAAACCACTTAAATGAACTTCTGATGGTTGCTCCTGTTAGCATTGTGAAGTGTCTCCAGTTTTTTTTTTTTTTTTTTTTTTTTTTTTCTGTAGTTGTAAATCAGGCCCATTCAGTATTGGCTGAGACTTGAAGACTAAGACTTCCCATGTGGAGGGAGTTGTGAGAAAAAACACTAGAACGGAGGACCCATTGACCCATGAAATGTCTCACCTGTATTGAGAGTAAAGCAGGATCAGGAAGTGGAGCTTTGGAGCTTTTTTTTTTTTTTTCTGGTGGTACTGGGGTTCCTGGAAACCCTCCTACTTCCGGGCTACACTTCCAGACCTATTTTATATTTTTATTTGGAAACAGCATCTCTTTTTTTTTTTTTTTTTTTTTGGTGGTGGTACTGGGAGTAGAAACCAGGGGTTTTCTACCTCTGGGCTATACTCCCAGACCTATTTTATATTTTATTTGGAAACAGGGTCTCACTAAGTTGATGAGAGCCTCATTAAGTAGCTGAGGCTGGCTTTGAACCTGTGTGATCCTCCTGTCTCAGCCTCCCAAGCGCTGGGATTACAAGCGTGCACCATCACGCCTGGCAAAAGTAGATTCTTTTTTTTTTTTTTTTTTTATTTGTGGGTCTGGGGATGGGACCCAGAGGCATTTGATCGCCGAGCTACACCCCCTGCCCAATTTTTTATTCTTTATTTTGAAACAGGGTCTCACTGAGTTGCAAAGAGCCTCACTAAATAGCTGAGGCTGTCCGTGAACCATGATCCTCTGGTCTCAGCCTCCCAGATACTGGGATTACGAGCGTGCGCCACCATGCCCGGCAGATTTGGAGCATTTTGAGAGAATTTCTTTGTAGAAAGCTGCACTAGGAGTCCCAGCCCCTTAGGTAGTTGGGATGCCAACACCAAAGGGAGAGAAGATTTCTCCTCACCTCAAACCTGAAAAAATGAGCCTCAAAGTTACCCCCTGGGGGAGCCTGATATGTATCTCTGGAGTTTGGGAGGCCCACAGATCCATGTCTGACATGAACTGAGGTTGCCAAGGTGAGAGGCTCTGGCTTTCAGCTTAGGAATGTATAGCAAGGAGAGTAAGCATAGAAGACACACCTTGAGGGTGAGGGATGTGTGCATAGGTCCTGTGGACCAGACGAGGGCCAGGTGTGAGGAAGGGGGTGGTCTGGAACTGCTTTAGATTTGGGCTGACAGGACCACCAGGAAGGCTGATGGAATATCAACTGAGGATCAGTATGAGCAGGCCCTGGAGTAGTTTAGTGCAGTTTAAGCCCACGTAAGGCTCCTGGGGACCTCTCACAGGTCTGTTTTCCAGGGCTTCTCCAGGCGTCTTCCCTAGGTCCCTCTTCATGCCCTTCCCCTCGGGTGTTTCACTCTGACCCTGTGGATGCGCCTCTCCACCTTTCAAGATAACAGTATCAACACTCCAACCCTTTGTATGTCTTTGTAAAGCTCTGCTATCTCAGGCTCAGATGTCAGTAGGTCTTCCCCTGCCCAGGATTTGGACAGCTAAAAATTAGAAGAGGGCTTTGACAAAGAAGAAAAAGCTAGATGTTTTGTATTAGGGTGTGGCCACTGTTCTACTTATTTAAGGGCAAAAGCACCTAATTACTATCAAAGAACCCACAGGATAGACTCAGATAAGGAATGTCCTGCCAAATGCCTTTTCTTCTCTTTTTGGGACTTCTGTTACAAAGATTACTGAGCCTTTAAACTCCATTTTCCATGTCTCTTACTCTGTATTTTCCATCTTCAATCTCTTTGTGTTGCATTCTGTTTTTTTTTCAGACCTAACTTCCAGTTCACTAATTCTCTTCTCAGCTGTATCTAATCTGTTGCTTATCCCACATTTTAGACCTCATTTTTTTCCCTTCCTTTATTTTTTTCAAGCTAGAGTTTCCATTCGGAGCTTCTTCTTCTTCTTCTTCTTCTTCTTCTTCTTCTTCTTCTTCTTCTTCTTCTTCTTCTTCTTCTTCTTCTTCTCTTCTCCTTCTATGTTACTTTTTATAGTTTCCAGTTTCCTATCAAGTTTTTTTTTTTTTTTTTTTTTTTTTTTTTGGTGGTACTAGGGTTCCTGGAAACCCTTCTACCTCCAGGATAAACTCCCAGACACTTATTTTTTATATTTTCATTTGGAAACAGGGTCTCTTAAGCTGAACCTGCATGACCCTCCTGTCTCCACCTCCCAGGTGCAGTGCCTACCAAGTTTTTAAAAGCTTGGATTTATATTTCTTTGAACAGAGTAAGCATAGTTGCTTTGAGTTTGTATTTGATAATACTAACATTTCATATACCTTTGAATTTGCTTCTATTGTCTATTATTTCTTTTGTTCTTGTATTAGGTTCTGGAGTAACATCTTGAGGCCTCGGATTCAAAGTCCAGAGAGTATTTTCATTTGTTTCAGCCAAATACTTGGGGATATTGCCAGCCTGTGACTGCCACAATTCAATCTCAAAATTTGATATCTCCTGGTAAGAAACCAGGGTGCAGATCTGTGCACAGGCTAATTTACATCAGGTTCATTCCAGGCCTGTCCAGCATCCTGTCCAGGGATATTGTCTCAGATCTGTGTGAGATGTGGAATTGCAGCATTCCCACCACTGACAAACTCTGGGTTTCCAACTTCTTTCTCTACAGCCCTTAGAGAGATCCCAAAGCACAGCCTTGTTCCACTCTCTGTTTCTCCCAAGTCAGCAAATATTCTTCAGACAAAAGCAGCTGAGCTCATCTCTCTGGATTCTTGTCTTCTCCCAGATCTCGGCCCAGCCATTCCTCAGTAGTTTGCAACCTTTGGTGTTTTCTTAATTTTCTGGCTCGCCTTCCTTTCATTGGCCTGAATCACCTTGTCAACCCGTGACCAAGAGTTTATAGGAAGAAGGAGAGATTGTTACCTTATGCCTCCTGAAATAGCAACCCTGGCCTCATCTGCGAAAGGAGATTTAGCTCCCTCCTGGGCTTATTTTCATCACAAGGGCCCCATGGTGGCTGAGGACGCATCTGACATAGACAGTAGGGTGGAGAACTGCATCCTCAGACAGCTAGTCTCTTGGCCCAGCTGTTCTCTTGCCACAAAGTTCTCCTCCTGCCTGCCCTGTAGAAGTGTTGATGGCCAAGGAGTGGGAGGTTTGTGCTCAGTGCTGGCTTGGCTACCTACTCATCCCTTGCTGGTTGAGGAAGTTATTTGCCTTTTTTAGACCTTTGGGTTTTCAAATAGTTTACCTGCAACATAGGATGAAGAATCAGCTCTCCTAAAATGATCTCCTAGGTTTATGACTGTGAAAATCCCTAGCATACAGTATGACACACTTAAATGTCCACATATTTTTGATGGATATTAATATGAACTATCAATTTAGTTGCAAATACTAAAAAAAAAAAAGTTGCCCAAATAACAATAGCTTTTTTCTCTCTCTCATTTAATGGGCATCTGAAGGCTGGAGGCACAGGGCTGGGAGGTGACTCACTTTCTCAGGCACTCAGAGCCTGACTTCTTGTCACTCTGCCATCTGGTGCCTTTCCTCATGGTCCAGGATACTTCCCAAGTGGTACCTACCTACACTTGAGGTAGCAGGAAGAGGAAGGCTGGAAAAGCCCACAGCCCACCATTCAAGGAGATGTGGTTGCAGTTTTGCACGACACACCTGCCTAATCTCATAGACCAGACCCTGTGCACAGCTTGTGTAAAGCTGCCAGGGAAGGGGAAAAATGGAATCTCTGAGTTGGACGGCACTGGGGTATTTGTAGAGTTCTTTTTCTAAGGAAAACAGAAATTGATAGGCAACTGGAGGTTTCTAACAAGATGACTTGGACAGAATGCCTTTTTCTCATTGAATTTCAATTCCTTGTCTGTAGACTTTGGAGACGGTGGTGGTAGGGACACTTCTGTTGATTTTTTTTTTTTTTTTTTTTTTGGTGGTACTGGGGTTCCTGGAAGCCCTTCTATCTCCGGGCTACACTCCCAGACCTATTTTTACATTTTTATTTGGAAACAGGGTCTCCTAAGCCAGCGTGCGCGGCTGGCTTCGAACCTGAGCGATCCTCCTGTCTCTGCCTTCCAAGTGCAGGGATTACAAGCGTGCGCCACCACGCCCTGCCTTCTGTTGCTATTTTGAGTAGCACAGTTCTCCATGGTGCAGAAGTATTCTATACAATGTAAGCTGTTGAGCATTCCTGGGCCCTGCCTGTGAAATGCTAGTAGAATGGTAACCTCCACAGACAAACAACCCCAGTGTGTGTGTGTGTGTGTGTGTGTGTGTGTGTGTGTTGGTGCTAAGCATTGAACCAGAACCTCAAGCATGCTAGATAGACAGGTGCTCTGCCACTGAGCTACATCTCCAACCCCTCAACCTTGCTCTTTTTCACAGTCGATGAGAAATACTCCTCCTCCTTATTGAGAATCCACGAGCAAGATGATTCTCAGGTCTTTGTCACCGTGGAGTCTGTGCTAGTCTTGATTCTGTGATGCTGGGGTCTCAGTCATTTCATCTGTCAGATGGGCAAGGGAGGGGAGAAGATGGAAGCACAAATGTTTACTTCAGTCCTCCCTGGCTCTGCGGGGTGTAGGGACTCACTAGGCAGCTAGGGTCAAGACCATTGATCTCCAGGCGCTCAGAGGATGCTCAGAGGATACGGCAGAAGGAAGGAAGAGGCCAGGACAGAACTTTCCCAGGAATGGGAGGGAGCGGAGGCAGGAGCCCAGAACACCTGTTCCCTGCAGCTCCCCACCCTGTCCCTCCCTGAGGACCTTCGCTGTGCCCCGGTGCAAGGGACAGAGGGAGAAGCTGGCACACTGGCCTTCATCTGTCATGATGCCCTCATTAGTGAGTCCACATCCATTTGCGGCACCTCATAACTGGGTCCCCGCTGACCTTTGGGAAGGCAGATGCTCTGTCTGTCACCGGTGACCAAAGAACCGGGACCTGGAGGCCCGGGGACCTGGGCCAGTGCCCATGCCTCTGCCTTTCCTCCTGCAGGCCTCAGCCCCTGTCCCTCCGGGTGGAGGTGACTATGTGGGTCGTGCCGTGTTCACCCCAGAGGGTTCTGATGGAGTCGGGGGAGGACGTGTGAGTTCTGAGTGTCCTGCTGCCTGGATCCAAAGCTGGTTCTGACACTCATTTTGGACATGTTGCATGATATTTCTGTTTGTTCCCTCATCTGCAAAGCAGAGATAATAACCATCTGCGTCTCACAGGGGTGCTGTGAGGCACAAGTGAGACAATGCAGGAGAGAATGGAGAGCAGTGCCGGGCATACAGTAGGCGTTCAGTAAGTGCGAGTCATCGCTCTTCCGGGTGGAGCCCCTCCTCCCTCTTTGTTCCTGACCCCAGAGAGTCTGGTGCCTCAGATGTGGCTCAGCGGGTTTGAGGGGCTTGCCTGAGCTTCCACAGCCCCGTGGGCAGGGCCCTGCCTGCCACAGTCTCCAGCCCCCACCACCCCATCAAGAGAGGGGCTTCCCGGAGGGAAGTGGCAGCCAGGGGTGGTTGTTTTGTGCAGAGGAACTGGGATGTGTGAGGGGGAAAAGGGACAGGCTGCTTGGCTTCCGTTGCTCAAAGCTTCAGAATGTTTAGCAAGGCTGGGAGCAGAGACACGAGGGGCCTGAGTATCCTTGGAGAAAGGTGGAGTGTGGAGGGGAACCAGGGAGGCCTCAGAGCACACAGGGCCAAGCAGGGCTCCGCTGGAGGGATGCTCAAGCCCCAGCTGTGCCCCTCAGGAGCCAGGAGCTGAGAGAGCCCCCTCCTGCCACCTGCCCGCTCTGGTGCTGACCACGGGATCTCCTCCTGCCTGCCCTGCAGGGTGGACCTGGAGAGGGAGATGGGGTTGGTGCTGAGGACAGCGGGGACTTTTGATGGATCTGAAGTCAGGAGACCAGAGGGCCAGGGTTGGCTCTGACATTCATTTTCGCTGAGTATAATATTATTTATTTATTTAATTTTTTAATTGGTGCATTATATTCATCCATCTTAATGGAATACAAGATGGTAGAAGCACTGAGTATAATATTTAACATAACAATTATCATGCTAATATTATGGATTCCAAAACATAATAGGATGAATTAATAAAGATGATGGCAACTATTTTTTAAGTGTTTTCTGTGTGCCGGGCATTGTGCCAAGTGCCATCTATGAACGATTTCTTTTACTCCTCCCAGTAATCTGATAAGGAAGGTATTAGAGTCCCGTTTTCAGAGGAAGCTGTCCCACAAAGGGCTGAAACTCATCCAAATCTCTCAGCAGGTAGACAGTGGAGACTGGGATTTTCCCATGCTGCATTGCGGTGGCACGCGCCATTAGTACCTGTGGGCTCCACCATCTCTGGACTTAGCTTTGCTCTTTGGTATTACAATAGTTCCAGATACTCCGATGAGGATTATATCACAGAGTAACAATCCATGGAATGAGGGATGTGACAAATGTTTGTAAGTTCTCTTGTTATTTAATCCATGGACTCTAATGTTTTCTGGGGCCCATAGCTTGTTCTGGCCACTCATCTAGGGACCTGAGATATAGCAGTGGAGAGCACTGGGGCAGTCCCTGCCCCGTGGGACGGAAATGGTAGTGTGAGCGGGGAGTGACACCAATCCCCAGATCAGGGGTGAATAAACGTGTCCGCGGTTCCCAGGGTGCTCAGCGCTCTGAATGAAACCACAGGCGGAGAGGACTCCATGAACTCCAGACAGATGGGTGGGGAGGAGACGCCTGCATAGGAGATGCTGGGGGGTGAAGCTTGCTGACTAGAAACTGGGTGGGGAGGAGGGTGTGACCAGAGGCCCAGGGCAGGAGGTGGAGGGGAGAGTAGGAGGAGAGAGACGGGCAGGACCCAGGCTGGGTGAGCCCCGGTACTGGCAGGAAGCTGGGTTTTATTCTCAGGGCAATGGATCCTGGATGTATAAGTTAGAAATGTGCATATTGCAGAGGATTAGACCAACGATGGCATAAACAAATAGAAGTTTATTTTTCTCATATGAAGAGAGACCAGAGCTGATGGCCATTGATACTGGTTCTGTGGCTTGACCATGTTCCTGCCACTCTCTGGGCTGTCTGCCCGGGGCTGTGAGTGGCTGCTGCAGCTCTAGCTAGCTTTACACCTGGTGCAAGCCGATCCTGCCCTCTTCTCCATGATCAGAACAACTCCTTGCTCTGCATAAGAGACTGGGAAAGGGGACTGAGTTTGAGAGACAGCGTACCTGGTTCTGAGAAGGAGGCAGGCAGGAGAGCAGTCCTGAAGGATGTGTGGGTTAGCAGTGGTGGCTCCACACCATGGTGCCAGCCCCTCAAACCTGCAGGACGCAGGATGCATCCATCTGGGCTGGGCCTGGTGTGCACATCTCAGACATGATCTCAGGAGCTGTTGATGGGGCTGGTCCCTCACCCAGACTTTGAAGACTATGCAAGAACACCCTCAAGAGTTTTAAGAAAGTGGAATCCATTTTCTGTGGTCCTAGAGAGTATAGTGCAGGGGACAAGGGGGACACCAGGAGACCAGTTTGGAGACTAAAAATCATGGTACAGAAACCCTGTACTCATAAAGCCCATGCCCAGCCCCTCTTCCCCACAGAGCCCTTGGAAGGAAAGCACCTCTGCTTTTAGTATCTGAATTTTACCCCTGGACATTTCATATAAATGGAATCATACAATACTTGTCCTTTGGTGACTAGTTTATTTCATATGGCTTAATGTCCTCCAGGTCCATCCATGTTGTAGCATGCATCAGGATTTTATCTCTTCCTCTCTCTCTTTTTTTTGGTTGTGGTACTGGGGATTGAACCCAAAGGTGCTCTACCTCTGAACTATGCCCCATGCTCTTTTATTTTTCATTTTGAAATAGGATCTTGCTAAATTACCACACATGGTCCTCAAACCTGTGATCCTTCTGTCTCAGCCTCTCAAGTACTGGGATTATAGGTATGTGCCACCGTGCCCAATAGTTTCCTCTTTTTTTTTTTTTTTGAGGATCTGGGATAAAACCCAGGAGCATTTGACCTCTGGGCTACATACACCCCCAGTCCTATTTTTAATTTTTATTCTGTATTTTGAAACAGGGTCTCAGTAAGTTGCGGGGCCTCACTAAGTAGCTGAGGCTGGCCGTGAACCACGATCCTCTGGTCTCAACCTCCTAAATGCTGGGATTACAAGTGTGCGCTAGCACGCCCAGCTAGCTCCCTCTTTTTAAAGACTGAATAATATTCCATTAAATGAATAGAACATATTTTGTTCATCCACTCATCAGCTGATAGAAACTTGGGTTGTTCCCTTCTTTTGGCCATCAAGAATAATCTGCTCTGAACGTTGATGTGCAAGTCTCTGAGTCCAGTGGTCGGTTCTGGGAGATTTTGGAGCAGGACCATCAGAACTTGCTGGTGGTAGAAAGCAAGAACAGGGTTAAAATGAAAAGGAGTCTAGGTTTTGTCTTGGTGGCAATGGTGGCATTTATTAAGATGGGGAAGAAGTTGTGAAATGCTCTTCACACATCAGACAGTGTCATTTTATTCAGAATTGCAATTAGCCAGGAATTTGCCCTAACAAAGGCATCAGAACAGCTCTGTAGTAAGCGATGCACCTGGGGCCAGGGCGCTCAGGTCTCCACACTCTCTCGGTAGCGGCTCGATCGACTGTGCAGTTGGCAAAGCGTGGCCCGCAGCCCAGGTCCAGCCCACACCTGGTCTTGGATGACTCGAGAGCTATGAATAGTTTTCACATTTTGAAATGTAAAATGTAATAAAAAGACAACTAGCCCTTCAGCTACAACAGTTGCTCCATTTTGCATCTTGGTCCAGGAAGCCTAAAATATTTGCTGTTTGGCCCTTTGTGGAAAAAGTGTGCCGACCCATGGCTTACATTAATTGCTTTGGCTCGGACGGAAGAAGACAGTGTGCTCAGGTGGAAACGAAAAAGCCAAACCAAACCTAACGTCCTCACCATGCTGACCTACTTCTGTAGAGTTTTTTTTTTCCCCCCTTAAGTACCTGCTGGTCACAGGACCAGTGAGCATCTCGCCCCCAGCACGCCCGCCCACCCTCTGCAGGTCACCGTGGTGAGCGGGGAGCAGCCCGGTTGGCCGCGCCGGCGGAGCTGATTAATGCCATCGCAGTGCTGTTTACTAGAACAAGTGATTTATTTAGCATCTAAATTTTAAATGGTGCCTGTGCTTCCCAGGAAGCTGTCTGGTTTAGAAAATTACCTATAATAAATGCATGTAATAAATCCATTCTTTTGAATCTAAAGAAAGGTATTCGAGTTTTATATGAGAAGATCAGTTTCTCCTCATCCTCGCTAAATACATGTGTAAATAATTAAAAACAATGGTTTGAATGGGTGCTAAATTATCAGCTTGCCAAAATGCAATCACGGCTCTTATTTTTCCAATTAATCATACAAAAAACCCATTTGCTGGTTTCTCCCTAGAAAGGCTCCCTCTCGACTCCTAAATGACCCAAGAATCAATTTATGGTGCTCACTCAGTGGGCTCAGATGCTCTGCAGTGGTGTGTGTGTGTGTGTGTGTGTGTGTGTGTGTGTGTGTGTGTGGTGGGAGGAGAAGATGCTTGGATAGGTGGGCAGCGTGCTGGGCTTTGTAACCCAAGCCTAGGGCTTCCCCAGCTGCTAGCGCAGGGCTGCTCTGGCCCGAGCTCCTGGCAATTGCAGGGCTGCCCCTTTCTCAGGAGGTTCACCAGGAGCTGGGTCCTAAGTAGTCAGTTGTGTTTGCAAGCCATACCCCTTCCCGGAGGACCCCGGCCTAGAGATTAGGCCTAGCCCCTGCTGGTGTGATTTCTTTTATTTTCTTTGTGGTACTGAGGATTGAACCCAGGAGCATTCTACCTCTGAACTACACCCATCAGACCTTATATTTTAAAATAGGGTCTCACTAAATTGTTGAGGATCATGGCTAAACTGCTGAAGCTGGACTCGAATCTGTGACCCTCTTGTCTCAGCCTCCCAAGTACTGTGATTACAGGCATGCACCACTGTACCAGCTTCTGCTGGTGTAATTTCTAGCAAGTTGATCTTGGTTAGCAGCAAACTCCTTTACTGGAGGGCTTCTCACCACAGCCCTCGTGGGCCATGCAGGGGTTGGGCAGGACATCCTTCTGGGTGAACTTCTAGACCCTTCACAGATTTACACACCTGCTCTTGGGCAATGCCTTCTGTATAACAAAGGAGAGGGAATCAGAGGTCTTTGCCAGGCCAGAGGACGTCCGGAGCAATGTGCGTCTACTTGCCTCACCTTTGTGTAACCAGGAGGGGCTATCAGGAGTCTTTTACCCAGCGGAGAATGTCGTCCCAGGTGACTTGCTGGTCGGCCTGCTTGAAGCAGTGGCAAGCCTCTGCCCCATAAAGTTCATAATTCATCAGTGTTTATGCAGCCGATGAGCTGTATGCTGTCCGAGGCACTCGGGATCACCAGCAACAAAGCAGGCACGGTTCCTGCCCTTGTGAGGCTTTGTGTAAAGAGATGGGCTCTGCTCTTACACAGGCTCCCCGCCTGCTGTGTGCGCGTGTCTGGCCTCTGGGAAAGGCCTCCCATGAAGGAAGGCCTCTGATGGGGTCTTGAATGCCGGGTGGGGTTCGCGGAGGCACACGGGGCAGGACTGGGGGAGGGCACGTGTGTGCCAAGGTCTGGAAATGAGAGAAGCAGGGCGAGTTCACATGGGCAGAGCCCCGGGGCTGTGGGCATGCAGGGGCCACTGGGGAAAGGAGGCTGTGGGGCAGGCTGGGGCCTGGTTCTGAGGGGCTTTGGGGCTTTGCCAGGGGGTTTGGGCAGTGTATCTGCGGCCTCATTCTCAGGGAGCTGGCAGTGAGCAACTCTAGGGGTGCCATTTACAAAGACCTAAAGGCCAGCAGCGCTCCCTGAAATTGGGTCCTGCCCCCTGGTTCAAGGTTGCCCCCAAGTCTCCTTCTGAGCTCTGGAGGGAGCAGTCCCTTGGAGCGGAGCACCCTGACATACCAACTCATCTTGGTACCTCTAGGGGTCACATGGAATAATTTCTCTCCTTCCTAGCACTGCGTGCTACACCTCCTGGGTTAGGAGCAGAATTCATTAGCACCTGCTCTGTGCTCTCCGGGCCCCTCCAAGGGTGAGGATGCTCCTCCCCCAGCCCCAGCCATCACCTGCCTTCAAAGTCCTTCTTGGTGTAGAGCATTTTAATGTGGCTCGGCCCACAGCCTGGGTCTCTGAAACAGAAGCAGGGGCCCTTGGGCTTGGTCCCTGGGCCAGGCAGAACTGCATCCTTTAGATATGTGTAATCCCAGGACTTGGGAGGAGGAGACAGGAGAATCTCAGGTTTGAGGACATCTTCAGCAACTAAATAAAAAAGGGCTGAGGGTGTAGAACGGAGGTAGAATGCCCATGGGTTTGATCCCCAGTACAAAAAAAAAAAAAAAAAAGAAAGGCAGGGAGGCAGGGAGGTGGGGGGGGGGCAGCCCTTTCTAGCTGCCCGCTCCCAGCTTGGTTCTTCAGGAATGGAGATGGAGTCAGGTTTTTAGACAGGCTTCCTAAGTGGTTCTTATGCATGTACAAGTTTGAGGGAAGTACATTTTGGAGTGCTGGGCCTATGTACCCTTGACTGAATGTCATGCATTCTGCTCTCAGAGGTAGTGGATGATGGCACTGCTGGTCTCGCCTGAACATGTCCAGTACTCCAGAGACCTTACTCACCAGGCTGTTGCTTCCCAAGGGCAGGGCGAATCTTTCTTACTTACTCTAAGTCTCTTTCCCTGGGATTCCTACCATGGGAATGATTCTGCCCTCTCGGTCAGGCCAAGTGAGCACAAAGCTTCTTCCAGACCACAACCCTACTCAGACATCTTGAGGCTGCTGTCACACTTTGAACCTTGGAGTTTTGGGCCAGTCTTTATCTCTTGTGACCTCTAGACACATCACTTTCTCGGGAGCTCTCTTGAGTAGTGTCTCTGAGCTGTGAGCTTTCTGTGTGTTCTTGTTTAAGCCCTCCAACATCCTGATAGGATTGGCTTAGTTATGCCCATTTTACAGATGAGGAAACATAGACTCCAAAAGGCAAAGAGGCTTAGTTGAACCCAAAGTCTGCTAGAACACCAAAGCCAGAGTGCCATATGACCCCCTTTACAGAGAGGGGAACTGAGGCTGGGAGAAGCTTAGGACCTACCAAAACCAGACGAGCCAGAGCCTGCATCCTTGGTCACGACGCCAAACACTGCCTTCCCGCGAGGCCATCATGCCCACCCGGCTGCAGGCACCTAGTAAGCAGCCTAAAGAATTATTAGCTAATAGGATTATTGATTTTATTTTTAGAGCTTGACACTACTCCTATCTAATATGACTTCTGTGCATATTTATGGGCAAATATACCCATCACATCAAAGGGAATACATTTTTACCTTGATATACTAAGATTACGGAAATTCCTGTTGCCTGGGGGCAGGGAGGGTGTTTCAAACCATCCTCAGGGGCACCTGTGGCCGCTCAGTACCCTCTGTGGTGTTAGTGAGCACTGGCGCGTGCCCAGCTCCAGGGGCCCCTGCATCACATCCTATGCCGGCCCGTCACAGCCAAGCCCCTTCTTTGGACCGAATCAGATTTTATTCCTGTACTGGGCTCAGTGTGTTTCACAACCTCTTCTCCAGCCCCAATGGGAAAGATGAATTGGTCCAAACCAGTTGTTCTTACCTGTCTACACGTAATCCAGGCCTCTTCTTAATGTATGCCTTAGGCCTGGCGTGGCAGGTGCTCAGTGCCTATCAGACAATGAGACATTGCGAAGCGTGTGGGGGGGAGGGCAGCGCCTGGGAACACTGGTGGCTCTTACGAGTCCCTTTTCATCCTTGATGTCATTGTGTGAGCACGAGATGTAGGACCACACTGGGTCAAACCAAGAGAACGAGGGAGGAGGAGACCCAGAGCCCTGATTTTGTTCAGCTGAAGTCCCCTGTCTCCAGGCTTCTTGTGTGAGAATAGCAGTGCCCTGGTTACATGAGCAGCCTGTAGGTGGGCATCCTGCTACGTACAGCCCGAAGCATAATCTAAGTGCTTAGGGTTCCTGAAGAGCTTACATGGCTCCTGCGGAGACAAGGAGAACACTCGTGTATCATTAGGTCACCCAACCACGCTGGCTCAGGCAGGACATAGGGGCTTGAGGAGTGAGTCTGTGGGAAGGAGGGGATTCCGATCTGGGAGCATTCACGGAGGGAGGGGAGGGGAAGATGGGCGGGCTTGGATGACAGCGGAGATTCAGAGCCTGCCCTTTGGAGCCTGCTTCTGTCATTTGCCAGAGGTGAGACTGTAGGAAATGGACCTGACCTCTCTGGGCCTCAGTTTCCCCATCTGTGGATAGCAATAGATGTAAATATTGGGGCTTGGTGAAGGCTTGAATGATCATTGGAATCCCGGCCCATGAAGCTATGGAGAAGCCCTTTGGCAGGCATTTATCTTCAGCTCCCTTCTCTTTCTTTTTGCTCGTGCTACGGTCTTATTCTTCATGGTTCTAGATTTTAGGGCTCAGCTCTACCCCAGAACCCAGACTTTCACCTTCCTACTAATGCTGAACGGTCCTCAGACCTGTGACTTTTTTTTTTTTTTTTTTGGTGGTACTGGGGTTCCTGGACGCCCTTCTACCTCCGGGCTACACTCCCAGGCCTATTTTTATATTTTTATTTGGAAACAGGGTCTCTTAAGCCAGTGAGGCTGGCTTCGAACCTGCACGATCCTCCTGTCTCCGCCTCCCAAGCGTGGGGATTACAAGCATGCGCCACCACGCCCGGCAGACCTGTGACTTATTTTTAATGGCCATGAACTTGGAGCCCCTGGTCTTGCGGTTCTTCTGACCTGCCTAGTTGGGTGCGCTGAGGCTAGAGCCTCCTTCTGATACACCTGCTTCTCCGTACCCTCCGCTGCTTCTCCCCCTTCTGCCCTGGAGCGCCCCAGAGAGAGTGAGAATGTGCTCAAGTGTGCAGTGGGAATGGTAGCCGAATCCTCCTGCCTTATTTTTAATTCATGCAGGTTTTGTACTTCCTGGCTTGAATAGGTCATTATAAAGAGTTTAAAATAGTTCACCCATTAGGAAAGAATACAAAAAAACGGCCACACCGCCCATAGACTGACCTGTCGACTTCAGTTGAGTGTGGCAGCAAGGGTCTCAGTCCCCCACGGCCTCTGCGCCTTGTTACAGGCTTTCCCAGCGGCGGGCAGGCCGCTCTCCAGCTTCTTGGTTCCTGGGAGGTTTTCTCCTTCCCTCCTTCCATTGCTGTTCTTTCTTTAATCACCCAGGTAGAATTGACATGAAGTCACATATCTTTAAATGGACTTTGTGCGTTTCCCCTGTGGGTACACCTGTGTGAGCACCATCCTGATCAGGACACAGGACATTTCCATCACTCTGGAAGGCTCCTCTGTCCCCCTCCCCGCCCTGCCCTTCACCCAGCGTGTCCCCACATCACGCAGTCGCTCTCCGTGAGCCTCTTGTAATGTGGCACCACACTGCGTGCTTCTCTTTACCTCTCCCGCCCCCATGGTGCTGGGGATTGAACCTAGGGGCATTCTACTGCCAAGCTATACCCCTAGCTCAAGTTTTTATTTTTTATTTTGAAATAGAGTCTCACTAAGTTGCGGGAGGTCTTACTAAGTAGCTGAGGCTGTCCGCGAACCCAGATCCTCCTGTCTCAGCCTCCCAAGTACTGGGATTACAAGCGTGAGCCACCACGCCCAGCTTTTTGCTTCTCTTTTGGAGTTTTACACAGACTCTCAGCCATGCTGTGGATGGGCCAGTCTCCTCCCTGCTGCACAGCACTGGCGACAGTCTGGAGCTGTCTCCAGAGATGGATGGGCAGAACTTCAGGCTGGGCCTTTCCTCCGGGCGCAGCTGTGTGGCCTTGTTGGCATTTGCCACTGCAGAAGAGCTGGGCCCAGGCTGGGGCACCCTGTTGAGAGGTTTCTGAGCAGTGGCCAGAGTTGGGACAAGCTGGGGGCTCTGGGGAGGGCGTGGACCAAACTGGAGGCACCCCAGAGGGGCACACAGGACATTTGGGAGTGTGGAAGTGGCCCTCAGCAGGTGTGGGTGGGTGAGGGTTATGGGACCCCAGACAGGGCCTTGTCCTGCTGACGACAAGGCTGGCTGTGGGCGCGGCTCCTCTTGCCTGCCTGCAGACACGCGTTCTCATTTACTGGGAACAGCTGCTGGGGAGCCCCTGGTGTACCAGTCAGTGTGCTAACACCAATGGCGATAGCATGAGGATGACAGAGCCCCCTGCCCAGGGCTCTGATCCACACCAAGCTGCAAACAGATGGCCTGCAGGCCGGACTTGGCGCTCACATGTGTTTGCATTGATGTTCATCATTTAAAAAGCTGGCTGAGACAGGAGGATTGCAGGTTCAAAGCCAGCCTCAGCAGCTTACGAGGTTCTCAGCAACTTAGTGAGACCTGTTTCCAAATAAAATAGGTAGAAGGCCCCTGTTTTCCATCTCCAGTGCCACAAAAGAAAGAAATAAAGAAAGAAAGGTAGAAAGAAAGAGAATGAAAGAAAAAGAAAGAAAATCTGGCTGTTGAAGCCAGGTGTGGTGGTGCACACTTGTAATCCCAGTACTTGGAGGCTGAGACAGGAGGATCACAGGTTTGCAGCCAACCTCAGCTATTTAGTGAAGCTCTCAGCAATTTAGTGAGGTTCTCCACAACTTAGTGAAACCCTGTTTCAAAAAAAAAGAATAAAACATAGGGTTGGGGGTATAGCTTGGAGGTAGAATGCCCCTGGGTTCAACCCCCAGTTTTGCTAAAAAAAAAAAAAAAAAAAAAAAAAAAAAAAGTCAACCGCAGTCTGTGCCTACCTGGCTGCACAGGTGGAGGGGAGAAGTGGCCACAGCTCTTCCAGTGGGCACACTTTCTCCTCTTTGCCACTGTCCCTCACCCCCAGGGCCTCATACCTGGTCCTTTTCATCCAGTACTTCCCTGCCTGGCCATGGTTGACATGTCTGCCAATTTGGGTGGGTGAGGAGATGGGTGAAGGCCTCCCTGGGAGGGCGGTGAGCCTGGGGCCCCTGTGGAGTATCCCTCCCAGTCCTCTCAGTCCCAGGGTGAGTGGCTCACAGATCCTCCCCCCAGGGAGGGTGACCGTGTGTCTGGGGCTGGGGGTAGGTGGGAGAGGGAGAGGCTGAGCTCAGGGCGCATGCGCCTCCTGGACCAGAATCTCCCCGGTGCTGGTTCAAATGCAGACCCACTGCAGCAGGATCTGGGGCAAAGTTTCCCAGATGATGTCAGAGTCACCTGGGAGGAGGCTGGGGCTTAGGCGGCAGTGTGGCCAGGCATGAATCGTGCTTTCTAGGGCAAGGCCGGGGCCCTGGCTCGATGTTCTCGTCCCCTGACAGGGCCTCGTTCCGGACACAGCTGAGGCTTCATCAGGTGGAGGACGTGAAGCGTTTTCTCCAGCCTTCCTGCCCCTGCACCTGGAGAAAAGGTCACGATGGCCTTGCCAAGGGTTGTTATTTCCTAGAATCTTTGAACAGTCACCGGCAGGGGGCCAACTCCAGGGGGCGGAACAGAAGCTGGCTGGCAGGTAAGAGCCCTCTTGTCTTCTCAGCCAGGTGCCTGGCCGTTGCTGGGCTCTGGCCAGGGGACGGGAATCATGCCCTCTGCTGGGACAGAGTGGGCCCTGGACCCTTGTGCTGGAGCAGGACTTGGGCTGCTGCCTTTTCTTTCTTTCTTTCTTTCTTTCTTTCTTTCTTTCTTTCTTTCTTTCTTTCTTTCTTTCTTTCTTTCTTCCTCCCTCCCTCCCTCTTCCTTCCTTCCTTCCTTCCTTCCTCCCTCTTTCTTTCTTTTTTCTTCCTCCCTCCCTCTTTCTTTTTTTTTTCTTTCTTTCTCTCTTCTTTCTCTTTCTTTTTTGGTTTTGTTCTGGCGCTGGGGAATTGATCCCAGGGTGGTCTACTTTCAAGCTACACCTCCAGTCCTATTTATTTACTTTTGAAACAGCATCTTGCTAAGTTGCTGAGGCTGGCCTCAACTTGTAATCCTCCTGCCTCAGCCTCTCAAGTACTGAGATTACAGGCATTGCCAGCATGTTCAGTCTACGTTTTCCCTTTGGAACCTTCAACTGCAGTGGTGAGGAGGGACACGATGGGGGCCAGGGCGAGCATAAGGAGGCGTGCATTCTTAGGGTCTTACAAGTGAACTCAGGCTTTGGAGTGGCCCTGAGAGAAGAGTCTCCTTGACAGTCGGGTGCTGAGGAAGCACAGCATAGGAGGCTATCCAGCGCCCACCTGTGCTCACAGGGCCTGGGAGTGAGGCTGTGAGCGTGCGCCGCCCGTGCACCCTGCTGCCTGCACCTCATGGAGCCCAAGAGATGAGAGGTGCGCTGGGGTTGCAGGCACAGGAGAGGGTGGGGCAGAGAGGGCATGCAGGGATCTCTTGAGCAGGATCACTGGTTTTCTTTCTTTCTTTCTTTTTTTTGTGGGTCTGGGGATGAAACCCAGAGGCATTCGACCTCCAAGCTACACCCCCTGCCCTATTTTTTATTCTTTATTTTGAAACAGGGTCTCACTGAGTTGCAAAGGGGCTCACTAAGGAGCCACGATCCCCCTGTCTCAGCCTCCCGAATGCTGGGATTACAGGCATGCACCACCACACCCAGCTTACTGGTTTTTAACGTGGCTGCACATGGGATGCCCCTATGGAGTTTTAGAATTTCCTGATTTCTGGGGCCCCACTCCTGAGAGATTTGGATTTAATTATTCTGGGGTGCAACCTGGCTGTTGGGGCTTTTAAGAGCTCTTCAGGGCCTCTAGCATGTGAGCACGTTTGAGAGCCTTCTGTCCAGACGGGGCAAGGTGTCCGTTGACTTTCCTTTCCTGAGGTTTATCTGTGAACCACAGGCTAACAACCTGGCAGATTTCTGCGGTAACGCCAGAGAGTAAAGCCGATGGAAGTGAACTTGAAAAGAAGCTGAGTGCTCAAGTTCCCGGCCCCTGCCAGGTCCATCTTGTCTGTTGCTTAACAATCAGCCCCGAAGGTCCTTGTTCTCGGACTCAGTTTATAGGCAGGAGCCCGAGTCTTGGACAAATTGAGGACACTGTGTGAAATAGTAGAGTCTTCAGTGAAATCCATGTGTAATAAAACACCGGTAGAAATGCAAGTCGGTCCCGTTGCTTGAAGGCTGACTTCCCAAAGTATTTCTGAGGTCAGTTTCCCTAGTGTGATAGAAGGGACCACCCCCCTTTCTCTCCGAAGCAAATGTGGTTTGGATTGAGAGTGCCCCCAGACCTCCTGGTAGACCAGGCAGCCATGTTGGAGGCAGGACTTGGTTGCTGGGGAGGGTCCCTAGCAACATGGCCAGGGACAGTGTTTCTGGGTCAGGCTGACGCAGCTTCTCGCTCTTCTCTCTTCCCTGAGCTGATGACAAGTCCTCTCCTCCTCTCTGCTCCCCACCATGATGGCCTGAGGACCTGTAGCCCTGGCTCCTGCGTGGAGGCCAGTTTAAAATGGACTGGAGTCTCTGAGACCGTGAGCAAATAAATCTTCCTTTCTCTAAGTTGTGCATGTCAGGTGTGTGGGTCACGGCGGTGAGAGTGCTGAGTGAAACAGCAACACACACACACACACACACACACACACACACACACACCTGCCACATTCCACTAATTAGGTCATGACATTCGACCAGAAAATCCTCATGGAAGCCTGAGTGGGGAGACTCTGGGGTCAGTCGCAGCAGATGGGGCGTTACTGAGGGACTGTGTGGAGCTCAGCCCAGCAGCCCTGGCAGGTTGAGGCATCCTGGCAGACAGCAAACATCCCGAGAACACGCCGTAGAGGCCGCTGAAGATGCAAAGCGAGTGCATTTCAGGTGAGCCTTAGCGGTGCTGAAAGTTGCTATTTAATGGGTAGCTTATGTAGAATCATTGTCACGCTGGCTTCCAAAGCGGTTGACAGGCCAGGAGCGGCTTTTTGCTGCAGTAGCAAAAGTCGTGCTCTACTGCTGACAGCACGTTCTTAGGGACGTTGGTGCAGGAGCGCAGGCGCAGGAAGAGAGTGTGAGGCCCAGTGGGACAGCTGCCCAGCCCTGAGGGCCGCTGCCCGGTGCCTGGCCTCAGCCAGGGGCTCAGCAACGGCCCGGCTGGGGCTCCCCCTCCCTGCAGGGCTGAGTGATGGGACCAGATTTATTCTCCTGCCTGAGACAATGAAAAAGCAAAATGGAACCTATGCTTCTCAAAACTGAACATCAGGCCACAAGGTCAGGACCCTGCTTACTGCCTAGACACAGAGAGGGGGACCGAGGCCAGGAGGGAGAGGTGGCACAGAGAGGGGGACCGAGGCCAGGAGGGAGAGGTGGCACAGAGAGGGGGGCTGAGGCCAGGAGGGAGAGGTGGCACAGAGAGGGGGGCTGAGGCCAGGAGGGAGAGGTGGCACAGAGAGGGGGACCGAGGCCAGGAGGGAGAGGTGGCAGTATACTGCTGTAAGGTTCTTGTAGTCGTGTGAAGTGGTACAGCATCGCTCAAGGGGCTGTGCAAAGGCCACGGGGTAACCACAAATGCTATGGCAACACTAGAATGACAAAGAGGCTTAGGTACAGGTAATATAGGCCACCAAGGTGGTGAGGTGGAATCATTAAAAATAATGGAAAAGAAGGCAGAAAAAGGGAATAAGAGGCAGATGGAACAAACAGAAAATAAATACCAAAGGGATGGACCACTCCAACCTAATCATATCAACAACCATACTGAATGTACATGGTCTGAACACCAGTTAGAGACGGTCATTTTGGATAAACATTCAAGACTCAAGTTTATGCTGCCTCGCAGAAACACGCTTTATAAAGACATACACACTTTCAAAATAAAAGGATGAAAAATAATAATCACTAACACTCGTCAGAAGAGAGCTGGAGCCAGGCTTGGTGACACTTACCTGTAATCCCAGCTATGTGGGAGGCTGAGACAGGAGGATCACAAGTTTGAGGCCACCCTGGGCAATTTAACAAAATCTTGCCTCAAAATAAAAAGTGATGGGGATGAAGCTCAGTGGTGGAGTGCCCCAGCTGCCATCCCCAGTGCCACCATAATAAATAAATAAATAAACGCAAGCGTATCTGTTGCTGGTCCTTTCCTCTCTCTGTGTGCGTCTCCTGGCTGCTGTGGTTTAACAGCTGTCCCCTACCATGCCCTGCACCATGATGTTTCTGCCTTGGAGCCAGCCAACTGTGGACTGAACCTCTGCAACCATGAGCCTGATAAACCTTTACTCCTCTAAGTTGTTCTTGTGGGGTATTTTGGTCACAGCAATGAAAAAGCTGATTAAAGCAAGTTGTCATCGGACTCTGACTATTAGAAGTAGGCCCATCTGAATCCATAGGAAGAGTTAGGAAGGCGGATCTGAACTGTTTGGGCTCTTAAGAAAAAAGGAAGTGTCAGACAGACTGGGGGAGGGCAGGGTGGGTCTGGCTGGAATAGGGGCCCAGAGCAGGGGTGCCTGGGCCAGCGCCTTCTGGGCTTGATGAGGTCACTGTAATCCCGGTAACAGGGGGGCCTCCTCCTCTGCAGGGAGAGAGAGGGATGGACTGAGACCAAATCCTGTGAACCCCGGGAACTTCGGTAACCCCAGCAGATGCTTGGCTAAAAGACGAAACAAGATGCCGAGAGGTTACTGCGCTGAGTTTTTCTGAGCACAAAATGAGCATCAGGCTCATTCTGCTGGGCTGACATTGTTCCCCTCTTAGCAGACGAAGTGGCAGAAGCCCTCCATCGCGGAGTGATTCAACCGCGGAGTCACGGTTTGGATCCATGCAGGGTAGACCAGAGCAGAGCCCAAGACCCCGCACTCCCCTGACCACCGGTGGGTGGGGGGAGTGCGAAGGCTGCAGCCAGAAGACCCTTCTAGACTCTGAGGCCTCAGGCCTCCCTGGTCTCCACCCCCATCTCCTTAACCGCCTTCTTCAGGGAGCAGCAGCTGGAAGTAGCCGGCCCTGGGTGGCCCTGGTGAGCGGTAGAGGGGCAGCGGCTCTAGGATGCTGGTCCTGGGAGTCAGGAGGCCCAGCCCTGCCTCTGAGTCACGCTGGTCTTGTTTTTCTCATCTGAAGGTTGTGCTAACAGTCCTGATGTCTCTGAGTGTCTGGGAGAGTGCTGACTTGCGGCTAGGATGCTACCACTATCTTTTCTCTGCCATACCCCACTCCCAGGCCTGCGCTCTCCTCTCTCACTATATCTGGCCCCTTCAGACCCCCCCATGCCCGCTGTGGTCTGCATGGGGCGGGGTGGCTCTGCCCTGCTGAGGGCAGGTAGACACCTTCTTCTTTATGAAGAAGGCCAGGCTGGAGGTTAGGGTTGGGGACCGGACCAGGATGGGCATGAAGGTGGACACAGAGGTGTTTTAGCGTTTTATTGGTCTGAACTTCTTACTTGTAAAATTTGCTTAACACCTAACCATTTAAAACTATACTATTCTGTAGAATTGATTACATTCAAATGTTGTGCGGCCACCAGTCTCAAAGCCAACAGTTCACAAGTTTTTCATCATCCCAGAACTCTCTCCTCCCATTCAGTCATCTCCACCTATCTCTTCCTTCTCTCTCCTCAGCTCCTGACAGCCCGGTTTGCCTTCCTTCTTGATGGATTTGCCTGTTCTGATCATTTTATATAAATGAATCATTCAATATTTGGCCTTTTGTGTTTGGCTCTTAGCATAATGTTTTCAAGGCTTATCTGTGTTGTAGCATATGTCAGTGCTTTATTCCTTTTCATGGCTGAATAATATTCCATTTATGGATATTTCACAATTTCTTTAGCCATTGATGGACATTTGGGTTGTTTCTACCTTTTGGCTATTGTGGATAGTGCTGCTACATTTGTGAATAAGTCTATTTGAGTACTTGTTTCAAATTCTTTTGATCATAAACCAAGGAGTTCAATTACTGGGTTAGAGAATAATTCTATGTTTAACTTTTTTTTTTTTTTGGTGGTACTGGGGTTCCTGGAAGCATTTCTACCTCCGGGCTACACTCCCAGACCTATTTTTACATTTTTATTTGGAAACAGGGTCTCCTAAGCCAACGCGCGCGGCTGGCTTCGAACCTGCGCGATCCTCCTGTCTCTGCCTCCCAGGTGCGGGGATTACAAGTGTGCGCCGCCACGCCCGGCCTATGTTTAACTTTTTTAGGAGTCACTAAACTGTTTTCTGCAAGGGCTGTATGTCCCTTTTGTTTTAAGATTATATTAAGTGTAAAGATATACAAAACCATAGAAAACTTGGAATTTATTTACTGAGCAATATAAAAAATGTTTAGGGTAATTTAAAATTATAGTTATATATAAATATATGGTTATTATACTAATTCAAATAAAAAATTTCTAGAAGAAAGGGTCCCTTTATATGCTTCCCACTCCCTGCAGCTGATCGGTGCTAAATTTGTTGATACTTCCAGGCGTTTCCTAGGTGTTGATAAATGGTGGGATTTTAAAAAACACAAACATATTACACTATCTATATTATCTTGCTTTGAAAATTTTCTATCCATTAATTATGAATTTCAGTTGTTTCCAGAGGCTGTCCCAGAGCTGGGCTGGGGGCTCCTGAAGGGGGCTCTCACATCTGAGACCTGTCCTTATCCAGTTTAAAAAAGTCTAGAAGTCTGGGCCTCGGACTGGACAAAGCCGTCTTTGGGCGGTTGGATAATGAACGCATGATAACTTTCCTCTTGTTACCTGCATATATGAATTCTTTATAAAATGAATAAAAATCAGCAAAGAAGAGAAGCTGGGAGGAATTGTGGCTGCAGGCTCAGCGCCCAGCAAGCTAGTGCCTTAATTTAGCATTTACTTCACCCTCCCTCGTTGTGTTTATGCGTTTGCCTCCCTGGAGGGTGGACAGGCTCACCCAGCCCCCTGCCCTCCCCACCCCTTTCCTGAGCCGAGCTAAGCTGGGTGCCAGGCACAGCAGCTTAGCTGAAGGAGCCAGAGGCCCCTCCGGGCCTGTGGAGGCTGCCGAGGAGGGGCGGCCCCAAAGACCCTCGGGGCCCTCAGTTCTGGCGCCTGAGGGGCAGGCAGAGGCGGGGAGTTGGGGCCCAGGGCAGGCTCTGGGTGGTCGCCTCTCTGCAGGGACAATGGGCCCCTCCCTGGGAAGGGCGAGGCGCAGGTGCATTTGTTCCTGGTGGCCCCGGCTGGGGTGACAGGCGGCACCCAGCTGAGGAACTAATTAGTGCTGCCAGGAGCAGGAAGCAGGAGAGGCTAGGAGACTTGGGCTCTGTTTCCAGAGAGATATAAATAGCCGGTCTCTGGGCGGAGGAGGAGAGCCGTACTCACAGGAATGGAGGTGGGAATAGCCAGTGCCTGGGGCACCCTGCGGTGTCTTCTTGGGCTTGTCTGTCTGTCTGGGCTGGGAAGGTGCAGGGGGAGGGGCACCTAGGGGGAGGGGTGTGAGGTCTGTGGCCCGAGGATGCCTGGCTAGGAGGCCCTTCTCCTGCCGGGGCTCAGTCTCCCTCTCTGGGACTCTGCCTACTCAGGATGGGCCTCTAGGCTCCTGCTCCTGCTGGGGGCGCACACAGCCCCACAGCCCCCGCCTGTCTAGGCTCCTGCCCCTGCCCTTTGCGAGGAGCAGGCTGTTCAGGGTCAGGTGGGATCCCTGAAACCAGGATCATTTATAGCATTTTTGTGGGAACAGTCCCTGATGGTGCTGGGCAGCTCCGTGCCTGACTCATCTGAAAGCATTTTATAAATAGCCTGGCCAAGGGACGTGGGCTGTCCACAGGACGTGGGTGTCCCCCCCACACGGAGCAGGTGGCGGCACCGAGGTCCTGAGGGCTCCCTAGACTTCTGGTGCAGAGCCCTCCACTCTGGGGGAAGCTGGGGCCAGAGGTGCTGGGGGAGCACTGTGACCCTCTGGGGAGTGACCCGGCAGCAGGTCTGGGCCCCCCGGGAGTCCTCTTCTAGATATGATGTCATCCCGTCCTTCTGTGTACAGCGTTGGCATTTCTGGCTGGGCAAACTAGGCCAGGATGGGCTAAACTCTCTGGGCGACCCAGAGCGAGCCACCTTCTCTCTCTGGTCTCCCGACTCTCAGTGGTAAATGAGAGGGTTGACCTAGGTGAGTACTAAGGTCTCATCTAGCTGTTACACTTTTGATACTCCTTGGTGGGCACAGGTTGGCATTCCTAAATTAGACACTACCGACATTTGTTGGGCCCATGTGTACCTGTACTGTGGTAGGCACCCCTGGAAGAACTTTTTTTTTTTTCAGTACTGGTGATGAAACCCAGGGGCATTCTACCTCTAAGATATACCCCCAGCCCTATTTTTATTCTTTATTTTGAAACAGGGTCTCATTGAGCTGCAAAGGGCCTAAGTAGCTAAGGCTGTCTGCAAACTGCAATCCTCCTGTCTCAGCCTCCTGAATGCTGAGATTACAAGTGTGTGCCACCATGCCTGGATCAGAACTTATTTTAATAAGGCTCGCCTGCTGCTGGTTGGTCTGTGGATTGGGGCCTCTGCTGGTGAGCCCATGCAAGTCCCGCGCCAGGCCTCAGCTGTATAGATACCAGTTGTCCACTCCGGTGGGAAGGTGCTGTGTGCTCCAAAGCTCTGCTCACCAGATAGGCCCAGGGACTTGCTCAAGCCAGGAGCGGTGGAGGTCACGTCCGGGTGCTGGGATTTCAAGCTGGGGTTCCTAGAAGGAGTGTTCATTATTCTTTTCTATTTGGAAAGGTCTAAAGTTGAGTAGATGGTGCCAAGAGCAGGAGGCTGCTGGTCGGAGAAGGCGGCCCTGCTTGTTCCTGATCTTGGGCTCAGTCTGGGGGGTATATTGACCCTTGACCCCCTGGCACTTGGCACAGGATTTGGTGTCCTAAGTGGTTAGAGATTCCCATACCACAAGAAGGGTGTGTGTGCATGCGTGCATGTGTGTGTGCGTGTGTGTGTGTAGATACCAGTGTGTGTGTCATGGGCAGGAGGAGAAAGTTTCCCACACAGGAAGCCTGTGCTTGGACACACAGGGTCTGCTGCCGTCAGGGCCAGCTGGATGCAGGGCCTCTGAGATCGGGGCAGCAGCTGGGAGGCCAGGGGTCCCCAGCTTGTGCTGGAATAGGGCTGACTCTTGTCACTGGGGAAGAAGACATCTGACTGCTTAGCCACAGACGCAGCCTAGGAACCGGAGAGCTGACTCCAGCCTGGCACAGTCCGCATGCTGTGGCTGAGAATATCCAGACCTGGGAGTGGGTGAGGTCGCCAAAGACATGGCCTCTGGCAAGGGCGGGGCCACAAGTTCCCAAAGTGGTGTGCGTTGGAGTTTGTTTATGACAGAAGTCCCGAGTCCCCGGTCACTGGATGAATCCTCCAGAGGAGGTAGGCAGGCTCGAGGCCACATGTTTTCCATGAAGACAGGTGTTCTGTGACCCTGCGGTGCTGACCTCAGAAGGCGGAGTTTCAGTATATACCAACTTCTCTTTTTCTCACCCCCGTGTTATGTCATTTAGATTTTCTCGAGGGATGGCACTGGGGATTGACCCCAGGGGTGCTCTGCCTCTGAGCTATACCCCAGCCAACTTATTTAATTTTGAAACAGGGTCTCCCTAAGTTTCCAAGGCCTGCGCTCCTCCCGTCCCTGCCTCCTGTAGACATGGGCCAGAGGCCCGGCATCATTTAGATTTTGAGCACTTGCTCAGCGCTGCGTAGTAAAGATCAGTGGATGAAGAACACGCAGCCTCAGGAGATCAGGATTATGAAGCTTAACTTGGCAGCTGCCACAGAGTCTGGACAAATGGCTTCCTTGGAGGCCGCTGAAGAAACTAGTAATCATACGTTCTGGGGTTGAGGTGCTGAAAACGTTTTGGTATCTTTAACAAGGCACTCAGCTGTCAAAGGAAATATGATTCAGAATAAGATTGCCCCGGATTCTTATTGTTTGTTATTTAAAGTTTGAAATATCCTAGGATAACCCATCAGAGTGTCAGCAGGATTTGAACCTGAGACCTGCTGGAGGGCAAAACTGGTGGCTGCAGACACTGAGGCAAATAAGCTCCAGCCCTTGGCCTTGGGCTCGCTGGCTGTGTGGGAAGGAGGCTGCAGGACACTGAAGGTTCTCCGATTTCTGGGGTGGGGGGAGATTGCCATGCTGGGGGCACTCATTGGGGGCCCCTCCAAACAGGCAAAGTTTGAGTTACCTCTTAAAAGATAGGCTGGAATTGACATGGCAGTTAGGCGTGGGAAGAAAAGTGTTCTAGGAGCCAGAACAGGGGTGGCTGTGGGCATGGTAGCACATACCAGGAATCCTAGAACTTGGGAGGCGGAGGCAGGAGGATGGGAGGCACGAACAACCTCAACAACTTAGCAGGACTCTCAGTAACCTATTGAGACGCTGTTTCAAAACAAAAGCAAGCTGGGTGTGGTGGCCCACCCTTGTAGTCCCAGTACTTGGGAGGCTGAGACAGGAGGATTGCAGGTTTGAGGACAGCCTCAGCAAGTAGTGACACTTTCATCAACCTAGTGAGACTCTGTTTCAAAAATAAAAAGTAGGGCTGGGGGTGTAGCTCAAGGTAGAATACCCCTGGGTTCAATCCCAAGTACCACAAACAAATAAACTAAAACAAAACAAAAAACAAATAAAGCTCTGAGATCTAGGAGGATGTGTGGAGTTGGGGAGACTGGGGATGGCTTCCCCAGGGCTGGCGGATGGGCTCCGGTGAGAAGAGGGGTACAAGAGACGAGCCTGAACAAGGCTAGACTGGTGAGCAAGGCATGTGTCTGTGTGACTTTTTCTCTTTGGCTGGGCCTTGGTTTCCTCAGCTATAAAATGGGAAATAGGAGGGTATCGCTCTGTGTAGGGTTATTGTGGGATTTAAATGAGATGGTAGCATCAAATAGGTAGCACTGACACAGATCCAGGTTCTGGTTGTTGCTACTGTACCTGTTGGTGATAACAATGATGGAATGAGGCAGGAGCCTGGCTATGCACTTAGAGACCACTCTTGGCTAAAAGCCAAGGGACAAGATAGAAGAATAAAGCTTTCTTCACAGGCCCCCTCTGAGGTGAATAAAGCAAGGCTATTCCTGGCAGCTAAGTACACCGAGATGGTGCCACACAGTGTCTGCCACGTGGGGCCCAAGATGGCACCGCCTGGTCCCTGCCACGTGGGGCCCAAGATGGCGACACCCAGTCCTGGCCACTTGGAGGCTAATGCAGGAAATCAAGCTCAGGAAGCAGACATGAATCCCGCCCCAGGCCCCCATACTGGTACCCCTGACTGTCCCACAGGGCTATATAATCTGTACGCTGATGCCGTTCAGGGCTCTCTCAGCCTCACCGGTCTCACCAGTGAATAAAGAAACCTGCTTTATCCTTCTCCACGCTCTGCTTCTTGTCCTCTGTGGACCAAGCCTCCTGCAACAGTAAAAGTAGCCAGGCTTTCTAGTCTCCTTTTAGTCTATTCTCAACATGGTGGCGAGAGTGGTTCTGTCACAGGAGAGCACGGTCATTCCGTGGAGAGTCCTGAGGAGTTCCTGGGTTTGGAAAAGGGAAACTCACCTCAGGGCCCTCGGGGTCCTTGGCTTTGTGCCAGTAAGAGACAAGGGCAGAGGTTTCATTCAAGAAAAGTAAAGATATATGTTCAGTGTGAGAGTGGCCCGGGATCTTCTGCAATCCCCTTTTATAGGGCACCTAGAGACGGGGTGGCTGGGGCACAAGACAGGAAACCAGGGCTACATGGGATGGCGGCCTCCTTTCTTTGAAGCTTTAGGCTGACAGAAAGTGACAATTCCTTGTGAAACGGGGTTTCTTGAGAAGAAACAGGACATTTCCTTAGATGAAACAGGGTTTCTTGAGAAGAAACATGGTGTTTCCTTACCGGATTCTTGTCTGCGGCGAGCGAAGAATGACACCCACAAACGGCTGGAAGGGGAGCAAGGAGTTTATTGGAAGCAGCAGGGAATAGGGAAAAGTGGCAGAACACCCCTAAGGGATGTCGGAACTCTGGTGCCCAGCAGCTGCCTTCAAGACAATACTTGAGGGTTGCCCAAGCCAAATGCCTTCAGTTGCAAGCTGCTTTCTCCCAAAGTCCACGCGATCTGCCAGAAAAGAAGTGCAGGTCACCCCTAGGGGCCCTGGTCAGCCTTAATGTCCAGTGGAGGCCTTCAGGTCACTACCCGAGTGTAGCCTGGGCCAAGTGCCTTCAATTGCACCCCCACCTTCTCTCAAAGCCAACGTGACCGGTGAGAGAGAAAAGCTCCCCAAAGGGGAGGGGTTCCCAGAGTGGGTAACCATCCTGGTGACTGGTCTAGGGGTTTATATATCTCTGTAAGTCCTCTGTTACTTGGAGTCTGGGAAGCAGTTCTTGAAATTTGCATAGGGTATTTGCATGTCCTTGAGGGGTCTCCTTCTTTCAGTAGAGATGTCAGACTTGCTCCAGTGATGTCTCCTGGGTTTGTTGATTAGTAAACAGATGGTTTTGTGAAGCTTTGGTCATTCTTATCTCTGAACCTTGGAAGGGCTGGTCTCTTTATAGGAGCCTTGGAAGTTAATTAGTATTTGTTGCTCCTCAGGAAATTAAGTTTTTTCTACTGAGGCCTCTTCCCTACCTGCCCACTTCTCTTCTACCTCCTTAGAAGGGCTTCCAGGAACCCCAGTACCACCACAAAAATAAAAATAAAAATTAAAAAAAAGTGTAGGCCTGACTTTTGCCAAAGAGTTTAAAATAAAACTAAAGATTATGAAGATTTCTTTTTTTAGATTTTAAAGCTATACTTTCCTTCCCGATTTGTCTCCTTCCTATCTAAAAACTTACTTCTTCTACTCTACCTCAATTCTGTCAAGACACCAGGCAGCTCATGTCCCTCCTCTGCTCACAGGTCTCACTCAGCAGGGAAAGCTGGGGGGGGGTCCTTGCAATCTTCCAGCCCCTGCGTTTCTTTTTTTTTTTTTTTTGAGGTTTATTTTTTTTTTAATTTTTTTTTTTGGTGCACTGTATTCATACATCATAGTGGGATACAAACTTTTGTAGACATACATGCACACATCGCCCAGTCAGCCCCCACCCGATCCCCACCCCATTCTCTCCCCATCCCTCCCTCCCATGCTTGGCTTAGTGGTTGACATCTAGTATTATAGCAATTTATCCAACATTAAAAATGATAATCTCACATAACAGTTTCATTTGTCTGATACCAAGCTTTTGATGACTTAAAGATAACATTTCAATATTTCTTTTTGCTTTCTTTCTTACCAGAGAATATTTTTTTCTTTTTTTTTGGTGAAACTATCATATATTTATTTTTCAGAAAAAAATCTATCCTGATATGGAATATGGACTCTAGATACCCAAAACAATCTCGAAGCAAAAACAAAGCTAGAAGATGTATATTTTCTGATTTCAAACCATATAAAGCTACAATAATTGAAACAGTGTAGTACTGTTCTAAAGGCAGATATATAGACCATTGGAGTTAAATACAAGCCTAGAGCTAAATTCTTCCCTATATTGTCAAGTTATTTTTGACAAGGTTTCCATGAAGATTTGGTGGTGGAAATAATACTCTTTTAACTAAATATTGTTGAAAAATAATAATTACATGGAAAAGAATAAAATTGGACCCTTACCTAATCCCATATACAAGTATTAACTCAAAATAGATAAAAGACCTAAATATAAATCTTAAGACTATAAACTTTTAGGAGAAAATCTGGGTCATAAAACCTCACAACATTGAAATTGGCAGTGATTTCTTGGATATGATTTCAATGGCACAGGCAACAGAAGAATATTCAAACTCCCTAAAAAATAAAAGAAAATATTGTATATCCAAAGACAATGTAAACAGAGTTAAAAGTTACTAACAGAATTGGATAAAATATTTACAAATGCTATATCTGAAGGTATATTAATATTCCAACTAGAAATCCTAAAAATTAACAACAATAAAGGCAAACAATACAATTTAGAGATAGGTAAAAGACTAACATAAATAATGAATCTCCACAGATAACCAATCTTAGTTGTCTGTTGGATGGAAACTCTTGTTTCTCTGGTTCTGGTGAGTGTTACCTATTTCTTCTTTGTAGTTAATCTCTTTGAGTATTTTCTCTAGCGCTGGTTTTGAAGACATAAATTCCTTCAGTTTCTCTTTGTCATGGAAGCTTCTTATTTCTCCATCTAATTTGATAGAAAGTTTTGCTGGATAGGAAATTTTTGGCTGGAAGTTGTTTTCTTTCAGAGTTTGGAATATGTTACTCCAAGCCCTTCTGGCTCTCATGACTTGGTTTGGGAAGTCTGGAGTGATTCTAATTGGTTTGCCTCTGAATGTCACTTGGCCCTTTGTTTTTGTTGCCTTTAAGATTCTCTGCTTGGCTTCCACATTGGTCATTTTGACAATTATATGGCGTGGGGATCCTCTTCTCGGATCCTGTCTAAAGGGAGTTCTATAAGTTTCCTGGATCTGTGTATCAACCTCTTGCTCTATATTTGGAAAATTTTCTGCTATTACTTCCTTGAAGAGATTGTTGATCCCTTTGGTATCACTTTCTTTTCCCTCCTCTATTCCAATTATTCTTAGGTTAGCTCTCTTAAGATGGGCCCATATTTCTTCAATGTCAGATTCCTGCTGTTGGATATCTTTTTCTAGATTAGAAACTATGCATTCATTTTTGGATTGCTCATCTTCTAAGAGCGAGATTCTGTTCTCCATGTGGTCTAATCGGTTGTTTGTGCTTTGAATTGAGGCCTTTACTTCATTAATTGCATCCTTTATCTCTTTTTGGCTCTCTCTGAGTTCTTTTCGAAGCACCTCTATTATTTCTACAGTTATTTTCCTGATTTGATCTTCTAGAAATCTCTGATTTTCTGTTTTATCAGGTTCTGATGTTGTGGGGTTGTGCACATTCATTACTTCAGTGTTATTCCTCTTTCCCATGATTTCGGAGGTTTGTGCCTTCTCTGGGTTCTTCCCTTGGGTCACTATGGCTTCACTTAAGGTGCTCTGGATCTCGAGTCTGTATTATCTCAGACCCTACTACTCCTTTACTGGGTTGTATCACAGAGTCTCCGACCCAGGGAGTCGATAGAGGCTGCTTTAAACTATGGGGGGTGCCAGGTTGCACGCTCTCCTATGGTGTGATATCTCTGCCACCACCACTCCCTCACTGGGTCAAGTCCCAGGAGGCACAATACTGGGATTTCTCCTCTGTGGCCCGCAATTTGACTCACTGTTCTTGAGTACGTAGATGTAGCTGTACTGGACTCGGTGAATTCACTGCTGCTGCCGCCACCGGTGGCAATATGGCGCCTCTGCCACGCCCTCGGCCATGAGGCTGGCGTATTTTTTCTTCTCTGGTTTTGATTTCCACTCTGAATCCCTGCAGCGTGTGCTGAGCTCAGCCACTGGGAGCTTTAAATGCTGTCTGCACCGAAAGATCCCGCCTGGCTGTTCCGCATCGGCTCACCTCGGCTTGCTGTAGCCGTCCGCTGAGTTCGCCGCTGCCGCCGGCAGTATGGCGCTGCTGCCGCGTCCTCGGGCGCGTTTGTCTCCTCTGTGGCCCTGAGCTCTGTTCTCAGTCCGCTTTCTCTCTGGAGCCTGGTGGTTTTTTTGTTTTTCTGGTGATGGTGTTTTCTGGCTATGAAAGGCGCTCTTTTTGTGGTAATGGAGATTGGTTGTTAGCGGGACTCTTAAGCCCCGCTTTTCTTGGTCGCCATCTTCCCGGAAGTCTCTCCCCTGCGTTTCTTGACTGTCCTAACCATCTCCCTGTGGGTGGGTCTGAGGCTGAGCCTCCTCATCACTCTGTCCCAGCCACACTGGCCTCTGTTTGCCTGTCTGGCTATCCTGCCTCCAGGCCTTGGCACTGGCTACTCCCTTAGCCTGGATGTTCCTCCTCAGGTGCCCACAGGGCTCCCTCTCGCCAGCCCTTTCAGGTGTTAATGAAATGGCCTTAGTGAGGTCTTTGGCTTGCTATCTCAAATTGCAGGCTGGCTCCTGATTCACACCAGCACCCACCATCTCCCTCCTTCCTTTACACCCATTCTGGGCATTTATCACCTTTTATTCACATTTCAGCATTCATCACCTCTTAGCACATTTTGTGTACTTGCATTGTTAATTGCTGGTCACTCCCAAAGAATTTAAGGCCCCCCTGGGAACAAGGCTTTTTTGGTTTGTTCTTTGCCCCACTGAATCCCTAGCACCTAGCTCAGAACTGGAACGCAGTGATATACACTACTGTTATTTTTATACTTATTATTTCGGGTGCTTGGAGGACAGACCAGCCTTCCCCTGCTGGGTGTGGTTGGCTCCATGACCAGGGGCCTTTGAGGTGACTGAGCTTCTCTGGGAAGGCTTCTCTTTGGTTTGGCCCGAGGAGGCCAGAAGCTGCAAGGCTGACCTTGCACTGACAGCCTCCTTATGCCCTGCAGGCATTTGCACTTATTTCTAAACATAGCCCCCCTGCCTCCATCTGGGGCTCCCTCCCACCAGGAAACTCAGTGAGCCCTGGGGGCGGGCACTGGCACCCAGGCGCCATCTCATTCTGGAGGAACTTCCCCGGCTCCCAAAGCAGCCGGGTGCCGGGAGACCTGGAGCTGGGCGGCCTCATTTACATCCTGAATGCAGAGCCGCATGGCGGGCTCTCCCTCCAGCTGGAACTGCACACTGAGGCTCTCTCTCCCTTCAGCATCCGTCCCGAGGGCTGCTCTTTCCAGGCGTGGAACAAGGTACCGTGCGCCTCCATCACTGCTGGCCTGGCTCTTCTTTCTTTAGGAGTACCTTCTAGAGCCACCCTCGGGTGTCTCTAAGGTCCCTTCCTTCTAGGGTCGCCAGTCTCAGTCCCCAATCAAACCTTCTTGGCCCATGCTCACAGGCTTATTCCTTGGCCAGTCAGAGTGGCTGAAACTCTGACACATTTCCTAGATAAAGCGTCCCCTCTGGCACCTTCAGGAGACTTGATGCTGCCGTTTGAGGCATGGCTCATGGCCCTGCGGGCTGGCAGGGTGGGGCTTGGAGTAGACTGGTCATTGGTCTCCATTCCTCCTGGAGGAGTGAACACTCATTAGAAAGAGGATGAGTCCTGGTGTTAGACAGGTGGGCTGGAGTCTGGCTTCACCCAGCCGTGTTCCCCTGGACAACTTGCTTGCCCACCTGTCAAATGGGCCTAGCAAAGGGACCATCTCCCTCCAGGGTGGCTGCAGGATGTATGAGGCCCTTAGTGGGCACAGGCAGATGGCAGAACCCCAACAGAGGAACACAGGGCCTGGCCTTCGCCTGCGGCATGCTGAGCATAGCAGCTCGTTCCGGCTTCTGTGGCGGTGGCCCTCCATGCAGAATCTGGTCTTCCAGCTTGCTCCTTCTGCCTGAGCACCTGGGGCCCCCAGGCAATCCCTGCCCCTCCTGTTGCCAGACCCCTCTGATACTTAATGACTTTGATTTTCCGGAAACATCTAGGATCCTGATTTCCTTTTGCCTTGGATATAAAATGACTCTTGGGTGAGAGAGAGATCTAGACGTGAATGAGTGGTTATAAACAGGAGAATCTGCAAATCTCAGGGTACTAGGCCTGGGAGAGTCTTTAGAGTAATGAGGCCCATACTCTCATTACTCATTAGTTTAATAATGGAGAAGCTGAGGTACAGAGAGAGCCTGCGGCCTGTCACATGTCACATAGCTCATACAGGACTGAGCTGGGACTCCAATCCAGGAGTCCTGACTCCTCATGCGGGGCTCCCCCCATGGCCAGGGCAGCCAGCATGCTGGGAACGCCATGGCGTTCATTTCCTGCCTCCAGGTCTTACCTGCACCCTCCTGCCAGACTGATTAGGCAGATCACAAGGAGCCAGTGACACTGTGGGGGGTGTCAAGGCTCCGGGTGGCCTCTGATTCCAGTCAGTTACAGGGACACATGGCTGCCTTCTGCCCACGCTCTGTCTTAGCTGTCTCTGAAGGCTAGAATGCTCTTTCCCCGACGCTGCTGGCCAAAAGAGCCTTCTGGAAGCCTCCCCCTCCCCATCAGAAAAGGAAGGATTGTGAGCCATTCTTTTGGGCCTCATTTAGCACTTTGTTTACGCTGCTTTTATGATCCTGGCTTCTTATGGTTTAGTTGTTGGCTGAAGGCCATGGTCTCCCTCATTTTCATTCCAAGGAGTTTGGGAGCCAAGTCAGTTGCAGAAGCCACAGACAGGGAAGCAGGGGTCACCTGCATCCCAAGCAGAGCTCACGGCTCAAGCCTGCCTGAGCCCAGGCTTTGCTTGCTGTGTCCTCCGGGCCCGCTTCCCCTTACCCAGCATCCTACCCAGCCACACCTTCCTCTCCCCCAACCTGCTGGAGGGGAGCTTGTCTGTCTCTGATGTATCTATCTTCTATATATCTATCTAATTTTTGTACTGGGAATTAAACCCAGGGATAGTCTACCTCTGAGCTACACCCCCAGCCTTTTAAAATTTTGAAACAGGGTCTTGCTGAGTTGCGGAAGCCCTTGGCAAATTGCTGAGGCTGGCCTTGAACCTGTGATTATCCTGTCTGAGCCTCCCAAGTACTGGAATTACAGATGTACGCTACCATGTTTGGCTATCTTTGAAATCTTAAAACATAACTTCTTTTTGTGGTGCTGAGGATCCAACCTAGGGCCTTGAGTGAGCTAGGCAGGTGATGTGAGGGTGAGCCACACCCTTGTCCTACAGACACTTTAAACCAGGGTTGTTTTTGTCCAGATGCTCACAAACAAACTCTCATCTGTGCACGAGGGCAGGAAGGAGAAGGGCACAACAGTCTTATGGCCAGGGGCCCGGTGCCCACTCAGCCAGCCAAAGGCTGGTTTCATTGTTTTCTCCCACCTTGAAGAGAAAAGATAGGAAGCTGAGGCACTTGCCTGGCCTGGATTTCCTGCAGTTTCCAGCTCTCAGGGCTCTGTCCCACCTGCTGTGGGCTGTGCAATCTGTACTGGGGCTGCACTCCTTTTGTGCAAGCTCTCCAAGAGGCTTCTGTGGGAAGTCATAGCTCAGAGCCCATGGACGCCTGGGGATTCCAGGGATCCAGCTGTATGCTGCTCCTAGCATGGACCAGAGATCCTAGTGAAATCCAGAGTGTCTCCATGCAGGGCTTGTAGCTGAGCACTGTGACAAGAGCCCACATAAGTTATCATTTGAACTATGGGCCCCAGGTCTTACAGCTAGGAAACTGCCAGTTGGGGCTGGAACCTGGCTCCCTCTGGCCAGAGAGTCTGTGAAATGACCATTATACCACCCTGCCACCAGATTACCTCTGCCTCTGACACCTACACCAGCTTTCTAGAATGAGGCCGCCGTATTTGTGGAGTCTCCAGGCCTGGCTTACATGCCATCAGATGGTGCCCTACCACTTCCGTCAGTAGACTGCAGCCCAACCTTGGAGCTTTCTCTGGGAGGAATTGGTTCCTGCCACTAAGCCTAAAATTCCCGGGGATTCCTCTCATTTCATTCTATTTCACATAATTATACCCTCTCATGTCATCCCCAATACTTCCCCTCCCTCGGAGGGCTTGAAGCCTCGCACGCAATTATCCTATTCCATTTAACTTGGCAAAGCCCAGAGTGTGGCTCTTTTCATCTGTTATAATTATTCCATTTCCCCTGTCCCTGCATTGTTTCAGATATTTCATCTCTGAACGTCCTCCAATTTCAGGGTATCTTTCTGGAACAGTGGTTGCCAAAAACCCAATGCTGCAGTCGGGAAAGATCTCATTAGCAGCAGCGAGAGGGAGGGAGTTTCCCCGCTGAGCAGAGTTGTGACCGGCCAAGAATGGGGCCATCTGGAAGGTCTTACAACTTCTTCTTGGATGCCCCAGGCCACCCAGATACCTGTCTGGAGGCAGAGTGGGATTACCAAGTGCTTTCCTGGGCACAGAAGGGGTGGATGGAACACGCTCTGAGCAGGGGTGTGGGCCGAATCACAGCCTTCTTTCATTGGCCTAGTCCAACTTTTTATTCATTCAACAAATATTTATCGAGTACCTGCCCCAGGGCTAGGCAGTGGGGATACTCTGATAACACCAAGGCAGGTGGCTCCTGCCTCAAGGAGCTTATGTTCTAGTGCATGGGAAAGGCAATAAACAAGCAGAGCCACAGGTGGTGTAGGACTGAGGCACCAGGAGGAGGAAGTCCTAGGAAGGAGAGTAGCAGGGGCCAAGGGAAGTGGGGTGGCCACAGAGGACTCTGGTCGGCCTGAGTGGAGCTCGAGGGCAGGTGGCCCGGGATGGGAGGGCGTCCTGTGGCTGCAGTTGTCCCACGGGCCTGCTGTGTAGCATGAGCAAGTGACTTAGTTAAACCCCTGCCTTCTCTTTGTTGAAATGTAGATAGTAATTCCCCTTCCTGAGCTTGGCAAGGGCTTCCATGAGATCCAGGGAAGTGGCTGTGCTGGCACAGGGCTATTTCTTCTTATTTCCGAACATAATTCCTCAAGGGAAAACATCTGGATGTCTGGGCCCTCTCCATCTCACCGATGGCCCCAATCCCTCTCCCTTTCAAATACAGGCTCTCTGAGCCGGGCTTGGTGGCGTATGCTTGCAATCCCAGCGCTTGGGAGGCTGAGATAGGAGGATCGCACGGGTTCGAAGCCAGCCTCATCTACTCATCTACTTAGTGAGGCTCTCAGCAACTCAGTGAGACCCTGTTTCCAAAAAGTATAAAAAAAATAGGTCTGGGGAACTGGAGGACATTATGCTAAGTGAGATTGGTCAGTCACAAAAAATAAGAAATCAGATGCTTTCCCTAATATGTGAGAGCTAGGGAGAAATGGGTCATAGGAGGAACGCTAGATGAAAAAGAAAATCCTATAGAGAAGCAAACAAGACAACTTAAAGGAGGAGAAAGGAAGGGGGAAGAGGAAAATCTCTAAAACATACAATGTACTTAAACATATCGAAGTCAACTACTAAGGGAAGTTGGGACGGGGAGGGAATGGGGTGGGAATTGGGTAGGGGTTAAATCGGTGATGTGTACATGTATGTCCACACAAGTTTTTTACCCTGAAATGATGTATGAATATAATGCACCAATAAAAAATTAAAAAACATAATTCTGGGAGTATATAGCCCAGAGGTAGAAAAGCCACTGGGTTCCACCCCAGTTCCACCAAAGAGAGAGAGAGAGAGAGAGAGAGAGAGAGAGAGAGAGAGAGAGAGAGAAGAGAGACAGAAAAAGAGAAAGAAATACGGGCTCTCTGAGCCCAGATGACACCTAGATAGGACGGGCCAGACCCCAGGCAGTCGTCTGAACCCTGTGTCACCTGTGTCACCTGAGCTGCGCAGGTTCCAGATGGTGACCTGACGGGCAGGGCCTGTGGCCCGAGGTAGGCTGGCACAGGGCTGTCATCCCACTTAGGTTCTTATTCTTTTTTAATCTTTAAATTTTAATTAATTTTTCCAGGAGTACAAAGGAATATGTCTGGGATACGTGCAAAGCATAAAGAGTAAGATGTTCGTCTGCGGAAGGATTCCTATGAACCTCAGTTTAAGAATTCAGAATAAGAACATTTCCTTCCTATTCGGAGCCCCCTGCATGCTGGTCCTCTCGCCTGCCTAGAGCTAACCACTTCCTTGAATTCTGTTTGTCTTTTTTCTACCTTTTTCTATAGTTTTGTACTTATGTCAATTTACCTAAGTAGCATATTGTTTTAATGTTTACATTTTAGAACTTCCTATATATGCAACCATACTGTCCATATTCTGCCATCGATTGCCTTCCCCCGCACCCCCCTGGCATTATTTTCCTGAGATTCATGAAGGTGTTTTACTGTTGTATATAGTATTACACAGTGGGAATACATCATGATTTAATTACTTATTCTCTGGTCCCTGGATGTTGGGGTTGGGTTGGTTATGATTTTTTAAACATTTTATTTACAAAAAGTGCTTCTGTGAATGTTCCAATTCATAGCTGGACACGTGTGTGCAGTGGTGTCAATCTGTGAACAGAATTGCTGCTGGTTTAACTTGCTTCCTGAAGAGGCTGTGCCAGCCAATACTTCTGCCTGCAGAGTGGCAGGGTTCTGGTTGCTTCCCAGTGCCCACTTCCGGTGTTTTCTTAACTTTTGTTGACCCAGAAGTTGTATCTTGTTGTGTTCTCCCTTTCTAGCCTGTTCCCCAAAGCAGTCATCCTTGATGAGGCCAAGGTTAGAACCCTTTTCTCTAGAACCTGTTTCCATGCCTACCACCTCCTCTTCTGCCCATGGCAGAGAAGGACATGCCTTCCTCCTCTCTCAAGCCTGCCCTGTCTCTCTCCTAGGATCCTATTCTTTCTCTCGCTCCATGCCATCGACAGTGTCCCCCTATTTATGGTTTCCAGATTTCACAAATGACTAGTGTGGCAGGTGGTGTTCATTGCATACTTGATCTGGCTGTTGTCAACCCCTTTTCTCCTTCTTTGTCTCCCTCCTGCTATGGAGTCTGAAATGCTTCCCAGCTTCCCTTGCAACTATAAGTTGCCATGTTACCCGATCCTGGCCAATTAGATATACGTGGATATCTGCTAAGAGGATTCTGGGAAAGATTTAACTTCTTGAAAAAAAGAAGTAGGATTCCCTCCTTCCTGCCTGCCATGGAAGTTTATATATGAGAACATGATGTTTGGCATTACAGCTGCCATCTTGCGGCTATGTGGCAGTGGCAGTAAGTCAGGCTTGAGAAGCCACTGTTCACGATGTTGTAGAGAAGAAAGGCTGGGAAAAGCCTGGCTTCTTGGGGACACTGTGGAGCTGCAGGGGATAATCCTGGAGCGCTTGCCCTTCATTTCCACCATAGCTTCCTGTTAATTAAATGTCTTTATTGCTCAAATGATATTGATAGGATAATCTATTTGTAGCCTAAGTTTTGTGACCGAGGAGGTACCTTGTACTGATGTCTCTCTCTTGCCTTTTCTGTTATTCTGTTCACCCACTCCTTTTGTACAAACTGCATTCTCTAGACTCAGTAATGCAATTCCTGCCAATCCGGTTCCTCCTGAACCTTCTGTGACACCTGACAATGTTTATCCATCCTTCTGGAGGACTTGTCCTTGGGCTTCTGGGATGTTCTGGGGTCTCCAGCTGCCATCATCCATCTCCTTTACTGACTCCTTGTCACCCCGAGCCACCTTTGCTGAGCACCTGCTGGACCGGGAGTGCACTTGGCTCTTCCCAGAGGCCATTTTGGTCATTTTACTTCTTACAAAACTCCTGTGACTTAGGTGTTATGTGCCCACTGTATAGAGGTGGAGCCTAAACTCACAGAGGCTAATTAACTTGCCCAAGGCCATCCACCTGGTAAATGACACAGCTGAGATTGGACTGAGGTTATCTCCAACTTCAATTGTGCCATCTTGCCCAAGGCCAGACAGCTAGTGGCATTTTCAGAGTTCTATTCATCCATCTCAAATGACTTAGGCTCATGGCATCAGCTGGTACTTGTACAGAGATGCCGCCCAAGTTTCCACCTGTGGTCTTGCACTGACTCCTTTGTCCTGAGAAATCACCTGAGCTTCTCTTCTCCTTCACAGCTGGCCTGACCTGGGTCGAGTTCCCTTAATCCCTCTTGTGATTCTGACCGTCGCATCTTCTGGCCACGGAGATGGGTGGTCCTGCACCCTCTTCGTCTTCTCCTCCTCTCTTCACTTCATATCCTCAGTCAGAAGCAGCAGCCCTTGGAGACACTATTTAAAACTTTTTTTTTTTTTTCCAGATAGGTGTGAAGGTGCAAGCT
Organism: Muscardinus avellanarius; assembly: GCF_963383645.1. Taxonomy (NCBI): domain Eukaryota; kingdom Metazoa; phylum Chordata; class Mammalia; order Rodentia; family Gliridae; genus Muscardinus; species Muscardinus avellanarius. Next base: position 130,608,952 of record NC_137789.1, read on the forward strand.
TGTATTCCCAAGATGGTGGACCACAAGTTTGCTGCCAGACTCAGCTACTTAATGAGGCCCTTTGTAACTTAGTGAGACCCTATTTCAAAATAAAAGAATAAAATAGGGCTTGGAGTGTAGCTCAGAGGTAGAATGGCCCTGGGCTCCATCCCCAGTACCACCACCAAACAAAAACAAAAACAAAAAAACAATGAAACAAAGAAACAAACAAAAAACAAGAAAAAAGAAAAAGAAAGTTTCTTTCATCTGTCCCTTTGCTCTCAGTCCAGGCAGTGCCCCCATGTCTACCACTATCCCCCACCTGCCACTAGCACAATCACTCCCTGCCTGCTCTTCTATTCCATCCCTCAAACCTGAGATCCTCTTGTCTTAGCCTCTCAAGTACTGGGATTACAGGTGTGAGCCACCACACCAGGCTTTTCTGAGCTCCCCTTATTTATTTATTTATTTGTTTATAAACAGGGTCTTGTTAATTTATTGAGATTGATCTGAACTTGTGATCCTTCTGTTCAAAACAAAAAAAGGGCGAGGGAGTGTAACTCTGAGTGTCCCTGGGTTCAAACCCCAGTAAAACACACACACACACACACACACACACACACACACACACACCCCAAGTACTGGGATTAAAGGTGTTTGCCATGCAGCTATCCCGACGACTGCTCACAGATGGGCTGGTCCAATGTATCCCTACCACCTTGTCTCCTGCGCTGGCCCCCCACTGCCTGCCTGACCAAGCCTGGGCCTCAGTGGCTCTTCCTTATTTAGCTCCAGCTGTGTTTCTTGACAGGTGAGTGCAGATTGCTGGGTGTAGTCTGCTGTTTCAAGATACCCCTTCCCCTTCCTTATCTTTGGGCAGAGAGAGAGAGAGAGAGAGAGAGAGAGAGAGAGAGAGAGAGAGAGAGAGAGAGAGAGTGAAGGTTTTAATATTCCCTTCAAAGGCACACCCCCAATGACCTAATTTCTAACTAGGCCCCACCCCTAAGGTTTTCACCACCTCCCAATAGTGATATTAGCTGAGGACTAACCCTTCAATGCATGAGTTTTTGGGAGACATTTAAGATCCAAAATAATGTGTCCCTTCTAAAATTTGGGTGTTGAATCTTAATAGCCAATGTGCTGGTATGAAGAGTCTTTGAGAGATGATTAGGCCATGGATTAAGGTCCTTAGAGAAGAAGTGTCACACAGCATTTGGCTTCTTGCCCTTCTGCCATGTGGGGTACAGAGTCCCTCTTCAGAGGAGGCAGCAGTGAGGCCCCCCCTTGGAAGCAGAGAACAGCTCTCACCAGACAACCGAACCTGCAAGACCTGGGACTTCTCAGGCTCCACAGCTGTGAGAAGCAAACTGTTGTTCTCTATAAATTGCCAAAGCCAGGTGTGGGGGTGCAGGCTTGGTAATCCCAGCATTTGGGAGGCTATGACAGGAAGATCAAGGCTCACAGACAGCCTCAGCTACTTAGTGAGGCCCTTTGCACCTCAGTGAGACCCTGTTTCAAAATAAAGAATAAAAAATAGGGCTCTAGGGATGTAGCTGGGAGGTAGAATGCCCCTGGGTTCCATCTCCAGTACCAAAAAATATATATATTTCCCAGACCTCGGTGTTATCATAGTATGAAATGTATTAACACAATAAGAAAGTAAAGCTTCAACTGAGACCTGAAGAGATGTAGCCAGGGAGGAGGCAGGTGAAGGAGAGGGAACTCTGGCCCAGGCAGAGTGGAGGCGAAGGCTCTGAGAGAGGAAGAGCAGACATGCTGGAGGGACTGAAAAGCCAAAGCCCACTCTGGCTGGGGCTGCGTGGAGAGCGTGAGGGAGAGGAGTGCTGAGAAGGGGTCGGGAAAGATCGAGGGGGCCAGATGGGCCTGAACCAGGACAAATAGGAGTCCTGGGCCACGTGGCCACTGTGGCCAAGGATGCTATAGGTTCATGGAAATATCTGGAGGCAAAAAAGAGAGAGGCCAGCAGGGAGGCAGGGAATAGGGAGTTGGCCGGTAGAACTTTGAAGGCTTGGAAATGTTCTAACCACTGGAATCAGCCCTGTGACATGGCCATTGGTCATTCCAAGTGCTCTATAGATTCTACCAGGCATAGCACGGTAAGGAAAGATCCAGAGGGGAGAGGTGTCTAGAAAGCTCTGTTTGTGGGTAGGATGGTTCCAGAGAGGCTTCCTGGGGCTGGTGGACTTCAGGATGAACCTGCAAGGTGGGAATGACCTAGTTTTGGGGTGACCAATGCCCAGGATGGTGTTCTTTCTCTCCCACTAGTGTCTAGAGTGATACCCAGCACATCTCTTGGCGGAGGTTAGGCCTCTGGTTCTGGGGCCCGAGGTGGCCCTGTGACGTTCCTTGTTCTCTCCTTTCTGTGGTAGGTCCTGTCCTCGGGAGAGTGGGGTTGGCAACGGCCACTAATCAGCATTCACTTCCTTCACCGCCTTTACCAGCCTGAGCAAATAGTTCTTGTCAAGATGATTTGACCCGCTTGTCCAAACATGTGAAGCCAATAAGGGGGGTAGCTTAATGGCACCTCTCTCACTGTCCTGAAGATTTTGTTTTTATCATTCACGAAATATAATTTTCACTTCTACTTTTTTCCTTAGAACAAATCAGAGGCAAAAACGATTCATTTTAACAGTATCTTAAAGAAACCACCTCTTTCTCTTTTCCAGAGAATTCTGCCTTGATTAATTCAGAAAACAGTTATCGAGCAAGACATTAGTCTAAGCATTTGGGACATGTTAATGATGAACAGAACAAAGACCCTTACCCAAGCTTACAATTCTGTGGGGGACACAAACAGAAGACATAGCAAATAGTTGTAGAGTTACAGGAGAAGAACGAAACAGAGAGCTGTGCTTTCCGCCAGCCAACCGACCTGAGCGGGGAGGAGGGTGGGGAGGTGGGAGGGAGGGAAGAGGGAGGATCCTGCCTCTGTTGGTCTCTACAAGTCTTTTGGTTTGGTTGGAATTTTAAACTAGTTGCATGTATTGTTTTGAGAAAAATAAAAATTCAGTTCAAATAGTGAAGCAACTATACTGGGAGATGAGGGCAGCAACATGAGCCAGGTTCTCTTCTACCACTGTGGAAGACAGGACAAGGCTTCTAAAGTTAATAAGTCAATGGGCTGGGTGGGGGGGTCACTAGCTCTTTATTAGAGCACTTACCTAGCATGCATGTAGTCCTGAGTTCAATCCTCAGTACTGCAAAAACAAAAGGGATTTATAAAGTTAATAAATAAAAAATAAGAAGCATCAGCATATCACTTAACATAAATATCACTATCAGAAGAATTAAAGGTAACTATCAGAAGAATTTAAAACAGAAACCATTAAGAGAGTGAACACGTCATTTCTTCTAGGGGATGGACAGGGTGGGGAGGTGTAAGGCAGCGTGGGTGGGGGCTTCTTGCCTTGTCTTAGAAGCATTCCTGTGCCAGGGCTTTAAAAATCATAGGCATGTCTTACTTTGATGATTAAAAGAACCATTCTGCTATCCCTAGGGGGTCCATGGTGGAGAGAGCTTCATTGGGGGCTTCTTGGGGAGTGAGGGGGTGAGGGGTGGGAGAGCCAGGGAGTTCTGTCGCCACCCATCCAAATCCGCTTTCTTTCATTTGTTTTATCTCTGTCTTTCATGCGAGAGTTTGTTTGAACAAAGGGTTCTGCAGCTAAAATTGGTTTGAACTCCATGATCCCTTTTGGCTCTCGTAATTAATGATGCTTTTTAAGCACCTGTTACTCTCTATGCTCATGCCTATTTACTTCCTGAAATAATTTCCTTAATTTAGTCAGAGTCTTGCCGCATCCCCCCGTTGGCTCCCATACGCAGGGATTGGTGAGTGTGCTGTCGGTTTGCTGAGTATGGAGGCGAGACTCTGCAGTCAGCCAGCCATTCCTGATTGCTACTCTATTGTGTCTATGGGGCCACAATTAGGACAGGAGTCCCTTGGGCGTTCTGTTTGGAGGCTGTTGTAACCACAGGCAAACATTTTGGGGAAGAGTTCCCCTGTCATCCCGGTATCTGCAGTCTCTCCTGAGATAGCTGTGGATTCTACTTATAGAACCTGGCCGCCCACGCCACTTCCTGTGGGGGAGGGGGAGAGGGAGCCAACTATGAATGAAGTCAAAGGGAGGCACCCCCCCCCCCTCAGCTTAGTCACCTCCGGGTGACTCCACTTGCAGACATGTGTCATGGTCTGCCTGCTCTGATTCTATTTGTAGCCCAGGTCTCCTCCATTCATGCTTCTGGGGCCTTTGCGGTTGGCCTTGCTTCTTTTGCCTGGCAGCTGCCCTCTTGACTTCAAGGTTGCAGAGGTGCCGCATTGCCAAGCACTGCTCAGGCCTTGTCTTTGCACACCCTCCCTCACCAGCTGTCGGGGGTGGGGGGGGCTGACACTAATCCTAGGAGGCCACGCTGAAATGCCACGTCGTTTGGACCCTAGTTCTGCAGAACCTGTCTCTACCTCACCACTTAGCACAGTCCCTGCTTGTCTCGGTCCATTTTCTGTTGCTAATGGTACCATGCCACAGGCTGGAAAGGTTCTCAAGAAAAGAGGTTTATTTGGGCTCATGATCCAAAGTCGAGGGGCTGCTTCCGGTGATGATGACCTCACTGGCAGAGTCCTGAGGTGGTGCCGGGTATCGTATGGGGAGAGACAGGGAATGCCAGGGACTCCCTATTTAGCCCAACTGGCTTTTATAGGAGACCCACTCTGGAGATGACCCATTAACCCAGTAATCCATTACTTCACTAATTGCATGAGCCTTAATCCTCTCTTAAAAGTCCCACCTCTTAATATCTCATAATGGGGGGTAAATTTTAACATGAGTTTCGGTGGGGACAAACCATATTCAAACCCTAGCACAGGCCATCACTTGATTACATGTTGATGTCCTTGTGGGCTTGGGACTGGTGTACAGTGGATGTTTAATAATTGCTCGAGGAGTGAAATGAAACATGTTTGCCGGTATCTTTTCTGTGCTTCAGGAACTCCTTCTGGGCCCAGAATTGTCACTGTGAGAAGATCTCCAGCAAGGCATCTCCATTAGTCTTTTCCTGTTTTCATCTTGAAAGAGCCAGTTGAGGAGAGTCAGGTAAGGTCTAGAGAAAGCCTTCTGTACTCTGGTGGCTCCTACCTGGCGAGGGAGGATTATTGCAACCATTTTACAGACCAGAGAACTGAGGCTTAGAGGGATTAAGACCTGCTTATGATCACAGAGTAAATAGCAGAGCCAGAGGTGGAAACCCATGTCGTCTGGCTCCAGGGACACTTTCCTGCCACACACTTCCTCGCGGTCTCTGCAACGCGCTGGGAGGTGACACCATTTAAGACCGTGCAGACCATGATTTCCCGTCAAGCATTCATGCGTTTGTTTTCCTTCCAGACCTGATTGTTGAGACTCTCCCTCCCTCTCCTGCTTTCCCCCCATTTCCCTGAGGTTTGCTAACTCATTCCCTGGCTCCTCTGCCGTCTGCAGGAGTTCGTTTTTCTCTCATCTCTTTCCAGAGAGCAGGATTTCCAAATCTTTCAGCCAGTTTCCTTTTTCTGGCTGTGGTCCTCTTTTGGAGACTTTCCAGCGCAGCCGCAGATTGGAAGATGATAACAGTGAATTCGTTAGTAGATCTTCTTTGATGTTATTTTGTGGGCGAACTCATTAATTTATGACAAAAACATCAAAGAGCTGGGCTCCTGCATAGGACTGGGCTGTCCCAAGGCATCTGGATAATAATGATTAGTCAGATTAAATCTCAAAGACCTCTCTGCCTTAAGTGTTAAAGTCCAGATGACTGGGGTGTGGGAACATCCTATCCTATAGGATCTCAGCCCAGCCTGAGTCAGCACGGTGTGGAACTCTCTCCACCCTCTGTGGCTTCCATTTTGATGCCGCCAAGACTTGAGGTCTGTTGACGTTGGTGTAAGTGCTCTGAAAGAGATGCAAGGAAAAGGGCTGAGACTTAAGTCTCTTCCCACCAGTGGAGTGGGATGTCAAAAGGAGCGTTTGTCTTTGCATAGATAATCTAAAGGCCTTCTGTAGAGTCCACTGCTGTAAGGTCAATGGGGCGAACTCTGGGTGACACAGGAAAGCACCAGCCCCATGCTAGGCATTTGGCAAGCTTCCCATATGTACAGGTCTTTGTTGAGAAAGGTCATGATGTATGAATGGTCTCTCACTACTGGAAGTGGTGCCAGAATCAGAGCTCAGGTCTTCCTTTATACTACAAAAATCTAACTGGATCACATCTGTGGCCATTTATCCTGCATCTTTCACTATCCATTCTCTCTTGGCCTATTAAGGATTTGCTACTGCAGTGAGCTAGCTGTTTTAGGAACCACCAGTTTCCCCTTCCCTCTCCATTAGACTATTCCTATCAGCACACTAACAAGTGTCAATGACTCCCACCTTGAGAATCTTCCTCACTCCTGTCTCCACACCACCATGCTACACTCTGCCTCCAAAGAGTTGCCTATGTGCTCAGGACCTCCCTGAGCTTCTTCCCTTCCACGCTAGCTCTAAAATCCAGCTTAATCAGGACCTTGTTCTTGTACAATTCAAACAGCTCATCTCAAGAAAATCAGTGACCTTCCGGCTGTCAAGGCCAGTGGCCATTCCTCAGTCCTCATCTTATCCCCGTGGGCAGAACGTTCGACATGGTAGTGGGGGCTTTCTTCCCAGCCATCTTTGCCAGGCTCCAGGGTTCCACTCTCTTGGCTTATCTGCTTTACTCGAGCCTATAAGTAGCAAAGTGTGCAGGATCAGTTATTGGACAACTTTTCTAGCTTTTCCACTCCCTGGATGATCTTATTTTTTTAAAGAACCATTCAAATACAGGTGACTCTTGAAGTTTTATCTCCAATTCTCTCCCCTCCCCTAAACCCCAACTGCCTTCTCCACTACTCTACTAATAATATGCACATCAAACTTCAACCTTTAGTTGGCTAAACACAACCAGAATGCTGCATTCCTTATCCTTTTAGGCCCAATCAACCCTTAGTCTTTCTTCTTGGTAAATGGTAACTCCTTTCTCCTAGTGGCTCGGACCTCAACACATGGAGTCATCTCTGACTTTCATACCACATTCCTGATTCATCTGTCGATTCTGACAGATTACATTCAAGCCATATCTAGAATTTTGCCACTGTTTACCACTTCCACTGACACCACCCTGTCCTAAGTCACCACCACATCTTGCCTAGACTAATCTAGGAACCCCCTAATTGGTCTCACAGCTTCTACCCTTGTCTCCCCCATCCAACATTAGCATCCAGAATAACTTTTTAAAAATTGCAATTAGATAATGTCATTGCCTCTACTCTAAACTGTCTAAGGCTTACTATCTCATTTTCTGAATAAGATGCCAAATCCTTAGCAGGGCCAGAAGAGCTGGTTCCTACTACCTATTTTATTTCAATCCCCATCTCTCTTCCCCCTGCTCATTTTAATCTACGACACTGCTTTCGAGCTATTCTTTGGACATGCCCACTCCTGCCCAGAGACCTTGTATTCTGTACTCTCTGCCTTGTTTCTCTTCTCCTGGGTATCTAAATGTTATTTTTTTCTCTTCTTTTATGACTCAGCCCAAATGTCACCTCATCAAAAGAATTTTCCTTGACTACTCCTTCTAAAATAACCTCCCTCTGTCCCTTTCTCTTTGCCTTGCCTTGTTTCCTTCCCAGCTATGTTTGCACTTGATGTATTTTTTCTTACTTATTTGCTTATATGCTATAGATTGCTACCCTCCTTTTTTGTGGTACTGGGGATTGAACTCAGTGGCATTTTACCTTTGAACTTTGCCCCCAGCCCTATTTTTAATTAATTAATTTATTTTTATTTTTATTTTTTTGTGGTACTGGGGATGGAACCCAGGGGCATTCTACCTCTGTGCTACAGCCCCAGCTCTCTATTTTTTAAATTTTTATTTTGAAACAGGGTCTCACTGAGTTGCAAAGGGCCTCACTAAGTAGTATCTGAGGCTGTCCTTAAACCACAATCCTCCTATCTCAGCCTCCCAAATGCTGAGATTACCTTATTCTTTATTTTGAAACAGGGTCTTGCTGAGTTGCAAAGGGCCTCACTAAGTAACTGAGGCTGTCCATGAGCCGTGAACCACAACCCTTCTGTCTCAGTCTCCCAAGTACTGGGATTATAAGCCTGCACCGCAACACCTGGCTCTACCCTCACTTGTGTTGAAGTTCAGTAAGAACAGTCTTTGTTTATTTAGTCATGGCTGTATGAGTAGTCCCTAGAAGAGTCTGATACATAGGAGAGGTTCAATGAATATACATTGAATGAATGGGTTTGCTGAGTGGCTTCTCACCACTGGGTGAAGAGAGTGGTTTTCAGATGGTTGTCAAATTTATATGACAACAATCAAATAGGAGAACTGTGAGATGTGCATGGAAACCAACTGAGATGTGTCCATTTATTACTAGTGACCACCATGGGATTCGTAGCTATGCTGTTTGCCCCTTGATGTCCAGTCATTTACTGAACTGTAAGATGTAAGGAAACATCCGCCTGTAACTTCTTTGACACACCACTTATCCTCTGGGACTCAGTGTACTTATCTGAAAGGCAGTCAGGGATGTGGTTACTGACAGCTTATGGTCTACAAGATGCTGGTGGCAGCACAGTTCTGCATTTGTGACTGTGTTTGAATCCTGCCTCAATTTCTCACAAGCCTTGTGACTTTGGGCAACTTACTCAGTTTCTTTTGTCAATAAGAATAAAAAGACAACACGTCTGACTATAGTGGCTCACACCTGTAATCCCAGCACTTGGGAGGCTGAGACAGGAGGATGGCAGGTTGACAGCCGGCCTCAGCTACTTAACAAGACCCTCTGCAACTTAGACCCTGCTTTAAAATAAAAAGTAAAATGGAGCTGTAGGGGGAGTACCTTAGAGGCAGAATGCCCCTGAGTTCAATCCCTCCCATAAAGCCCCCCCCCCAACCAAAACAGCAGCAACAATGACAAAAACAAGAACATGTAGCTCAGAGAGTAATTGTGAGGAACACATAAGACACTACATATAACGTGTGTAGCACATGGTCTGGCACATACGAAGTGCTCAGTAAATGTTAGCTACTAAAAACGAAAGGCTCAAGGTTCAGGAGGGAGTTGCATTTCATGTGTTACTGTGGCAACAAACTACCTGGGATTATTGGATGATGTAGAAGTTTTAAAGATGTGATAATGATACTGTGGCCAGGCAGGAGAATGTACTTATTCTTTGGAGATGTATGGTGAAATATGTAAGGATAAAGCCTTACAATAATACCTTTTAATAATCTAGTCAAACATATCTCTATGTTGTTATACATATCAAGAAAAAATGTGGTAACATGTCAACTATTATGTAAGTATAGTATAGTATAGTTGATTGCACTCTCCTTTCAACTTTTTTATGCTTAGAAATTTAAAAATAGAGCCGGGTGTGGTGGCGTACGCTTGTAATCCCAGCATTTGCGAGGCTGAGACAGGAGGATCTGGGTTCGTGGACAGCTTCAGCTACTCAGTGAGGCCCTTTGCAACTCAGTGAGACCTTGTTCCCAAAATAAAGAATAAAAAATAGGGCTGGGAGTGTCGCTCGGAGATAGAATGCCTCTGGGTTTTACCCCCAGTACTGAAAAAAAAAAAAAAAAAGAAAATAAAAGCTAGTAGGAAAAAAGAAAGGGCCCTAGAAATAGTCTAGTGAAGTCCAACACTCATATTTTGCAGAAAGAACACCATTAGTACAGAGGGAGCCCTTGCCCAAGGTCGACAGCTGGAGAGGCCTGGGCCAGAACCCAGGTCTCCTGCTGCCTGTGTTGCCCTTGGTGGCTCTGACACTGGGCAGCAGTGGGCTCTAGAGGCCCTCAGCTCCTCAGAGACCTAGGGACATTACAGTGTGTATGAGGGCACCTGTGTTGGGGTTTCCTTTTTGTCTATTAAGTACATAGCACACTTGCTTGGAAGCATGTGTGAAAAACGTGAAGGCCTCGCTGGGCCAGACTGCCACCCTTGGAGAGCAGGCATACCGGTTTGGCACTCTCTGCCTGCGGGTTTTGAGTGAGGGTGGTGTGCATAAACTCTGGAATTGCAGAGAGAGGGAAGAGTCGGGGTGGGGATCAGGATCAGCGCCAGGGCCAGGGCCAGGGCCAGCAGTAAGGACAGACATGCTTCCATCCTGGAGCTCCTTGAAAGAAGGGACCCCAGGGCATGGCTGGGGATGAAACACGGGGTGGGCGTGTATTTAAAGAAAGGAAACGATTCTCTGCAGCAGCTTCCTCTAGCTAACAGGGTTCAAATGGCAAGGAGAGATAGGGGGAGGAAAAACATCCCTGCGAGCTCTGGTGGTGGTGGTGGGGGAGCAGACAGATGAATTGGGAGAGAAAGAAGAGAAAAGATACAGAAGAGGAGCCTGGGAAGGGTGGGGGAGGGGTTAGAGCCGGGGTGCTGGGGGTTGGGGTTGGAAAGGTAAGGAGACTGCACCTGGTAGGGGGCAGGCTGCGAACGGATTGGGGACCGTGAGCCCCCGCCGGCTGTAGTGCTTTGCCCCAGAACATTCCTGCCTCTCTCCTCCAGGTCTGAAAGTCCCTGGAGGCCGCGGCAGCCGATGCACAGCTCCTGGCGCTCTTACCGGGAGGGGGCAGGGGGAGGGCAGGCGGAGGGGCGGGGCCTCGGGTGGGGCGGGGCGGGCGGGGAGCCCGTGGCCGCGGGCGGGGCTCCTCTCCAGCGGCGGGCGGGCGGGCGCCGAGTCTGGGGGCCGCGGCTTCCCCTCCCCGCCCGCGGAGGCGCTGGCCCCTCCTTCCCCCGCCGCCCCCATTCCCGCCGCTGCGGCTGTCAAAGATAAACCGGGCCATTGCCTGCAGGAGCGGTGGCAGCCGCGACCCGGCAGTGAGGAGCCTCCCGCGCGGCCTCGCCTCCCCGGCCCGGCGTCCGCATCAGCACCGCGGACAGCGCAGCGCCCGAGGCCAGGACACCGCCGCCCACCGGCCCACCTGCGCCCGGCCCGCGGCGTCCGCATCAGCACCGCGGACAGCGCCCGGGCCCCGCTCGCCCGGGCCCCCTGTCCTCCGAGTCAGCACCGCGGACAGCCCCCTGCGACCTGCCCCGCGGCAGCCTCGCGGCGGTCAGCGACCCCGGAACATGGCTACCGAGGTAGGGGCCAGCACCTGGCCCGCAGCCCGTGCCCAACTGCCCTGCGGGAAGAGAGTCCCGCTAGGGGTGACTGGGCGGAGGGAGGGCTTGGGGGGTGGGATGGAGTGGCAGGTGAAAGGCGGCCCTGGGTGAGCGCTCGTCTCACCCCGAGCTCTGAAGTGTCCACTTGTTGGCGCTAGCGCCGGGATTGTTCCGGGCCCGGGCTGGGGTTTCCTTTCCCAGGACTGCAGGGTTCCCGCTTCCCTAGAGGATGGGAGACGAGTGTGCGTAAGGGGAGGGAAGGCAGCCGGATGCTGTTGCTAAGCGTGCAGTCATCCTGCTCTGAAGCCCAAGCGTGGCTAAGGGAAGACAGACTACCCCTGCATCTACATTTCCTTTGGAGGAGGAACAGGACAAAGACATCCTCGGGCCCAGAACCCGAATGGCTGGTTTTAATGAGCTTCCTGCACCAGCGCTCACTCTTGCAAATCTGTCTCTCTTGCCTTTCCACCCTGTTTGAGTCGCCGGTCCCAGGATGTCCACATTTGCCCTGTGTCTGGTAGAAGGCACTACCTTCTTCAGGGTGTGCCTATAGGCGGACCAGGGGAGCTGTTAGCTAAGGGAAGAATCTTGGTTCAATGCTTAAGAGACCAGGAATGACCCTGTCTACCCCTAAGGGCTCCCACTCTCCCCTCTCAATTGTGAGGTCTCCAGAGGGGTGCCCTTTACGCTCCCACTTTCTAAGTGATACCGCTGACATACGGAGGGGGAGGACCAATTCCATACTCACACAGAAGTCAACAGCACAGCTGGAGGTTTCTTTGAATTTTCAGAGTGGATGCAGGATACCAGGGTCTCCCCAGGTCTGATGTTAACTTCCTTTGTGGTGTCTCCTCATTTCCAGCCCAGCTGGAGCACAGCCAGGAGAGTGCCTTTGAATGATTCTATGCAGTGCCTCTGGGCATCCTGGTGAGCAGCGTGACATCAATACCAAAGTGCTATTGTTGTTGTTCCAGTGAAGTCTCCCCCACATTACAAGATGCTATTGCTTGGCATTGTTCGGTTCCAGCAAGGCACAGGGCTAGCTGGAAGGGACTCTTGCACTCCCAGGGCCTGATGTGGGGGCAGGCCTTGGGCAGATGCTGGAACTTGGTTTCTAGAATTGGAGGAATGCAGAGTGCTCAGAACGTGCCACAGATACTGAAAAGACTAGGAAGAACCTCTGGAGAAATGACCAAGGAGCTGGTCACCTTTCAGATAGGGATGCCAGACTGCAGCAGAGGTTTCTGGTTTGCACAGTAGAGAGAACTTCAGCCACACAGACACAGCTGGGCTAGCAGTGTGGGCAGAGAAGGCAGCTGCCTGTGTGATGTGATCTGACAGCTTCCAATGGGCCCATCTGTCCTAGCATCTTTCCCTCTGTCTGCTGTGGTTCACAGATTCCAACCAGCAGGCTCACATCTCTAGGCTGAGGCTGGGTTTCCAGGACGCCGCTGTTAGGCATGAGTGACTCTCCCCTGGGAGAGGCTCTGCTCATAATGCCTCTGTGAATATAGCACTTTCCTCTGTATAAAGCACTATTGCATGCATGAACACCTCTGAGCCTCAGAGCAACCCTGTGAAGTGGGCAAGGATGGTGTTATTATCTGCAATTAACAGATGAGACAACCGAGGCTCGGAAGCTTACTTGGTCCCTGTGAAGGAGCCAAAGAAGGCATCATTATCCCATTTTAAAGATGATGCAACTGGAGGGCTGAGACTTAAGAAAACAGGGCTAAAAAGTAGCAGGACCTGGACAAGGACTCGTGTCTCCATGGCCAGTATTTATTTTGTTGCATCTAGACTGAGTGCACCTGGCTAGCCAGTTGTGTGCTTAATAGAAAGGGGATCTTGATATGGTGCTCTGGTGGAGGGAAAGGTACAAAGCCAGGAAGGGCTGGAGTGTGAGGACTCGGGGACCCTGACTGGCCTGGCTGGGTCAGCTTGAGGGCAGAGAGCAGAGGACAGGGGAATGTCCAGAAGAGATGGGGAGCTCAGGACAAGCGTTTCCCACTTCACATTAGGCCTCAGGTGGACTCTGATGGTGTGACCATCGGCGGGAGGAAGCCTAAGCTATGGCAAGGCACAGGATGTGCGCAGTTTCTAGACTGGGGTGAGTCATTCTCCCCAGGATGTTTTTACTATGAAGATGAATTTGAGATTACCAGGAAAAACCTGTTGGGAGAAGGAAACCTCCCTCCCAGTTCCTGTGGTCAATCTCTTAGGATTCTGAAGAGGAAGTCCAACGAACTGAATATTGAGAGGAGAGGGAAGGTGAGGGATGGAAAGAGAAAAGAGGATGTCTCTGAATGGAAACTGGATTTTTTTCTGTTTAGAAGTTAGCATTAGGGGAGGGGTGTGTGGGAAGGGATGAGGCCTTTGGAGCGATACACTGACCTCATTCGGTGAGCTGTAATGAGCCCATTTACCATGCAGTAAGCCTCTGTGGACGTGTGTCACTGGGAGCAGGGTCTGCTGTGGGAACCAGTCTGGGTGCCCAAGGACAACTGGAAAGGGCCTGGTTGGAAGGGGCCTCTCCAAGTGGTGGAGTTTGGTCCCTTGGGGATTTTTAACTTCACCCAAGTAGCACTATCCAAGCAGGGCATATGGAGGGTCGATCTCTGAGGCCCGGGATTAACAACCAGCAGACAATGGGTTGGGTTTGGGTCCTGGTGCAGGCTGAGAGGAAGGGTGGCACTGTGCCCATTCCCTTAGGAATGACCTGGCTGCCTATGACTCACAATCCACACTCACTCCACCACACCCGAGCCAGGCGCTGGCACCTCAGCTAAATCCTCGATTCCTGAGTGAGACTTACCTGCATCCTATGGAATGAGATGGTTTTTAGTGAGGATGGAGATGGGGGCCAGGTGGGGCCTCCTGCTTGTCATGGCCACACCAAGCCGGAGTGCTTTGTTCCCCAGTGCTTGCTCTTCCTCAGCACAGCCTGGTTGACTGCCATGTGTATGGGCCCTGACTCTGGGACCAGTGGGACCCACTCTTCAGGCAGCCTTCTCTTCCCTTCCTTCTCTTCTTTCCTGCAGCAAGCAGTTTGGAAAGCACTGTCTGTGGACCTCACCACGGATTCTCTTCCTCATCAAGTGCCTGTAGGTCTTGTTCTTATTCAGCTGCCAGGAGACTGGGATTGCCAGGAGGCAGTGTCTCCCCTGGTGATGGGAGATGGGGACAGGGTGGATGAAGGTAAGTAGAGGTCAGCAGCTGGTGTCTCCAGGTCAGTTAAGAAACCCCTGGTTTCTTAACAAGATGGTCAGGAGGAGCTGTCTAGGACCCAGAGGCTACAGCCTCAGAGAGATGTGCACATGTGTTTTGGATTCTCTTGTAAGGATTTTGGAGCATCATGGATCTCTAAAAAAAACTCCTTCCTGCTACATGAAAGCTAAGTAGCAGGCCAGTGGCCTATGGCCTGGCTCTAGCTCTTGTCCAAGAACCCCCTACTCCATGGATCCTTTATTCCTAAATTGGCAGCTCTAGGAATGAGTCTGGTCCACATGTGAACCTTGTTTAATCTGTCTAGTGCTTATAATTTTAGCAAATGTAGTAGAAACATTTAAAAAAAGCCAGTATAGTTGATGCTAAGAAAATTCATATTTGTGGCTTCCCTTGAAAGACCAGAAGGTGAGTGCATACTCTCACATGCTCAGCTGCCTCCTGGAGATGGGGCACTGCTTCTCTAATTAACCATAGGCCCCACTTGACCACTTACTGCTTGACCCCCTTGGAAACTCACGTGTTCACCACTTCTGGTGGGGACTCCAGGATGACGGCAAGGAGGGGCTTTAGTGATTTTAGAGTCCTGATATCTGAAACAGAGTCCCAGAGAAGGGCAGATGTTCCTAGGGCCTTGTGATAGAGGGTCAGGGCCGCTGTTCCTTCCTCTCCACCCCTTGGCATTTCACAATGACACCACCATGGATGGAGAGAGCCAAGAGACCCTGCCTTGCCTTGAATCCCGCTCGTCACCCTCTTTGTAATGTGTGCTCTGTGTAGGTTTGGGACACCAAGGCTATGGCATATGGAGTGTGTCTGATCACATACTCCTGGAAGGCCCAGCACACACTTTCCAGGGACAGAATCTCGCGTCTTTCCAGGGACACGAGAGCCAGGGTCGTATTCTAAGGCCAGGTTATTATTGGGTTTGGGAAGAGTGTTAACCCCTCCCACTCTGGCTACATGAGAACTCATGGATTGAAGCCCAGAGGAAACTTAAGTGTATTGTTTAATATTGTGCCCTACCATCTTCATGGCTTTATACAATAGAGGATGATTTCGCCCTCAGTGAAGTCCCAGACAGGGGCTCCTGACCAGCAGGTGGATCTCCTCCAGCCAGTGACTCGGGGATCCAACCATTTTCCAACCTGCGGTTCCGCCATCTTCAACATGTGGCTCTCCTGGTTCTGTGGAAGGTGAAGGGGTGGGGAAGAGGGGCAGGTCTTTGTGAGTTAAGCCTGCTTGGGCTGTTTGTCACTTCTGCTCACTTCCACATAGTCCTATGTCTACCCCTGACTGCAAGGGAGCCTGGGAATTGAGCTGTGTGCCTAGGAGAAGGAAGAAAGGGCGGGTCAACAGCCAGCCAGCCGCTACAGACACCCCTCATGGTAGCGCAGGGATGTGTGCACACAGGTGTGTGCTCCGGCTCAGACAAAGAAGGGTGTCGAGAGAGGAAGTTGAGTCCACGTCAGAATGGCAAAGCATCCTTCCTTCCCTTCTTCTGGTCTTATACCACTTTTCTTGGCTTAGGCCTACTTGAGACTCCCCACCTGGCCTCTGGCTCTTTTCTTGCCCATTTCCCACAAAACTGCCAACATGATCCTTCTAGGGCTAGGGAAACCCATGACTAGCTCTTGTAAGTTGGTTTTAGAAGGGCAGAAGAAGGCTACTGCTCTTTCCTTTTCTTTTGAAAGGAACCAAACAGGTATATTAACAATTAACTTACACTACCAAAATATTTTTATTTATCAAAGTTATAGGTGCCTAGTAATGGCAGAGGGACTTCAACAAAAACCTTGGTTGGAAGAGTCAAGGAATATTCAGCCTAGAGGAATATGTGTACATCATTTAATCCAATCCTGATACTTCGGGGTCACATCTCTTACAAAGCTCACCCAGGTATAGGAAAGTTATATAACATTCTCTTATTCCCCCCATTTCTGGATCCCGAGGCTATAATTATTTACTCCTGCTGTATCCACAATTTTTTTCTTATTTGTCCTTTCTCCTATCTTTAAGCATCTCCCATCAGAAATCTGTCCAGGCTGGGATGTGACCCTTCCCTCCTCTACTGTCATCCCCACTGCTGTTACCCACTCTGTGGACCACTGCAGTCTTGCTGAGATCTGCCTCTAGTCACTGGAGTGGATCACACCCTGTTACCTGCATCACTCTGCAGGGGTGTCTCCACTGGTTAGAGCTGCCTTTTCTTCCTCCTTCCCATTTCCCACTGCCCCCTTTCCTCCAGTACCGCTGGCCTTCCTTTAGGACTCAGCACAGGCTTCAGGAAGCCTTTACTGAGTAAGCATTCCTGGGTAAAAGCTGCTGCTTCGTGCCATTTATCACAGTCAGATTCATTATATATTTACTCGGCTTCCTCCCTGGAGCTCACAGACTGTCTTTTGCTCAGCATCCCCAGAGCCTGGCTCTAGTAGGGACTCAATAAATGAGAGTGGAGTGACTGAACGGCTTCAGCTTAATTACACGGGATGAACTGGCTGCATGCTCACTCTGCCTTCAGGGCTTGGTCTCCTCGTGGTTCCAGTGTTGGGCATATTTCACCCAGTAGGATGCTTGTCTTCATTGTGGGTAACTGAGGCTGGAGAGGCCGAAGAAAGAGCCCTTGTTATGTGGCAGTGAGCCCACTCCCCTTAAATGCCAGAGTCTGTGTCGATGTCAAGTATGCAGATTCAGACCAGGGACAGACGTCGCTCAGCTCCTTCTCTACTGGGAGGGCTATTGCTTCAATTTCTGGCCTCGGTGAACTTGAACCGCAGTTCTCTCTGGGGAAGTTTACACATTTCTGGTCTCTTTCTTTCTTGTAGTGAGAAACAATGGCTGTGAAAATCATCCATGGTGCTCTCTGTCCCCAGTCATACTTGGCCTGAACCTCAGTCTCTCTCTGAGTTCAGGGCAAGCCGGGGCCTCCTCAGCCCCATGGCCTCTGCTCCCCCACCTGAGTTCCACTCTCGAGGCTAAAGCTTCAGCCTTGTTAAGTGCTGAGCCCTCCCCGCCGCGTCCCCCCCAAAACAGGGCTGGCCGCCAGGGTGCCTCTTTCCTCTTGTCAAAACTTGCTTCTTGTGCAGTTGATGGTTCTATTGCCTCAGCTTTGGTCCTCTTTCTGCTTTTTCAACTCTTCCTTCCTGGGATAATTCCAGGAAGTGCCTTGGGTGAACTCCATAGTCCTGCTTCCCCATGGTCCTCCTGGAGTACTTGCAGTGTGGCCGGCCGGCTCATCCCTGATTGCCAGAAACTTTCCTCGTTTTAGCACTGCAAGACACACATTCTGGGAGGCCCCTCAGCTGCAGATAAACTGAGATGGGCCGTCACCCTCAGCATGTGTCTCTTGCGCATCTCCTCAGGTCCACAATCTGCAGGAGCTCCGGCGGAGCGCCTCGCTGGCCACCAAGGTCTTTATCCAGAGAGACTACAGCGATGGGACCATCTGTCAGTTCCAGACCAAATTCCCTCCAGAGCTGGACAGCCGGGTAAGGATGCCTTTTTTTTTCTTTTTAAACTTGAGACCCAGGGCCATGATACAACGGAGTGTCATATTGGGAAGTATATTGTCCCAGGATCAAGTAACACATAATACCATAGGACACATAACTTGTTCAGCCACTTCAGATGGAAGAATAAAAAAAGCCTTCTTGTCGCCTCGTAGAAAACTCTCTGAAGAAATCTCAGAAATTTTCTTGTCTGGCAGCTCTCAAATTTCAGTTGCATGAAAATCAGTTAGAGAACTTGTTAAACAAATGTAAACTCCCAAGTCCTACTGGGTGATATCATGTGTCACCCAGAGATGCTGACTCCGTTGTTGGGCTGTGGTTATGGAATCCCCATTTACCGGCAGCTGTTCTTAACCTTGGCCACACATTAGGATTTCCTGGGGAGCTGAAAAAAAAATCCTGATATCCAGGCAGCATCCCAAAACCAATGAAATCAGACTCTCTGGGAGAGGGATCCAGGCACCAGCATTGTCCTAAATTTTAATTTTCAAATTAATTTAAAAAGTTTAAAATTGATTTAAAAATTTACTTCAGTCATCATTGTTTAAATTTTAATTATTAATGTGGAAATTCCCAGGTGAATCAGAATGGAGTGATTCTGACATGGCACTCTGAGAGTTGCTGTGTTTTAGCATGGTACTCCTCACTCTCAGAGTCACCTGGGAGATTTGGAGAAAGGTACTTCAAGGTGTCTGCTTGGGTAGGGTAGGGCAGTGGTGTTCTTTGCTGCTCTGACCCGTCCTCCTCCTTCCCAGACTTTTTTTTTTTTTGGTGGTACTGGGGTTACTGGAAACCTTTCTACCTCCGGGCTACACTCCCAGACCTATTTTTATATTTTTATTTGGAAACAGGTTCTCTTAAGCTGGCTTTGAACCTGCCCGATCCTCCTGTCTCCGCCTCCCAAGTGCGGGAATTACAAAGCGTGCGCCACCACGCCCAGCTCTTCCCGGACATTTTGAATCTGAATCTCTTGGGGGGTGAGACTTGGACACCACAGGCTTTAAAAGCTGCCCAGATGATTTTAGTGTGCAGTCAGAGCTGAACAACACTAAGTCCTTGTTTCTACAACTGCGGTCTGTGTGCTGACGATGGCATCGCCTGGGAGTTTGTTAGCAATTCAAGATATCAGAGCCCATCTTGGATCTCCTGACTCTGAGTCTGCACTGTAACTGACCCTTTGGTTATGCATTCATGCATTCAGCTTGGGAAGCATCCAAAGAGTCATCTTTTCTCAGAAACTAGGGGCTGGAGACAGGAAGTGACTGATCAAAAGCACCAGAAGGGCCTGGGGTCTCACCTCTCTGCTTTTCCATATGATGTTCTCCCTTCCCTCCCAAGGACATTCTATCTCCTGGCTGCACCCCTTGAACCTGTGATCCTCCTGTCTCAGCCTCCCAAGTGCTGGGATTACAGGTGTATATCACCACTCTCGGCTAGGACTTTGGTTTTCTTACTGATGTAATTACATCCTCAATGGGTATAGACAAAACTAGATATTCTGTGATCAGAGTTGTGGTGGGGAAAGCTTGGAGACCCAGAGGGAGAGCTGGGGATTGCTTCCCCCTCTCCTGCCTTGTGCAAAGGTGGGGGTCATGCTCCATCTCTGTCTTCTACAAGACATCAGAGGCAGCCAGCCAAGGACTCTGTCCTCACTTTTCCCTCTAGACTCAGGCTGGGGCACTGAGGACTGAGGGCCCCTTGTGAGGGCCTGCGTGCTCAGCTACTGAGTTGTGCTCCTGGTTTGAGGGATGATGCAGCCCCTGCCTCGGGCTGCCTTACAGCTGTTCTGGGTTTGGGGAGGGCAGAGGGCAGGCCCTGATCCTGCCACTCAGCAGCCTAGGCAGATCTGAATGGGTATGGGAAGGCAGGGTGGGCTGGCCTTTTTTGTTGTTGTTGGTACTGGGGGTAGAACCCAGGGGCTTTTCTACCTCTGGGCCATACTCCCAGATCTATTTTATACTTTATTTGGAAACAGGGTCTCACTAAGTTGCTGAGAGCCTAAGTAGCTGAGGCTGGCTTCAAACCTGTGCGATCCTCCTGTCTCAGCCTCCCAAGTGCTGGGATTACAAGCATGTGCCACCACGCCCGACGTGGGCTGGCCTTTGCTGATCTGACCCCCAGCAGCCCTGAGAGTCCTGTGGGTCTCTTTCTCATCTTAGCATGCCTGTCCTTTTGGGCAGGATGACTAGCACACTAGAACAACAGGATTTGGGTTGTGGACCAGAATTTTCTCTGTGTGTATGTGTTGGGACAGTGGCTGGGACCCTCCAAGCTTCTCACTATTCTTGGAGAGAAATTTCATCCTAGATAGGCACAGAGGTCCCTAAACTGTGCCGGGCAGTTCTGGTCCTGTGGGGTGAGGGAGAAGGAGGTACCGTGAAGAGTGAAGAATGGGGCTAGACATTTGGACACCTGCCGAGTTTGGAACATGACCTTGCAGGTGTAGGGTCATGTAAACAGCACAGACTTTGGGGTCAGAGGTGTGTGACCCTGGATAAATTCACTCAGTGTTCACTAAGTATTTACCAAGCAACTGCTCTGTATTAGGTACTGGGAATAGAGGAGGGAAATAATAGACTCTATTTTCCATTAGATGGCATAGATGTGAAAAAGCAAGCAAATAAACATACAGTCGTAGCTCAGGTGGTAATAAACAGTAAGAGAAGGGGAGGTGTCAAGGGGATAGGGTAAGCCGGGGAGAGGTGATTGCTCAGGGGAGGCCTCACATCATGTGGCACTGGCGGGAGGAAAGGGAAGGGCCTTCGGGGAGTGCAGGAAGAGTGCAGTAGACTCACAGGTACAAGGACCCGAGGACAGCAGGAGACAGGCCCAGATGGTGGCAGGCCAGGCCATGGGGGCCTGTGGGCATCGTCAGGATGGCTCGGATGTTACTGGGAAAGAGATGAGAAGGCTGGAAGCTGTGGCATGATCCACCTTTGGCAGGAAGTTGGGGAGGGAGGCCCCTGGTGAGGCCAGAGATGGCGGTCACTGGGACCACAAAGCATAGGGCCCATGTGGTCTCAGGACCACAGATCAGTCCTCGCCTGGGAAATGGGATGACAGCTAAACTTTTTTTGATAGAATTGTTATGAGGGTTAAAAACATGCCTGGCACATAGAAAGTATACAATATTAGTTATTATTATTATTATATTATTATTATTATTATTATTATTATTATTATTATTATTATTACAGGTATAGGCAGGAGAGCTGTTCAGTTGTCCACACATGGGGCTGTGTGTGTTGGGTAACCTCTTAGGTAGGAGGGAACGGCCCCTCCTGAGAAACTCACCTGATCAGTCTCATGCAGCTGGGGTCCCAAACACAGAGAGCCCTTGACTTTGGTCCTGAGCTCTCTGGCACAACCAACCATCAAAACAGGAGATCACTAGAATACTTGTCTGAGCTTTTGCAGAAAACATCTAGAATATCACGAGGGTCTCCTGTTCCTAAGGGAGGCCAAGCAGCCATACTTATTTGAATTTTATAGATGAGGACACTGAATACTAGCATGGGTAAGCTGCTAGTCCAGGGTCACAAAGCTAGCTGATGGCCAGGTCAGGACCGGAGCCCCGGCCTCCTGCCTCCCAGTCCAGCACTCCTTCTGTAGCCTCTTGGTCTTGCCCGTGTGCTAGCATGTCATTTCCTCACCCCCTCCAGTCCCAGCATGGTCACCCCAGCCTCACCTGTGGGTGTCAACACTCCGGGAGGCTAACCACAGCTTGGCTCTGTCCCTCTCTCCCTCCAGATTGAGCGGCAGCTCTTTGAGGAGACCGTGAAGACTCTCAACGGCTTCTACGCAGAAGCGGAGAAGATTGGGGGCAGCTCCTACCTGGAGGGCTGCCTTGCCTGCGCCACGGCCTACTTCATCTTCCTCTGCATGGAAACCCACTATGAGAAGGTGGCGCCTCCTCGGCTTCGATGTGTCCCCGCGCTGCTGGGCTTCCCTGCTGCATGCTCAGCCGCCCCTCTCTTGCAGGTTCTGAAGAAGATCTCCCGCTACATCCAGGAGCAGAATGAGAACATCTTTGCGCCTCGAGGCCTCCTGCTCACAGACCCCGTGGAGCGCGGGATGAGGGTTGTATCCTTCTGGCTCTTCTGTGTGAGGGCACACAGCTCCCAGCTAGTGGGTTCCTTGGCAAGGCTGCTAAGAAATGGGGGCTACCGGCCAGGCGTGGTGGCGCGTGCTTGTAATCCCAGCGCTTGGGAGGCTGAGACAGGAGGATAACGCAGGTTCAAAGCCAGCCTCAGCTACTTAGTGAGGCTCTGAGCAACTTAGTGAGACCCTGTTTCCAAATAAAATATAATATAGGTCTGGGAGTGTAGCCCACAGGTAGAAAGCATGATCATACAGTTTGAGCTCCTTTTACATCTGACTGCTTTAGGTGAATCATTATTATTATTATTTTTTTTTTGGTGGTACTGGGGTTCCTGGAATCCCTTCTACCTCCGGGCTACACTCCCAGACCTCTAGGGCTAGTCTACTAATGAGTGACACCCCTAGCTCTTTTTATTGTTTAATTTTTACTTTTTTTTTGTGGTACTGGAGATGGAACCCAGTGGCATTCTACCTCTGAGTGACACAACAGCCCTAATTTTTTATTCTTTTATTTTTTTAACAGGGTCTCACTAAGTTGCGGAGGGCCTAAGTAGCTGAGGCTGTCTGTGAACTGCGATCCTCTAGTCTCAGCCTCTCAAATGCTGGGATTACAAGCATGCACCACCACACCCAGCTTTTATTCTTTATTTTTGAAACAGGGTCTCACTGAATTTCAAGGGGCCTCACTAAGTAGCTGAGGCTATCCGTGAACTGCGATCCTCCGGTCTCCGCCTCCCAAATGCTGGGATTACAAGTGTGTGCCACCATGTCCGGCATTTTATTTTTATTTTGAGGCAGAGTCTCCCTAAGTTGCTCAGCTTGGCCTTGAACTTGCAATCCTCCTGTCTAAACCTTGGGAGTTGCAGAGATTACAGGCATGCACCACCATGCCCGACAAGGCTCACTCTTAACCAATGCCAGACCCAGGATTTGAGCCCAGGCCCTCTCTTAACTATGAGGCTGCACCATCCATCAAGGATACACAAGTCATCTGTAATCGCACGTGATCCTCATTTACTCTTTCATGGTGGGGCCCACTGTCCCCTGTCCACAGATGAGAAATGGGGTCAAGGGTGTGGAGACTCCTCAGAGTCGCAGTCCTGCTAGAGGCTGGGCAGGGTGGGCATCCTCCTGCTGACTCCACCTGGGGTGGGGGGGTTCGGGTGTGACACATCCCTCTACCCAGTCAGCAGCAGCAAGCATATAATGGTTAAGAAATAAATTTTACTGAAAGATGGAGAGGAAAAACAGTAAATAAGACACAAAACACCCTAACCACAAGTTTAGAGCTTCACGAGAGGGACTTCTTTTCATTGAGCCTGTACTATATGAGTCAGGTATTGTGCTTAGTGTGTTATCTGTATGACTCCATTTAATCTTCACAGTGAGCCAAGATTCTCTTATTAACCCATTGGATGTACATGGCACTTGATGGTTAACAAGCCAAGTGACTGGCCTGTGACTGGCCTAGCTTGGAAGTGGGTGAGTCAGGATTTGAATTCAGCACACTGAAGTCCTCCTATTTCCAGTGCAGTAACACCACCTCCTTGGTGCTTGGTGGCCGAGGATATGAAAACGCTCTCTGAGGGTGGGAACTCTGCCCAGTGTGATCATGGCTGTGTGCCCAGCCCAGCGTCCTACCTTCAAGGCTCAGGAACTGTTAGCAGGTTGAATGTGCACAGATGGACTTGGGGAGGGGCTGCAGCTTCCTGCTCCCTGCCAGCCTCCAGTGGTGGGCGGGGTCACATCTGCTCTGCTCAGCAGCGGGCAGCCCGGGGCTCTCCTTAACTACCCACCCAGATTGAGATCTCCATCTACGAGGACCGGTGCAGCAGCGGTAGCTCCAGCAGTGGCAGCAGCAGCGGCAGCGGTGGCGGCAGCAGCGCCGGGGGTGGGGGTGCGGGGGCCCGGTGACTGGCCGAGAGCCCCTGCAGGGAGGTGTACGGCCGGAGTGAGGGCCTCGCAGACCTGCGGCGGCTGCGCTACCAGAGCACCCGCTTCTGAGTCCTTCTCTGGGCCCACACTGCTGCTGGGGTAGAGGGAGGGTGGCTGTCAACCCAAGCCCTCTGCCCCTTCCCCCCTGGCAGGGTCCATACACTTCCTGACCTGGGGGCTTCCTTTTTCTGATGGGGCAGACCTGGATCACATAGAGCCAGACCTTCCTAGGGAAGGCAGGGTCCAGAGAACACAGTTTGGATGACTCCTCTCCCCCTCCCTTCTTCCCCAACACCCCTGAGGAGTTCCCGACAATCCCCATTCTGCATGATTCTTCATCCCAAGGCCCACTTCCACCAGAACGCTTTCCCTGTGGCTGTGTCTCAGCATCAGCTCTTTCTGGAGCCACCACAGGGTCCCTGTCCGTCTATGATCCTGCTTCTGTTGAACTGGAGATCTGGGACCTGGGCGCCATGGTGGGGAGCCCTTCACCACGTCTGACCTCCCTAGATCTGCGGCTTTCCTGTCTTCCATCCAGAGCTGGAGCCATCTCAGTCTTGCTCTGACTGCCTGCAGGCCACCAGGCGCTGGTTGCAGGCCACAGCCCATGGCTCCCAGGAGGCCCCATGGACCACTGAAAAAACTGTGCAGAGATATGGCCATGGGGAGTGTGAATTTCCTGAACTGAAGCCAACTCCCAGAGATCAGAACCTCTGTGTGTGTGATGATGAGTGTGCGCGTATGCTCCTGTGAGTGCACATCTGTGCAGCAGTACAAACGTGTACATGTGAGTACACATGTGAGCATGTGTGCGAGTGCGCTTGTGTGAGTGTATGTGTACAGTGCGTGTGCATGTGCATATGCATGGATGCATTTTTATCCGCGTGCACACATGCACATGACTGTACATGTACATGAACACACATGCATGCGTGAGAGTATGTGAGAATGCACGTCTGTGTGCGAGCACGTCTGAGTGTGCACGTATGGTGTGTGTTATCCTTGGCCGCCCCTCTCTGTGCCCTGGTTGGTCTTGCTGCTCAGCGGTGTGCGGCTTCCTCCCTGTGCTGGTCCAGCTGGGCCCAGTGTAAATCCATGTCCTGGAGGCCCTCCTCCTGCCCTGGGGCTGCCAGCTTGGCTCTTCCTCCTGGCCTTCTGACTCTCCCATGCACCTTCTAGCAGAAGAGGAGTCGGGGCCCTAGGAGAGCAGAGCCAGCCCCCTGCTGGCCTTGGTGCCCCTCTCCGGCCCCGTGACGACACCACGGGTCCCCTATGCTGCAGACCCAGCTCACCCAGGGCTCGCTCAGGCTGTACAGGTGAGGCTGCCTCGGATGTTCAGACGGAGGCCATGTCCAGCCATCGGTGCTCTGGCTCCCGAGGCCTAGGGGAGCCTGTGGGAAGGGGGCTGCCTACCTCAGCCAGCAGGAGGTGCTAGAAGTGGAGATGAAATGCCAGCTGCTGCAGGTAGCTTTCCAGAACCAAAGAAGGCCTGGCTTTCTACTAGACGTGGGAACAGCATGTGGGAGCCTGTGGCTACCCAGAGAGCTGGAGTGGGTGGCCAGGCCCCTGTGGACTCAGGAGACCCGAGCCCTGGAGTTCCAGTGCAAGGATCCCCCAAGACCTGCAGCTTGGACTCCTGCCGCGCCTGTGCCCCTGGCCCCTGGTGTGGCTGGACATTGGAGCTGACCTGCGTCTCCCATGGGACCATGGGAGGGATGGGTACAATCATTACGGTGGCTTTTTGTTTTATTCTTTTCTCTTTTTTTTTTGCAATAAAAGGACTAGCCCAGCTCGAGGCTCCATGCTGTTTTCCCTGCCCCATGGTGACGGGGGCTGGTTCTCTACCCTGGGATCACATGAGGAGATGCTCGGCTGCCTGAGCCAGTCACTGAGCACGCACTGGAGGGGGAGCCGGCCGACACTGGGCAGGGTGGACCTGGCTTCCTGGAGCTCATAGTTCAATAGGGAGGTGGGCACTCTAGGTCTTCTAATCTGAATCTTTGGGGGCATTTTCAGCCTTGGGTGGGGGGGAGTCAGTTCAAACTGAAAGCCAGGCCCAGAGTGATGGATTAGTGAGTCAGATAACACACAGCACTGGAGCTCTTAGCTCTAGATCAGGCTTGTGTGTGTGTGTTTGTGTGTTTGTGTGTGTGGTACTGGGGTTCCTGGAAGCCCTTCTACCTCCGGGCTACACTCCCAGACCTATTTTTTATATTTTTTAAATTTGAAAACAGGGTATCAAGCCAGCGCGGCTGGCTTCGAACCTGCACGATCCTCCTGTCTCCGCCTCCCAAGCACAGGGATTACAAGCGTGCGCCACCACGCCCGGCTAGATCAGGCTTTTAAGGGTTGGATCATATGAGTCACTCAGTACTAAAGACTAGAAAGTAGGTGGGTGTTGGAACCTGGTACTTATTATGTCTTGGATTATATAAAATGAATCATTTATTGAGCGCCTACTATGTGTCAGATACTTTGCTAAAATCATATACTAGCGGTGGGAGGGGATTTAAAGGTTCCCTGAGTCTTCTCATTTTACAGAGGTGTAACAAGGCCCAGAGAGGCTGAGTGACTTGCCCCAGGTCACACAGCTGACGGTGATCTTAGAAGGGACCCATTGCTCACTTTCCTGAGCCACTGTTCACTCTGACACCATTTGGTGGCACCCAGATAGGGAGCTGCTGAGGCTGCAGGGAGGCTGAGCCCACACAGGTCTGTAGCCGTGGGTCTGTCCAGAGAGGCTTTCTTCAGACTGTGGGGACAAGAGCGAGGCCTTCGCCTAAGCCCTGGGCAGCCTGGACACCTCTGCTCGAGCTGTGTGCGCTGTGTGGGGCTGGCACAGGGGCGCGCCTGAGGCCCAGGAAGCCGACGGGAAAGGAGCTGTTCTCTAGCATGAATGGAGGTTCATTCCTGGTGCTGTTTGGGGCAGGATGTTTGTTCTATCCCGAGGCCAGATGTGAACCCTGGTCCAGCTCTTCTAGGGAGAAGGTCTTGTGGAGGGTGAGGGTTTCCAAACTGGTAAGACCCACTCTGTGTGGGTGTCTGGTGGAGACTGACACACTCTTCCGTTCTTTTTTCTTTTTGGTACTGGAGATTGATCCCAGGGGCATTGTACCTCCAAGCTATACCCTCCAGACCTATTTTTTATTCTTTATTTTGAAACAGGGTCTCACTAAGTTGCAGAGGGCCTCACCAAGTAGCTGAAGCTGGCCATGAATCTGTGATCCTCTTGTCTTAGCCTCCCAGGTACTGGGATTACAAGCGTGCTTCTCTTCTTTTTTTTTTTTTTTTTTTTTTTTTGTGGTACTGGAGATGGAACCCAGGGGCATTTTACCTCTGAGCGACACTCCCAGCTCTGTTTTTATTCTTTATTTTGAAACAGGTTCTCACTTTGCAAAGGGCCTCACTAAGTAGCTGAGGCTGTCCATGAACCGCGATCCTCCTGTCTCATTCTCCCAAATGCCGGGATTACAAACATGCACCACCACGCCCGGCTTACGCCTGGCTTTCTTCCACTTTCAAATGATGATGATGATAAAATAACAGTAGCTAACATTTACTTAGCACTTACTATGTGTCAGGCACTGGGCTCAGACCCCATGTAATTTAGCTTTCAGTCATCACAACAACCCTCCATGGTGTGCATTATCATATTATTACTCCCATTTTAAAGATAGGGAGATGGAGGCTCACAGAAGTTAAATTGCCCAAAGTCACATCACCCCTGAAAGTAGCAGAGCTGCAGAGCTTGGCTTTGATCCAGGTGGTCTGAAGCCAAACAGTGGGGAACAGGACAGGTCTACTTAGCTCCAGAGGCTCCCTCAGCCGTCCTAGGACTGGGCTCTGGCGGAGTCCCAGGAGGGCCTGGAGCTGGGCCTGGGATCCAAGGGCTGGCACCTGCATGCCTGGAGCATTGCAGGAGTGTGGGTGGGCTGCAATCAGGGCAGCCGGGTGAACTGCAGAGGCCCCTTGGAGGGGTGGCTTCACCTTGCCAGCTCAGTTATGGGGACAGAGGCCTCCTGCCAGGGTCTGGTTACAGCCATGTCTTTGTACTCCCACCCCCTTGCCAGCCAGACACAGGACTTAGAAGGATCTGGGGAGTAGAGAAACCCTGCTCCTGCCTCTGCCAGGCTGTCCCCTGCCCTGCTGACCCCTGCGAAGGTGTGTAACACATTCTACCCCTCACAGCCCCTGCTTTCTCCCCTCCGCCAGAGGCAGGGCAAGTGAAGACCTCAGGGCTTACAGGATCTTGAGTGCCGCCCAGTGGCACAATCGGGCACTACACCAGCAAGTCAAAAGTCCTGGCAGGTAGAGCTCAGTGCTGTGAAATTTTCCCAACACTCCAAACCAGCAGCCACTGCCACCTGCAAGCAGTCTTCTGTAGTGCCTAGAGGTGCGAGGCAGGAAAGAGTCCAGCAGTGGCCACTTTTTGTCTATGAAGCCTCGCCCAGCTGCCTTGTGGACACCACTGGCCTGGGAGCCCCCCTTCCAGGCTGGTGAGGGGTCACCTGGCTTTGGCCTCGCTATTCATGAGCATTGGACAAAGCAAAGAGCACTCCAGACATGAGTTTGCCCCGGAGCATCGGCACGTGGAGACTCCTAGAGCCTCATTTCCTTAGCTGTAAAGCAGGGATGTCAACACTTCATAGACTCGTCTAGACTCGAACTTCTCAACCTTTGCTGCAACTGGTGTCACCTGGGAGTGTGAGAAACCACCAGGGCCTGGCCCTGTCGCTCCAGATACCGTTTTAGTTGTTCTGGGGCACACGCTTTAAAATCTTTATGTCCAGGCGGTGTGTGCCCCAGAACAACTAACACGCTATCTGGAGAGTGCCTGGTGTCAACAACGTCAAGAGCCTATGGGCCTTTCATGGACCTCTGAAAATGCTCCAGACCTGAACAAAAAATATAATGATTCTCCAGGCATGGTGGCACACGCTTGTAATCCCCGCGCTTGGGAGGCAGAGACAGGAGGATCGCGCAGGTTCGAAGCCAGCCACGCGCGCTGGCTTAGGAGACCCTGTTTCCAAATAAAAATGTAAAAATAGGTCTGGGAGTGTAGCCCGGAGGTAGAAGGGCTTCCAGGAACCCCAGTACCACAAAAAAAAAAATAATAATAATAATGATTCACCTAAAGTAGCCAGATGTAAAAGGAGCTCAAACTGTATGATCATGCTTATGACAAATTCAAAGAAAAAACCAAAACCGATCTACGGTGTGAGGACTGGGATCAGGGCTCCCCTGGGCAAGGGTGGTGAACAGAAGGAGCCTGGGGAGCCTGGGAGCTCCTGATGTTTTGCTTCTTGGCCACAGTGCTGGTAGCACATGGGGACAGACTTCACAAGAATTAATTGTGCTGCACGCTTGAGATTTGTGTATTTTCCTGTACATGTGATATGTTTCAAATAAAATATGCTAAAAAAGTTTATTGGCTCCAAAATAGGAAAAGAAAGTACAAAATTGAAATTAATGTTTTATTAAAGATCTACAAATATAAGGCATTATGTCAAGACAACCATAATTCAACCTGATGTGTGTATATATATTTGTGTGTATATATAGTTATATATAATATTTACTGCGGATTGGGGATATATACAAAAGTGTTTGATATGATAGGGGCCACTCCAAAAGAGAAGGTCTCAAAGTTCTTAACCTTGACTCTTGTCCCCTTAGGCACACTTGTGTGCATAATCTGTACCTTTATATGGGGGACAGAATCTATAGCTTTTAAGGAGATTCTCAAAGGAGCACGTGACCCCCTACTCCCCACCCCCCAAAAAAACATAGAATACTTTGTCTTGAGACGTCAGTGAAAAACTGGTTGTGAATGTGCCTGGCATGAAACAGGTGCTCTGCAATGGCAGTTTCGTTTCTTGCTTTCATAATCTGAGGTTTCTACATGACCCGTCTCAGGAGACTTCTAGGAGGATTTATTCTCCCGGCAGCACCGGGGACCAACTGCACCCAACTCACAGCTCTGGGTCCAGGAAGTCATTTGAAGGGCCTGTTATTTCAGCATCTGCTGGACACAGGACTTAGTGTGTAACATCCTGGAGCTGAACTGGAGCTTGTGGGTTTGGAATCAGGGAGGATGGGGGAGGTGGAAATGTTTAAGGAGGATCAAAGGGCTACACCAGCATGAGCCCCCCCCCCCCGAGTAATTCCCCGAAGCCGAGTCCCAGCTTTGTCATTTGTAAAATGACAACACTATAAAAAATGCATCTTGGTGGATGAGAATCTGTCCCTCCGACATAAGGTATTATTGTTATTGCAGAACTGACAAGAGGACCTCATTATACGATGGCCTCATGATATAGATTTATAGCGGGGTTTAGATTCTTGCAGAGAATAAACAGATATTCATCCCAGGCTTCCCTGATTCCCTAACGGATGCCAGGAACACTCATTATTATTCCATTTAGTTCTCTAACACTAGGGTGGGTGGTTACATGCAAAATCTGATTTTATAGACGAGGAAACATGTTCCAGGTTGTTAGGTAGCTCGACAAGGGCCCACAGCCGGTAAGTGTCACAGCGAAGACTTGAACCTAAGTCCTCAACTCTGAATCCTCCTCCGTTCTGCCGCGGTATGTCGCAGTCAGACGCCAGGCGCCGTTCTACTTGGATTGACTCATAAAGACAGATGCCAGACCCAGAGTGAGACACGTGGGCAAATGCAGACACAGAAAAATTAGTTTTGCCGGGGTATGGAGGTGCTGGTTATTTTGGAGTAATTCAAGTTATCGATTTCTGTAATGGAAAAGTGATTGGAGACCAGCTACCACCTGAGAGCAATGCTGAGCAAGGCCCCGGGAAGGGGAAGCCTTGCACATAGCTTACAAGGCCACGTATACGGGCAGGCCTCTATGTTAGGCTGCCCCCAATTAATAGGTGAGTTTTTGAGGGCAGGGGACTTGTCCTACTCATTTCTCCATTCTCTTTCCCTCTGACCCAAGCTCCTGTCCCAGGGCCTCAGCGTTGGCAGGGCAATGGGGGACACGGCTCATCCCAGGTTGTCAGGAAGGGGGAGAATACAGCTGTGTCACCTGCAGCCCTGAGAAACAGCTCTGGCCAACGCAGACAGGCAGTGTCACTGAAGGATACCACTTAACTGCACGTTGTTGCTGTATAATTCAAGTAAAGGAGAGAGGCGGTGAGCCCAGGCCCCAGGGGCAGCTGTCAGTAACTCTGCCCTGGCTGTGTTCTTGTGCCTCTATCGTGACCTTCTAGGAGAGGAGGGGAGGAAGAGCGCCTTCTGACTACTCAGCCTCCACCTGTGTTTTCTAAGCACTATGGTTTTGAGGAGGCAAATCCTTTTGGGGCTGAATGCTTTGCCTGGAAGTCTAGGCCTGGGGCCTTAACAGGGTGAATTATAGCGGATGTATGTATGGGTGGGTGGGTGGATGGATGGATGGACAGGTAAGTGGATGGATACAGGGAAGATGGGTGCTAGGAGATGACTGATGGGTCAGAGATGAGCGAGAGGGCTGCCTGGCTTGAGATGGATGCTTGCAGACCCTGGAGAGGCAGGTGAATGAGTGGGTACCGACCTGCCCTGTGATCCCCCTGCAGCTCTAAATGCAGGGCTGAACTCTTCCAAGGGAAGCTTCTGTGTTCACCCAGTCCCCAAATGAACTCTGCATTTGTAACTCTGAGTGATGGATGTGTCTTGTTGGGAAGGATTCTTATAGGTCTGCTATGGCCACAGTTAATGACTTATAGATTGTTGTAAAATCAGGCACTGTTAGAAGGGAAGCCAGAAGGCCGAAGGACAGATTTTACAATAATCTCTGCATTTTATCAGCCCCAGCGCTGTGCCGGGTGCCTTACATGCTTATCTTGAGGGAGCCCCCCGTGAGGTTGTTAGTACTCCCTCCATTTCGTGGGTGAAGAAACTGGGGCTCAGAGAGGAAATAACTTGCTTTGAGCCACTTCCAGGTACTGGGTGGGGTTTCTGGGATTCAAAGGTGAATCTTTGGCCTCAGAGCCTTAGGGTGAAGAGAAAAATTTAAGCATAGATGAAAAGAAGGGAGGAGGGAGAAGAACAGAAGCTTTGTAACAAGTCTCTCAGAAAGAACATGACTTCTCAGAACATGAGGCACCTTCTGCGGTGCGCTGAGGCGTGAAGACTTTCTAACGTCAGAGTCCTGGAGACAGCCCCAAGGCCTCTTCTCCCCCTCTCTTCCACACATCTGCCTTCAAGGGCTGTAAATCTTGAGTCTGGGCCTGAAATTGCAGAGTGGAAGGTGTGTACGTTTCATTTTCCTTCCTTCATTCAACCCAATGGTGTCCCTCTACCATGGTGCCCCATGAGCAGCTGGGGAACCGGGGTGCAGGTTTCAACGTCCCTAGGAGCTCCACAGAGGGAAGAGAGTTACCCCTTAGATGGGGGGGTTTGCATTAAGTGGGTAAAATCCTTCATGGCTTTGCCAGAGTTGGCCATGTAGATGAGCTACGTTTATGGGAATTACTCTGGTCTCAGCTGTCTTCCTTCGGGTGGGCTGGGGGGAGGCTTGGGGCTCTGTGGGGGCTTCCTGGGAAGGGCAGATTCTCCTTCATCCCCATCCTCATCCCCCTAGAGCGCCTGTCCCCACCTTCCCTCAGCTGCGCAGGTGCCTCCTGACCTGAAACTTTCTTTCAGAGCTTCAGCCCCAGCCGTGGCTCAGGCTCCAGGCCCGGCTCTTCGTTTGCTTGGTGCCCATGCCCCTGGCTCAGTTTCTGCATCAGCAAAATGGAAGAACCAGCACGGCTCCTCTTATTCCAGGAACTGTTTATGCAGTTGTGCTTCTGAAGTCCTTGGGGCTTTCTGGAGGAGGCTGGGGGCGGCCTGGGGCTGAGCTCTTGGGAAGAGAGCAGCAGGCAGAGTGGGCCGGGGGCCCAGAGTCTGTGGTCCTCCTGAAAGAGCCCTTTTAGGGTCTCTGTTCCCCCACCTGAAAGGCACAGGGGCAGGACTAGGTGACTTCCCAGGTGTCTCTGGATTTAATGCTCTAGGGTACATGATTGGTGAGAGCCAATCCGAAGTAGTTCCTAGTTTCCAGTGACCCCTGCCCTGTGTAGCTGGTGGATCCCATGCCCACCTTGTTCTGTGTATCTATTTTATGATCATTCCCTCTGGGAACAGCACCGTGTGTGCACAACCCAGGCCCGGGAAGGTTGGCTCTGCCCTCTTATGGCCATTTGCAGACCTGCGGCCTCTTTCCTGCAAACCTGCCAGCATCCTGGGGTGGCCAGTGTCCTCCATATCTCCCCCTCCGCAGACTGCCAAGGGTCCCGGGCAGCACGTGCTGGCAAGCACAGGAGCTTTGGCATTGACTAGGTCTGGGGGCTCCGTCCTCAACTTTGCTACTTAGTGATAGTTCTAACTTACTGGGGGCTTACCCCGTGCCAGGCACCGAGTCATACTTAATATAGTAAGTCTGCGAGGTGTCAGAGGCATAGCTAACTCTGTTATGTTTAATGAATAACTCTGTGAGCCTTCTTCCCCATTTTACAGATGAGCAGCTGAGGTGCAAGTTGGGTCGACAGTGTCCTTGCTCAGATGCCTCTTTCTCGGGGACCCCCCCCCATTTTTTAAAATGACAATCTACCTCCATCTATCTCCAAGCTGTACCCCCAGCCCTATCTTATATTTTATTCTGAAACAGGATCTCTCTATGTTGCTGAGGCTCTTGTCCAACTGCTGAGGCTGGCCTTAAACCTGGGATCTTCCTGTCTCAGCCTTCCAAGTACTGAGCATGTTAAGGGGATGACTGGCTAAATAAATCCCCCAGGTGTCAGGTACCTGGTGCTTGCGCCGCATAAGGCTTACGAAGCCAGGCCACGGAGCTGGACAGTCTCAGGTTTTGAATTGTAGCGTTTGCCATTTGAGCTGGCTGTGATCTTGGGTGACTTATTCTTTCTGAGCCTCAGTTTCTTTGGTAATAAAATAGACTAATAACATTTGTCTTGTAGGCTGGGTGTGAGGATTCATGGAGACACATATGCAAAGTTCTTGGCATATGGTGGGCATTCCGCAAATGTTAGCTGCTTTCCCCGAGGATGTATTTTTTCTCTTTTTGCTTCTCATTTTCCCTCTGATGGCCTGCCCTTTGACCGCTTCACTGTACAACAGCAGTTCCTTAAGAGGACGGAGCCGCTGAAGGCGGGGGTTGGTGTTATCGTTGGCATTAACCAGCCCAGCTCTCCTGCCCTCCTTCTTCCTCCTTGCAGGATGTGTCTGTTGCTAAGGAAATGCAACATCAGTCCCTGGCAGGTTCCTGGCCCCGTGGCTGGGGTGCCGGCTGCACAGAAGGAGCTAGACTACTATGGGATGGGTGACCCAGGGGAGGGGGGAGAGGGAGGGGCCAGCCAGCTTCCTGGGCTGGGAGTCTGGGTGGGAGCATCAGTCTGGAATCTGCTGGAAAAGCCCGGCTGGCTCCCTGAGAAAATGAAGTGTTCATCCTCCTGTCTCCACATGGCTCCTGGAGGCTAGAGTGGAGCTCTCGTCTGGGCCACGGTCCAGCGACACCAGTCTGGGTGTGATGCCCAGACCCTGGGAGGGGGCCATAGCAGCCAGAGTGACTCATAATCAAACTCCTGGCCCTCAGAATGGCACCTTCCCAGAGCAGGGTTGGCAACCGTGTAGATGCTGGAAGAGGCCTGCAGATGGTTCGCCATTCTGTAACAGAGAAGGTCAGCCGAACTCCTCCACTGTGGGCGTGGCTAGTGCTTCTGAAGACTCAGACATGACCTCAGAGGGCCGCCTGGGACCCCTGGCCCTCCGGGGACTCCATTTCTTCCTCCTTGCCCTAGCTGGTGGCTCTGGGCAGCATGAGAGGCAGTGGCTTTTTTTTATAAACCAGTTAGCGGCCTGAACCCCAAGGGCAAGGGTGGTCAGTAAGAGCAGAAGCAAGAGAAGCCAGGCTGCTAGGACCTCAGCCTGCCTTTGTCTGTCCCAGCTGTGTGACCCGACAAACCGACAAACCGCTTGGCTTATCTGCAAAGCAGGATAATTATAGCACTTTCCTTTTGGGATTGTTGTGAGGATTAAGCGAGTTGATTCTTGTAAAGAGTTTAGATCTGACCCAGACATGCCAAACTTGCCAACTTTCAGCTGTTATTGTTTTATTAAGGGTTACATTCCTGGGGAGATGCTGGATTCCTGGACACAATAAAAATGGTATTATTGTTACTTGACTTTTCTTGCAAAAACAAACAAACAAAAAAAACCCAGGAGTCTGGCAACACGTGTCACCTTCCCGCTCAGCTGGGGTGGGTTGCAACACCTCCATTTAGATCGCCTTCCCGGACGTGTTTCACTTCTTGTCTGGCCCTGAAGGTCTTTTCTATTTTTGTTGCATCTTCAAATCCAGCATAAGCCAATGAAGATATCAGGAGCCTGGGTAGGGTTATGGGGCAGAGAAAAGGCGGACCTCTCTGTATTCGTAAGTGGACAGTAAGAGTTCAGACCTTGAGGGTCTCAGAGGAGGAATTAGTAGAAAGAGGGGGGTGGGAATATGGGGCCTGGCTAGCCTGTGTGTGGCTTTGCACCCTCACCTCTGTGGCTGGCAAAGCCCAGGCAAATAAATGCATAGAACTGGAGCTACTTGGCTCAGAAAGCCTGTACTCCTGGCCCACTGGGTAGGCCCTGTTTAGCTGGAGCAGGTAATGTTGAGATGCCCTCTGCATCTTTTAGCTCCATGTTTTCCTCAACATAGCACCTTGGGAGCAGGGGACTCGACCTCCTCACTGGGGGGAGATTATCACATTCTTCATGAAAGGAACCAAGTGGTTGTCATGAGGAGGTTCTCAGTAAATACGTGCTAACTGAATATGCTGATGGGTGAGTCAATGCAGCCTAAGAATTCAGCTCGACTTTTCAGAAAGCCCTCTGTGTCCTCTCCCATCCTGGCACTCATATCCTCCACCTGGCTGGGGGCAGTGATTGTCTTACCTTTGCTGACCACTGTATGCCCAGAGCCCAGCTCAGGCCCTGGAACTTAGCAGGTGTTCAACCAGTACCTGCTGAATGATGGATGGATGGATGGATGAATGAAATGGAGAGCTGACCTGCAGTGTGGATGCTGTAACTGTGCTCTTAACAGCCAGGGGACCCTGAAGTCATCTGACTCTACTTACCAAGTAGGTTGACTCGACACAGCTGGGCCCTATTACATGAAGCTCAATGTACCAGAGCCCAAGGCATCTCTGACGTTTGCCGTCATCCTTGAAGCACCTGATGTCCTTGGCAGGCTGTCTCACCAGTTGTCCTGTTCCTTATTTCTCCAGCTGTTATATGCAGCCAGTCAATGGGCCCTGTTATCTTGTCATTTACCACGGCACTTGGAACCATTCCTCTGAGGGTTTTGGGTTTCTGCTTATCTCACTATCTTAGATCCACTGTTCAGCTCTGAAAAGGCAGCAGCTTCCAGAATGATTGGGGGAGTCTGGGCGGCGGTAGAGCTGCCCATTACTCCTTGGACAAGAAGCTATGGTGGGAAAGGGCTCCGGCCCTGGCTCAGAGGCCGCTGGCTCCACGACCTTGAGCAGAGTGACCTTGATTGCTCCATCTCTCTGAGCCTCATCTCTGAGGCCCTTTCAGATCTTTAATTCAATGTCAATACACAGAAATGGGCTTTCCAGAAGTGGAGCGATTTTTAAGTTGGTATTTGCTTCTTGAGGAAATTGTAGCTGTTTTCATTTTAAAACTTTTCATTTAAGCCCCTGTTCTGAGTGTAAAAACAGCACTAGCTACAAGGAACTCATATTTTGTGATTTATTGGGAATATTATTATGATATCAGAAAAGGGTAGTTTTTTTTATTGGATATGTTTTTAAAAGGCTTGCTGCATTCTTAAGTGTGATTTTATTATATCTCGGAGCGACTTTTTTTCCCTCATGAAGAATAGATCTGTGATTTATAACGCGCCTTCACTACCCGAGGCTGGCTGTGAACATATTCTGTAGCATTACATCATCCCTAAAGGCTGATTTGGCTGTAGGAGTGTCCAGGTTTCTAAGCATATTGCAAAGACCGAGTTGCAGGGCTCTTTCTAGAAATCAGGACAGCTCGACACTAGCCATGACTGTGTCTAGCCACACGTGAAAGAACCTTAGAAAGGAAAGGGCCTTAGAGGTCTAGCAGCCCAACTCTCTTGTCATTTGAATTAGGGAAATAAAGACCCAGAGTGGAGAAGAGACCTCCCCCGGGTAAAGGGCTCAGAATACTCCATCTGTGTCTGCCCCTTGCTCATTCCATGCCCCTTGTCTCATCCAAACTATTGTTTTCCCAAAGTGAAGGCTTATGCACACACCCTAGCTGGGCTCATACCTGGGGTGGGGCACTTCCCTTACATCATCCTTAGATCACAACTTGCTTTCCAAGCCTCTCTGGGTGGAAGGGCCACTACTGGTTCAGCCTTCCAACTGTAGCTACTTGCCCAGACACATTTTTTGCCACCAGCTAGATGCTAATATCCAGCTAGATGCTAATATTTGTTGGCATAATTTCCCTAGAAAAAGAGGCTGGAAGACTTAGCAAGTTCAAACTTCAACACTTTTATCGAGTCCCAAAGGGCCACCCTTTCCTCTCCCATCATTACTGCCAAACCCAGTAAGGCTTTTGCTCTCACAGGAAGTCAGGGTGCACACAGCAGAAAGAGCACAGGCCGAACCAGCAGGCACAGGACACATTACCAAGTCAACCGAGCAAGCAACCATCTGGGAGCAGCCATCTTTGTTAAGGGCAAAATAGAAGCTCATGGAGGATACAGAAAAGACAGGACTATCTTGATTCTTCTGAAGGAGTAAGTGAGGCTGGATGGGGTGTTGGGGAGACTTTCCTTTTCTGTTTTCTCAGAAAACATGCAAAGAAAGGCTTCACACACAACTAAGGTTGCATCAGTATCTCCCAGAGTTCCCTTTTCAAAGATGGCCACCCCTGCTGTCCATTCAGAGGGAGCACGCAGCAGAATCTACTGGGCTTGGAGAGAGACAGGCAGCAGGAGAGAGATTTAGTTTTCCACAAAGGTTGTTAGTTTAGTTTTTTTTTTCTTTATTGATGGGATTTATAGTGCATATAACTGAAGGCAAAGTCCGAGGCCTAGAGAAAGATATGAGGCCCGAGAGAGAGGCTCAGAGATTCTAAAGGCAGCCGAAGAATACCCACCTAAAAAGGCCACTTGAGCTGCAAAAGGGATAGGGCAGGGAGATAGAGAGGGACAGGGATGGGATTGGGTGGAGGAAGGAGTTTGGGAGAAAGAAGACAAACACCAGTTCAGAAATTCAGCCAAAGATGCTGCAGAGGAGCTACTTTATATCCCAGTTATGAAGAAATGGGCTGGCCTCACAGGAGGAGTACTTGTTTTAGGAGCTGAGAGAAGAACAGTAGCCTCAGGCCAGGCACAGCACCCCGGGGCCCTGCAGGTGGGGGTGGTAGTGATGGGGCTTTCCCAAGACACTGCCAGGGTCTTCCCCTGAGAAGCTGGGAAAAGGCTGGGGCCGAGGACCTTGATCTGGAGGCCACCCAGAGCTCCCTGGTGGAAGCACTTCCCTTTGTTCCTGGGCTGCGGCCGGGGCCCCACTCACCTACACAGGCTGTGCCATCCTCATTGGGCTCGAAGCCCCGACTGCACCTCTTGTTGGTCCGGCACCTATAGCTTCCATAGGTGTTGACACACACAGGCTTGTCTCGTGGGCACACGAATGGGAACTGGATGCATTCATTGGTGTCTGAAAGTTGAAGGGAGCTACTCACCAAGGAGGGATGGGGCATGGCTCAGGCTCAGCCTGCCTGCCCGCTTGGTGGCCTCAGGCCTGTTTCTTCTCCTGCTGGGCCTCAGTTTCCTCTTGGCTGGCTCCTCTGCAGGTTGATCTCTAACACGTTGGGGAGGTGCTTGGGCTTGGTCCTGAGCTGTCTTTTTTACCCACTGCAATTTCTCTAGGTGTTCTGTTTATATGTAGGCGACTGCAAACTTCCTGTCTCTAGCTGTGGACTTCTCCTTTGGGCTCCAGACTTATGAATCCGATCACCAGTGACCTACTTGACCGGTCCACCTGGATATTTAATTCACACCTCAAACTTAATATGTCTGAAATGGAACTTAAGACTTTCCTTAGCCCTAAAACCTCTTCTTCTAGGTATAACCTTCCTTCCCCAGCTCAATCAAAGCCACCATCAGCCACCCTGCGGGACTAGAGCCATCCCCAGGTCTCTTTGCCTCATGTCCACATTGTCTGCAGCAGGTCCTGGCCATTCTGTCACCAGCGCACCTCTCTCGACCCCACAATCGACCTCCCCTCACTCCTCTGCCACCACGCGCTCCCAATCACAGGATCTCGTGCCCGACTTCTGCAGTTGGGTCTTACTGGCCTCCTGGCTCTGTGCCAGCCTCCTGCCCCTGGGCACAGCAAACCCTGTCCTGCTTCCTGCTCTTCCCCAGGCCCTTCCCTCAGCCAGAAGAGCTCTCCTCTTGGGCTCTTTCTGGTGCTCAATCCTTCTCATTCTTGGAGGTCTCAGCTTAAAGTTCCTTTTCCAGAAGCCCTCCCCACTCACTCTGTGCAGTTTTACTTGCAGGGTTCTTTTATTTTGGTTTTGGAGATTGAACTCAGGGGGTTTCTGCTTCTGGGTTATATCCCCAGCCCTTTAAAAAAATTTTTTTTTATGTTGAAACAGGGTCTCACTAAGTTGCTGAGGACCTGGCTAAGCTGTAGAGGCTGTGATCTTTCTGCCTCAGCCTCCCAAGTACTGGGACTACAGGCCTACAGGGTTCTTAAACTGTCTATCCAGCTGTGTGGTCACATGTTTGGGGTCTGTCCTTATCCACCAGAATAGGCGCCTCTCAGAGCAGGCACTTGGCCTGCATCCCCGGCACCCAGCATGGCGCTCAGTACCATGTAGGAGGCACATCAGTGCCTGTCAGATGCTGAAAAGGAGGAGTGGGTAGGCTGGCGATCTCCAAGGGTCCTCCCACCACACAAAGGAGCAGAGGTTCCCATACACCAGCATTGTTTAGCATGGGCCAGGGTGGAGCATGGGGAGCATGGGGGAGTCATATCCTTCTCAAGCCACCCGCAGCATCCTGTACATACCACAGCATCCCTACACATCCTCATTTTGAGCTCCTTTGCCCAGGCAGGGCCCGCCACTGGAAAACTGCCTCCCCTCTCTTGTGCCTAAGTAAATCCTAGTCAGTCCTCAGAAGGTGGCTTTCCCTGGGCCACCTGCTAGGACCCTCCCTAGCCTGGTTTAGGGCCCCACTTTGTGCTCCTAAGTCCCTGCACAGCCCTGATCCCATGTGTGGTTATGGGCTGTCCCCTGTGAGCCTCCTCATCGTTGTAAGCTCTGCAAGGGCGGGACTGTGCCGCTCTGGTTTTCTTGTGTCTCCGCAGCAAATGCTTTAGCTCTGAGCTAACAAGTGGTATCAGAATAAACTTGTGTCTAAAGGAGGGAGGATCCTTAGCTTGCCCCCTCATTGCTGGTCACTAGGATGGGAGATGATGGGCTGAAGGTCTTCTGGACTCTCTGGGCAGTTCTCTCCCCATCCTAAACTCTTGAGGGGATTTCAGATGATCCCTGGAC
The DNA here is from genome assembly GCF_963383645.1 of Muscardinus avellanarius. Classification (NCBI taxonomy): domain Eukaryota; kingdom Metazoa; phylum Chordata; class Mammalia; order Rodentia; family Gliridae; genus Muscardinus; species Muscardinus avellanarius. The sequence continues at coordinate 130,649,438 of NC_137789.1, forward strand.
CCTTAGGAGCTGCCATCTGGAAGCTACCTGCCCCCAGTAGTGAGCAGGCCGCAACCTCCCATCTGCACTGTGACCATGCTCCGTGCCAGGTTTACCTGGGTGCTCCCAGCAAATGCCCACCCTGCCTGCCAGCTCCTTGCTGGCCACTGCTGGCTGCTAAAGCACTCGACTCTTCCACTGGCAGGATGAAGCTGCCCAGCAGAGTCTCCAATGTCCCCATGGTGGTGCGGCTTCTCCCAGGCTTCTTCTTTCTCTATTCATGGCAGGGAGGCATGGCCAGTTCCCAGGACTACTGTGAGTCAGCCTGCCGGTCACTAGTGTCACTCCCACCGTGGTGGGTCATGTGGCGGTCACTTTGTCATCTAGAGCCCCGGGAATGAGCAGCACCTTCCTCTAGTTACACTTGCCACCCCTGTTTGAACCCTGGATGTTGCCATGGGTCAAGCTGACATTGGCCAGGGAGCCCCCACTCCATGGGGCCAGCAGGCAACTCACCCATGCAATGGCCATTTTCCTGCTGGGAGAATCCTTGGCCACACTGCAAGGTGGGCAGAAGCAGAGACATTAGTGAGTTGAGAAGGTCCTGTCTCAGGTCCCTTCCTTAGCACAGCTACAGGACAGCCACCACCCTAACCAGTGTTAGAGGTGCTCTCAGCCCCGAGTCCAGAGAGCCTCTCCCTCCTAGGTTTCTTTGCCATGCATAGAGAAGAGCAGACGTGTGTGTGTGTGTGTGTGTGTGTGTGTGTGTGTGTGTGTGTGTTTCTCTGCACATGGGGTCTTAATACCAGAGCTGAACCAGATTTGACCCAGAGCTGCTCCTCAAAGAACTCCAGGGGCTGCTAGGGGTCCTGAGCCCCACCCTCAGGGCACTCGGAGGCCTCCTCAGAGACTGGAGAGATCCAGGAGGGCATCAGGGGACCTGGCAGGCCAGTCCTTAACCCTGGTCGCCACTGGCTGCCCAACTTAGCAGGCCTTGGGTTCCTTCTCTTGGCCTGTTTCCCTCCTGTGTAAAGTGGGGACAAAAACTCTTGCCCTGCTAATTCTCCAGGGTTCCTGCAAGAAGCAGAAGAAATGGAGGTAGGTGTGATAGTGTTCAAACCAAAAATGGAGGGATTGTTCTGAAGCCTGCCTTTTGCTAAGATTTCCATTATTCTAGAGTTCAGTTCTATACATTAGTCCATGGGGTCATGGTAGGTGCCTGCTTTTCTGACTGCACGGCCCAGATGCCTTGGCCCACCTCAAGCGGGGCTGAGTCCTGAAGCCTGTCCTCGTCCCGGGGGTAGGGGATCTCTAGCACCGAGTTCATCTCTCCGCTGGCCACGTTCCGGCTCACCATCTTGCCATCTGGCCACGTCACCTCAACGCTGCTGGCTTCGTCCCTCCCTGTGGGAGGAAGGAGAGAGGTCAACCGCAGAGGAGAGAGGGACTCTCAGCCAATGAGCTGGCATTTATGTATTCATTCGCTTAATAAAAATATTAACGGAGCACTCTTCTAAGGGCTGGGGAAATGAACAGGCCAGTTTTGAGGCAGCCCTGCCTTAGAGCAACGCTGTCCGGTAGAACTTTCTGCACCCATAGAAATATTCCATAACTAACCTAACCAATAAGGCAGCCACTAGCCTCCTGTGGCTGTCGAACACTTGATACATGACTGGGGAACTGGAATTTAAATTTCATTTTATTTTAAATGAATCTAGCTAGGTGTGGTGGTACATGCCTATAACCTCAGTACTTGGGAAGCTGAGACAGGAGGATCACAGATTCCAGGACAACCTCAGTAATTTAGTGAGACCTTGTTTTAAGAAAAGGGGGTATGGCTGGGGGCATAATCTTGGAGGCAGAACACCCCTGGGTTCAATCCCCACTTAGCCTCCCCTTAAAATTACATTTAAATAGTCACACATGGCTACCATATTGGGCAGCACAGCTGTAGAACTCACATTCAGCATAAGGCTGGATTTGGGGAGACGGAAGGGCTGGCAGGAAGTGGGCTGACTGGTGCCTGGGGCTCCAGTCTTGGCTTCACTACTTACCCAGTATGTTGGAAAGAATAAGGTGAAAGGCAGAATGCCAAGAGACCAGGGACAAAGCCCAGCTCTGCAGTGCGCCTCTGTGCTCCCTGGGACATACCTCTTCTGTATCTATCTATGGAGATCGCCTAGGGGCCAGGTCCTCTGTCATCACCGGGAATGTCCCTGTTCTCACAGGGCTTCCATTCTTCGTGTGGGGATGGGCAAACGCATGAACAAGTAAGTCATGCCAGATACTGGCCAGCTGTGTGAAGAAAACACAGGCAAAGAGGACCTGGCTGGTTGGGAGCCCTTCTATTCCAGGTGGTCAGGGGAGCTGAGCTCTAAAGAAAGCCCTGGAAAAGGTGGCGTGGAGGGCACTGGTGAAAATCCATTCTGCAGAGCTGAGATGTTTACAGAAGACAGTGGCGGCGACACTCAGACAATACTCACGGCGAACCCGTACATATACATCCCTAAAGCAACATGCTACAGCTCTGGCAGAAAGCAGGGCAGAAAGATCTGTCAGGTGTAGGCGCTGTCAAATGCTGCCCTGGCTAAGGCGATGATTGGGGTGGGCTGGGGCTGGGCCTCATCTGCTGATGGAGTCTGTCACCTGGGCCACACCTGGGCAGGAGGGCAGTGCTCAGCACACAGAGGAGGGAGAGTGCAGCTCCCTCTTGATCACCCACAGGGCTGGATGGGGGGGCAGGGGCGTACAGGGGGCCCTCAAATCCCTGTACTCTGCCTGGTGTGATGGCACATGCCTGGAATTCCAGTACTTGGGAGTCTGAGATAGGAGGATTGCAGGTTTGAGGACAGCCTCAGCATCTTAGCAAAACTCTCAGCAATCTTGTGAGATCCTGTTTCAAAACAAAAAATAAAAAGGGCTGGGGATGTAGCTTAGAGGTAGAACACTCCTGGGTTCAATTACTAGTATAAAACTAACTCTCTCTCTCTCTCTTCCTCTCTCTCTCTCTCTCTCTCTCTCTCTCTCTCTCTCTCTCTCTCTTCCTCTCTCCCTCTCTCCCTCCCTCTCTCTCTCTCTCTCCCCCCCTACTCCCCCACACTCCCCTAAGCATCATTTGTGGGCTTATATCATCACTTGTATAAACTATGATTTTTCCTAATGTACATAGATGCTGTTGGAAGACAGACCACACTTAAAAGCACTGTTGAATTCATATTGGCGTTTGGTCCTTATTATCCACTAAAGGATGCAACACTGACAGCTATTAAGGGGTGGAGGGCAGTCCATGAGATATTTTGATGCATAAAAGATGTGCTCATATTTTAGAAAAGGGGATGGGAGCCCCACACAGACTTTGAGGAGACGCTAGTGAAGGCCCTGTGTGCAGAGGTCCACCATGGGCAGGGGCCGTGATGGCAAAGTGTGGAGGGAGGAGCCCGGCTGCACCTTTCTCCCCAGTCCCTCCGGGGTCCCCCAGAAGTCTCCCCGGCATGTTGCTGCTGTGCCAGGAGTTAGTGAGGACAGGACCAGCTGCCACATTCTGGAAGATTCCCAGAAGGAGCAGCCCCGCCCTGTGGGCACAGTGGAGCTGAGGCCACAGGGCCCTGGACTTCTCCTGCAGATCCAGCTCCTTCCAGCTCCGACCTTCCTGAACTTAGTCTTTGCTTTATCAAGCCAGAGAAGACTTCCCGCCAGACCCTATTCCCCCCACCCCCACCCCACAGTGTGCAGCTCCCGGGGAGGGAGGCAAATGGGGCTGGGGAGTGCCACCTGCAGATTTTTATTTTTCTGTTTTGAAGTAGAATCTTGAGGTGCAAGCAATTTGGCATTTTTAGGGTGTACAGTGCCCGAATTAACTGGCACATAAAAGTAAACATTTTGCATTAAAATAAAAAGAGACAAAGAAAAGCAAATGTTTCTCACCTAAGCCAAGACAACAGCTACATGAATACATTTTCCAGCCTGACTGAAGAGCCACAAATAACTCAAAAGAGTTGCCGAATATTCATAGACGATTACAAATTTACAGCCTGGCCTGCGGCTTTGTGGAGTGCACATTTGAGCTGGGTTTCCTCCCTCTCTCCAGACCCCGGAGGGCTGCGCTGATGAGCCTGGGAAGCGTGGTCAGGAGGACTTCCTCCTCGGCCGCTGACTCTTCTTCTGGTTTGAGCAACCTCTCTGGGCCTCGGTTTCTTGTCTGTAAGGTGGGGTGCTGGCCCAGCGCCCTTGCTCCTGGGAAGCCCAAGCCCGTCTTCTCTGGATATGAATCATTCCCCACCAATTGCTAATCATCCTCGTCACCATCTGCTCCTACAGGGGGTCACACCATGGTTCCCAAAGAGCTTTCACAGTATGTACTCACATACCATATCATATAATGCACTGAATCTTTACAATGTCTCTAAGAGGAGGGCTTTTGTTTTTCTTTTATTTTTGCCCCCCTACCCCAAGTAGTAGGAATTGAATCCAGGGGCACTCTACCGCTGAGCTGCATCTCCAACCCTTTTTTCTTTTGAGACAAGATCTCCCTAAATTGCTCAGGCTGCCTTGAACTTGTGATCCTCTTGCCTCCGCCTCTGGATTACATGGGTGGACCTCTGTACCCAGCTGTGAAGGTATAAGTTTCATAATTGCCATCTTAGACATGAGAAGGCAGAGAGAGTTGCCCAGTTACTCAGCTAAGATCTGTTTGATCCCAGCGTGCTACTCCCCTGCTGCACCGTCCACCCCGCAGCCACGCCCGCAGCCACCTTGTGCCAAGCGTTGCACAGGGAGCTGGGATCTGTGAGTGAGAAGGACCCGGGCCCCGTTCTGGAGGAAATGATCCCCACGGGAGTAATGAACACAGGTAACTATCTTATAATAAACGGGAGAGGTTAGCAATAGCATCAGCAGCGCTCAGTGAGAGGTGGGCCTTTTCATTTGGGTGTTGCAGGAGGGGGTGAGAGTTTGTGGGGGGAAGGAGCATTCCAGGCAGAGGGAATAGTGTGGGTAAAGATATGAAGGTGGAAGGGCCTGGTGTGTTTAAAGACCAGGAAGAAGTTGGAAATGGGGGAAGCAGAGTGTGAACTGAGTACTGGGGTCAGCCGGGGAGAAGAGGCCAGGGGGTGGGGCACTGAAGCCTTTGCACTGCACGGTGGGCGTTTTCTACCCATTCTCTGGATGCAGGCATTGAGGCCTGGTGAGGTGAAGTGACTGCAGCTGTCTGAGCGGGGGCTAGAAGCCAGGCTCCTGTGCATCTGAGCCTGGCTACACAATTGACGGTGGCCCAGCTCCTGGACACCACCAGTAGCAGCCTTTATGGCAGCGGCAGCCAGTCTGCAGGCCTGTGTGCAGGCGAGGGCTGGCAGAGGAGGGGCCGGCAACCAGCAGCAACACAGGTCAGGGGCAGCAGTGCGTGGCCTCTGGCAGCTTCTAAAGGACAAAGGCCACGGAGGCACAGAGAACTGCGCTTTTCAGAAGAATTACAAGCAAAACAGATGGCGGGAATACAGTTGGTGGAATATTTTTACACTTTAATAAAGCAATTTTTATGTGGGCCACTGAATTTTCCTTCCCTAAATGAGCACCAGCCGGCTTGGAGGCAGCTCTGAGTCACTTGCAAACAATTAGCTGAAAGGAAGGGGGGAGGGGGCGGGGTGCCATCATGCCGGGGGTGGGGGGCTGCCTGAGTGGCCGACCCCTAGCGGGGGCTGGCAGGGACAAACAGATAACTGGCACTTGTTTTTATCGGCTGGGTTTGGTAGTGAGCTGGCTCAGCCCACTGCCAGGCAGGAAACAGAAGCAGGGTGTGAGCTCGCAGGGCGGCTGCGTAGGGCCAGGGTGGGCAGCATTCAGCAGGCACTACAAGCAGAATTTCTTATTTATGAGGCTGGAGGTCGGTCTGTACCCAGGAGGGGTAGGAAGGGGCAGGGCAGTATGCAGAGGGACCACAAAACTGGCCAGGGGCTCCCCACACTGTGTGAAGGCGGGGTCCACTGAGAGGGGCAGCTCTCTAAAGGACCTGGAGAGCTCTCTGCACAAGTGAGTGGGCCCTAGGGGACCCCTGGAGAACAAAGCCAGGCAGGTCCCTGAGTCTTACTGTGTGATATGATGCTGCTGCCCAGGCTTTGTGAAGAGTCGGGGGAGGGGGAAATGAGGGTCCGAGACCTCCACGTTTGCTCACAGGGACAGCAAGGCTGGTGCAGAAGATTAGAGGGGCAGCCGGGGCAGGTGTGTGTCAGTGGGTGCAACCATGAGCCGGACTCGGAGCATGTGGGGACAGGAAGGGCTGGGGAGGTTGTCTGCCGAGAGGCACCCATGTGCACCCACATCTTGGTCCAGGCAACACATGCGTGCCACACGGCACTGAAAAGTCAGGCGGAGGCAGGGAGTGATTGATGGAGAGAGGACTGAAGCAGGGTCGTCGGGGGCTTCCTGCAGCCCTCTCCCCTCCAGAAGGCACCTTCGCGCAGCCTCGGCCCCACTCTGCTTCTCAAACAGGCAGAGAACCCCAAGGCAGGCCTTTCTAAGATTCCTGTTCTGGAGCGCCCCCTCTCACCTTAAACTGCTCAGAACTGGAAACAATCTAGCTGTCCATCAACAGGGGACTTGGTAAATAAATGACTGAAATATGCCACACAGTGAAATACTTTGCAATATTGAGATAAAACATAAGAGATGTGCACAGACTTGGAAGGATGGCCAGGCTATTATTGCTAAGGAAAGGAAACATGCTAGCTATCGGAACATGTGGAGGAGTATGACTATTTTTTTTTTTTTAAAAAAAAAACACACCAAGCAGTATAAATCTTTGAATGTGTTCCTGTGCATCTTGAATAGGACAAAATCATTTCAAGGGCATGGAGCTGCAACCCGGCCAGCCCAGGCCTCGTATTTGAAAACTGCTGCTTGCTCCTTACCCGCCGCCTTCCTAACCCCTTTCTTCTGTTTGATATTTCCTTTTATCATAGCACTTAATATCACCTACCTTTTTATTTTTATTTTTTGTGGTATTCAGGGTTGAACCCAGGGGCATTCTACCTCCAAGATATACCCCCAGCCCTACTTTTTATTCTTTATTTTTGAAACAGGGTCTCACTTAATTGCAGAGGGCCTCACTAAATAGCTGAGGCTGGCCGCAAACCATGATCCTTCTGTCTCGTCCTCCCAAATGTTGGGATTCCAAGTGTGTGCCACCACGCCCAGCTTCTAACATTTTTTATTTTCACCTATTTATTATGTATTTCATGCTTATCCTCCTTCCACTACCTTTATGGCAAGAACCTTTGTCTAGTTACTGTCTGGCACATAGTAGGTGTTCAATAAATACAAACTGAACAAATGAACCACAGGGTGTTGGGGGAGGGTGATGGAAGAAACATTTATTTATTTTTTTTTAGCTTAATATTCTAAACACCGCAGTGAGATTGTGGGTGTTTTTTTACTTCCTTTAAAATAATTTTCATATTTTCTAATTTTTTTGTAATTGATATGCATTGTTCTTACAATTGGGAAAAAAACAAAAGGCTTCTAAGAATGAGAGCAAAGCTGCTCTTCTCTGGGGCTCCTGTGGAGGGGGCGTGGCTCCTGCTGGTGGCTGGGGTCCCTTTGCAGCCCTGCTCTGCCACAGCAATGCTGGCTTGGACTTTCCTGGCTCTGCAGACACCTGGGAAAGCTGCCCAGAGCAGAGCTAGTTTCTCTTGCCCCTGGACCAGTGTGACGGTGCACCCACACCTGTTTGGCCTGAGTTGCCAAGGAGCTCGGCATACTCTTGGAGGGCAGGTAGTCTCTCCCCCAATCTCTGCCCTTCTCCTCTTCCCCAGGTCCCATTTCTGTCTCTCTTCCTCAGTTCCCTCTTTCCTTAGTCCTTCCCAGTGTTACCCACCAGCTCCCTCTCTTCCTGCTCTGTGGTTGGCTGGCTCTCCCATCAATCAGGAAGGCCCACCCATAAAGGAGGCCCCCTGGGCCTGGAGAGGCCTTGGGGCTGCAGGGATGGAGCCCTGTGCCCCAGCTGTGTCCCTGCTGCCTGCTGAGCTGCCTTAGCAGAGTCTCTGTGGGCCTGTACCTGAGAGCAGCCTTCCTTTGAGTGCCTCTCTGGGATGCAAGCCCCGAAAAAACAGGAGCCTGCCGGAGGGGGCAGATTCTGGTCAGAGAAGGGACCCTGGAAGGCCCTAATATGTATTTTTTTTTTCTTTTTGGTACTGGAGATGGAACCCACGAACATTCTACCTGTGAGATACACCCTAGCCCTATTTTATTTTGAAACAGGGTTTCACTAAATCGCAGGGTGCCTCATTAAGTTGCTGAGGCTGGTGTAAACCTGCAATCCTCCTGTCTCAGCCTCCCAAGTACGGGGGGTTACAAGTGTGCAGATTTACACACTGCACACAGAGCAGCTACAGGAGGTGGGAGTCACAGTGGTCAGTAACGCAGACAGTCCAAAGCCAGCTCTTCCTGTCCTCTGGAGGCATGATTTGGGGCAAGTTACTGGAACCCAGCCTCAGTTTCCTGACCTGTCATATGTGGGTAATAATGTCTAATGCAAGCTGTGGTGTGAATTGAATGAATGATCCATGCAAAGCCCTTGGCACGGCGGCTGGCACACACCAAGTGCCCCAAAGTGTTGGCTACTGCTAGTCTGCAAGAGGACTACCTATTTACTTATTTATTTATTTATTGGTGGTACTGGGGGTGGAACCCAGAGGATTTCTACCTCCGGGCTGTACTCCCAGACCTATTTTATATTTTATTTGGAAACAGGGTCTCACCAGGTTGCTGAGAGCCTCACTAAGTAGCTGAGGCTGGCTTCAAACCTGTGCGATCCTCCTGTCTCAGCCTCCCAAGTGCGGGGATTATAAGCGTGCGCCACCACGCCTGGCAAGGACTACCTATTTAAAAGTCGTGTGTAGCCAGGCATGGTGGTGCACGCTTGTAATCTTAGCATTTGGGAGGCGGAGACAGAAGGACTGAGGTTCCAGGACAGCCTCAGCTACTTAGTGAGGCCCTTTGCAACTCAGTGAGACCCTGATTCAAAATAAAGACTAAAAAGTAGGGCTGGGGTGTAGCTTGGAGATAGAATGCCCTCGGGTTTCATTCTTAGTACCGTAAAAAAAGTAAATAAAATAAAATAAATAAAAATAAAAGTCGTGTTTACCACTTTAAGGCCAGCAGAGAAAATGGCTGCCTCAGGAGTGATAGACGCGCCAGCCTCAGGCGGCCCCATCCTGGGTGCAATAGCCCAAGAACATGCTCATATAACCAGGCCCCAGGCCCCCTAAATATTTATTGCATCTTTTTCGGACTATATAAATATTATGTGTTCCCTATAAAAACTGGAACACACACGCACATCAAAACATATGGAAGAAAATAAAGATCACATCTGCAAGCAGGCTTGGGTTTGAATCCCAGCTCTGCTGTATCACTAACCTGTGACTTTGGGCAGGTGCTTAATTGTTCTGATTGTCTGTTTTCCCATTCATGAAATGGGGCTCTAATGCCATCTTGGGACAGTGGTGAGGACTGAGGGAAGGAACAGGAATAAAGGGCCCTGGACGGTGTCTGAAGGGAGCGGGAGGCTACAGTACCGCCTGCTCAGGCAGCACCGTTCACACCTTTCAAATTTCCTTTCAGTTTTTTTGGCACACGAAGCACATGTATAATATTAACATTTGTATGTTTATTAATTTGAGACCATATTGCCTAATATTTTAATATTAAGATCCTATCACCTCATGAGGTGCTAAACATGGGAAGTGTCTGGTTTTGAACCTGGGAATTGACTTAAGCTCCTTCTTAGCTCTTAGGGTTTGAGCAGAGACATTCCTGCCCTGTCCCCACGCTTCTCGATCTTTTTTCCCAGTGCTGTAATCCCTGTGCCCCTGAAGAAATTGTATGCTTTTTCTCCCTAATGCCTCCTGCATTTCTTTAAAACCAATTTATGTTGATATAATCAGAGGTTCACAGGGAGTTGAAAAGAGAGCACAGAGAGGCCCTATGTGTGCGTCACCCAGTTGCCCCACTGGTTACAGCTTATGGACGAGTGGTGCCATATTGAAATCAGGGTTTTGACACGGGTACAGGTGTATGTGTAGCTGTCATTTGTCACACACATGAACCGGTGTCGCCATCACAGTCAAGATAACAGAACTGTCCTATCAGCATGGAGATGGTTTGTAGCCACGCCCCGTTTCCCCATCCCTGAGCCCGGGCTACCACCAGTCTGTTTCCCGGCTCTATGACTGTCATTTCAGGAAGGCTATGTGCCTGGAATCCTGCTGTCTGTGGAGACTCGCTCTTTACTCCCCCAAAGCCCTGAGGTCTATGCCAGGTGTCATAGCAATGGTATATTCTTGTTATTGCTGAGTAATATTCCATGGTATGGATGTACCAGGTTGTTGAATCACTAACCTACTGAAGGACATCTATGTCATTTTATTGGTTTGGGGATATTAAACGTCAAGCGACTATGAACAATAGTGTAAGGATTTTTTGTGTGGATATAAATTTTCATTCTTCTGAGACAAATACCTAGAGATATAAGCTGGTCCCCCAACTTATGATAGTTGGACTTATAGCTTTTTTTTACTTTATGATGGTGGAAGAGTGATAGGCATTCGGTGAAACGGTACTTTTAATTTGGAATTTGGATCTTTTCCAGGGCTAGTAATATGACGTCTGCTCTTCTCTTGCGATGCTCTGTACTCAGCCCTGAGCACTCTGACACTGCACTTACATCCTGAGCACTCTGAAGCTCTGCACTCAGCCCTGAGCACTTGGCAGGTGCTCTTACACTGTGCTGCTGAGGCAGCATGCTCAGGAGTTAGGTGCACTCAGTGCAGTCTCAATTTGCAGTATTTCAGCTCACCATGTGTGTATGGGGACAGACCCCATGGTAGTTGAGGAGGACCTGGCTCATAGACTAGTAGTTGTATGTTTAGTTTTGTTTTTGTTTTAAAGAACTAATTCAGAAGTCGTACCCGTTTACATCCCCCCACCAGCAATGTGTGAACGAGACAGTTGTGCCCATCTCTTGGAGCTACCCGTGTCCTTACCAGAATTTGGTATTGTTGGTATTTCTTACTTGAGCTGTTCTAATAGGTGCTAGTGGTGGAATCTCAGTAACACCGCGGGAACAGTGTAGATCTGTTACGTGATTATGTGCATATTGGTGCATTTACACATGAAAAAATACAGGACTTTTTCATCCCCCTCCTCTGCCAGGAGCCAGCTTTCACCTGCCTCTTTGAGAGCACAGGGCTCCCCAAGCCTCTGTTGTTGGAGAAGACACAGGGCTTTGGTGCAACACCCTAAGGACTGAAGCAGCTTCAGGGGAGCAGCTGCTCTGGGTGAGCTTGGTGCAGACCAGCAGTCAATCCACAAGGCCTTGGACGAGTGGAGGATTCACGACTCCACACTCGTTCCATGGAGACCCTGGACTGGGGCCTCCCGCAGGCAAGGAACATGAAATCCGAGGCAGGTTTTCCCATTCCATCCCGACCACAGGCTCACAGCAGAGCAGGGTGTGCCTCTGATACTGGTGTCGGCCATGCGGTCCCAGGGAAGAGTACCCTGAAGATGCTGAGGCCCTGAAATAGTCATGCTGCGGGACTCCTTTCAAGACCTGCTCACTGTCCCCCAGCCCCACCCGGGGCCCCGACTCACCCAGGCCAAAGTGTGCCACGGGCTCCATCTCACACAGGTAGCCCGAGCCCCCATCGATGATCCTCAGGTGCGCCCCGCTCTTCCTGGTGTAGAGCACGACCTTGGCCCCCCTGGCGAAGGCCCCAAACCGGGTCCGCGGCACCACTCGCAGCCAGTTGTTGCTGAAACCCTTCAGGAGGAGAGGGGCAGACCAGGCATCAGGGAGGAGGCTGGGGAGACAGGGAGAACAGGGAGGGAGGAGGGAGGGAAGGGGCAGAGGAGGAGGAGAAGAATGGGCAGAAAGATATAGAGAGAGAGAGAGCACGAGCGAGAGTGGCCCAAAGGAAAGAGAGGCCTGGAGGAGGGGGCCAAGAGACTCAGGAGAAACACTTATGGTAAGCAGGTGCAGTGGCGCACACCTGTGACCCAGTACTTAGGAGGATGAGACAGGAGGGTCGCAGGTTTGAGGCCAGTGTGTGGTAACTTAGTGAGACCCTGTTTCATTATAAAGAGTAAGGCTAAAAAGGGCTGGTAGAATGTCCTTGGGTTCAGTCCCCAGTACAAAAAAAAAAAAAAAAAGGTAGTTTATGGTGGAGACCGAACAGCAGAGGGGCCAGGCAAGGGCTTCTCCCAGACAGCGACCTCCCTGAGGGCTCTGTGCTTCCTCCAGGCCCTGGGAGCCCCATCCCCACCATACTGGTCAGCAAGTGTCCTGGGCTTCTGTGTCCCCATCCTGGCTCTGAGGAGCACACGGGCTGGGATCTATGGGTCCTGTGGTCCGTGCACACCTGATTTCCCCGGAAGACAGACAGCGGCTGAGCCATGGACTCTCCGTGGGACAAGATGAGGTCAAGCACGCCATCTCCATCGAAGTCGGTCACCACGCCCCCTACAAACAAGGCGGACTGGATTCACCTCTGGCTTAGGCTACAGGAGACGCAGAAGGGAGGAGCGCAGGGCTTTGGGCTGTCCCCTCCTCTCAAGTGGTTGGCTCTGGGCAGGGCTTCAAGGGACCAGACCTTTCCTTTCCCTGGGCATGGTGTGCAGCAAGTGGGGGCAAGTTCCTTACCCACTGGTCTCTGTCCTGGCTTGAATAATGCACCTTTACACTGGCATGATTGTTTTGCTAATTTATTAGGTGTTACTATGTTCCTGGTCTTCTTTGGGTCTGTGCTACAACCCAGGGAGGTGAGCAGGGCAGCTATGATCTCCACATCCATTGTATGGATGTGGGAAGAAGACCCCCAGGTGAAGCAGTTGTTCCAAGACCACCAAGTGAGGCAATGGCAGACCTGGGCCTTGGGACTCCTGGTCCAGTGCTCTTTGTCGCCAAGAGGGCAGGGGTGAGATACAGGCTCCCATGTCTGGGAGCACAAAGGACCCAGTCCTCTCCTTCCCATACCTACCTGGCAAGGTGCGGCCAGAGAGGCCGCTGCCCACAAACCTGTGGATGCCACCCCCTGCCAGCATCTCTGAAATTGGGAGAGATGGTCTCTCTTCTGCCTGCTGCCTGGCACCCCCCTGAGGTGGGAAGGACTGGGCAGGACCATGCAGACTGGAGCCTTCAGGTACCCTTACCTGTGCCCCGGCCCTCGGGCTCCAGGGCATCTCCAGGGTTGAGCTCCTCGATGAGGGGATCTCCATGCTCCCTGCGGATGACGCTGCAGGAGAGAGACAGGCTGGTTCTGTGAGGTCCAGGTGGCCCTGGACCTCGAGGCCACTCACTCCCTCCATCCGTCCCTCGAGCAGCTCTGGGCCCCTTGTGCACGGGCTGCCACTGGATGCCCATGGAGACACTTTCTGCACACAGACCTTGCCTACATCCTGGCGGCTCCCTTCTTGGGGTTTAATTTATGTTGGCAAATATTGATTTTTCCTTCTCTAATGGATGAATTATAGACAGCCGGGGAAGGGCAGTTGATGGATGGAGAAGGGCAGGGGTACAACTACCTTCAACCGACCTTCACTCTCCTCCAGGTGGCCCTGGGATCCTAGTGCTGGGCACTGCTCAGGGCCTGGGCCCCATGCAGAAGCCCCTGCAAAGCCACCCTGCCCCTCCTCCGCCTTTCTCACTTTGGTGGCCGCTAGCTTTCCTGCCCGTGTTAACGCTGTGTATGAGTGCAGCTTATCAGCGGGGTCATCTGTGAGCTCTCTGCAGGCTGGGACCTTCTTTGTCTTATGCATCTTATGCATCTCCCCAGCATCTATCTCAGGGCCCAGCTCTCAGAAAGCTCCAGGCACGCCTGTGTGGATTCCAGAGACGGCGGAGGAGTGGTCCCTTTGTGTTGCAGGGGTTCTGTCTGCTCTGGACTGTGAATCCTGGGCACATGTATTTGTTCCTGGGCCGTCTGCTGTCGAAGTCCAGCCTTGTCTCCAAATTCAGCTGGCTGCTGATGAGCGTGGCGAGCTTTCCTCTAGCTTTCCTCACTCACCACCTTCTCTTTGGGGGTGGTGGATGCTCTGTCCTCGCTATGTGGAGTAATGGGGGTAGGACGGGTGAAGTCAGGGCCGAGGGCATCTGTGTGCCTCTCCCTGTCACACTGCCTGCCCAAAGCAGAGAACCAACAGGGGGCTGTGGGGTGGCCGCTGCTTTCAGGAGGGGCACAGGGTGCCCACAGCTGGTGCCTATGGTGGTCAACGGCAGAGAGCTGGAGGACTGCAGGGCCGGGCAGATGCCTGGAAGGTGTCCTCTGTCCACATGGGGCATCTCTGTTGAGCATAACTACCCGTTCGTCTGGGTAGCAAACAGTCTAGCTGGGAAGTGGACTTGCATACGCGTGTGCATGGGTGTGTGCATACTTGTTGGAAGTGTGATAATTCAGCCTGCTGACAAACACAGTCCCTTTGGCCAGTCCTGTCCTGCAGGCTCTGCCATTGCTAGACAGAGACAGTTCTTGGCTCAGGTGACAGTGTGGTTAAGGTTTCCTAAGGAGAAAACCCAGCAGTTCCACTGGATTCACATATTCACTGATCAAATTCTGCACTGTGTGCCAGGCCCTGACCGGCCTGGGGGTACTGTGCACATCAGGCAGGATGGAGCTCAGAGTCCGTGTCGACAGGGAGTCGACACACATACAGAGTGTAGGCCGGCCAGGGCTTGCAGAGCTGACCGATGATAAGGGCTTCCCAGAGGAGGGCCGGCTACGCTGAGACCAGATCGGCGGTGAGTCCATGGCACTCAGATGCCGAAGGAGGAACGAGGCCCGGGGGGGTGTGGGCAGCGGGAGAGCCTAGAATGGAAGGAAGCTTGGAGTGTCTGGTACTTAGTGTAAAATGCAGAGTGAAGAGGCTAAATCTGAAAGCCCGGGGAGCCTGCGAGGGCAGGAAGTGGGAGAGGGGTGGGCTCACACTCTCATTTCAACAGCTTGCTCTGCTGGACTAGAGACAGGAGAGAGCTGGGGGTGGGGGGGTGTGCGGGCTCCCCTGGAAGCCGGGGTGTGGGGGAGAGTTGGGAACAGATCAGAGGCATGTTTACCTACATAAACGGGGGCTCGTCCACATCCAGCCGGCCTGGAAAGTCCCTGCTTATGCTTGCTGCCTGGTTGTGATTATCAATGGACCCTTTCACTTGGATATCGGTCTGGTTTGGGTGACACATTGCCCAATATTTTTAAGAGCTGCAGACTCAAGCACACAGGCTTCAGGTCCTCAGTAGCTGGACGCGCCACAGGGCAGTACTAGGCTCATGGAGCCTGTGATGCTCTGCTGAGTGACAGGTGAAAAGCCTGAGCAGTGTGGGACAGGTGGGGTTAAATTTTCTGAGCTGCCAGCTGAGCAGCAGTCCCAGCTGAAGCCCCCGAGCTGTGTGCTCAGGACCCAGCCATCTGCCACTGGGACTCGGGGCCCAGCCTGTACCTAAGGGGTGGCTGCTGCTGCCCTGCATGGAAGCAAACACACTGCCCCACTGGGTGGCCACGTGGTGACTCCGTCCACTGACAGCCTGGGGCCAGCCCACACTGCCGCCGCAGGGGAGGCTGGGAGGTTTGAATCAGGCCCCAAGGGCAGGTGAGCAGGCAGGGGCGGTGCCTGGCTTCTTGGGGGCCGTGGAGATGGGAGCACTAGACTTGTAGGTGCACAGGGGCCCTGGCAAGTGACACTTTATTAACCAGAGAAGGAGAGCAGTGTCTCTGTTAACGAGCAATTGATCTTCTGCAATTAATCTGGAAGTTGTGAATAAGCTTTTTGCAAGGCACCTAATTAGTAAATCTGGTGCCTTGGGGGGTGATTACATCCAGTCAGGATTGATGCTCGGCTAATAATTATATTTAAAAACATGCTTAGTCACAGCTCATGCCTTTTATTAATAGTTGGGCCCCCCCGAGAGAGGGGAGAAGGAACCTGTGGGGTTGAGAAGGGGATTAGACCCATTTCCTGGTCCCAAGACTTTCAGCCTACCTCCTCTTTCCTCCTGGTTCCTGAACACCACTGGCATATTCCAGCCAGGAACAGGGACATCTCAGGCCACAAGTCCTGAGGTCTGTCCCAGCAGTGGTTCTTAAACTTCAGTGTGATCAGAATCGCCTGAGGCCTGCTGCCCTTGTTAGAAGTACAGATTTCTGGGCTGGTAACTGCTGAGGTTCTAAAGCTGGATCCCCGGGGCGGGTCCTCCACTCTAGACAGGCGCTTCTGGGAGCTTCTGAAGGCACTGTTCCCACCTCCCTCTCTGCCCTCAGAGCCCAGGGAAGTGTCACCTCAGCAGCTCAGCCCTTTCCCCCTAGAGGGTGCTCAGGTGCTTGCTGGTTCCTCCTGTTTCTGAAACTCCCTTTTCTTGTCTACCATTATTTGTTTCTTCCAACGTTTCCTCAAGGATGTTTTTTTGCACAGTACCAATCCCAAGAGAAAAATCTTTGGAAGGATACATCCTGTGGTTAAATCTATGTGGAACACTCCACCTATCTTTTTCAAAGTTGAAATGCTCATGGTCCTGCTCCAGCCTATTTTTGCCTAACCCAGGTTTACCCCAACAGACTTGACTCTGTGAGCCCTTCTGTGGCCTGGGGCTTCTAGCTTGTGGAGCTGGAGTTTGGGGTACGCTCTGGGCCATGTCCTCTCCACCCTCCACCATAGCAGAGGCTGCACCTTGCCTGGGACTCTCCCTCCAGCCCAGGGCCCCCCTGCCATGTCTGGGCCTCCCCTCCTTCCTGTTTCTTCATCAAGGGCCCTCTTTCCCACTGGCCCTTGCAGTCCTCCCCTCTGGTTCCTAAACCTTTCTCCACCCCCCAGCCAGGCGGGAGCGCATACCGGAAGAGGCGGTTGGCTGAGGAGCTCCGGTAGGCGATGTTGTTGAAAAAGATCTCCAGCTCCTGGTCATTGTCAAAGTCCGCGGCAATGACCGTGCGGACAGGGGAGGGCATGGAGAACTTAGGAGAGGCGATGTCCTGGAGGAGAGAGGGCTGCGGGTCAGTGGGCAGGGGGAGGTCTCCCCTCTGTGTGTGTGGACGCCAAGAGCCCCAGGCCATCCTCTCCTACTTCCCACCAAGGGACCTGGGCACCTGCCTTTGGGACCACAGGAACCTAGGGCTGCTGGAGGGGTACACGGAGGAAGAGTCACACGCACACTCACGCCAGCCAGCACCTTGTTAGGCCTGGTCTGCATCACACTCAACTCCCATGGGTTCCTTGAGCAGGGGTGCCATCGGTGTTCTCATTTTACAGGGGAGGGAACTGAGTCCTGGAGAGAGAGAGGGGGACGGCCCGTAGTCACAGCCCATGATTGTGGCTGAAGCCAGGCTTCTGATTCCAGGTACTGTGCCCTTCTAGCAGGCATCCCTCTTCCTCCACGGTGAGTGGGAAGTGGGGAAGGTGCCGGAAATGGGTGCGTTTGAGTCCAGTCTCCATGGATGAGTAGACATGTGACCTTAGGCAAGTTACTCAGCCTCTCGGATCACACTTTACTCATCAGCACCTTGGGGATCTAAAGCAGCCCAGGCCGTGAGGGCTGTGCCTCAGATGCTTGGCACGGGGGAGATGAGCGTGAGACAGATCACCTGTGCTGGCCCGTCCCCAGCACCGTGGAAGGCGAAAGGGATGGCCTTTAGCTGCGTCTTTAGCTGCCTCTCCCTTGTACTATTCCTTGGGAGACTTGAGTTTTATTTTCAAACATCTCCTTTGAGAGAGTTGGAGTGTCAGCTATACCTATCCAGGACTCGTGAAGACCCAAGATTCAGGATTGCCCCGCTTGGACCCCCAAGTGCTGGCAGAGTCGTGAGGGAGCCTGGCAAATGGTTCTGGGGATGGGATTTGCCTCTGAAATAGATGAGCCATGCCAAAGATGACCTTTTGTTTTTGAGCAAAACATCCCCAATTGTAGATGGGTCTATCCATTAAAGACCCTGGGTGCCGGGCGTGGTGGCGCAGGCTTGTAATCCCTGCGCTTGGGAGGCGGAGACAGGAGGATCACGTAGGTTCGAAGCCAGCTGTGCTGGCTTAGGAGACCCTGTTTCCAAAAATAAAAAAAAAAAGTATAAAATAGGTCGGGAATGTAGCCTGGAGGTAGAAGGGCTTCCAGGAACCCCAGTACCACCAAAAAAAAAAAAAAAAAAAAAAAAAAAAAAAAAAAAAAAGACCCTGGGAGTCTGTCCTAATCCCAGGTGTATAAGGAAGGGGCCAGGAAGGGCCCCAGAGTTGGGGTTCGGGGAGGGCCCTCTGCGCCTGGGCCTGTCCTCACCCTTGGCCTCCTGCTGCCGGCAGCTCTGCTGGCCACAGGAAGGGGCGGCTGGGTCAGCTGGTGAGCTTCCCGTCCCAGGGAGGGAGGCTGTCCCTATCGGCACGGTAATGAGCTTGATGAAGAGCCACCCCCGCTGGTCAGGCTGGGCTGAGCAGGCCCTGAAGAGCTGGGCAACCAGGAGACCTCAAGATCTCTAACTCGTTATTGTTCTATCGATCCTATAAAAATGGAAACCTTCATAGCCCCCATGGGGTTACCCCACTGGACGCCTGGGCTTTGAGATAATGTATGTAAAGCTCTTAGCACGGTTCCTGGCACACGGAAGACACTTGATAAATGGGGTACTTACTATTATTATTACTAGTGCTCCTGCGCGCTCTGCGGAGGGGCCTACAGAAGGCTAACAGGTTCTTTAACCTCAGCACACTGACATTTGGGCCCGGATGACGCCATGGGCCGTCCTGTGTGCTGTGGGAGGCCCAGCAGCAGCCTTGGCCTCATATGCTGATGGTACCCCCTTCCTCAGCTGTGACAACCCAAAACGTCCCTAGACATTGTTAAATGTCCTGGAGGAAGGGAGGGCAACATCCTCTCTGTGGAGGACCTGGGTTGGAACAAAAGCTTAGTAAAGAGCTGGACGTGGTGGGCACGCTTGTAATCCCAGCATTTGGGAAGCTGAGACTGGAGGATCATGGTTTGCGGACAGACTCAGCTACTTAGTGAGGCCTGCCGCAACTTAGTGAGACCCTGTCTCAAAGAATAAAGAATAGGTCTGGGGTATAGCTTGGAGGTTGAGTGCCCCTGGGTTCTACCCCCAGACCACACACACACACACACACACACACACACACACACACACACACACGAAAAGCTGAATAAAGATGGAAGTCTTCCAGGATTCCAGGATCAATGGCCCGAGTTCAGGCAAGCCTCCTTTTCACCCGGCAGCTTGGACCTCAAATCTTGGCGGGAAGGGAGCCCAAGGTGGTTTCTTCAGGGTAGGAGCGTATAGCGGGGGCCTCTCTACAATCACAGAGACTTCCCTGGGCCCATGAAGCCTTAATCAAAGAGAGCATCACCCCCTTGGGGGTTTGGGGTAAGACCTAGCTACTTCCAGAACCATCCTGGCTCCTCCTTGAGATTGGCTTCAACAATTCCATACCCTCTCTTGCCTTCCCTGAGAGGGCCCCCAGACCAAGCCCGTCAGGCTGGTGACACTTTCAATTATTGCCACCAAACAGCCCTTCTGAAGAGTTCTTGGCATCAGTCTATTGAAGCCCATGGAGGGGATGGGGAGGGGAGGGAGGACCCTCCTCGCTGCGCACCATCTGTTTGTCCTTGGGGCAGTCTCGGGAACTCAAAGGCCTTTATCACCCTTTCCTGTCCCTCTGCCCTGGATCTGAACCTCAATTTGAAAAACTCAGGCTGCAGCCACAGGCCAGGTCTTCCAGGAGCCCCCAGGAACAATGGCTTCCAGCCAGAGAATGCAGTCCACCTGGCAGGGGCTCCCGCCACCCTGGAGGTGCCCTCCTCCAAGGCCCGCCCAGCTTTCTGCTCTGGAGCCTGCTGCCCCCTGCACGGTTACCTTCCTTGAGACCCCGTCCCCAGGCTCAGTGGAGCCTCAAGCCCCTCGGCAGCATCCAGTTGGGGGAGGATGGGGACAGGCCCTTTCTTACCCGGAAGCGGACCTTCCCATGGACGCTCATCTGCAGATAAAGGCGGTGGGGGCCATTCCAGTTGCCATAGACGATGTCCACTTTGCCATCACGGTTGAAGTCGGCCAGGGCGACACCTCGCCCGTGCTGGTGGGGGTCATCCACACCTGGGGAGGGGAGACGGGAGCCTCAGGGCAGCGTCCCCTACACACTCCACAAACACACTGAGCAACAGACAGGTGACCCTCCTGCTCTTCCAGGCAGATGGGAGGACACTGCTGCCTCTCACAAGTTCTCCAAGGGGTGGGAGGCACAGCTGTCTGCTAGCAAGGGGACCAGAGACTCACTGATTGACCGGCAAGCACACTACTTGTGTTCAGTTTGGGAAGGCATAAGAGTGGGAGGGAGAGGGGCAGAAATTCCAGTGGAGCAAAGCCTTTCCTGGCCACCCCCGTGCATGGCCGCAGGGAGATGTTAGGTTGATCACATCACTCTTTTGCTTAAGTCTCTCAAGGGCTCCCCAGGGCTCTTGGGTGGAGTTCAGATGACTGCCCCAGGATCATAAGGCCCTGCCTGACCATGCCGACCTTACTGGATCTTTCTTGGGGGCTATTGTCCCCCTTACTCACTGAGCTCTGGTTGCTCATGTACCTTCCAGGCCTCAAATGGACCAAGCTCTTTGCCGCCTCTGGACCTTCGCTTGAGCTGGCTTCTCCCTTGGAATGCCTCCCAGGCTGGGGTTACCCGGGCCCTGGGTTTTCTCCCTTCTGCCTCAAGGTCAGCGCCTCAGGAAAGCCCCCTCTGGCCCCCTCCCCTAACAGCCCCTCCCACCCACCGCCCCGCAGCCTCGTCTCCTCCGTCCAGTGCTGAGTCCAGAGGCGGTTCTGTCCCTCCATGCGCTAACAGTTCCAGGTCCAGCCTTCCCCCAGTCCTAACGAGGGCAGGCTCGTGTTTGGTTCACCTGCGTGCTCGCCTGTCTACCCCGCGCCTGCGGTTGCCTGGGAGCTTTCAGTAAGTACTTGCTGAATGAATGAAGAGACATAAATAATTTGACAGCAGGCAAACTGGGATGCTGGTGACAGCAGAGGAAATACCGCAGCCGTGACAAAGAAACCCACGGCGTGCCTTGTGAGCTGGAAGGGCGCTGGGCGGTGTCCCTCGCCCACATGTCCACCGGTGAGCTGACCCTGGGGGAGGACAGCTGTGCCTGGAGCAACCGCCTGACCTCCTAGGTGACAGACAGACCTGCTCCCCAGGCAGGCGCAGGGCCAGAGGACAGAGCTGGAGCCATCGGGCCCTCGGGGACGGTGGGCAGCAGGGCATTATGAAGGAGGTGGTGATCAGAGACCCCAGGGCACAGCTGAGCACAGGGAGGTCCTGAGGCCTGGAGGAGCTGGAGCCTGGAGTGCTGTTGGGGGAGGGAGGGGCCTGGGGATGGGCGGTGGTGGGAGAAGAGGTAGCTGAACCCAGGCTTGAGAAAGAGGGTTTGCAAAGGCCTCCAATTCGTAGGATTAATACGCCATTGATTCTTGGTAAAACTCCCCGGCCCAAGCATCGGTGGTCTTCTAGAAGTGCTGCCCATTTCTCTCCTATCTATGAGGCACCTTGACAGGGAGCTGGTTCCCTTTCACAGGACTAATCGGTGCCAGGCCGCATTTCCCAGCAGCATCTGTTTGGGTGATGAATGCCCTCTTGACATGTCTTGTTAAACCCCTGCAATCACTCTGACTTTCAATTATGGGCCTAGCACCTTGCCGCTTCCTCCTGCCGGGCGCCTCCCCGCACCGTGTCCGCTCACCTCCGCTGCCACCTCTGCAAGACCGCAGCAGGTCCTCTGGGCGCTCCCCAGCACCCCTTCCCTTCGCTTCAGGAGTTTTCAGCAGCGAGAACATCTGCTGAGCACTAGGGCGGGCAGGCAGTGGGAGGGCCCCCTAACTTCAGCCTTGCCAGGGAAAGGGAAGGCAGAAGGTGGGGAGGGGCTGACAGGCTGCGCCCTGGGGGGCTGGGTGGGTGCTCCCCCACGGGGAGAGTGGATGGACACACGCCTGCCTGGGGATCTGACGCTGCTGTCGGCACTGGCTAGAACCGAGGACCTTTGATCTATGAGTCTAAAGCCCCACTCACCTCTTCCTGTGCCTCTGAGGAGGCAAAACCAAACCGTTTGTTCATTGGCAAGGTGGAGGAGAAATGGGCAGGGAGGAGGGGTGAAGGGCAGATGTTATTAGAGAGTCTATTCTGTCGTTTAGGCCACTGGGCGCCAAGCATTGTGTCAGGGGTGAATAGAACAGTGCCCCGGTCCCATAGAGCTCATAGATCATGATTACTATATAGAAGCCTGAATAAGAGGTACACACAAGGGATGGCGGGAACACGGAGGAGGAAGAGCCAGGCAGCACAGGAGAAATCAGGAAAGGCTTCAAGGAGGTGACATTTGAGCTGAGCATTAAAGGACATTTTAAAGCATTAAAGCTGAGCATAGAAGTTCTGAAGACAGAGAAGGGGCAAGGCAGTCCGGCAGAGAGAGTGGCAGGTGCAAAGGCCCTGAGGTTGATAGAAGATAAGCATAAAGGGAGAAAGGGCAGCAGAGCTGGGAGCCACAGGCACTGTTTTGTATGGATTTTCTCCTGCTTCTTATTGCAGCTGTTTGTGTATGTGTTTCTAGAATTTCTGTTTCTAGAATTTTGGTGCATTTACTATGTGTGAGGTGGTCTTAACCTTATTCAGGTAAGCATCCCCACTTCCTAGAACCAGCCTGGTACCTAGCAAAGGTCTCTTAAATGGTTACTGGACCGAGTTGAACTAATGTTCAATTCAGGCCAAGATGGGAAGAGGCAGCTTGGAGGGGAAGATGGTGCTGGGAGATACAAGCTGGGCCAACACCAGTCGCTGGTGAATGACAGTGGCCAGGAGTCCCAGCTTCCTCTCTCCCTGCAAACATCTGCTGCGGCTGGAGGTTCCCAGTGGGTGCAGCCGATGCTGCTGAGGGCCTGGAGTGGCCTGGGGCCTGGGGGAGTAGGACACAGGGAGGGCCGCGTCCACTCACCAGCGCTGGCCGCTGCATCCACGAAGGTACCGTTGCCCTGGTTGTGGAAGAGGAAGTTGGGCCCGTTCTCGTTGTCACAGAAGATGTCCGAGGCACTGCTGCTGAGGATGGGGCCCACGCTGACTCCCCGGCCCCCTAGGAGAGGACAGAGTCCGCAGTGAGCAGCTGAAGTGAGGCCCAGGCCGCCTGCAGGGGGCCGCCTCTGAGTGCAGGGAGGGCCTCAGAAGAGGGGAGGGGGAGCCTGGCCTTCTGGAAGCTTCTCCAAGCCAAGCTAGGCTCACAGCCTTCATAAATCCACCAGCACTGAGGACAAGGCCAGGGAAGAGCTAGACTGATCGGCTTCCTACCAAGCGCTGACTCCACACCCCGAGGGACGCAGAGGGTCCTCCGTCACGCCAGCGCCCTGCCCGTCCTTCAGTAAGTGGCCGCATCGCAATGACGCTCAGCCCAGCTCTACCCACGCCGTGTGGTCAAGCCACAGGTTCCTCGAGAGCCCCCACTCCCACTCCACGTCCCGCCTCTACTGGTCTCTGAGTGTGCTCCTGCTTTAAAAACCGACAGAAGCCGGGTGCGGTACTAGATGCCTGCAATCCCAGGACCTGGGAGGCTGTGACAGGAGGATCATAGGTTTGAGGCTATTCTCAGCAGCTTAGTGAGGCCCTCCACAACTTAGCAAAGCCAAGAGGTAAAACTTCCCTTGGTCCAGTTTCCAGTACTGCAAAAACGAAAACAAAAACCTTGCAGAAATAGGTCTGCCTATAGGTACCAGCTGTGGGTACCAGCTATAGTTACACGGATATGTATTTTGCTCTGTTTAATATAGTAAACAATCATATCCACAGACAACACACTGGTCGAATGGATTACGGTACACCCATACGGCGCTCATTCTGCAGCTACCAAAAAGACTGGAGAAGTGTCCATGATACATTGTTAACAGAAAAAGCAATTTGCCAAATAATGGCATTGTGTGATCTTACTTTTACTGAAAATAGGAAAATACATGACATTTCTGAATATCATGTTTGTAGTAGCCGCTCAGAGTGTGGAGGAGAGTGGAGGAGGCCAGGGGGTGAGACTGTGGGGGGTGGGGGCGGAGACATGATAGCTGTCCTTTTCTTTGAATAGCTTTGTGCTTTGTACTGTCTGGTTTATTGCAATAAGAATTGCTTCTGTAGTGTGAAAGGGAAAAATCCAATAAAAATTATATATTAAAAAAAAGCAAGAAATCAAGCCAGCTCTACATTAAGATTTGAAATCTTTAAGATCGAGTTTGAGCTACCCACGTCAAGAAGTCCAACCTTAATATGTCCTGAACCAACCACCTACAAGCAGCAGGTTTCAAAACAAAGTCTCTGCCTGCCAGGCCCCACCAGGAAATCTGGGCTGCGCTGGGAAGGCCTTCCCTGGGCCACACCCCCCACAGCTGGAAACACCAGGCAGACAGGCCAGCTTGGCTTCTTCCAAGCTGTGTGACCTTGGACAATTTACATGATCTTCTGAGCCTTAGTTTCCTCGTTTGTAAAGTGGAGATGGTCTGATCTGGCTTTTCTACTTCAGGGTTTTTGAGAGAATCAGATGAGGTGGCTGAGATATGCCCATTAGAATGGGGATTAAAAAAGATGAGCGATTATAAGTTTCTCAAAGACCTTTAGAAAAAGGAACCCTTGTACACTGTTGGTGGGAATGCAAATTAGTAGAGCCGCTATGGGAAACAGTTTGGAAAATCCTCAAAAGTATCGAAAATAGAACTACCATAGGATCCAGCAATTCTGCTGCTGGGTATATATCCAAAGGAAATGAAATCAGTATGCTGAAGAGGTAGCTACACTCCTAGGTTCAATTCCACAGTATTTGCAATATCCATGAGAATATCATGTCTGTCAACAGAGGGATGGGTAAAGAAATGTGGTGTATTTACACAATGAAATATTATTTAGCCTTACAAAGGAAGAAAATCCTATCGATCACAGCAACATGGATGAACCAGGAGAGCATTATGCTAAGTGAAAGAAGCCCGGCACAGAAAGACAAATACTGTATGGTATCACTCAAATGTGAAATCTGAAAGTTGAACTCACCGAAGCAGAGAGGAGAGAGGAGAGTGGGTTAGCAAGGGTGAGCGTGAGCTTGGGGAAAGGGTGACGCTGGTCGGAGGGCACAAAACTCAGGCTAAGTAGGAGGAATAAATTCTAGAGCTCTATTGCATAACAAGGCGACATCAGTAGCAACGCAATGAACGCTTGAACTTGCCAAGAGAGCACCACACATAGGCGATAAGTGTATGAGCTAACGCAGATGTTAATTAGGCCAAGTTAGCTGTTTCTCAGTGTATACGTATTTCAGAATATGCTGTACATGATACATACAAAGTTTTTTTTATGTCAATTTAAAAAAATGGGTGAGATACATAAAAGGGCTTTGTGGCCCCTATGGGCTTGAGTGCTGCTCCGAGTCGGGCTTGTGGACCGGCTGTAGGAGAAGCACCATAATGCAGGCTCTCGGGCCCCACCAAATCAGCAGCTACGTCCTATCAAGACCCGTGAGTGTTGTGTGCGCACATTAAAATTCAAACATATGGCTCTCACGGGCCAGTTAGTATAATCCTGTTATACTAACCATAAAAATAATAATATCCACGCTAAGCACTAACTAGTAATAAGAATAGTTAGAAGAACACTTCAGAAGTTATTTTTTTTTTTAATAAATAAGAGCTCAGGCAGAGGTATGTGATGTTGGAGCAGGCCTCCCTCCCCAACCTCTGGATGGGCCGGGGCTTTCTTCAAAACCACCTTGCTAATTAGAGAAGGGGGTTCTCTGGGCCTGTAGGTTCCTCCACCTCCAGAAAGGCCCTGGAAAAAGTCACCGGGCCTTTCTCATCTGTGCAAAAGGAGCCGCCCGGCAGAAATGACTCAGTGGGGGCTGTTACTTACTGCTCCTTGTTGACACCCTCTGGGCCTTTGCCTCCTGGATTCCTCCCAGATAATGATTAGCTCTCAAGGAGGCTCTAAGTCCTGTCCAATGAAAATAGAGCCACTAACCCCACACTGTCCCTGGGGGTGTCCTCCCAGCACTAAACCCACATTGCCCTCCCCGATGGGCATGCTTTCTATCCACAGAGTGGGGCAGGTGGCCTTTGAGGTCTCTCTGCAGCCAGCAGAAAGGTGCTGAGCTACAACCCAGGCACCGCCTCTGACCATTAAAAGAGGAGCCGCTAAGTGGCTGCTGGCAGCTGTCCCTGTCCTAGTCTGCCAGGCTCCAGCCCAGGAGCGGGCTTCCGTGAGAGATTCTCGGCCTAGCCTAGTCCCTGGGAATTCCGGGTGGGAGTCTGGACTTGCCGCCATGCGACTCTGTCCTTCTTCCTCCACGCTGGCATCTTCCAATTTCCTCTCTGCCTCTGGCTTCTAAGCTGTGACACATTCCCTTCATTTTCCACAAAGCAGGTTATTTCCCTTTTGGACAAATTTCTAAATCTTTCTAATTAACTAATTGGGTTGGGTTGAAGCCTTGCTCCATTTGTAACCTGTAATTACTAGAAAATTGCCATGGTAACCACACTACTAATTAGCGGCAATTTATCGCCATGGCAACCGGACCATAACAGAGATGTTACCCACAACTCCTTCTTGGCAAGTGGGATGCACAGTTGGGGAGCAGGTGAGTCGACAGTCAGGGAACCGGCATTTTGGGCACCCGCTCCAGCAGCCTTAGGATGGGGTCCAAACTGAGGCAGGGGGAGCCAGGTGTCTGCACCCCTCACTGATACTAAAGAAGAAAAGATACCCCCAAAAGGACATGTAAGTCCTCTTCAGACCAGTAAAACCTGCCTGCACCCCCCCTCCTGCTGGATCAGTGGGGAAGGTATCGGGACGAATCTTCTACCAGGACCTGTCCCCTGCTCTTCTCTCTCCTCTGCCATACCCACGCTTCTCTC
Source organism: Muscardinus avellanarius (assembly GCF_963383645.1). Lineage (NCBI taxonomy): Eukaryota > Metazoa > Chordata > Mammalia > Rodentia > Gliridae > Muscardinus > Muscardinus avellanarius. The sequence goes on from NC_137789.1 coordinate 130,676,341, forward strand.
CTGTCTAAGGTTTAGCACTCACAACATAGAACTTCCCAGGGAGTAGTTAGGAACATCTTTATTTAGCCTTGGGAAATGATGTTCTAACAGGGAGCTGACTCTATATTAATTAACTTCTTTTTGAGGCAGAGCATTCTCTCAGGGACAAACAGTTCCCCAGGTGGGACTGGAAAAGGCCGTCCTAGTGGCGGGCCAGAACTCAGGACTGGGGATCAGGAAGTTCAAGCTGGAGTTGTGTGACCTTGGGTACATCACTTAACCTTAATGGGGCTTCTGATTGCTTGTCAATGACAGAAGACTGGTAATAATAATAATAGCTCCATCTCAGGGCTGTCATAACTATTGAGAGGGTTTGAGGAAGGTACCTTAGAAAATGTCAGGTGCCACACAGTCATTAGCTGGGACTATTTACCACCTGCTGGGTGAATAATATTGCTTTATTTTTTCCCGGCATTTTTCAAGCTTCAAAGGCCTCCTTGTTATGCTGGTGGGCTTTGAGGCCCCTCCCTGCCCAGTCTCCATAGGACTTGGGCTCCCTCTGCCCATCAGCCTGGGCAGGAGGGTGGGGTTAGGGATGAAATACCCTCCCACAGCCCCGCTTCCTCCTGCCACAGTGGGGCCCACCCTCTAGAGATATGCTCGTTGGGCCCAAACCCATAGGGCAGCCTTGGCTGTCTTCATGCACTGCACCCCTAGACCTCAGAACCCCATAACTTCAGCCATGTGGACTTAAGTGTGACTCAGACGCAGGGGGCTCATCTCTCAGACTGCATCTGGGCCAGTCCTTGGGGCCGGGGGTGAGGAAGAAGCGGGGCATGTGCTCCTGAACTACTCCAAACCATGAGTCTAAGGACCAGGCAACAAAGCTGCATCTGACGCTCAAGTGTCGCTGGGCCTCAGCCTCTCTGGCTGCGGGAACTTGGGAAGGGTGTCCTCCAGGCCTCAGTCCCCACCCTGAGAGATGGGCAGGGGAACAAGAGACCTCCAAAGCTCCTTCCAGCTTTACTTTTCAATGAATGCATCCTCCAGGGTGGACCACAGGACAGGATGTGGGGAGCTGTTTCCTGCACCCCCAACCCTGCAGAGGCTCTACAAGCAAGCCCGTCAGCCAAAGAACTTGGACCTATGACATTAATCTCCTGAAATCTTGATAGAAATATGGTTCTGGTCCACCAGCTGCCAAGAACATCCAATGTGTTGTAAAAGAGGAGGGCCAAGACACTGGAAGGCATGAAATGGGAATGGGCAGTGTGCCAGAGAAGGAGGTATGAGGGTCAAGGGCAGGATGGTAACAGGGTCTCCTCTCCCAAATTTCCTTTGTGTGTGTGTGTGTGTGTGTGTGTGTGTGTGTGTGTGTGTGATACTGGGTATGAAACCCAGGGACATTCCATCTCTGAGCTACACCCCAACCCTATTTTTTTATTCTTTATTTTCAAACAGGGTTTCACTGAGTTGCAATGGGCCTCACTAAGTAGCTGAGGCTGTCCTCAAACCACTATCATCCTGTCTCGGCCTCTCAAATGCACCACCACGCCCGGCTTCTGGAAATTCTTAAACAGAGTAAGCCTGTGTTGGTGCTGATATCCTCAGCCAGCCTTCAGACACCGGGCAGGGCTGGAGTGTGCGGCTGTGGATGGGGATGGGGTTAGACTGGGATGCTCTGGCCCTCCCCTTCCTGCCCTGTCTCTGCAGGGTGCATGGGGCCAGGTTCCACCATTGTTCCCTGGGTGGGAGATGAGGGTGCAGGAGGGAGGCATCTTTGTTGCACCCCCTCCCAGCAGCAAGGGACTGGAGGAAGCTGTGTGAGGCAAGGACTGGGCAAGGGGGTGGCAGGAAGGGTTCCTCTAGCACAGTGGCTCTGTCCTGTGTGCCGGGCATCGCATGCACGAGTCTCACATCAGTCGCCCGGCACCTGGAGATGTGTTTCTTCACCACCACTTTCTTTTTTAACTGAGAAATACAAGTTGTACATATTTATTATGTAGAACATGTTTTGAGAAATGTATACATCGTGAACCGGCTAAGTGGAGTGAATTAGCATACGTATCACCTCGCGCACTTCTCATTTCTGTGGTGAGAACGTTTAAAATCTATCCTCGTGGGGGTTTGCAAGAATATAGCACATTGTCATTGACTGCTGTCACCGTGTGGTACCAGGCCTTGGGAATGCCTCTTTCTACCCAAGATGTGTGTCTTTTGACCATCATCTTCTAGTCTGCCCACCCGCCTGCCATTGCCACCATCCTCTAGGAGAGGAAACCGAGGCCCGTGGCGGCACAGTCCTATAGCCAACGCAGCAGGTCACGACTCAAACCCACACGTTATCTGCCCTGCCGGCTTCCCCCGTGTTTCCGCTGAAGTCCCCTCTCAGCAAGGGCTATGGAGGAGTTATACTGGCATGTTGGGGTAATAGCTCAGAGTGGCCAGTCACAGGCTTGACATTTCTTTTAAAATTCCTTCTGTTAGCTGGGAGGAGATACATCCAAACATTACATTTCTATTCTACAACATATCTGTGTTTGTTTTAAGAGAAAAATGACATCCCTTCCTGACAGTTATCAGATGCATTTAACACCCCAGGGGAATGGTCCCTTTTGAGACCTGAGCTTTGGGGACCCTGGCAGGCCTGGGTTGCATTCCCCGGGGTCTCGGCCCTGGCTGATGAGCCTGTCACTCCAGCTCCACCTGGTGCTGTCTGTCAGACCTGGCTGTGCTCCTGCAGAAAGGCCAGTGCCAGCCGGGGACCTGGGCGGCTCCTCAGCCCCCACCCGGGGCCCGTGGTGGTGCCGCTGCTGGGGATCCGCCAGAAGGCCTCAGCTGGGCCTCAGGCCTCTCGTCTTCTCCAATAATGACTTCCTATAAATCAGAGCTGCCCTCTGCTTTGTTCCACACTGCTCCCAGCCAACAGCAAAACTCCCCACCCGACATCATAAATCCACCTTCATTTTCTTTCCAAATTTCTTTTAAGGCTTCCTTAATCACCACCTTGCAGCGCGGGCAGATGCTCCCTCCATGGGTGAGGCCAAGATGCAGGGAGTCTGGGGCGGGAGTGGAGGCCCGGGGGAGGCTGGGTCCAGCGGGAAGGAGGAGAGAGAGCTGGATTGCACCGTGTGTGTGTGTGTGTGTGTGTGTGTGTGTGTGTGTGTGTGTGTACTCATGTTGTGCCTGGGCTGGAGGTCAGGCAGAGGACACAGAATGCCCCTGGGGCAGGGATGGGCCTACTTCCTTTAGTGTCCTCTCTGCTTAGAGTGACACTCTGTGTGGCTAGGAAATGCCAGCAGAGGGCCCTGGCGTCACTGTCGAAGCCCCAGGGCAGGGGCTGGGACTATTTTGCCACCCACCGTGGGCATCGCCTGTGTGCCAGGCTGTGAGCCAGCCAGGCCCCGTGTTCCCCTCCATTCACTTTCTAATACTGGCATTGTGCACATGAGCAAACCCTGGCCGGGAGGCGTTAATATTTGCCCACTGCAGCCTGGACTGAAGGGCCTGGTGGCGTGCCATCTGCACAGGACAGACTGTTCCAGAACCTGTCTCCTAGCTGCTCTGCTGGCCTGGCTCATTCGAGGTGCTGGGAGAGGCTGAGGGACTTGGCCAAGGTCACTGGACCACAGAGGCAGTGCAGGGCTCTTGGCTCCCGCAGCCCCCGTCTTCTGGTTCCGTGCCAGGTCCTCTGCGGTGGTGGAACCCAGTTCTCATGCAGGGCAGCTCCTAGCACTGTCCTGGCTCCAAGAGGCTCCAGCAGTTGGAGAAGTTGAAGCTTGGGGTTCCTAGGGAGCCAGAACATGGAGGAGCAGCCTTTAGACTGTTCCGGGGCACACCAGTGGAGCCATCCCCCTCCAGGGGCCCTGGAGTCCCCCGAGAGCGGGCGTAGCAGCCACTAGATGGCACTGTGACCCAGCAGAGCAGCAGCGGCCGCCAGAATCAATAGTGTCTGGCTAGGAGACCTCCCCTCCCCCTCTGGGAGCCGGACAGTCCGCGCAGGAGCAGAGCTACCCTGCCCGCTGAGGCCCATGAGGAGGCCGGGCCTCTCCTGCTGCCCTGAGCACTCCGAGTTGGGCAGCTGCTTCAGCCCCAACAACCTGGGGTCTGAGCGAAATGACTGGTCCACATCCCCAGTGGGTGCGGGGCCTTTTCCACTCACCAACGTGGAGCAGGATCCTCAGCTGGCAGCCATCAGAAAGGTCAGCCCGTTATGGCAGGTTAGGTATCAGACGATGAGGTTCTAGGTACTAGTTTTCTACAAGTATCCTCTGTGACCTTGGGCAAGTGAGTCCCTTCTCTCTGGACCTTGGTTTGTTCTGTGAGGCATGGAAGTTTCTCCCAGACCATAGGCTTTCTCTAACAGATGGGTGCTGTGTGGACTAGCTGTGGGAGCCTCAGCTCCCTGAGTGCACAGCTGGCCACAGCTTGCCTCTCTCTGAGGCAAGCTCAGGCCCTGCCCGCTTCCCTCCTGGCTTCCCAGGCTGCCTGGCACCAGCCTGGTGCTGAGCACTGGCCACCTGCCCAGAGCCTCAGCCATCAGGCTGGGCTCAGCATGGCGGACCTTACATTTGGGGTCCATTTCTGGGGCTCAAGGGGGCACTCGGGGCTAGTTTTCCAGCCAGCTGTCCATGTGTCATTAGCTGAATAACAAGGGGGAGATACAGGGTAGTGTTGGGGGACTTGGCGGGCAGGGGAAGGGTGGGCTCTGGAAGGCGGGCAGACAGAATAGTAACTTGGTGGGCCAAATAGGTTCTTGTCAGCCAAATGGCTTCTGGAAGTCTGCGGAGCTGCTCTGATGCATCCTCTGGGCATGCCAGCTGCCCCAGCCTCCTCCATGCCTCCACAGAAGCCGCTGCCCCCTCCTTGGGCTGCCCCATCCTTCTAGCACAGCCAGCACAGTTGGCGGGCGCCCGTCCTCACTCCTCGGCTGTCTCTGCTCGGCCCCCTCCTCTCCCCTCCTGTGCTCCGTGCCAGCCCAGCCAGCAGGAACAAGGCCCCCTTCATGCTCAAACCTTCCGAATTCTTCCACTCCGTGCGCAGCCCGCTCCTGGTCCTCAGGTCTCTTCCAGCTCATCATTTTCCAGTGCTTCGCCCCGCCCCCCGGCCCACCTCCCTCCTCCTGCAAGACCAAGGCGCTTAATTGCCCAGACCTGGGAACTACTCAGCAAAATTGACCGTACCAATCTGGGCGGAAGCGCCTGCATGTTCGTTCCTTTTCCCAAGAAAACGTGGTTTATCACTGACACTCAGCCTCTCCGCGGTACATTCACGCGGAGCTCTCTGGCACTTTGATGGGGCTTGAGCTGTGTAAACTAGTTTATTGTCTAGCCATTTGTCCCCACAAACTTTGTCAGACAGGTCACCATTAATCTCAGCCTCTCACCGAGGTGGAAAGTTGGCTAGAGGAGGGCATCATAAACTCCAGGGAGGTGGGGACAACGTTTTCTGGGTAGGACTTTGAGGTTTTGCCACCTGCCAGGTGTCTGGAGGCAAGAGGAAGTCCTAAATGGACCCTCAAGTATCCTTCCAGCCTCAGGATTCGGATTCGGGCTTAGTGCAGCTTAGAAGTCTCTGAAGTACAAGTTGGGAGTGGACATTTGGGGGAAGGTTAACTGGCAAGAGAATGTCCGTGTCCCAGGGCAGGGCGGTGTGAGCCGGGCTGCTGTTCACGTGCGAGGTTGTTGCGCTCAGCCCTGGCTTCCTGATTTTTGGCATCCCAAACAGGAACTGGATAGCTCTGCCATCAGCAGTCTATTGGCAGATTATCAGAGTTTAGTCAGCAGCCGTGCCGGAATTAGAAAAACAGCCTTCCCTAGAAAGATCTCCCTGTCAGAGACTCTGACAATAGGTCCCCCAGCCAGAGAGATGAAGGGGGAGCATGCCTTCAAAAAAAAAGTGCTGGAGAGGTTCTGGAACAAGAACACAATTCTTTGAGCTCAGTTATCCAAGACGGGACCCAGCTGAAGCTTAGGGATTTAGCACTCCATTCCTGGCCGCTTATGTGTGAGTAAATAATTTCATTTGCTGTTTGGCAATAAAGAATGCCTTAAATCTTGGCTTTTGTGATCTGTCCGTTTTCTCCTCCAGAACTTGCTCACCCGACATTGGGGTTACTGCAGGGAATGGGGCCTGAGTTTCCAGGGGCAGGAGGATGTGGTGGTGTTCTCACCCCACTTTCTGGCAAGCAATGGTGCCTCGATTGGACCCCCAAATGTCACACCTGCCAGATGTCTCACCCACCCTGGGAGAGATAGTGTTGGAAGAGCCTTTTGTAGGTGGTGGGGTGGAATACAGCCTCCTTCCCGCCTTGGGGCCTGCCTGTGCTCGTGGCCTCTGGTTTGAGAGCCCTGGGCCCGGGCTCTCCTCTCACAGTCTCTGGGTCCCTTGGCGTACCTGTGTATTTGCTGACCCCAGCCTCAGCAGCCACATCTCTGAGCGCCAGAATGCCCCGGGAGAGGTCGCTGGCCTCGGGGTCCATCTCAATGAGGGCATCAGGTCCTACATTACCGTAGGCATAATTGGCAATATAGATAGAGTAGCGTCCGGAGCCCTAAGGAAGAGGGGAGGATACGGATGAGAAGGCTTTCCCCAGAAATCACCTCCCACCCAGGAGCCTGTTGGGTTTCTGTCCAGGTCTATGGCCTTGCGGGCTGTGTACACCAAAGACTCAGGGGGCTTTTCACAAAGGCTGCAATGTGAATGATTACCCCCCCCATCCCAAGTCAGACAACAAAGCAGCCCTCCTCTTTCCATCCTGTTCCAGAAGAACACATCCCTCCCTCTCCCCCACAGCCACCTTTTTATAGACAATTTTCTAATGTGCCTCCCTCCAGCTGCGCTCTCTCCAGCTGCCAGCCAGGGTAGCTGCTCAATAAATATTTGCTGATTGATTGATCTACCAATTCCCATTATTCTGTCTCTCTCTCTCTCCCCATTCAAACCCACTCCAACCAAGATGACAAGCAAATTCCAGAGCCGTCGTCTCCCTCTCCTCCTCCCCATCCTCTTCTTCATTCCTCCATTTCATTGGCAGGAGGAGCACAGATTTGCAGGAGTCTTCCTTCCCTCTTCCATCCCCTCTCCCCATATTAGCAGAAAGAAATATTTTATTGTCTCTGTCTTTATAATACTGTCTCAATCCACCCCCACCCCCCTGCATCCAAGAGAAGCCCTGGCACCAGGTCCTCTCTGCTCTCTTCCATTCTCTTCTGTAGTCCAAAGCATTGCTGATAAAAGTCTTTCAGCCTGTTATTATAATGGTGTTATTTCTTCAATGGATGCTTCCTTCTTCCCCAGAGATCCACACAATTTCTGAATCCGTTTTCTAGTTTTCCTCTCATCCTTTTCATTACTTCCCTCCAGCCAGCATTTCTTGAGCTCCAATTATGTGCAAGGTGCTCTATGATAAATGTGCCGGAGAAAAAGCCCCTGTTCTTAGGTGGCCTAGAGTCTAGTTTGAAAGGCAAGCCATAAACAACAAGGGACACGAGAAAGAGCTGTTCCCAAGGCCATAGGACTGTGCCGTCACGCCGCTTCTCAGCCCTCTCTGATTGTGTCCACTCTTATCCAATGGCATTGTGAGAACCCGTGGCCCACCTAATGCTCACTGGCTTTATAACTTCTTAGGGACCATTTTCTTTGGGCAAGCTGAGTAAGAGCCACTTGAGTCTGTGTGACTGGTGGGTGAGGGTTGAAGACAGGGAAGAAGCCTGGGGTCTCTGGGGGGGGGTGGAGAGGCGTCCGTGGTCATACAGGTGCACGGCAGAGACCATGTGCAGAATGTCCTGGGCGTCAGGAGTGGTGCTCCTGATTCCCAGGCAGTCACCTCGCTATAGGAAGTTCAGACGAGGTTTTCCATGAGGAGCCTCAGCCAGGTGAAGTGGAGGGGAAAGAAGCTTCCAGGCAGAGATGAGAAGGAGAAGGATGTATGCAGGGAAAGCACAAATAGCTCAATGCTGCTGGAATGTAAAATGCAGAGCAGGGCCGGGCGTGGTGGCGCACGCTTGTGATCCCTGTACTTGGGAGGCTGAAGCTGGAGGATCTCAAGTTCACAGCCACCCTCAGCTACTTAGTGAGGGCCTCTGCAACTCAGTGAGACACTGTTTCAAAATAAAGAATAACAAATAGGGCTGGGGGTGTAGCTAGGAGGTAAAATGCCCCTGGGTTCAATCCTCAGTTCTGCTAAAAGAAAGAAAGAAAGAAAGAGAAAGGAAAAGAAAAAGAAAAAGAAAAGAAAAAAGAAAAGAAAAGGGCAGGACAGGAAGTATCAAGTAGGATGCTGGTGTGGTAGTAAAGGGGCTCCCTAAAGACTTCACTGCCCTCTGCTTTGGTTGTCTGACTCTCTACTCTGCTAATTGGGAATCTATTATTATTATTTTACAAGTCTTATTGGTCAGAGTGGTCCCTGGACCAGCATTAGTGATATCTTGGGACCCATCCCAGACCTGCTCAATCAGAATTTGCATTTTAAAGCCAGGTGTGGTGGCCCCACCTGTAACCCTAGTACTTGTGAGAGGTTTACAGGTTTAAGGCCAGCCTCAGCAACTTAGTGAGGCTCTTAGTAACTTAGCGAGACCCTGTTTCCAAATAAAATATAAAACAGGGCTGGGTGTAGCTTGGAGGCAGACTGCCTCTGAGTTCAATCTCCACCACCAAAAAAGAAAAAAATTTTTTTGAATTTTAACAAGACCCCACATGGCGCCCAGGCGAAGCTGAAGCTGAGACACACTGCTTTCAAACATGTCTTCTTGATGAAGGGAGCGCTTTGAGAGGTTCTCACTCACTCCCAGCAGAAGTTTCATATGTGTGTGTGGAAGGATTGGAAGCAGAGCAGATGAAGGGGGCCGAATGGGGAAGTCACTATTACGACCCATTCCTAACCCCACCAGCTGTTAGCAAGCTCATCAACAAATGTGCAATTAAACCCAAATGGACTGAAATGTACTCTGTTATAAATTAGGAGATTTATAAAATTCAGTTTCACCTAGTTCCTTACTTCAATTTATTGGTGTAATAAAACGAATAAACATAGATGTGTTATAGCATTAGGAGACTGAAGAAATTCTCCTGTGCACTTGACCGCACTAATTCTAAGAGGGTGAGGTGGCTCTAGAGCAAGGAAGATGTTTGGATCTAGGGCCAGTGTTCTTAGCCTATATCCAAATCACCTGAAGGACTTTCTAAAACAGAGACGCTGTTCCCTGTCCTTAGAATTTCTGACTTAAGAGGTCTGGTGTGGGCCCTAAAATATGCATTTCTAGCCAGGTGTGGTGGTGCACGCTTGTAATCCCAATACTTGGGAGACTGAGACAGGAGGATCTCAGATTCGCAGCCAGCCTCAGCTAACTTAGTGAGGCCCTCCACAACTTAGTGAGAACTTGTTTCAAAGTAAAGAATAAAAAAAATTGGGTTGGGGGCAGTAGCTTGGAGGTAAAATGCCCTTGGGTTCAATCCCTAGTGCTGCAAAAAAAAAAAAAAAAAGTGCATTTCTAACAGGTTCCCAGGTGAAGTCGATGCTGCTGGTCTAGCAACCTCGATTTGAGAACCACTGGTCTAGGACTATTAACCTGGTCTTGGTCCATCCTCAGCCCCTAATTGGCTCCATGTCCTTGGGCATGACCCTTCCCATCTGCAGGCTGCATCTCTGCACATGCTAAATGGCTACCTGCTTCCTGGCAGGGCTGTTGAGAAGATGAAATGAGATAACGTATGTGAAAGGTCTTTGAAAAGATAAAAATGCTATATAAACATGAGGCATAATCATTACCGACCAGGGAACGCTTCTTGTACGAGATGGGCTTTGAGCTGGGTCCAGAAAGGTGGGTGAGTGATGAGGCAGCTGAGGACAGGGGACAGGCAGGTGTTCCAGGTTTGGGGCCAGGAATGAAGGAACAGTGGGAGGGGAGAAGGAGGAGACAGCTTGGCTCGTGGGGGCTGAGGGTCTAGTGCACTTGCGCTCACACCTGCGTATGCCCCACCTGCGGGGCTGGGGACCCCCAGATCCTCGGCCTCACCTCCAGTTCCTGATTCAGGAGGTCTGGAAGGCGGGGGAGGTGGGGGCTGGGAGTTTTCATTTATAGCTGTGCTGATGCCGCTGGTCTGTGGACCACACTTTGACAACCACTAACTCGGTAGGTAGACAGACCAAAAGCCAGGAGCTGGGGTTAAGGGAAGATGGCTGGGGAGCTGGAATCAAACCTGTGGCCAGAAACTTGCATCTGATGTCGTTGCCCTTACTGTGTGACCGAGGTCAGCTTGCTTAATTCCTCAGCCATAATTTCCATGTCTATAAAATGGCATAATGAGAGCTTGTGTTATAGATTCCCAAACGGAGAGAGACTGCCTCTGAGAGTCATTAGATCCATGCCAGGGTGGCAGGGAGTAGTAGCCTCAGGTGCAATTGGGGGCATTAAATAAAAATAAGGGGACAGTGGAAGCACCCAGAGGGTGCTGAGTTATTTATTTATTTGTGGTACTGGGGTAGAACCCAGGGTCACTCTACCTCCAAGATACACCCCCAGCCCTATTTTTTCTTCTTTATTTGGAAACAGGGCCTCACTAAGTTGCGGAGAGCCTCACTGAGTAGCTGAGGCTGGCCACGAACATGCAATCCTCCTGTCTCAGCCTCCTGAGTACTGGGATTACAAGCGTGTGCCACCACGCCTGGCTCAATGTATGTTTTTCTGAAGAGGGGGAAGTAGAGCAGTAAGCCTGGGAAGCAAGACCTACAACCTAGGCTTGTAGGGACTCTAAGATGAGGACAGGAAGGCTTGGGAGATGAGGCCTGCCCACCACTTAGCACAGGGCTTGGTGTGCGGCTGGAGGGATATTTCCGAGCAGTTCTCATGGTGATCATTGCTCTGGCATTCTAGCCTCGTGGCATTCCTCTCTCAGCTGCGGCATGGGCCTCAGTCTCTCCTCACTCCTCTCGCAGGGCTCCCAGGCCCCAGGGATGGCCCAGGTGGTGGCTGGAGGAAGGCAACTTCTCTCCTGGTGGCAGGCCCTGCAGGGCTCTCCCTAGCGTCTGTGGCTTGGGACGCTGGAGGCTGGGACTGACCAGGGAGCAGGCAATTTCTGGATGCCTGCCCGCAGAGCTGCGAGGTGTGCCAGGCACCTTTTCTTTTTCTTTTGCATTTCACACGGTGCCTTTGTCCTGCGGTTAAGTGTGTGGGTGTGCAGAAGACCTCATTAGGACAAAGAGCACATCTCTTCACGATTAGCCTTCAAGCCCTCCCTCCAGTTCTCGGAGAAGTTCCCCACATCAGCGAGTGCGGGAAGCCTTGGTCTTGACCCAGGGAGACAGGAAGGCTGGGGAAGCCAGGGAAGAGGCTCTGGCGGGGACCAGGCCCGGCACCCTTCGCCCCTTCCCACTCTCGGGGCTGTTCAGAGCTGCCTCACTATCCCCTCCCACCAGGCAGGAGTCCAGGTGGCACAGATTCAGGTCAGGGCTAAATGTGGCTTCACAGCCCAGCTTGGCTTCTCTGCTCAGCACCAGCTTGTTAAGAAATAAATATTTATACCTGGCACCTGCCTTCTCCCAAGTCCTGGAGGCCCCTGCTGTGAAGATTCACGCTGAATCCCCAATCCCCTCGGTGCCACCTCAATCCGAAGTGAGCCCGGCCCCTCGCCCCTGCCCCACAACGGGGGCCAGAGATGCTTGGTGGAAGCAGGCAGCAGCTGGGCCCCTGATTCACCGACTGTTTACAAAGCCCAGGAGGTGGGTGGCAGGGGAGCAGGTGACAGGAGGGATAAATCACCTCCACAGCCAGCCTCCAGCTCTGGCTGGGCCCGCGGGGACCCAGCCTGGCGGACGGCTGCTCCCCATGCAGGGCGATGGCTGCAGCTGCTCCTGGCCCTCGGCTTCGGCCAGCCATGGGGATGAGCACCTCTGAGTAAGGGAGAGTAGCAGGGTGAGGGGACGTTGGTGGAGACATTCAAGCAGCCCTGCACTCGCCCACTGATGAACTGCTCCACAAATATTTTACCAGGGGTCCCTGGTCCCGTGCCTGGCACACAGGAAGGAAGCACAATGCATGCTAGTTGAAAGAACGAAAGAATGAAAACAAGATGTAACATGAGGGTTAGAAGAGTTTGCTACATGTCTTAGCTATACCTCTAATCTATTCTGTATCCCTAGGTAAGTCCCTGCTCCAAGCTGGGGCTCTGGCCCCTCGAGGGGACACTGGATGTGATAACGCCCTGGCTGCTTCCTCGCAGGTGGCTGGAGGGCCACATGGGAGAGGGTTATGAAAGGTACGAGGGACCCATCCTGCAACCTCAGTTACCTTAGCCGTGCCCCTGCTGGCTCCCCTCCTGCTCTCACGCCCTCCCAGACCTCCCGCCTCGCACTCACCGTCCTGTCCACACAGGCCACGGAGCGTCCGGCAAAGAGGCTGGCCACGCCACGGGCCACATTGACCTCGTCGCTCAGGATGTCTTCCCACCGGTTATTGCGGAACTTGAACAACTTGTCCGTGTATGTGGCCACCCCTAGAGAGAAGAGGAAAGGAGGGCTGTGTGCACAGCAGCCCAGAGGACGGGTTCCAGCCTTTGGGTATGTTTCCTGGTACCTGGTGCAAGGTGGCCAGGACCACAGTTAGGTGGTCGCCTGCAAGGAAGACCTCCATCAGGTGAGGCCCCTGTTAGGGGGTGCTCAGACGTTTTCAGTTGTGAACGTGGCTTTCTGGTTGGCTGGGGGAAAGGTCATGAGCGTGGGCTAAGGGAGACAGCATGGAACAGTGGTTATGAACTTGGGGTTTAAAATGAAGGGGCCCAAGTTCCGGTCTCAGTTCTACTTGTGGGTTCTAGACTTGGGACAAGTTGCTTAGCCTCTCCGAGCTTGGTTTTGTTTTTTGTAAACAGGGGTGGCAAGAGTAACTACATTCAAGTTTATTGTGAGGAACAAACGAGATGGTGCACATTAAAGGCTTGGCGCGGTGCCCCCCAGGATGGTAGCTATTATTAGATAGAAATGACTTTTCCCATTTTATAGACAGGCTACTCTCCAAGGTCCTTCAGAGACACCAGCTCCGCACTGCAGGGGTTGGGTGAGAGCCAGAGTGTGGATGTATGTGCGTGAGCGTGTGTGGCTGAGGGTGTGTGTGTGTCAGTGTGTGAGAGCAATAACAGGGAAGTGTGCAAGGGTAAGAGTCTGCTAGTGGGAGTGAATAGGTGTGAGGTGAATATGAGAATAGGTGTGTTAATGTGAGTGTTCAAGAATGGGAGTCAGTGTGGGTGTGAGAACATGAGAATGTATGGCTGAGGGTGTACAAGTGTGTAAGAGTGTGTAAGAGAACAAGTGCATGGGGTGGGAATGAGTCTGAGTGTGGGACTGAGCGTGTGTGAGGATGAGGATGAGTTGGGAGAGCAGGGATGCGTGTGAGTGAGTGTGGGGAAGCAGGTGGATGAGTGTGAGTGACTTCAAGTGTGAGCTGGTGAGTGCCAGGTGTAGGTAAGAGCGGTGTATCAACATTGTTTCAGGGGAGACGTCTCGAGGCTCATTTGGGGCTGAGGCCAGGGGCCCCCAGCCCTGGAGTGTCATTGGTAGAGGCTTCTGGGGAGCCCCAGCTGCAGGTCTGCACAGAACTGCTGTAGTATGGGAGTGATGCCCATGGGGGAAACTGAGGCACTGGTAAGTTCCTCATCCTCTTCTGGCCTCAGTTTCCTCATCTGAGGGTCATGGGTAACAGCTGTGCCTGGCTCACTGTGTCACCATGGGAATCACGTGAGAACACACACACCAAGCCCTGGTCCCAGTCCGGCCAGGTGACAGGGCAGGGGAAGGGCTCAGTAATAGCGCCACACACCCCTGTGGGTCCATGGCCTCTCATGGAAACCTTGGGGGCCAAATGCATCTAGGACTTTAGATTTTTCCTTTGTGCTTTAGAAAGGTAACACAGTGTACATACTGTTGATTATTTAACACCCCCAGCAGGGACTGGGCGGCACCCCATAATTAAACACATTAATATTTTTGCAGTAAAACATGAATATTCACAGTAAATGGAGTAAATAAATAAAGCTTATGAGTAGTTCACATGCACTCAGGCCAGGTTTTGCAATCCTGTGAATTTCCCATGAACTTTAAAAAAGCACTTGAGGCTGCCAGGGTGGTTTGGATTTCAGGACCATGAAGAAGGACTTGGACATGGCCTGCCCCGTTCTGGGTCTTTTGGCCTTTCAGAAGAAGGTGGCAGATGTCATCACTTCCAGATGTCCAAGGGCCTACAAAGATGGCCCCTGCAGGCTTCTGGGTCTCCAACCTTCACCAACAGGGGGAAACCCCCCTAGTTAGCCTGGTCCCTTCCAGAAACGCCTGGGCAACCTTCCACCAGAGCTGAGGCCAGGGTGAGAAGCAGCTGCCGGCAGCTGGAGCCTGCTGACCTCTGACCAGCACCTCTGGATTCCATGGGAGAAATGTCTGAAGCCACCGAGCTCCTGCCTCAGCTAAACACCAAGAGACAGTAGGCCAGAGGGACTCTGTCTCCCTCTGCCTGCCTCATCATCTCCAATCCCTCCAGCCAGCATTTCCCAGAGTGCACTCTGTGGAGCCCTGGTCTCTGTGAGCTGCTTGGAGAAAGGGTTTCATCTTCATCTGAGTTTGGGAAACACTATTCTTGCCCAACTCTTAGAGATTCTCAAGAGACATCAGTCTAGTAACACTCTAAAAAGTCCTGCAGTAGGGTGTATTCATTTCGAGTCACCCCTCCATCCCAATCTGGTATGGAGCTGTATTTCTATTTTCTGTATTTCTATCTTTCTAATAAACTTCTTTAAATCTTCAAAAAAAAAAAAAAAAAAAAAAAGGCCTGCAGTACATTAACGTACTACATAAAGCCCTGCAATACATTACCTGCTTAACTTAAATGGAGCTTAGTCTTTCCCAGATGGGAACCCCAGTGGCCAAGGAGCCCCTTTTTAGATTTTTTTTTTTTTGCAGGTCTGGGGATGGAACCCAGGGTCATTCGACTTCCAAGCTACACCCCCTGCCCTATTTTTATTCTTTATTTTGAAACAGGGTCTCACTAAGTTGCAGAGGGCCTCACTAAGTAGCAGAGGCTGTCTGTGAACCGGGATCCTCCAGTCTCAGCCTCCCAAATGCTGGGATTACAAGAGTGCACCACCATGCCCAGCTAAGGAGCCCCTTTTTAAAGGCCACCTACTTAGCACCCTGTGGAGCCAGCACTGTTCTTAGTGCATTGCTGTCCCAGGGTGCTGATGGTGAGCAGGCTGGGCTTTGAGGCCAGGGGATGTTGGGGGCCTGAGCTGTTGGCCTCTCCCCGTTGCCGGCCTCCTGGCTTCTAAGCTCACTAGGGATGCCCAGAAGAATAAACTAATTAAGGTAAAATGTGCAACAGCGATGCAGAGCCTTGTAGATCATAAATGGGAATGGCAAAATCAATGGCAGCCCTTCTGTAGGCAGAGGCCCGAGGCCCGGACGACAGGAGGGACGGGAGCCCGTGATTTAGGAAGAGCACACGCGCTGGCAGCTGCAACCTGGGTAATTAGGTGTGTCAGGAAGACAGATAAACAGTGAGCTGTGCGGGTCGATGGCACTGGCAATAAACAGCCTGCCCTGGCCCCTGGACTGTGCCAGCACCTACACCACCTCCTGGCTGCTTGTGGTGCACTCTGCCCGGGACCCTCACGGAGGCAGGGAGGCAGCCTCTTGGGGAGAGGACAGGCTGTTAGGTGTGCAGAGGGATTCTCTCAGGGGCCCCAGGAGAGACACTTAGAGGCAGAGGCCAGAGGGCATCCAGGGAGAGGGGGTCACTGGCCCCCGAGAGGCACCTCTGGCCATTCCCATCCTTGCCCTGGTCCTGGCATCCTGGCATTCAGGAAGCCCTGCAGGGCTGAGTTCAGTGGAACTGCCAATTCCTGCTGGTAGGCAGGGGGAAGGCTCGGTGGGCCGGGCTCGGGGCACCTTGCACTGCCACGTGCCACACACAGGTCAGGTGCTGCACAGGCCACGGGAAGGTGCTGTCCCTGTCCCTCCCTTGGTTACACTAATGGTGGGCAGAGGAGGTGCCCCGGGACAGTAGTAAAGTGAATCCTACTTAACGTGGCCACAGAGCTTCCCATGGAGTGTCTTAGACACAAGAGCTGGGGAACTTGCTGAAGACCCAGCAGAGACCAGCGGGGCAGGATTGGATGACACCCGGGAGACCTCATGGAGTCAGGATGGGAGTGGCTGCTGCTCTGGGAGCAGGCTGAGTGAGGACACGCTGAACTGTCCTGAAGGGCCAGGGGAACGGCAACTCCTGAGTATGTGATGCTCGGTACGGCCAGGCTGTGCATGCAGCACCCTTCCTTCCCTTCTGCTGCTTCTAGTTTTCCCACCACTATCGCATCTAAGCACGAGGATCCTATTTTATTTTAGATAATCCTATTTACTTTAGAGAAACTGAGGGGTAGAGAGGTTAAGGCATTTCCCAAGGTCACAGGACTGGTAAGCGGTGGAGACAGATTCAAAGCCAGATCTTTCTGCCTCCAAAGCCAGTGCTGAGCCCTGCAGTCTACAACCGAGGGACGCAAGATGGCAAGAAACAGGCCCAGAGGGGACCCTTGAGTTTGCCCAGAGAGGATGGTGTGTGCCAGTGGAGGAGAGCAGAGCAGAGCAGGGACAGCCATCTCAGGCCTGAGGGCCTGGCCCTGGCGGCTTCTGGCTGGGGAGTGGCAGGGAGGGTTTGCAGAGGACTGAACTGGCGTGGAGGGAGGGCTGGCGGGCGGCCTCTTCTGTAGGACCTCACTCCTGATTTGCATGGCACCTTGGGAATAAGGAGGAAGCTCTGGGTACAGGGGGCAGGGAGGGCAGAGGGACTGGCTAGGTGGTGAGGGAGTGCACAGCCTGGGGATTCAAACAGAGGTGCTGGACTGCTGCTGTGTGTGTGTGTGTGTGTGTGTGTGTGTGTGTGTGTGTGTGTGTGTGTTGAAAGGGGCTTGGCTTCAGACAGTTTGACACTGATGTGGTCACAAGGTCACCAGAAAGGCACATGTAAGAGGCCGCTGGCCAGGACATGGCGGCTTGCAGAGGGGCGAGGCTGGAGTCAGGAGGAAGGGAGATCAGCCTGTCCTCTCAATCCCTAGGCTGCCTCATTTGGGGCATAGGTGGGAGGGGAAGGAGCAGAGCAGGAGTTGTGGCCACTAGAGTGGTCTGGACAGTGGTGTCCATCAGCATCCTACATCCCCACACACCCATCTCTGCCCCCAGAGGGCGCCCGGGAGCCACTGGGAGGGGAGGCAGGGCTACCAGGGGCTCTTCCTAAGGATCAGGGGCCTGTGCCTCCTCCTCCAGGGTGTGTTGACCCCCGGAGTGACTTCACTTGTGTTCTGAAACTGGGAGCAAAGAAGAGTGAGCAGGTGTGTGTGGCCAGGCCTCCACCTCAGCTTCTGACCTCATTCTATGGCAGAGCGATTAGAGAAATTACTGCTGAACATTGGAGTCAGGAGGCAGCTAGCAATATTGCTTCCTAGGCTGATGGAGGGCGAGTTTTGCACTTGTCTTTTTCTTATCTGTAAAATGGGATAATGACAATGGCCACCTGTTCACTGTGTTATGATAAGCATGTTATAAGGTTAATAAACAAAACAACATCACTCTCGTCCTCTTGGGGATTCCAGGGCACGACTGGGCAGCTCCTCAGTAAGCCACATCCCAGGAGGCAGCGGTGACATTAAGTTTAAAATGCTTTACAAGACTCAGTCAATGGAAAACCAGCAGAGCAGCGATGGCCCCAGGGGGAGAAAGAACTAGTTCAGGAAAAGAATGTTTTTAAAGATGAATGAACCTAGGCTCCCAGGCCCCCCTTGTCCCTGATATCATCCCAGGGTGAAGCGGAGTCCTGCCGGTCTTCCCGCATCAAACACCAGGAACACAGAGTCTTCATCCCACAGAGATACTGCAGGCTCAGAGGTGACTCCCTTGTCCAAGGTTTCCTGAGCCTTGCACGGTGGTCCCATGCGCAGAGCCCCTTACCCAGTGCTAGAGAGCTGGGGCAGCTGGTGGGGGGAAGTGGGAGGCCCCCACAGAAGCTCATCCTTTATTATGACGCAGGCAACAGTCTCTGGGGCCCCTGCCCTTCAGGAAACAGCGTCACCACCCTCAGTCCTTGGAGATCATCGGTCCCATGCACCGGGCACAGTGAGGAAGAGCAGGGCGGGAGCCTGAGCAGCTCCCCAGCGCATCTCTCCAAGCGAGGAAGTGCTGGGAGAGCTGAAAACCAAGACTCTATATCCAAGCAAAGCCTGGCTGGGGAGATCAGGAGACCCCCGGGTCCCTTCTAGGGCCGGGGGAATTCTAGGATAAGAAGGTGGAGACTTGGGGCAGCACAGCTGATTACTGCATGCAGGAAGCTCTCGAGGTTAGAACATGAATTCAGATCCCGGAGGTCTGGGATGGGGCTGAGAGGCTACATGTTTATGAGCTCCAGAGCTGCCAGCCCGCATCAGACTGAGCGGCGAGGCGGAGCCTCTGCAGCCATTGGAGAGGGCTGGGTGAAGGGGCTCAGGACAGAGGCACTTCTCTCCAGAGCAGATGGCTCAGCTGGTGTGTGGGCAGAAGAGGCTGGAAGCGCAGGCCGCCCAAATCCCCTTTCTTCTCGCTAGCACTGTGACTGACACCTCCTCTCCTCTCCACAAGCCTACAAGAGCCCTTGTGGAAGGTCTCTGTAGGTATGACACACAACCCGGCAGCCGTAAAAGAAAAGAGTCATAAATCCAAGTCCATAAAAATGAAAGTTTTCCACAGTACAAAGCCCACCATGCACAAAGGCAAAAGAAAAAAATGACAAACATGGCAAAACTCTCTGCAACTTGGATTTCAGACAAGGGCCAATTTCCCTAATTTATAAAGAGGTGTTACAAATCAATAAGAAAAAGACCAATAATCAATAGGAAAAAAAAATGGGCCAGGGCTATGAGCAGACAAGAGATTCAAATATATAAAAGTATTCTCGATTTCACTCATTTAAGAAAAATGAAAATTAAAACTACACTTGAAAATCAATTTTTCCCTATCAGATTGGCAAATCCAACAAAAAATGGATAAAACATTGTGTTAGTGCTGGAAAGTGCTCGCTCGGAGACATGGCTGATGGGAGTGTAATGAGAACTGTCCCTAGGGACGGCAATTTGGCACATCTATCAGACCTATGCATGTATATTCCGTTGACGCAGCCACTCTGTTTCTATAAACTTATCTTACAAATTTACCTGCAGTCGGGGGAAATGGCATATTGTACGAGCTTATTCCTTTGGTGGCGTTCTTTGGAAGGATTGAAAGCAATCTAAATGTTTACCCACAGAAGACCAATTAAATTAATGGCAAATCTATACAGCGAAGTACTATACAGCCATAAAAAGAATTGCCATGGAATAATGCCCCAAATGTATTGAAAACGCAAAAAAGCAGAACTGTGACTAGGGCATGATTCTGTTTGTGCGGGAAGGAGGGAGACGTATGTGTATTGTTAACAATGAAGATCTTAAATACGAGGGTACAGAGCAGCTGTCCAGTGACCATTTTGTTGAATTGAGAGAGAAAAAATAAGTAAGTGGCGGGCTTTCACAGTTCACACTGACTTATTCCCTACCCAAGCTCCTGCGACCCAGGCCAGTCACTGTGCGGGACTCTGCGGGCCACGCGGTGGAGTGGCTGGGTGGATCTGTGCTGGACCACAGGGGAGCTTCGGGGCATCCTGGGTCCTGGTGGCGGGAGGTGCTGGCACCTGCCTCTCATCCCCTTTGCCCTGCACACTCCTGCCTGGGTGGCACAGAGTGGCACTGCCTGAGACACCCTGGCCTGCAGGTTTCAGGCCAAGTAAGACGCAAGTGGCCTTCCTATGTGAGGTTATACAATTCTTGCCTGCTTTCTACCTTGGTCTGTGCAGTGTTTTCTTTACACTAAGGTACTCTTGTTTCTTTCTTTCTTTTTAAATTTTTAATTAATTAATTAATTAATTATTTCTGGGGAGTGAACCCAGAGGCATTCTACCTCTGAGCTACACTCACCATTCTTTTTATGTTTGTATTTTGGAAACAAGATCTCACTAAATTGCTAAGGGTCTGGCTAAGTTGCTGAGGCTGGCCTTGAATCTGCCACCCTCCTGTCTCAGCTTCCTAAGTACTGGGACTACAGGCATGCATCACCACACCTGGCTGGTTCTTTTTTTCTTTTTTGATCTCTTTCCCATGGGCCCGGCCACGGAATTTAACAATGATTATTATTGTTAGAGAGTGCTTATTAAGCCCTAGGTATGGTAATAAGTGCTTTTCATTCATTAACCAGGTTGCTCATTCAAAAGTATGCCTTTATAGTGCCAGACGTTTCTTTGAGTCCTGAGGACAGCAGTGAACAAGACAATGTTTCTACCCCCATTGGAGTTAGGACTCCAGAAGAGAGGACCACAGAAAAACACAGAACACACTTGCAGACAGAGAGAAATGCTGGAGGACAAGGGAGCCTGTGAAGGGCCCAGGCAGGAATCGGCTATGATGGCAGGTAAGTGGCTCAGGAGACCTTATCTGAGGAACGAGCCCTGAGAAAAATCAGTGGGAAAAGCATTTCAGGCAGGGGGAACAGCAAGAGTGCACATGTCTGAAAGAAATAGGGGAAGAAAAAGTAGAGGAAAGAAGTTTAGAAAGGCTCCCCGGGTCGCCCAGGAGGTGGTGGTGAAGAC
Source organism: Muscardinus avellanarius (assembly GCF_963383645.1). NCBI lineage: Eukaryota > Metazoa > Chordata > Mammalia > Rodentia > Gliridae > Muscardinus > Muscardinus avellanarius. The sequence goes on from NC_137789.1 coordinate 130,696,998, forward strand.
TTGGCAGACAGTTGGTGGGGCCACTGGGGCAAGGTGAGAGTAGACGCTGACGTGATTTCTCCTCTCCTGAGAGGTCAAGTATCTTGTCCAAGGTCACCCAGCAAAGAAGGGGCAGATCCTGGGTTTGTGTGAACTCACTCCCCTGGGACACTGCTGGGTCTCACCTTCTTCCAGGGCCTTGAGTGCTGATGCCCCAAGGCTAGCTGGAAGAAGGGAGAGGAACACTTTCATGGGTCCCGGAAGGCCATGCCAAGCCTGGGCTGTCTGGGCCTCCTGGAGGAGCTCTCAGGATTCTCCACAGTGGCCCAGGTGGCCATGGCTGTCCCAGTGCCAGCTAGACCCAAGAAGTGCTGACCCGGCTTCACGCCCTATACGCTGTCAGTGAATCGACTGAATCACTCAACTGAAAAATTAACTCAAACCCACAGAAGGTCACCGGCAGGTGCATGACTGGGCCGAGGTTGCAGGGCACTGTTGTCCTTCCCCCAGCCTTGGGGCCAGCACCAGTCTTTCCAGAGTGCGTAAGCCTCCACCCAGGGAAGCCCAAGCCTCTCTGGGCCTCCTTTTATTTCCTCTCTGGCAGATCTCCTCTCAGGCCCAATGGCTCAGCACTGTTTATTCTTTCTGGGTCCTATTAATCCAATTTTAACTGAGCTCTTAGGATAGTCCAGGTCTGGCTTGGGTCACTGGGGATAATGAGATGACCAGTGCAGAAGCATTTCCCTTCAGGAGCTTAGAGTCCAGGGATCTGGAAACTTCAGGACACCGTGAACTTCAGGACAGGATTTCTATGTTACACACTAAAGCACCCTTAGTGCTAGAGCAGTGCCTGGCACACAGTCGGTGCTCAAGAGGTTGTTTGTTCGATGAGTGAAAACATTAGCAGTGTACTGATGGGCTGTTCATGGAGCTGATACGATTCTGAGGCAGTGGTCCTCATCTTAGGCTGCAGGTGAGAATCAGCAGAGGCCATTACAGTCTGATAACTAGGTCCTACCTCCAGCCTCTGGATGGTGCTGCCTGGGGTGCAGCTCAGCTGGAATGGTTGAAAACTCCCCAGGTAGCTCTAACTGGTGGCCAGGGCCAGGAACCAGGGCGGTGGGTGGGATTTGCAGTGCAACCCTCTGAGAGCACAGGAGGGACTGTAGCTCACACATAACTTAGGGTCTCATTCAGGGGCTCCGTGCTTGGTGAGCAGGGCCAAGCTGGTCCTTCCTCTGGCATCCTGCCTGCTGAGCCCACCCAGAACCGCCCTTCTACAGTCGTCCTGGCTCCTGTTTCCTGTCCTCCCAGAGCCTTTGGGGGCTTACCCTTTCTAAAGGCCCCTTGATGTTGCTCTCTTCTGACCTTGCCCCACATTAAAGGGTTGATCTGCCCATCAATTAATTGTGTCCTAATCCAATCTTGGCTTGGCTGGAGAGAGGGCAGTAAATCCAGCTGGGTAATCATGCCCTGATATTTGTGTAGGGATAATTACCATCTCTCAGGCATCACTTGGTGGCAAGATGAGATGAAAACCCATAAAACACCACTCGGGGCTGTGGCTCATTGTTTCTTGGCTGCACAAGGCTGGCTGCCAGCCAGCCAGCACCGCCTACCCCTGCCCTTGGCACGGGCCCCAACCTCTTCCCCTCCCATTCATGCAACTAGCGGAGCTCAACGGCGGGCCGCCCAGGGCTGGATCCCAGCTTGGACTCCACGGCCAGGAGGGGTGGCGTCATGGCTCAGGGGAAAGCCAGTGTGTGTAGGGTAAGGGGGTCCCCATAACGAAGCAACAAGAGCTGCCAGGAGCTGAGAGGGCCCAGGGCTGTGCTCGCACAGGTCAGACTGTAGGGCAGCATCCAGAGCCTTAGAATCTGCTGCCGTTTGGAGGACTCCAGTCTGTTCAACCTGCCTCCGTCAGGGGCGTGCTATGTCCCAGGGCTTCCCCACAGATGTTAGAGCCCCACGGAGCTGGACTTCATCCTAATGGGCCAGAGGCAGGCCTGAGAAAAACGTGAGAGTCAGGGGTACGAAGCCACCTCGATCTGCAGTCCCAGGCACACAGGCCCCAAGTCATAAAACACCGAGCTCCCACCGCCAGCCAGGCCCTCTGCTAGCTGACAACACAGGATCAAGTACAGAGTCTTGATTCAAAGAATGAATCTGGAGTCAGACCCTTGCATTTAAATCCTGGGTCTTACACACTGTGAGGTCTTGGGCAAGCTGGGTAAACTCTTCGTGCCTCAGTTTCCTCAACTATAAACCAGGACCCCTGACTTGTGATGGGGCTCACATAAAACCAGTAAGAGCTGAGATTGGGGCCTGGCACACAGTAGGTGCTTCTCAAGTATGAGCTGTTATTATCGTCACTATCATTCAGCCTTCTCGTCCATTCTTCAGTGTGTAGAATCTTGCTATTCAGAGCGTGGTCCCAGACCAGCAGCGTCCCGGTGGCCAGGGTGTGCATCGGACTGCAGGTTTCGGGCCTGCATTTACACCAGACACCCAGCGATTCAGAGGCACCCTGCAGCTTGAGAGGCTCTGGCAAAGGCCCCTGAACTCACAGTCGGTCTTCCTCAAGACTGTATCCCCATCACCTCCCGGCAGTAACTTGGTGGGTGGGGAGGAGGGCCTGGCCATGGCCGGCAGGAGGACAGGGGCTGCTCGGGTCAGAGGTGGCAAGGACACACAGCCTGATGTGTGACATGTCCCCTCTGTCCATGCCCCTCCTCCTTCCAGGCTCCAGGGCATGAGAAGAAGGGGCATCTGGGGGTTCTCTGCGGACACCGGGAAGCCCTGAAGGCCGTGGGGTGTGTCTTGGAGCCAACGACAGGAGCCTGAGGCAGGGCCAGGGTTCCCAAAGCCTCCGCATTGGTGTCAGCAGGAGGAAGGTGGAGGCAGGAGGAGCTGCGGCCAGCGCTTACCTGAGAAGGCGTTATTGGTGTTGAGGAAGTAGATCTCCTCCCGGCCATCCCCGTCGATGTCACAGGCCGTGACCCCGATGGCATTCCCCTGCCGGTCCCGCAGCGCATAGTAGGGCGAGCTGCGCTCATCTACTGCGATGTTCACTAGCCGCTTCTGTGCCCGGTTGTACTTCAGAACCAGGTTGGGGCCATTGTACCTGGAGGAGGGACAGGGAGGGGAAGTTGGGAGGAGCAGCTGGGCCCACCCAACTGGAGCAGTGGCCTCGGACGGAGTCCACTCAGATGCGCTGCCAAGTGATTCGGCCCCAGGGGACTCCCCCAGGGGCCTCAGGGGCCCTGAATCAGCCCGGAGCCAGGCGAGGTGGGAGTCAGCTGGACCCATGTGGGACACTGTACAAGAAACAGGGTAACCGAGGGGAGTGGGTGGCCAGCGACAGCCCCGTTCCTAAAGACCAGGCTGGAGAAAATAAGAACCTTCTTGACATTTCTCTTAGCCTTTTCAGTGTGAAAGGCAGCTCTCACATTTATGACCTTACTAATTCACATCTAACAACAATCAAGTCGGATGGCTCGGCAGGCTGTATTATTAACCCATTTGACAGAAGAGGCAACCGGTGAGGTTCATCGGGGATACTGAAGCAGAAAGAGGGTGCGTGCCCTTCCCAAGGCAATGCAGTGTTGGGTGCTAGGACAAGCCCAGGCCCTTGCTGTTCTTCCAGGGGCCCTGTGTGAATGCCCTGGAAGAGCAGAAGGCCATGTCCTTGAGGTTTCAAATGGCTCTCTCCTGCCAGGAAGCACGAACATTTAGTCACAGATACCCAAATTCATTAGCTTGCCACTTCCTTTTCAGAAAAAAATTACTCAGCCCCCACCTCGAACACTTTCACTGCCTCCTTGTTTTTATTCAGTGCCCCACAAGGGTACCTGAGGTTATCACCACCCCTTGGATCACTCCAGCCCCCGGGAATCTATGCACCTTGCCGACAGTCTTGAGAAGCTAGCGTGTCTCGGGGAGCATATGAACACGTTTAAGGTTCTATGCAGGTTGGCCAGATCTCGTTTTCTAAGGAATAAGCGATTAACGATGAAGCTGCCCCTCGCACCTCCTCTCTCACGCCAGCACTTAGGCCTCCCTGCTACTCCGAAGCCCTGGCATGTCTGCCTCCAGGACTCTACTTGCTGTTCCCTCTGTTGGGATGCTGTTCCTCCGATGTCCACACAGCTGTCTCCCTTCCTCACCGCCTCCAGGCCCTCTGTCCTCTGCAGTGAGCTTCCCTGACCACTCTCCCGAGTCTGCAATCACCTTATACCTCCTTCCCTTGCCTGCTCTTCCCCACACCGCCTACTGCCTGCTCTCCACCTGCTTGCTCATCAATTCCTCCCCTGTCTGTTCCGTGAGAACTTCAGCTCTGGAGGACAGAACTTCTGTCCATTTTGTTCTCCGTACCTAGCACACAGTAGGTGCTCAGTAAATATCTGAGGAGTGACTGAAGAGTGAAACCTCACAGCTCAGGCCTGAGTCCTCAGGGCTCAGGGCTCCCATGGTCCATTTCTTCCCATCACCTTTCCATCCTGAGTGCCCAAGGTCACCCCCAGGCAGCCTGGCCACGACTGTGTGAAGGCCTCCGCCTCCCGGGAACACCAGCTTCCAGGCTCTCCAAAGACCCAGCTGGGGGCCATCTCGGGGTCCCGGCTGCTTGCCCGGGCATCCATCTTGAGAGAAGTTCAGATGCTGGCGGAGAATACCTGGGAAGGGCAGAAAGAACTCGCCCAGGTCTTGGGAGAAATCACTTCTTTCTTTACTGAAATAGATCCATTCTGGTCCTCTCCTTTGTCTCCAAGATGCAAAAGCCAGAGAAGTTTGGGGGATGTGGAGCAGTTGGCTGGGCGCCTTCTGGCACCCACGGTGTGTGAAAGGAAAGATGGGCTCATGGGGACAGGGGGGCTGAGTCAGCATCGAGTGATGGAAGGTCGCACCTTGGACGCCTTGACAAAGTGTGTCTGAGGGCCGGCCGAGCACCAAGGGCACAATGTTACCTCTGCAGCGGGTCTGGGCAGGGGAGACAGAACGCTTGGGTTCCAGCACCGTCAGCAGCTGGCTCCAGCCCTGGGGGCCAGGAAGTGCCTTGCCTTAGGACTCTGTTCTTTATGGGCTCTGCCTCGGAAGACTATTCAGGGTGCCCCGTCTGGTTGAAAGTATTTGTGTTGACTTGCTTGAGTCCCAAACAATCCCTGAAAGAAAATAGCTAAGGCATTTTTTTTTCTCCTTCTTTCCTTCTTCCTTTTTTTTCTCTTTACTTTCTTTGTGGTACTAGGGATGGAACCCAGGAACATTTTACCTCTGAATTAGCCCCCCCCCCACCTTATTTTAATTCTCATTTTGAAACAGGGTCTCACTAAAATACGGTGGCTGGCTGTGAACCTGCAATCCTCCTGTCTCAGCCTCCCAGGTACATGCCTGGCTGCTAAGGCATTTTTCTAGAAAATAAAACTGAAGCTGAGTGAGGTCCAAGGATGCACAGCCCTTGGGCGGTAGCCCTCGGCCTCTCGTTGTCTCCAGGGTCCAAATTCTGTGTTTGGTCCACACGGCCTGTGATGCCAAGACTCTTAGTCCTATGTATATTCTTCCCTGGCAGACCACCCAGATCAGTGGTGCTGTGAGATGGCCTGAGAGCATCATGTAAATGGTGGAGGTGATGATGACCCTACACTTCAACAGCACTTGGTTTCTCATCTTTGATTTCCTTTGCTTCTTAAAGGTGCTATTTCTGCCAGAGATTAGGCTGGTGGCCTTGGGTTGGTCTTCCCCTCTCAGAGAGTTGGGCTGAATGAGAGGGTCACAAAATGTATGGGTGAATGCAGCTGTGGATGTGTGCCTCTGGCCGTCTGTTCTGTTTTGACCAGAGCATTTCCACGTCAATGTATTCCATTCTATTTATTTATGTATTTGGTATAGGAATTGAATCCAGGAATGTTTTACCTCTGAGCTACACCTCCAGCCCTTTTAATTTTGAAATGACCTTGTTAAATTGCTGAGGCTGGCCTTGAATTTGTAATCCTCCAGTCTCCGTCTCCTAAGTATTAGGATTACAGGTGCCACCATGCCCAGCTGATGTATTTTACACACATTCTGAAACATGTGGAGCAAGGGATTCCAGAGCTGAAGTGCAGAAGCCATTGGATGGGGCATCTATGAGTCTACAAGTCCACTGCAGTCCTAGGAGATGGCAGGGCAGATGTGCCCCCGCAGGCTGTGGCTGGGGGCTCCCTCTTAATCCCCAGCATGGGCTCTTGGGATGTCTTTGCCACTCCCTGGAGCCAGCTCACAGCCGGAGGGGAGGGACCATGGCTGCCCCACATTTTGGAGGCTGGTTCTTTTGCCCTGAATCTGGGGTGTCTGGAGTATGCACAAGGTTCTTGTACCCATGGTAGTGAGCCTGGAGGAGAAGATGGCCCTGGCTCATCTCCTTTCAGAAGAAAGTGAGGTGCTAGTTCTAGGGATGTCCTCAGGTGACTGTGGGGTGAGATGCAAGGCCGGGTCAAATTCTTTGATGTTTCATAGATTCCCAGAGTTGGTGACACTATTCCCAAGGAATGATCCAGAGGGTAGCAGTCATCTCAGGTGCAACTGGGAGGTATTGGATTAAAAATTAGGGGCCATGAAAGCACCCTGGGGGGTGCTGAATGTTGGTGTTTTCTGGAAAGGGATTGGGAAGCCCATAAACTTGGGAATCTCTGTAACACTGTGAACATGTGCCAAGAGGTCTACCCAATCTGATGTCCTGGCCATCTGCTTCCCCACCCGTGCTCCTGGGTGTGACAGCCATGAAGATAGCCCAACAGCTCCCGGGTAGGGCTCCAGACATGCTCAGTGTGAGCCAGGGGCAGTGCTTGGAGCCCCAGTGCATCCCTCCACCCAGGCTGCCCTTGCCCGGGCCCACTGGACAGAAGCCCTGGGCCCCTCCCAACCTCCTCCCAGGAAAACTAGCTGCATTCCCTCCCTCTGCTCCAGGGAGCCGACTCCCGGGGTTGCTTCCTTGCCCTCCCTAAAGATGCTCTGCCCTCTCAGCGGTGCTGGTGGCATCTGCTCAGCACAGCTGCCCCTCTGTGGGCCCCATCCTCCCCACGTCCTGGCCTCCCATGAGGCCTGCCTCTTGCCCTGGCTGGATGTGACCTTCTCTCCTCTAAACACCCGTAGCGTTTTGTGCCCTGCTTGTTCCTGTAGGGCAGAGATGTCTGTGTGTCAGCATCCATGCCCTTATTCAATGCATGCTTCTCGAGCCCCGGAAACCCATGGAGTGCCTGCCTAGAGTATGCGGGGCAGGAGAAGGCGCTCCAGGAAGGCCCCCACAGGAATGAGGATGCAAATAAACCAAAACTAGCCTGGGTGGCCCGATCAGGGCAGTCCCCATGGGCCAGCACTTTATAACCCTGACCTCACTTCATCCCTGTGGCAATTCCAAGATGTAGGTCCTATTAGCACCCCATTTATTTTATTTATTTTTTTATTTTTTTATTTTTTGGTGGTACTGGGGTTCCTGGAAGCCCTTCTACCTCCGGGCTACACTCCCAGACCTATTTTTACATTTTTATTTGGAAACAGGGTCTCCTAAGCCAGCGCGCACGGCTGGCTTCGAACCTGCGCGATCCTCCTGTCTCTGCCTCCCAAGCGCGGGGATTACAAGCGTGCGCCACCACGCCCAGCTAGCACCCCATTTAATAGACATGGAGACTGAGGCACAGAGGTGGGGTGACTTGCCCAGTCGCTCTGTGGCACCAGCCCTCAACCTGAGGAACTTGGGGAGATGCATGGGGGTATACATTTCCTTCCTGATACCTGCTGGAGATTGTGGGGCTTTGCAGAAATCCCAGGGGCTTTGAAGCATGGTTAAATGGGCCAGGAAGTGGGACAAAGTGTCATGGTCCTGACAGGCAGCTTCTAACAGCCAAGGATGGGCCACCTGTATTCGGCCCCCCATAGCTGGGGATGGTTTCCTGGGCTCATCTTGAGCTGTGGCAATCCCTCTAAGCCTCAGCGTCCTCTGTATCTCCAGGCTGCTTCAAACCTCACAGGACGGCTGTGAGGACTAAGTGTGAGAGTGTGTGTGACAACACTTGGTAAACTGTGAAGAGTTGCACAATTATAAGTTCTCGTTGTTATTTTAAAAAACACAACAAGCCCAAGGCACAACCTCACACTCTCCAGCGATCATTCCGTTCCCAAACACACACTAGTATTACTCATCCCCAGACCTCTGCCCCTTGGCCGCTCATCCTCCATAGGAATATTTCTTTATTCCCCTTTATAACCAAGCTTTGTGAAATCTTCACGAGCTGTCTTCGTGGTCACATTGTCCAGTCCCCATCCGTCATTTCTTCCTCCTTCCACCCCACCAATGTTGATTTCAATACTGCCGTCCTCCTCTCCCCATCTCCTTAAGGTTGGGGTCCCCAGGCCTGGCCCTGGGCTCTCTTCTCTCTCTCCCTTCTCACTAGCCAATAACATCCATTCCCATGACTGACAACCCCCAAATTTATGTCTCCAGCCCAAATCCCTAGTCCAAGCTCAGACTCATATATCCACCTGCCTACCTGACATCTCCCCTCGCACACCCCATGGCCGTCTCTGATGGAACACGTCCAAGATGGAACTATTGATTGCTCTGCCCCTCCTTCCCCCGATGGGCACCCAAGCACTAGAGCCAGAAAACTGGCATCAGCCTCAGCGTTCCTCCCTCATCTTCCCACCTAATCCATCAGCCCATCTTGGCATTTCTACACCCGAAAGTATTTCAGACCCTTTCTCGTCTCCCCCCGCAACTGCCGCCCCTCTGGGGGCCTCCTTCCTGTTTTCACACTTGCCCCTGGTCTCATTTCCCCACACCATAGTTAGTGCTGTCATTTTAATGCACAAGTCAGCTCGTGCCATCCTCCTGACTGAAGCCCTCTGCTGGGTCCCATGGTGTTGGCATGAACATTGAGCCGCCCCACTCCAGGCAGGTCTGATGCGCCCTTTCTGGCCTCCCCCGCCATAGGCTCTGGGTCCAGATTTCACATCCCAGTGGCCGTGTCCCCGGCTGGAGCCCTCTTGCAGAATGGTTCTTTCTGCCTAGCACACTCTCCTTCCACAAGCCTTCTGCTTGTCTCATAGGTCTCATCTTAAAAGCCAACCCCTCAGAGAGACCTTCTCCTCTCAGGCAGTCCAGTCCTTGCATCCAGTTTTGTACAATTACTTGTTCACTTATTTATTGCCTGTTTCCCCAGCAAGCCACAGACTTTGAGAGGCTTCCCTTGGGCGGTGCCTACTTTATCTACTTTCATCCCTCACCATCCAGGGCATAGTGAGTGTTCAGTAAATGCATGTAGACTAGATGGAAGGAGCAGAAACAAAAGGTGCGCCCTTCCACTAGTCTCCCGTTGGTGTGTGTGTGTGTGTGTGTGTGTGTGTGTGTGTGTGTGTGTTACTAGGGACTGAACAACCCAGGGACATTCTACCTCTGAGCTATACCCCAGCCCTATATTTTTTTATTTTGGAATAAGGTCTGGCCTCTAACCTGTAATCCTCCTGTCTCACAGTCTCCTACGCACTGAGAGTATGGGCGTGTGCCACCATGCTAAGTTTCTTGTTTGGTTTTAACCCTCAAAGTTGGCCAATTCACAAAACATATGCACAAACAGCAATGATGAAGAGTTGGTGTTCTGTATAAGGCTGAGAAAGAACAGTTACATGTTGCAGATAGAGATATAGGATCAACTTTTTTTTTTCTGTTGAGAATCATTGACCCATGTAAAGAAAAAAAATCAATTAGACCATCACATGGGGGAAGCCAGATAAAAGGATGCAATCACTGAGTACCTACTATATACCATTTATTATGCTAAGCAATTTACTTATGAAATCTCATTTTACATAAATAGAAACTTTTTTAGATGTGAGAGATATATAACATATGATATTGATTTTGGAAATTGAAAGAGGGAACTTTTTCACTAATAAGGGGAAAATAATGAAAAAACATATATCTATCTGTCAGGGGAGAGAGGCATGGCGGAAAGAATAGTCAGATGTGTATGTACACAAAGAATGTAAGAGAGTCACACAATATACCAAGATGGCTATGAGGACAGTGAGTCTACAAACACACACATAAATAAAGAGAACGAAACAGACCCATATGGAAAGAGACACATGGGGCAGGGGATCTGTAGGCCTGTAGGGACAAATGGAGAAACCCATGGTGTCTCAATAGGACCTGGATGCTATCATAGGGAAACATTCCCCCCTTGTGACTACTTTGGACATTTTCTGCAAATATTTTTAAAGATATGTTTGTTGCATTTTCACAACTAAGTAATTTTTTCCTTGGTCACTTCAATACTGTTATTTTACAGATTTAAATAAAAGTGAGTTTCAGAGAAAATCAACTTTCTGAGAGTCAAAGAACCATTAGAGAAACTGTACTGAAAGACAAACTTTTCCTTTGGTCTAAAGCAGGGATCAACAAACAATGGCCTAAGGGGCAAGTCTGACCTGCTGTAAAGTTTTATTGGAACATGGACATGCTTATTCATTTTACATATCATCTGCAGCTGCTTCTGCTAAACAACTGAGTTGAGTAGTTGCAACAGAGACCCTCTGGCCTCAAAGCTGAAAATATTTACCATCTGGCTCTTTACAATGATTACCAACCTTGGTCTAAAGGGTTGCCAGCCTTGTATTATGAGTATAAGTTTTAAATGATCCTTATCATCACAGAATAAGAATTAGAATAAGGTTTAGCAAAAATGAATCTGAGCCAGACGTGGTGGTGCGTGCCTGTAATCCCAGTACTTGGGAGGCTGAGATAGGAGGATTGCGGGTTTGAAGCTTCAGCAACTTAATGAGGCTCCCAGCAATTTAGTGTAACCCCGTTTCCAAAACTAAAATAGGTTGGGGGTGTAGCCCAAGGTAAAAGTCTCCTGGGTTTCATCCCCACTACCTCCCAAAAATTAAATCCAGGGAGCTGGGCATGGTGGTGCAAACTCATAAGCCTAGTATTTGGGAGGCTGACACAAGAGAACTGCAGGTTTGTAGATAACCACAGCAACTTAGTGAGACCCTCTGCAACTTAGACCCTGTTTCAAAGTAATAAATAAAATAGGGCAGGGAATGTAGTATATCAGAGGTAGAAAAGCCTTGAGTTCAACCAGCACCAAGAAAAAAAAAAAAAGAATCTGGGGTGAGTACTTAGGAATATACCATTTCCTGAATGGTGATGGAGAGTGACTATTAGGAAAATATTAGGTCTTAGGATGGAGACTGTGAAGCAAGACAAATTTTTTGGGAAAAGAGGCAAAGAAGAGTTGTATAAAAAGAGAACAGTGTTCTAGAGAAGGTTTCTTTGGGGATCATGACCTTCCTTCCTTCCTTCCTTCCTTCCTTCCTTCCTTCTTTCTTTCATTCTGTTGTGGGTCTGGAGATGGAACCCAGGGGCATTTGACCTTTAAGCTACACCTCCAGCCCTACTTTTTATTCTTTATTTTGAAACAGGGTAAAGTCTCTCAGGTTTCATCCCCACTACCTCCCCAAAAATAAATAAACAGGGTCTCATTAAGTTGTGGAAGGCCTCAGTAAGTAGCTGAGGCTGTCTGCTGTGATCCTCTGGTCTCAGCCTCCCAAATTCTGGGATTACAAGTGTGCGCCACCATGCCCAGCAATTATGACTATTTCTAAGGCTGAGAAATAAGCAAGAGCGTGAGCTCTTTAAGTGAGTTAAGATATAAAAAGGAAACAGTAGTTAGACTCTGAAAACAACCACGGTCATTTCTTTTCCTCTGTACACACCTGTTACTCTACCCATCAAGATGTAGATTCTATGTCTTCTCCGCTTGAGTCTGCTAGCTTTGTGACATGTCGTGATTGGTAGAATATGGTAGAAGTGATGTTGGCTAGTTCTGGACTTAGCCTTTAAGAGGTCTAGAAGTTTCTACTTGTCTCTTGGAAAAGCCAGTCACCATTAAGAAATTTGAGTCCACCATGTGCTGGGGTAGCCCAATTAGGCCCCGGTGAGCAAAGAGCTCTTGGGCCTTCCAGTGGAGCTCAGCCCATCTGACCCCTGACGGCAGTAGTGTAAATGACACCAGCTAAAGTCACACAGAGGAGAGGAGCTACCCAGCTGGGTCTTGGCCACGTTCCTGACCCACAGAATTATGAGAAATAAAAAAAATTTTTTTTTAATATTTTAAATTTTGGGAAAACAAAGCAAATAATAGTGGCCTCTCATCTCAGACCTAAGGGGAAGAAGATTTCTCTCACTAGAAGGTACAAAAAGAGGGTTCTTCACAAATCAGAGATATTCTCTAGGATAACCACATGAATTCTCAGTCTGGCCTGTCCGTCCCAAGGAGGCTTAGATCCATGTGGCTTGGTAGCTGGATCCCAGAATATCTGAGGGTGTGGCAGAGCCAGAGGTGGAAGGGCGCTAAGAAACACAGGGACCCAGGCACCTTTGTCCTTACTCCTTTCTCTTTTTTCCTTTCTAGCCATATGTAAATGTTTCCCAATTTGGTGACGAGCCCTTGAGCTTAGACTATGTCTCTGGAAACATGTGTAATGCTCTGGGTTTTTTTTTCCCTTTTTACATATTTAATCATTTGAAAGCCACTGATATTCAATAGGACCAGAAAACTTAGGGGGAAATTATTCTGTCAGGAGATTCCCAGATTGTAGCCTGGAACAGCAATCAACCTGGAGGCCAGGCATTCATTCTAAAGAAGCCGAGCTCTGGTAGTGGGAGGGTGTGAGTATGCTGAGAGCTCTGGGGAGGAGATCCCACAGGGGCAAATTGGATAAACTTGAAAAGGGCATCCCAGAAAAAAAAAAAAAAAAACAGCAATCAGATTTGAACTTGATTTAGGAGCTGGCCAGGGCGAGAAAGACCCCACAAACAGACTGTTGTGTCGAAGAAATAACTTCATGGTGAAGGAGAAAAACCTTTTGTCCTGAGGGGTGAGTGGTTTTTCAAGAAAGGGATGTTTGGTACTAAAAGGTCAGAATAATCTGCAATGATGAGTGTCTGTGTTCTGTAAAAACTCCATGCAGACTGATTGATTTATGCCTTGTTCTAAAAAAGATCTGTGCTCAGCATGTGCTCTGTGCCCTTGGAATTTCTTATATTTTGATGAGCCAGAAGCCCCCAGAAGGCAGAGCCCATCATAAGCTGCTCTGTCCCCACTGCACTAGGACAATGCCAGAAAGAGCAGGTGCTCAGAACCATGCTTGTTGATGCTGCCGCCGCCGCTGCTGTTGCTTCTGCTGCTGCTGCTGCTGCTGCTGCTGCTAATGATGATGAACTCCATGGCTTCATTCTTCAATGCATAGTCCCACAAAAAGAGGGAGATAGGGGGCAGGAATTCCATCAACCATCAAGGGAGGGATTCAGGGGACAGATGGAGGTTGAGTGACACTCAATCTGCACTGGATGAGGAATTTCTTGGCTCAGAGGTCCACACTGCAGGCACAGCCAGGGTGCAGCTAGGCCTCGGGGTGACTGGATTGAAGGTTCTCAACCAGTTGAGAAGTTGCCAGGGACCCTCTTTCCTTCCCTCTTCCTGTCTAACCTCACACTGTCCGTCTGCCCGAGGCTTGAGCGGTGGCGGCTTCACATCTCAGCTGTGGCCCCACTTGAGTGGGATTTGCTTCCTTGCCTCAGTTTCGGTGTGGCAAGATGCTGGAACATACTCTGATTGTTCCAGTTTGGGTCACGCGTCCATCCCAGAGCCAGGAACTGGGAGCCTTGGTTGATGGCCTGCAAGTGGGAGCCGTGTATCTTTAGGAAGTGTCCGGAAGGATGAGAAATGTGTCTCTAGCTGGCAGTGACTCATCTGGTTTGTACATTCTGGATGGGAAGCAGCACTTTCCTAGCTTCACTGACAGAATTCCTGCGTCCTTAGACACATCTTAAGTTCCCTTTGCTCCCTTCCAGAAGCCACAAAGAGATGAACACTGAGGTGGAGCAGCTGTCTGACTCACTAAGTTCTGGAAACCGGTCTAGCTCTGGATCCTCAGGCCTGTGGTCCAGGCACAGAGCCAGCTGCAAGTGCTCACAGTGGCTGCCATGAGACCAGCAAGTGCATCCACTTGCCCATTCAGGCAAATCACTACCCTCGAGGTCACAAAACACGTAAAGTGTTGACTCAGTACTGCAAAACACACACACATACACACACACACACACACACACACACACACAAAAAAAAAAAAAATAAATAAAAAAAACAACCTTCCTCTCTGTCATGTATAACAACCTATAGCTGCCATCTGACAAGCTGCTGTTCTTCATCTCCTTTCAGATGAGAAGTTGGGTCAACTTAGGGGTGGTATCTAAAGGCACGAAGCCCATGGATGCTGTGCTCTTACTTAAGGGCCACAAAGACAAGTCACTGACTTCATGTTGCCCTGCTGGGATCCTGCTTCTGGTCTGGACACACTACTAGCTGTGATGGACATATGTGGCCTCTGGTGTAATTCTCTGCTCAGAGTCTTAGCCTGGTAGGGCAAAAAAAAGGAGAAGTGTTATAGAAGAGGGAAAGATCACTTTTATTGGTCTAAAGTCTCCATAAAGAAGATGCATTAGAGCCAGGCATAGCGGTGCACACCTGTAATCTCAGTACGTGGGAGGCTGAGACGGGAGCATCGCAGGTTCAGGCCAGCCTTAGCAACATAGTGAGACCCTATTTCAAAATAAACATTAAAATAGGGCTGGGAGTGTAGCTCAGAGGCAGAATGTCCTTGGGTTTAATCCCCAATACCAAAAAAAAAAAAAAATGATGGAGAGAGAGGAGAGGGATGGGGGAGCAAGCAACGCCAAATGTTTGTGAGGGGCCAAAAGGGCCACGGATTGGAGCAGCAAATGCAGTCTGCAATTTGGAAGCCGCTGGTAACCTTCAAGGAGGCTGTTTCTGAGAGGGGAGCTGGACCAAGGGCACAGGGGTTTGGGGTGGCAGTACAATGTCTCATTGAGGACAGAAAGGGCTCAGAAAGGCCTAGGACATGGCCAGGGGACACAGGGTTAAGTGGGGTTTCACCAAGCTCTGTGTATACGTGAGGGCAAGAGAAAAAGCCATAGGAGGGAGGGTGGATTTCCAGGACACCTGAGCAAAATGCATGGGATGGAGGGAACAGGTGTTGGGTGCGGCTGATGGTCTGGACTTACAGGTAAGGGAGCCAGGCGAGCTGACAGCAGGAGAGAAAGACTAGAAAGTGGTGTTCCCAGCCTGGACGGGCAGGCACAGGCAGAGGTGGAGTGCAGGCAGGGCTGCCGCAGGGCACCCAGCTGTGGAGGGCAGCCTCGCAGATCTGGCTGGGAGGTGTAGGCAGGAGCCCCTGCTCTGCAGAGCTAGGTGGGTCCTGTGGGGGCAACACAGGGTGGTAGAGGGAGCACTGCACTTGGAGCCAGAACTTACAGACGGGAGGCAGGACGGCTCCAAGCAGGGGTGAGATCCTGCTCTGTAGCTCTCCAGCTCCGTGGGTCTCTTGAATGGTCACCCAACCTGTCCAGGCCTCGATTTCTTCCCACGTGAAGTGAGGACAGCTGAATGGTTCACAGTGCTTGGCACCGACCGAGCAAGCGCTCGGTGAGCACTGGTGAGCACGCCTGCCTTCTCCCTCCAACACTCACAGCCTCACACATAATGGGAACTCCGTAAATATTTTTGAAAGAATGACTTATTATTATTACCCAGCTAGCCTTGAGCATGAGGGACTGTGAGCTCCACAAAGTTCTGGACTATATTTTATTCTTTTAGCCCTGGACACAGTGCTTGATGAAGGAACCTGCTTCTTTTCACCAGGATTCAGTTTCCTCATCTATAAAGTGGGGCTAGTAATTTCTGTTCTAAATCAAGGTCAAAGGAGCTAGTACGGCACAGCTGTAGGCTTTGCACATGCCTACACACACACACACACACACACACACACACACGGTGCACACAGCTATTGTCTGCAGCAGAGGCAGCTGTCTGGGACCTCGTGGGAGCCCTAGCTCTTCTACCCAGTGTGACAGGAGCTGAATGATGGGCCTGGTGAGCTGCAGGAATGCCCCAGTAAAGGGAGGTGACAGTAATTTGTTGAGAACCTGGTCAGCAGGCAGCTGTGGTTTTCTCCAGCAGGAGGAAGTCCAGGGCTGGGTTGGGGCTGGAGATGTGTAGGGGCTGCTTTAAGCTATCCTGGCCTGGTGTTTGAGTTGGACAAGGAGACAGGTCGCTAGACATGGTCACAGGTCCTGGTGAGGGAGAGCAGGTAGACAGGTCTTGGCTGGTGAAGGCCAGGGTTGTCATCTGAAGACAAAGACTAAGTAGGTGGGCTCATGTTGGTCACAGCTCAGAGGAAAGTGGAGGAGAGACCTCCCCTTCTGGCCCTGGGCCTTGTCCAACCAAGGTTGGATAAGATTCTAACTGTCCAACCAAGCCTAGACCAGAGGAGTGGCTGGCCCCTCCCATGATGATGAACACTCCCCATCCCCCACCCCCAATTATTCTCTGCTTGGAATAAGTCCCTGTTCAAGTCTCCGGTGCCTGCCAGGAGGCACAGGCCACGATGGGTTGGACCTGTCTCCCCGTGCTCACTGGCATCTCCACCTGCTCAGTCCACACCTGTGCACAAGCTGTTCTGCTTGCTGAACTCCCTTCCCTCCTCTTCGTGGCCATCCCTTCCCAACGGGGAAATCAAGTTCCTTCTAGTATTCCCTCTCGTGCTGCAGCTGATGGGGCACGCCTGGCTATGTCTTGAGAAATAATGGCTGGAGGAAGCAGCAAGAGCCTCCTAGTTGCTATGGAGTGTTAACTGATGAATTCAGCTCTTCATTTTGATTGGAAGGAAATAGTTCTAGAAGAGACTCTTGCTTTAAAAAAATAGAGAGCTGCCAACCTCGAAAGGCGCTCATTCAGAGGGGTCTTTGTTGCCAAGCTGGCTTCAATTCCCTCAGCCATGCATTAACACTAATCGGAATCTGACTGTTGGAGCAAATGCGCATTAAAGTTTGGGAATAGAAAATGTTGTGTGTTAAGTATTAGCGAGAAGGTACCAAATCGGACCTAGACGTTTGTTTCTTTTAAGTGCTTGCTGTATAAAAATTACCTGCTTGACTGGCAGTTAAGACAAATAGTTATGTTAATTACAAATGAAAGGACGTGGCTATAATCTAAGATATGAGGTCAGTGGGCATTTTATGGTTTGAAGCATCCATCTAGAACAAAGTCTCTGCTAGCGCTGGTCCATCTTGACCGCAGGAAGAGTAGTGAGTAGATTCTTGTTGCTCAAAGTGTCCGGTGGGGGCCAGTGGCGCTGGCATCATTTGGAAGCATGTTTAAAAATGCAAAATTTTGAGGTCCATCACAGGTCTCTGAATTATAATCTGTAGTTTGACAGGTTGCCCAGGTTTTAACAAGGTGCACATCAAGGTCTCAGGAGGACTGGTCTAGATCAGTATGTCTCAAAGGGCAGCCTATAGACCCACTTAGATCCCAAACTGGGGAGCTAGTTAAAAATGCAAATTCCAGAGTGCCTGCCCAGCCGGCTCAGAGTCCAGCAATTAGCATTCGAAGCCAACTCCCGGGTGGTGTTCACACTCATCATCAAGATGTGAGATACATCACTAGTCCTTCCTAGCTCCTTGAGAGCCATTTAGGACCAGTTAGCACGTGGTGTTCCGAGTCCAGTAGGAACAGACTTGGGTGAAGCACATCTCTACCTTATAGTGGTTTATAACAATACCTCCGCAGTTGCACATGTTGAGAACAAGCTGTGGTGTGAACACTCTAGAAGGCTCTTACTGATTAATCCACAGTCCGCCATACCTTTGATTCTCCCTTTGCCACTTGTGAATCTATGTCCTCCCCGAGGGCAGAGAACAACCAACACACTGTCCTCATCCTTCTCAGCTCTCCTTCTGCACCTGAGCAGAGTCCCACTCCCAGGAATCATTTGTCCTTTTGAGCCACAGGGCAGAGCCCAGCCCCATCTTAGACACTCTCATGTCCTGCTCTGAGCAGACAGGGACCCAGAGATTTATCCCATGAGCCTTTTCCTAGAGGCCCTCTCCCTCCCTCCTTGAGCATGCTATCCCTTCCAAGGGCCAGCCAGGCCGTCCCTCCTCAGCTCTGCCTGAGTCCAGCTCCCAACACACGGGTCAGCAAGGGGCAGATCCAGCCTCAGCATCTGCAAGCGCTCAGTCCATTGGGATGGCACGGGTGTTCTTCTTTTCCTTGTGATGTGTGCATTTAGTCCCTTTAGAAAGAGCGACATGAACCATAGTGCTCTCTTTTAGAGATAAGAGAAGCCAGCCAGCATCTTTTGAAATTCAATGTGTGACAAGCAGAGATGGGACAGCATGCGTTAGGAGTCCAGCTGGAGGTCTCTGTGGATTCGTGGTTTTCGTAAGTGGCCAGAAGGCAGCAGGTCCCTAGTAGTGGGGAACCGTGTCTGTATGAGACTGCCAGCCCCAACCTTGGGACTCAAAACCCAGAGTCAAGGAGGGCTGAGCATCCCTCCCTCTTCATGTCTCTATGCAGCCGCAGAGGACTGTGGTTCACCACTCTGATGGCTTAATCCTCACAGCAATCTACCAAGTCATTGTTTATCCCTCCCCCTTAAGTGGGAGACTAAGGCCAGAGGTTATTCCTATGCCCAAGTCACATAGTGGGCAAACCACAGGGCTGGGCCCTGAATTTGGTTCCTCCAATTTTTAATTCTAGTTTCTTTTTCCCTCCCTACTACAATGCCTTCTTTCCCTTCTACTCGTAAGCTAACATATTATTTTAACTAGACCAGGGATTCCTTTTGGCAAAGCTTTCTCCAAATTATACCAGTGGGTGCAGAAGGAACACGTGACACCCTCTCAGCAGGTGTGGTGGCCAAAAAAGCAGTTATTGCTTCCTTACATTCTGCCTCTGGCAAATCCTCGGGGGGGTGTAGCTGAAAAATCAGGGCCAGATGGCTGTCGTGGAGAAGTCTCGGCGGCTCGGCGGCTGTGCAGGCGGCCTGGGAGGCATATCTTTGCAGCTAGGAACATGGTAGGACCGTGCTGGCCCCCTGGCCCCCACGAGCCTCCTGGTCTTCTGTGGCTGCACAGACCTAACTTGGTCGGCTCAGCTCCCCTTATGTGGGAAAGGCTGATACTGGAGCAGAACGAGGAGGCACGTGACCACCCAGTGTCTGGGAGGCGATACTGCTCGTCTGGAGAGTCCCCCACAGGCCTGAGTGGGGATGGTGATAAAGGGGGATGTGACAGCGCAAATAAGGCTCCTGTCCGCACAATCATTAGACTCAACAGATAAATGTGGACCCGTCATCAGAAATGACAATCTGGGTGTTACAAATAACTGACTCGCTGTTGTGATTGCTGGAGCCCAGGCTCAGGAGGAAAGTGGAAACCTGAGCAGCGACTGAACGTCTGCTCTTTGCAGGGTCTCCCAAGAGCAGAGAGGATTCCTGCCCACCTGCCTGTGTGCAGGAATGAGGAGGGCGCCTTCGATGCAGTCCTCCAAGGATTCCGGGGTGCGCCCTCTGCCTCCCTCTCTGTGTGGCTGGGACCCTGCAAGAGTCTCCGAGGCTGCTGTTAACAAAGCACTGTGTGGCCTAACACAGAAATCTATCTTCCTGCAGTTCAGGAGGCCAGACGTCTGAAATCAAGACTCCAGGGAAAACGCATTCCTTGCTTCTCCCAGTTTCTGGTGGCTGCAGGTGTTGTTTGGCTTGTGGCCGCATCACTTGGAGATAAACTCTTCTCGAGGTCTTAAATGTCATTACAGATTTTGACGTGTGAGTGATGTTCAGGGATTAGGACATGGACGTATCTTTTGGGGCCGCCATCCATTATACCCTGCTATGGATTAACAGAAGACACATCAGTTTGGCTCATAATAATGGCAGCTGGGGAGGGAACTAGATGCCCCACATGCATCAGCCCTGGCAGCCCCTATTTGACTTCTCTTTGACAAAGAAAGCAGAAGCTCTGAAGACGGCACTCCTCCCAAGGGCTCTGCTCCATGTCCAGCAGAGGCCAAGGGTCCCCAGAGGTTCCCGAAGGTCCCCAGTGGGAAGAAGGGGAGTAAGAGAAGGGCTCTGGGTCCCTGGCCCTCTCCAACCGCAGCAGCACCACAATGATCTGACTTTCATGTCAGGGGGCCGCATGCGATTTTGTTTTTGTTCGAAGGGGTCACACCGAGAAAATAAAAATGTGGAAACTTCAGTTCTGCACGTCACTGCCTGGTGTTGTTTGGGCAGGAGCCCAAAACAGAAGTCAGAAATCACTGGGCTCCAATCTCCTGCCTGTCCTTTCCTCGTCCTGTGTCCTTGGGCAAGCTACCTAACCTCTCGGTGCATCCTGCATCTCTTCTGTGCAATGGAAATGCTAATAGTACCTACTGCAAAGGGCTCTTCTGGGAGCTGAACATGGTAAGGTCATGAACATGTGCAGGGAAGGGCAGCTGTCATCTTCATTGGCTGGTGTGGGCCTCCACTGCCCAGTTACCCTGATCCTCAGTCTGGGACTCCGGAAAGTAAAAATGCTTATCCAGCACAGTGTGCTGGGCTGTGTTCCCCTCGATGGAGCTTCCAGAGGAGATGGTTGGCAGTGCTGGGCAATGAGGTGCAACGTCACTCTCCAGCTCATATCTGAGCGTGCCATTAAGGCTGGGCCCCACGATGTGCGACTTGCTGGATATCTTTGATAGTGGCAACCATTTATTCCCTCATGTGTGTGGGCTTCTAGATGACCTTGTAGTAGGTAACTGGAGCCCCAGTGGCCAAGCACAACTCACCAGAAGGGCCTACTCAAGTGGCGAAGGGAAGCAAACCTGTGTCTGTGAAGGGCCCACCATTACACTTGATTCCAAATCAAATGTGACACGTGAGTCCCAGAAGGCGGGCTGAGTGACATCACGCTCTTTGGTATATTCCCCAACAGCTCCCTTAAGCACAGATTCCAGGTGAATTCAGAACGCATCATAATGACAGCCTAGCACGTATCGACTGCCCGCTGCCTGCCAGGCACGGGCCTAAGGACTTCATATGCGTGTTCTCATGTTCCCCTACATGAACCTATTGCCCCGTTTTACAGGTGAGATGTAGGAGCTCAAGGACTCCCTGAAGGTCACACAGCTATAAAGTGACGGTGCTTGGCTAACAGAGATTTGTATGCTCTGTGCTCTTAACACGGGCACGATCCCCTGAGATTGGCGTCCCCGAGAAAGAACTCCCACTGGCCACTCCTGGGAATCTTTCTTACTGACAGGGTCTAATCTTGATCATTAAAAATAAATGTTATGTACAGTGATAGTGGTAATTAAGCAAAACAAAACAAAACAAAAATCCCACCGCCACCAGAATCAAACACAAGCAATTCCTTTGGGCCTGTGTCTCTTCTAAGTCATAGAAATCTGCCATTGCAGGTTGTCAGAAGGGACAGACGTTAACATGGACCCACTGCTCCTGAAAGCAGAGCAGTGCCTGTTTGAGGGTCAGGTGGAGGTGCCGGGGCAGGGGGACCTCTCCAGAAGGTGCGCACTGAGGAACAGGACATTTATTCTAGGAGGAGAGGTCTGACTCTTTGGAGATGAGAACACAGAGCTTCAAAGAGATACTGGGACAGGTGTGTCTGGCATTAGTGTCTCTCAGGAGAGGGTGGCAGAGGACTTCTTAGAAGGAAGAGAGTGGTAACAGAACTGAAGGCAGATAAGGCAGGGGGAAGGAGTATGCTTTTTGTGGCCCTAAGAAGGTGGTTCTTTTCCTAACAGCATCAGCAGCACCAGCAGCAGCTGACGTTTAGTGAGGACTCACTATGGGCCACGTGCCCTTGGGCTGAATCATCTCATTTCACCCGCACCCTCTATGAGGCAGAAACTATCATTTGCCTCCATCTTCCTGGTGAGAACATCACGGCTCAGCAAGGTTAAGTAGCTTGCCCGAGACGGCACAGCTGAGAAGCAGCAGAACCCAGTTCAAGCCCCGGCCTGCGGGGCTCTAGAACTCGTGTTCTGCAGGCAGTTTCCTTCTTGCCTTTGCTTTTACCTGGCTCAGCCTGTGCTCAGCCTTTTGAAGGCGATACAGTTTGGGTGCATGGGGGACTATCCTCTGGCACTGTCTGTGTCTAGTCTATCAGAATACAGTAGAGCCTCCATTCCTAAGAGATTGGGTTAAAATATGAGAGATGTCAGAGACACCTGAGTGTGTGTGTGTGTGTGTGTGTGTGTGTGTGTGTGTGCGCGTGTGCCCGTGCACGTGCTCGCGTGTGTATGTAGGGGTGGAGATGGCTTAGACACCAGGAGTGGGGATGACATTCATTAGCACATATCATAACTTCCCATGTCACTTGAAGGTGGGTTTGAATTTGGGGGTGCTGGGGCAGGTCCTCTGGGGCCCTCTTCCCCTGCTCCTGTGCCATCTCCAGGGCTGCACAGGGGGACTCTCTTCCTCTTCCGTCTCCTCCATCTCCTGCCAGGGTCCTGCTGTGGCTCTAGCAGGGCAGCAGGGCCCCTGGCAACAGGATAACCACTAAAAGGGTAATTTTACAATAAACCTCTGGCTTGCTCAGCCTCGGGGCTTCTTAGGTGAAGGATATAGTTTTAAAACAGAACTGGGCATTCTGTACTTTCTCAGGCTAGGGGAGAAGATTATCCCATTATATCCCAGTTGGCAAAAGAAAGGGGAAAATTTCTTCTCTTTCAAAGACATTTCTGTACATTTAATGGAGAGAGCAGTGGGGAATGTAGGAAATTAGTCATCCTTTTAAGACAGTGGCTGTCTCTTGCTGCTGCAATCTGTACCCTAAACCACACTTAGAGAGCTAGAGCATGTCCTTTAAAAAATTAATAGGTTTTAGTTTTTTAGGGCAGCTTTAGGTTCATGGCAAAACTGAGCAGGGATTCTCATATGTCCTCTGCTCTCCTACCCACCCACAGACACCCACCAGAATGGCACATCCATTGCAAGAATGACTAGATACGGAAACACTGTCACCGCCAAAAATGCAAAGTTTACATTAGGATGCATCTTGGTGTTGCATGGATTTCGCAGCATGCCTTCTTTCATCTGATAGAGCAAGGAGGGGTAACTCATCCCTAACCCTTGCCTAGCTCATCCACACCTTCTTTCCCAGGAAATACAACCACCTGGCCTTGCAGGGGCCGTTAACAAGAAAGAGAGGCAGAGAGGATCCACCAGGATGAAACTAACAGGGATAAATTCCACAGGCTCTGAAAAATAAGGACCACTCCCTGCCCTGCTGCTCCCGGCGGGGCTGCTCAGTGGCTCATTCTCATCCCAGAAGGCACCAAGATGAGACTGGGCACTCTGGAAATGGGAGCACAGCAGGATTCTCCATGCAGGTGCGGGGGCCTGCAGGAGCGGCGAGTGTAGAAGAACAGCAAGCCATTATGTGACTCTGTGGATGGAACACAGGGTCGCGGTGTGAGACCTGGGTTTGAGTCCTAGATAAAGGAATTATGAATCATAAGTGTAAAATGGCCATAATAAGTATGTGGCATAGTGAGTTCTAAATGCCTGCGGACCAGGGTCCCCGAGAATACCTCCAGCCTCAAAGATCTGCATGGAGGCCACACAAGATTCAGTGTATAATTATGCTCACAGCTAAGATTTATTGTGGTGAAAAGATACGAAGCGAAATCAGCAAAGGGCAAAGGAACGTGGGTAAACTGTAGGGAACCAGGCGCGGGCTTCCTGGAGTACTCCCCAGCAGAGCGCACAGCGCTTCATTTCCCCGGCGACGAGTTGTGACAATGTGTGTGAAGTGTTGTCCACCAGGAAAGCTCATTAGAGACTCAGGGCCCAGGGTTTTTACTGGGGTCTGGTCCCACAGGCACCCTCTGCCTAGCACATACCAAGACTCCCGTCTCTGGGAAGGAAACTAGATGTTCAGCATAAACCATATGATTTGTATTCACAGTTTGGACACAGTGAGCTAGTTGTATCTGCTCTGGGGATAGTGGGAACCCCTCAAAGCCAAGTACCCAACACTAGCCAAACGACCTTGCACGTGGGTCTTCCTAAGGACGGTCTCAAGCCTGCTGTAAGTCTTTCTTGCACAGGGTGTTTCACTGTTCACCACATACAGATGCTCAACAAATTGCAACTCTAATTATCAGCAGCATTGTATATTTGTGCCTTTCTCTATGAGACCATCAGATCACCACAGTTTCCTCCAAGTCAGATGGGGTGCCCACTTGGAAAACAAAGAACATGTGCCTACATATATGCACATGCATGTTAAATATTCACAGCACGTGTTTCCATGACACACACGTGTGAAACACAAGTGTGTATCTGATATAAAGTAACTGCTCACATAATTAACCTTTCCTCTTGAAAGGTCAAATCTTTATTCTTCCATTTCTGGCCTTATTTTGCCATTTGTAATTCTGACTAGCATGCCTTCCAAGTCTTTAGCTGAGTCATTGAAAAAGATGGGTTCAATGAGGCAGGACCCTGGACTGAGCCTTCCTGGCCGCTCTGGAAGCAGCTTTTGGGATGTGCTTTTAGCTAACAGAACGATCATTGGGCTTATAGGTCAACATATTCAATGTGATAAAGTATGGGGAGACTGTTGACTGCTTTGCTAAAATAAAAAATAAATGATGTCTACAACATTTTGCCAATCCGCCAGCCAAATGCCTCCTTGCAAGGGGGCAAGGGTAGTTGTGCATAGAGTATTCTTAGGCTAGCAAGTGCTTGATGACCACCACACAATGTCCTAAGACGTTACAAGCCATTCGAGGCCACTCTTCCTTAATTTTCAGGTCCACTCTTTTTTTTTTTCCTCTCTTTGAAATAATATGTCTGTTCTCTACCCTGACTGCCTCATTTCCCTAGGATCACCACAGGTCATTAAGAGCACAGCTGCACCTTGTCTTGTAATTTTATTTCAGATGACCAGATGTGCGCCTCCCCTGCCTTAGGCTGCGCTTCCCTTAGCAGATATTGGTTCTGCCTGCACAAGTTTGAAGGCCCTTGTGAAAAAGTGGGGAGTCCATGGATATTGTAAGTTCTACCTTCTTTCTCCCACTTGCAACATCATCTTTTACTCCCCCAAATGGCCTAGCCTCTTTCTCATCCTTTATTACTTCAAATGAGGTTAACAACAACATCGCACTCTAAATCATCAATAATTGGGGAAAATGTCATTTAAAAGTCTACCAGAGGCGGTTGTGGTGGTGCATGCCTTTGATACCAGTACTGGAGAGGCTGACACAAGAGGATCTCTGGTTAGAGGCCAGCCTTAGCAACTTACTGAGACCCTGTTTCAAAATAAAAAAAAACAAATAAAATAGGGCTAGAGGTCTAACTCAGAGGTAAAATGCCCTTGGGTTCAATCTAGTACCAAAAAGAAAAAAAGTCCACTAAAATGAAAGGAGCTCATTATACTATTTGGCAAATTTGCATATATTTTAACTCTTTCACTATAAATTTTTTCAAAAATTAACCAAAATAATGTCAACAGTATTAACAAAATAAATGATCCATCTGGATCTTGAGTTGGAGGAAAAGGAGAGGGGGGTTGGCAAATAAACAAGGAGTAGACGAAGTAAGACAGCAGACCTTGCAGAAATGACTAATTTCTGCAGGACCCTACACTCCAAAACCTCAAAGCCTAAATGCACTCCTTCCCAGCTCCTCCCCTGAGGGCGGCGATGGCTAAAGAGAATTCCCAGTGTTTAAGCAGGACGCCCCGGTGCTCCCGGCATTCATCCACCCCACGCCTCCCCTGGATAAGCCTAGAGTCTAATTTTAAGGAAACTGGTTAATTTCCATACACAGATTACTCGTGTCTTTTTTACATCTGCCTTCTTGATGGTATCTTTTTCAGAATGCGAGATCCCAGAAGACAGTTTTCATGTCGTCTGATGTCTTTCTTTAGAAACTGAGGAATATCACTGCACTTAGGAAGAAGGAGCCCCCGTTTGCACACGTGTGGCCTCCTTATCTCCTTCCCTCCTGCACCCAGCAGCACAGGGGCGTCAGGTCCCAAGGGCTGCGGCCGGGTCTGTGTCCAGTTTCTAAGTCAACATTCCAGCGAGAGGAGGGAATGAGAGGGTGAGCAGATGTGGAGCTGCCGTCCAGAGCAAGATGAAGAGGGGTGGATTATAGCCAACTTCCTAGGAGAAGTTTCTGATCCACAGAAAACAGGACATTGCATCAGTAAGAAACACCCAGAACCATTTTTCAAAACTAGCAGCTGTGAAGGAATTAACGTAGATCACCATTTAGTGCACACACAGACTCATTCCTCCCTCAAAGAGCTTCAGTCATTATTAAAAGACACATTTCAGAGCATAATATTATTAGGCTATTGATCGTTGTTTGTTTCGATGTTTAATTCAGTAACAACTCAGGTTGTGGAGGGCTTTAAACGAAACGGATGCTCTGACAACCTGTGCAAACGTGCCAGTTTTCCACTGGATTTCACAAGGAGCTTGGTGACACCGAGGGGGTCAGGGGCTCCTGATGCCACAAGGTTCTTACCGCAGGGAACTGGAGGGCCGGCTGCTGAGCCAGGCTCTGCGGTGTTGCAGTACAGAAAATAGAAAAGGCAGAGAGTTTCACATGAATCCAAACAACATCCGCTCCCTCTGTCACCACGCATTAAATGATCCGGGACCGAAATTCAATACACACCTCGGGCACTCTTGCGGAACGGTACCCGCGCATCTCGGGGGCATCAACATCTCAGGAGGAATAGAATAGCGGGGGTAGGGGCGGGGGAGAAAAGAGAAAAGCTGCTTCTCTGGACAAGCCCAGGGATTAAAGGGACCACACTGGAAAACCAGTCCCAGTGGGATGACAGGGCTGAAGGCTCCAGAGTCACAATGAAGCCCACAAAGCCCACGGGACTGCAGCTCCTCCTCTGCCCAGAAGCTGGTGGGTCAGCAGGACCACACAGGTGTGTAGGAAATCCCAAATCAAGCATATCTTGAGGCCAGACTTAGAGATGGCTGGGCCCCCGTGTCCCTAGTCATCATTCCTTGACCTCTGCAAATCCTAAGATCTTGCTCATAGCTAGCACCCTCACCATCCCTAGTGGGTGCTGTATTCTCTTGAAGTCTCTGGCGGACTCTACCTTGTGTTGCCTGGACCAGTGGTTCTCAGAGTGTGGTCACCTGACCAGCTGCATCACATCACCTGGGGAGCTTGTTAAAAATGCACATTTCAGCTGGGCGTGGTGGTCCAGGCCTGTAATTCCAGTACTTGGGAAGCTGAGACAGAAAAATTACAGGTTTGAGGACAGCCTCAGCAACTTGGCAAGATCTCAGCAACTTAGTGAGACCTTGTTTCAAAATAAAAAATGAAATAGGGTTGAGGGTATGACTCAGAGGTAGAATGCCCCTGGATTTAATCCCCAGTACCACAATAAATAAATAAATAAATACCCAAGTTCTCATTTCTCAGGTCCCATTTCAGCCTCTTAGAATCTGAAACTCTGAGGATGAGCCCCAAGCAATCTGTTCAATCAGGAAGCCTGGGGTAGGGGTGGGGAGCTGAGAAACACGTTATTTTTAACAAGCCCTCTGGGCTACTGGGATAAACTTTCCGTTTTGAGTGCCATGGACTTACAGGTTGTTGCAACAGCTTGTAATGTTCTCCCGCCTTCTAGCCAACCCGCACTCTACCATCAGAGCTGGCCTTCTAAAACACAAATCTCATCAGCTTTTGATACCTGAAACAGCTTGGCACATAGTAGGTGAACAATACATATTTACTGACTGCCTAAATGCACTATGACCTCTGCCTTCACAACTCTGATGCCTACTCACAGCCTATAAAAAAATTAAGTAGCGACCTTTCAGTAAGGTAGAATAGTACTTACCTGATGGCTCTTTCTTGTTAGTGCTATTTGTATTAGCACCTATCATCTGTGGAACATCTATATTTCTCCAGGCACTTTGGTAAACACCACGTGTTAGTTTTTTCTTTTCTTTTAAATCTCTCAGTCTTGGGAGTTGGCCTCTACAGAGGAAGACACCAAGGCTGGGAGAGGTTGTATAACTTGCCTAAGGATACACAGCAAGTGATGAGCCAGAGTTCAAGTCTCCCAGGTTCATGCCTTAAATGTTGTTCTTTCAAGATCAGACCACAAAGTCCTCCCCATCCCCTTCCCTCCTGCTGTGCTCTCTGGGGCTCTGTGGTTTGGCCTGAGGTGGTCCCTCTTTCTGACACATCCTTCCCCCTTTCCCTACTTGGAGAACTAAGCCATTTAAAGCCGCTCTGCTCTTCATTCAAGATACAATGCACCATTTGGTGATCACAGCAATCATCCCGTGGCTTATGGTGGGCAGCTTAGGAGACTAAACATGAAAGGTGGTCCTCCCATCCCCTGCATCAGGTGCACCTGGGGAGCACTTGAAAAACGCAGAGCCCCAGGCCATGCATCCTCCACCCCCCAACTCTTACACAGCGGGCTCGCAAAAATGCTGGAAATGTCTCTTTCCTAGGCACTCCACACACCACGATTATTCTGCACATGCATGTTTGAGGACCGCTACCCTGGGACGTGAGTTAATCTCGTTCACGTGGGTTGCCTGCAGCAAATGCAGGGGGCTGTCGCTTGACAAGCTATCAGAGAATGAATGAATGAGCTCTTTTCTCTTGAAAGGATTGAGGTGGGATGGTGTGTTCCATAAAATACTTATAGGAGAAAAGAAGCCACAGCAGAAACAGCCTTTCCAGATGTGGCGCCAGCTGTCGGCACATAGGAAACGAGCCTGAGTGTGAACAGAAGACACATGTTCCCAGCCACAAAAACTTGACGTATCGACTTTGGCAAGGCTTGCCGACCACGCGGTGCTGATAATGTTATTAACGCCGAATGTATTTGCCTGACCTTATCAGGCCCTATAAAGAGCACAGGTGTGTAATTAAGTTTGGATGCCAGCACCTCTAGCTTCTTTCTCGATAGCTACCGGACCCATCATTTAGCCTGATGCTCCTGAAATGATCAGTCTTTAAAACCAAAGGAAGTTGGCCATTAGCATCTGTGAAGCGCTTGTCATGATCTGTGGTAAGAGGGGTCTGGTGCCTGGAGATGGACGGTATTTCATTCTGCCTGGCATGACACCAGCCCAGCTGGTAGGAGACCCAGCCTTATCACCCCATCGCACTTGCCGCCAGGCTCTGCCCCCCGTCTCTGTCTATTCAGTATTCACATGGATGATTTGGAAGGGGTCCTCGATGGGCTCACTGAGCAAATGGCAGATGACAGAAAGCTGGGAGAGGAAGCCAGTGCTGGGTGTCAGAGCTGGGACCCAAAGGGGACCTATGAATTAGAAGAGCTTTGCCACAGGCTAGCTCATCTGCACCCTCAGGACAAACATTAAAACAATAGTAGACATTTATGTAGCACTGTGTGCCAGAAACAGGCTCCAAGCACCTTCTTTACACATATTACTTCATTAGCTCTCATCAGTCTGGGAGGTACGGTCTCTTCTTATCCTCATTTTAAACACGAGGAAACTGAGGCAAGGGCAGGTAAGTAACTTATCCAAGGGATAGTAGACATTGCTGGATTGAACTTTCTTTTTCCGTTCCATCCAACAAATACCTTTCTTTGTAGCTACAGTGTACCTGAATACTCCCAATATCAGAATAACTCATTACTCAGCCGGGCGTGGTGGTGCACGCTTGTAATCCCAGCACGTGGGAGTCTGAGACAGGAGGATTGTGCAGGTTCAAAGCCAGCCTCAGCTACTTAGTGAGGCTCTCAGCAATTTAGTGAGACTCTGTTTCCAAATAAAGTATAAAAAATAGGTCTGGGAGTATAGCCCGGAGGTAGAAATCCTCTGGGCTCCACCCCCAGTTCCACAAAAAAAAAAAAAAAGAATAATCATTATTCACTACTCCCAGAACTCTATTTTTTTTTGTAAGTGTTAATTTTGCAGAAAGTTATTCCTTGGGTTGATTGTTTGTAGTGGAGCTGTTTGAAAAAAGAAAGTGGGTAGCTGAGTTGGAGATCTCGGTGTGCGACAGCTGCCTCCCAAAGAGACAGTCAGTGACGTCACTGTGAGCTGCACTCATAGAGACGTGTATGTGATCTGAGGGCGGTGTTCTTCCCTGGGCTGAGGAACCACAAACAGAGTGCTGTGTTCAGTTCCAGGCACTCAGTGAACTTGCCCAGGAAGTTGTCAAGCTGAGCTATGCCTGAGGGAGGACAATCTGGTCAGTGGGAGAGACCGGAACCAGAACTCGGAGGACCTGATGAAGGAGATGGAAAGATCTAATTGGAATTGAGACGATAGATGTGGCAAGGGAAGGGCAAAGATGATGGCTGCCACTGTGGCGCATCCTCAAGGGACAAGGGCTGACCTGCTACTATAGTTTGGATCTTAAATGTCCCCCAAAGGTTGGTGTTCTGGAGGCTTGGTCCCAGGGGAGAAGTACTGGGAGGTAGTGGAGCCTTTAAGAGGTGGAGCCTAGTGGGAGGTCTTTAGGACATTGGGGGTGTGCCCTTGGGGACTGTGAGACCCATCCCCACTTCCTCCTCACTCTCTTTTGCTTCCTGGCCATGAGGTGAGCACTTCTGCTCCACCACATGCTCCTGTTGAGACGTGCTGCCTCCTCATGGGCCCAAAGCAACAGGGCCAATAAATCATAGGCTGGAGCCTTCAGAACTGTGAGCCAGAAACACCAGATGAGCCAGATGCAGGTTGATCATCTCAAATATTTGTTATGGTAATGGAAAGCTGACCAATACACCTGTTCTAGGTCGTTGCTGAGTTGTTTCAGGCCAGGAACAGAGCCAAGGCCAATAAGGAAGGCTGATTTTCCTTCTTTTCTTAAAAAACAAATTTTTTACTTTAAGGTAGTCTTAGACTTACAGGAAAATTGCAAACACGGTACAGAATGTCCATATATGCCACACCCAGTTTCCACTACCATTAATATGCTACACTAGTAGATTATAGTTGTTATAATTACTACATCAATACTGACTAAGGATCAACTCTGATCTAGTCTTGATTTGGGTTTCCTTGGTATTTGCCCAGCGCTCTTCCTCTGTTCCAGGAGCCCACCCAGGATATCACATTATATTTGGTTGTCATGTCCCCTTGGCTCCCCTTGGCCATTGCAATTTCTCATTTCCCTTGGTTTTAATGATCTGGACCATTTTGAGCAGGACTGGTCAGGTATTTTGCAGAATGTTTCTCAACTGAAATTTGTCTGGCTGGGGTGGGGTTAACAGGGTTGGGGGAGGAGACCACAGAAGCCACACGCCATTTTCACCACAGCCTATCAAGAGCACGGCTCCGATACACTCCAGTTGCTGTTGCCCTCGATCACCTGGCTGAGGTGGCGTGTGTCCGGCTCCTGCACTGTGTGGCCACACCCCTGTCCCCTTCAATCCTGCGCTCCTTGGCAGGACGCCGCTCCGCAGGGCCTACGCTTACGGAGTGGAGAGTATCATGCTTCAGCTCCTCAAGGATGGTGTATTCTCTATACGTTTTTTGAGGACAGAGTATCCATATACATTTTCTGAGGATGGAGAGTATTCATATAAATTTTTTGAAATCCTTCTACATGGAAGATTTATCTGTTCTCCCTCATTTATTTATTTATGCAATCATTTATTTATATCAGTGGGAATTCATTGATATTTATTTTACACTTTGGGGTATAATCCAATACCACATCATTTATGTTGCTGCCCAGAATGCTCTAGCTCTAGCAGTTGGGAGCTTTTTGTGTCTCTCTGGCTTCTCTTTTGGCTCCCGTGTCTCTGACGTGTGTGTGTGTGTGTGTGTGTGTGTGTGTGTGTGTGTGTTTAAGCACTTCCTGAGTTCTGACACTACTAGATGCTCCAGGCTCATCTTGTATATTTTCTGCCTCACTCCTAAAACCAGACATTTCCCCAAGGAACCCCATTCCTTTTATTGAAGAATAGTACTAGAAACCAAGATCTAGGGGCAAGGTGTGCTCATTGCCGCTGGGGCATTAGGTGCTTTTAGGGTTTCTGAGATGAAAGAGCACGGAAGACCTTATAATATACCTCTGTGTATTAACCCACACATATACACGTGTCTCAGTGTCTCTCTGTCTCTATATGAAGCTAAATGTGAGTTCACACTAATGTCTCCTACTCTAATCCATCACTACATGATTGTCCTATCTTAGGGAAGGCTGCATTTCTTTTCTTTTCTTTCTTTCTTTTTTTTTTTTTTTTTTTTTTTTGGTGGTACTGGGGTTCCTGGAAGCCCTTCTACCTCCGGGCTACACTCCCAGACCTATTTTTTATACTTTTTTATTTGGAAGCAGGGTCTCCTAAGCCAGCGCGCGCAGCTGGCTTCGAACCTGCGTGATACTCCTGTCTCTGCCTCCCAAGCGCGGGGATTACAAGCATGTGCCACCACGCCCGGCATGAAGGCTGCATTTTAAACAGCATAAAAATGAAGTCTGCAAAGTTGGAGCTAGTTACCTATGGAGGCAGTGCGTTCTCAGCCACTGAGTATACTCAGGCAGACCGAGCATCTATAAGGAAGGAAAAGGTCTGCTGGGCAGAATGCAGGGAGTTCACTTCAGTGATGTTCAAGGTCCCTTCCAGCCCTATGACTGTTGAGACAGAAGCGCTGTGTAAGGAAAGGTGCATGTAAGGTATACCTGGTTTCCCAGAGGGATTCGCTGTCATCTAGTTCCCAGAAGTCTAAGATACTGGCAAGGAGTAAGAACTGGCGTTTAGGACAAATAAAAGCACTATTTGGGAAATTTATGGCATTTGTAATCCAGGGAAGAGAAAATAGGCTTAAAATATAAATGAAGCTCAAGAAGGTTTTAAATTTACAGGTGACAGAGCCAGAATGGATCCTGAAAGGAGCCCGACGCTGGCTCGGGGGAGGGACGCTGGCAGGGTGTTGGCCTCTGTGGGGTCAGTCGTGCTGTCCCGTCCAGAGTCCGGGGTGTGCACAGTCGCAGGGATAATTCTTTGTGCTTTACTGTAGTGGCCCAGAGTCTAGTCGGAGATGGGGCGGCTGAGAGTCCCGCAGAAGGAAACGGGAACTAAGTGTCCTGAACACACGGAGAAGCCGTGGTCCTCAGGAATGCCACACTGGTTTTAGGGTATGTTAGAAGTGGGTCGGCCACTGCCATCAGGAAAGAGGACCCCTACACAGCCAGCAGTTGTTCTTCCTTGTTATCCCCTCAAAGACCATGAATCGCCTCTCAAGGGAAGAATAGAGGTGAAGACACAAGGAGAGAATTTCTCCAGCAGGGGGTGGTCACTAAAAATGCAAGGGTCCCATCCCTAAAATTCTGAGCCAGTGCATTTAGAAATGAGCTCAGAGATTTCTTAAGCCATCTCCCTAAGTGACACTGATACTGGGATTTCTTTGCCATATGCGGAGCTCCAGCGGTGGGCTTCATCCTGGTATTTGCCAGAGACAGTCCCGGTTTACGTGTGTTGCCCTGGGTAACCATTAGAAGGGCCCCTTCCTCCCTCTGCATGACAAAAGTGCCCTGGTCTGGGTGACCAATTCCATGGTCACTCTTCTCAGCACTGACATGTCCCTGAGCAGGCAAGAAATTATGTATTGGTAGCATCCTTTGAGGCCCAGTGTGGCGATTCTACCCCAGCTCTAATCTGGGATTATAGTCACCTTTGGAAGTGAATATTCTCATCTGGGTCAGGGAAGGTTTCTAGAATTTCTCCAGTTTCAGGTGACTTCGGGGCCAAAGAAAAATAGATAAATACTTCCCAGATGTCTGGGTGGTCCTCCCCTTCCCGGCCACTTCACCATCACTACTTGAAAGAAAGGGCTGGTGTGTGGGATGAGGGCTGCCTTGCCAGCCTGGGCCTCTCTTTGGGCCCTGCACCCTTCCTTCCTCTCCATCCATCTTTCTCTCTCCCAAGTCTGCATTTTCCCTTACCAATATCAAAGGGCTGCCCGTGCGCTTCCCCTGTCGATGACGAGTCTTGGGATTAAAGAGTTAGCTGATCTCTGGTCAAACGTAACCATGGAAATCTGAGACATTAACCATTGCCTGCTGGGACCTCTGACGGGAAGCTCTCAGAATCTCTCCGCTCAGGAGAAATGGGAGAGACCAAGGCGACCCCACCGAGCCATTGATCCGAAACACAAACCTGATCATCTTTTCAACCCACCCATGCTTGGTACCCCTCGGAACGCCCCAAACACCAAAGGGTTCAACTCTCTGCCGATGGCGGCAGCAGGCTCGGTCCCGTCTCCATTCTATTCTATCATCCACTCTCACTCCTTGGTGACCTCCCACAGTAACAGGGTTTTAAATACCAGGTCCACGCTGACAACTCCCAAATTTATATCTCTACCCCAGACCTCTTCCCTGAACTCCAGACTCATATATCCAGCCGCCTGCTCGACATGGCTCCTGAATGTTTAATAGACATTTCAAAGTTAGCTTGTCAAAAGCTGAGCTCTCGATCGCCCGTCCACATCTCCTGCTGCCGCCTTTTCTCCCACAGCGTCTGCCTTCCAGGTGCTCAGCCCAAAGCCCCACGTCTTCCTGGGCTCCTCTCACTTTTAGCAGCCGGGCCAGCCGGGCCTCGCAGTGCGCACCGCACAGCGCAGGTTGTTTCTCACACGGTCTGAACCCCCCTTCCGTGCGGATCCCTGCGAGAACTTCCCAACGGTTCTCTCCTGACTTCCCTTCCTTCAGTCTGTTTTTAACCTGAAAATCGGAGCAAAGCTTTTGAAGCACGAGTCCCATCACGTCACGCCTTGGCTCAAAATCCCTCTCCCAGCCGCCTTCCTTCTTCCTGGAAGGAGGAAGTCTGAGTGTGAGTAACCATCCTGCTAGGGGCTGAACGTGCTTGGTTCCCTCTGAAGCTGGTGCTGAGCTGGGATGCCTCTGTGGGGTGTGGGGTGAGGGTCCGTCAGAGGTCATTGGGTGCTTAAGAGGAATTAGTGCCTTTCTCCAGGGACTGGATGAGTTTCCAGGAGATCAGACTGTTATGAGGCAAGTCGACTCCTCAGGTTTTGCCCACCCACATGCATGCTTTTGCCCTTGCGCCTTCTGTCCTGAGTCGAGGGAACATGCGGCCCTCACCGGATGAGGACATTGCTCTTAATCTTAAAAGGAACCTTAAACTTAAAATGAACCTCTTTTCTTTATAAATTTTCCAGTCTCTGGCATTCTGTGATAGTAGCAGAAAATGGGTAAGATGCAGCCCTTAGGGGCCCAGCAGGGTATGCGGATCTGGTTACATAGACTGTATTCTCCCGCCTCTCCTCCTTCTCACTGGGCTCTAGCAGAGCTGGCTCCTGTGCTCCCTCCTCAGGGCCTTTGTTCAGGCTGCACCATTTGCCGGAACCACCAGACTCCCAGGTCCCTTCCACCAGGGTTCATCCACGCTTCTCAAAAGGCCTTCCTCGACAGCGGCCCCAACACCCTACGTCCCTTCCCCACTGTAACTTTTCTCCTGGGTGCTCACACCGCTTAGCATACTACAGATGTTGCTTACTGCCTTTCTTCCTCATTGGGATAGAAACTATGAGGGTGGGACTTTCGCCTGGTGGCTCACAGCAGTAGCTCCTCTGCCTAGACAGTGCTTAACACAGACGGAGGCGCTACAAGAGTATTGGTGATGGTTTGAATGAATCATTCCTCTATAAGGAGTGCAGATAAAGCAATAAGTAAAACGCCACATCTTTAATAAGAAAATGATGAGAGGGCACAAGAGACAATCTACAAAGAGAAAACACACTCCAGCTAATGAAGATAGAGAAAATAGTTCACCTTCATTAGGAATGCTCAAGGAATGAGTCATGAAACAATGACATGCTGTGTTTCTAATATCAAGGCAAAAGAAGTAAAGCCAATAATAATATCCAAGCCTGGCGCGGTGGCGCACGCTGGTAATCTTAGTACTTGGGAGGCT
This sequence comes from Muscardinus avellanarius, assembly GCF_963383645.1. Classification (NCBI taxonomy): domain Eukaryota; kingdom Metazoa; phylum Chordata; class Mammalia; order Rodentia; family Gliridae; genus Muscardinus; species Muscardinus avellanarius. The sequence continues at coordinate 130,732,795 of NC_137789.1, forward strand.
GAGATAGGAGGGTCGCAGGTTGGAGGCCAGCCTCAGCAAGTAGCGAGACTCTCCTCAGCCTCGCGAGACCCTGTTTCAAAATGAGAAATAAAATCAGCCTGGGGTTGTAGCTCAGAGGTAAAATGCTTCTGGGTTCAATTCCAAGTACCACACACAAAAATAATAATAACATCTAATGCTGACGTGCACGCTCAGACTCTAATAGAGGTGGTGTAAAAAACACTTTGTAAAATGTTTTTGGACAGCAATTTGGCAATCTGTATCAAGAGTCTGAAACTTCTTCCTACCGTTTGACTGGTAACTGGGAATCTATTTTAGAGAGATAAGCCCAACCTTTGGACAAAAGCTTACGCACACCCCTGGAGGAGCGCACAAACAGAATGCGGTGCACACAGAGCTCAGTCTTTGGGGAAGGAAATGCTGACATATGCCACAACATGGAAGGACCTCGGGGACGCCGGCAAGTGAACGAGGCCAGACACCCAAGGGCAGATGCTACGTGATGCCGTTCCTATGAGGATCTAGAGCAGTGAAATCCACTGAGACAGAAATTAGAGCGGTGGCTGCCGGGGCCCGGGACGGCAGTGATGAGCTGTTGACCGGTGGGTGCAGGGTCTCAGTTTGGGAAAGTGAAAAGAGGTTAGGGGCCGGAGGGTGCGAGGGTTCTAAGACAATGTGAGTGTATCTAGTGCGACCCAACTGCACATTTACTAATGGCAAAAAGGGAAATTTTATGTTACGTGTATTTTTACCACAATTAAAAAGGAAGAATAAAATAAAATAAAGAATAAAATATAAGGCTGGAGGTGTGGCTTGGTGGTAGAATGCCCCTGGGTTCCATCCCCAGTACCGGAAAAAAAAAAAAAGCTTATGCACACCACTTTCACTTATATACAATAGTAAAAAGAAACCAATATGGTATCTATTGATAGGGAAATGGTTGTATATGGAATATTATGCAGCCATTAAAACTATTTTGACACTTGCTTTCATAACCTGGAGAATTTTTTTGTGTGGGGTCTGGGGATGGAACCCAGGGACATTCGACCTCCAAGCCACACCCTCTGCTCTGCTTTTTTTATTCTTTATCTTGAAACAGGGTCTCACTAAGTTGCGGGGGGCCCTAACTAAGTAGCTATGGCTGTCTGTGAACCACGATCCTTCAGTCTCAGTCCCCCAAATGCTGGGATTAAAAGCGTGTGCCACCATGCCCGGCTTAACCCGGAGAGGTTTTTTTTTTGGTCCGATTCTGAGTAAAGAAGCAAAAATGCATTGGGAATATGATGAGAACTTGAGTTTAAAAAAAACATATAACTTCATATCATCAATTCCAAGGCACAGATTCCTCCCCCACACATTTTCACCTATCCAAAGTGGAATGCTCTCAACTTCTCTGATGAGAAACTTTGTGCCGGGTGTAATTGTATATCCTAGTGACATAAAAAGTAATGATGTGCTTCCAAACGAGGGTGTGTTAGACTTAATGAAATAGTGTATAGAAAAAAAGATGGGAGCAAAATGCCAAAAATGTTAACATTAATTATGGATTTGTGTTTCTTCATAGTTTTAAGAAATTTCTATAATGAGCTTGTATTACTTTTAGAATCAGAGGGAAAAAAAAACCAGTATGTTAATCTCTCTTCAATGGCTGTTCATTGCCTGAGCATAAGGTGCCAGTTCCTCAGGCCTGTACCCTCCGGCCCCCTCTCAGTTTTCGATGCCCTCTCCCCGGCCCTCTCCCCACACAAGCCACACTCCAACTGGTCATTCCTGGGCCTCCAAACACAGCCTGGTCCCCATGCCTCCGTTCCCGGGAAGACCTTCTTCCTGCCTGAACCGTCCTCCCCTTCGCTGCCTGGCCAACCCCTATTTATTTTTCAGCAACCTATCTCAAAAATGAACTCCTCTGTGAAGATTTCCCGTTTACTTCCCACCCAGAAAGGAGCGAGCCAGTCCTCGTGTTGCCATCCCCATCTGCTGGGAGATTCTGAAGAGGGCTCTGTACTTCTGTCCACGCCATGTCGCCTCTGAGCCTTGCCTGGAACATCTAACTTCCTCCCGTCTGCACCAACACTCAAAGGTCATCACCGCCAACATGTTGATTTCTGGTCCTAATGAACGTTTCTCAGTCTTAGGTTCTCTTAGGCACCTGGCGGGGAGCACCTCCTTCCTCCCAAGTCACTTTCAACTGGATGCTTCCATGACGACTTTTCCAGAATGTTCTCTACCTGATGTATCTTTCCTGAGTATTGCCACTGAATCTTGGAGAGTCACTGAAACGCCCGTGTCCTCAGCTGTTCTTCCTTGGCCTCCTAGGTCTCATTTATTTGTTTTTCTTTGATGGTACTGGGGAATGAACTCAAGGGACATTCTACCTCAAAACTACACCCCCAGCCCTACTTTATTTTAATTTAGTTTATTTAAAAATTTTTTGACACAGAACTCTGGGGGGGTGGGGGTGGCGCATACTTGTAATCCCAGTACTTGGGAGGCTGAGACAGGAGGATTGCAGGCAGGTTCATGGCCAGCCTTAGCAATTTAGTGAGGCCCTCTGGAGCTTAGTGAGACTCTGTTTCAAAATAAAGAATAAGAAAATAGGGTTGGGGGTGTAGTTCAGGGGAAGAATGCCCCTGGGTTTAATCCCCAGTACTGAAAAAAAAAAAAAAAAAGCGAAACAGGAGATCACTAAGTTGCTGGTTAAATTACTGATGCTGGTCGCCAGGTGTGGTGGCACATGCTTATAATCCCCGCGCTGGGAGGTGAAGACAGGAGGATCGCTCAGGTTAAAAGCCAGCCTCGCTGGCTTAAACGACCCTGTTTCCAAATAAAAATATAAAATAAGTCTGGGAGTGTACCCCGAGAAGGGTTCCATCCCCAGTACCACCAAAAATACATAAATAAATAAATAAATAAATAAATAAATAAAAATAAATAAATAAATAAATAACTGAGGCTGGCCTCAAACCTGTGATCCTCCTATTTTAGCATCCCAAGTACTGGGATTATAGGAGGTGTGCACCACCAGCCCTGGCTCCCACTTGAAAATCAGAGGGTCTGCGAATAGGCTCTAGGGCTTCTTGCACCTCCCAATACGGTTTGCAAATTCTCTGATTATGGTAAGACAGCCACAGCAGTCCTTACCCATAAAGATCCCAGGACCACTACCAACAGCAACAAAAAGGATAAAAATGACAGCCCAGCCAGGTGTGGCGGTGCAAGCCTGTAATCCTAGTACTTGGAAGGCTAAGACAGGAAGATCGCAGGTTCACAGCCAGCCTCAGCAACTTAGTGAGACCCTGTTTTATAAAAAAATAAAAATAAAAGAGGGCTGGAGGTGTAGCTCAGAGGTAGAATGCCCCTAGGTGGTGCAATCCCCCAGTTACACACACGTACACACACACACACACACACACACACACACACCTACTGGCCTAAGCCTTCTCTGATGGCCTTATCACATCATTTTTTTTCATTTTAAGATAAAATATCACTTCTACTTGTAATCCTTCTCTCAAAGAATTTCTAAACCCAGGGCCCTGCGTGCTGTATGCAGATGTTTTTGCAGGGGGAGAAGGTGTTCCTCTAAGTCACAACTCAGTGGGCTCAGCCTCCACACAGAGGAGAAAGGGAAGAAGTCTCAGAGACACTCGAGGAGGGAGAGAGGCAGGGAGGAGTGGATGGAGGGAGAAGCTGCCAGGAAACTAGCATCTCAGAGCCCTGAGCCCCAGGCCCCTGCTGCGCCCAGCAGGCCAACTTTGTTGTATGTTTCTGATCACAACACCAAAGTCCTGCACTTCCCGGTGCTCAGCACCTCGGGTTGCTGCTCAGGCAGCCAGGTCATCTGCTCAAGCCTCAGAAGAAAACCAGACCACGTTACCCAGAGCATCTGAATAGAATGCCTTCTCCGGCCCTGGCAAGTTGACCTCTTTCAACACTTTCCAATTTCCTCAAAAATAAAGAAAAAAAAATTAATCTAGAGGGGGAGCAATGGCTTTGGTAGAAATTGTTTTCTTCTTGGTATCTCCAGAGCTGTTTAACTCTTTGAAGATAAAAAATGGATTTCATCTCCATTCCCTGGAGTCCCCTTGGCGCCCTCCCCATCCGGCCTGGCCCTGCCCCTCCTCTCCAGTCACCCCTGCCTCTCCCCAGAGCTGCTGCGAGCTACGGGCTGGACTCCCATTTGGGATCCAGGAGGATGAGCTGCGATCCTAAGGCCAGCATTTATGCTCCCTGCTCGGAGATAGGAAAAAAGACCCTTTTCTTCTGCTTGATATATTTAGTAACGACCTTAAAGAGTCTGCGAGGCTGAATGAATTGGTGCATCTCGCTGCATTGGAAGCAGCTGCCACGGCGCAGACAGGAGGAGGGAGAGACTGGAGGGGAAGAGGGGAAGGCAGCGGGGGAGACGTTAGGGAGAAAGGGAGCGGGAGGCCGGGAGAGAAGAGAGGGAGAGAACGCAGAGCGGCGGGGAGGAAGCCAGGAGGATGCGCGGGAAGCCCGGGCTGGCTGCGTGTGCAGAGCCCCCGGCTGTCTGGGCAGCTGGCGGCGGGATCGATTCCCAGGGACTGCAGAGGGTCAGCCTGGGAGGGGTGGCGGCAGGGGCCGGAGCGGACCGTTAAATCTGGCTAAATGGCAGCACTTAAGGGCCCTGTGAAGGAATCCAATTTGCTCACAAGGATCGTCTACAAATTTATATGTCGGCATTTAACACAAAACATGTCTGGTCCAATCCCAAGGCAGAGACGGACCTGGGGCCCGGCAGATGATCTCTCCTCTTCAAGGAGCCGCTGGCCCCCACCTGCCTGCTGGCTGGAGGTTCCCTAGACGGGGCCTGAATGCTGGCGGGAATGTGGAGATGCCTGTTGTGTGGGGGAGGAAGGGGGCGGGCAGAACCTTGTCCTCTGCCTTCAGGGGAGGGAGAAGTAGTTGCAAGATTCACCTGTCATCAAAGAAGGGGACGAGGATTAACCCCGTCGGTCCTTTGGCCCAGGTCAGGACTGAGCCCCAGCACCAATTCCTTAAGGTATGGAGTGTCGCCGCGCAGTGGGCACATCTCTGGCACAGCCCAGGACGGACCCTTTTAGGAGTGACAAAGGTGCCCTTCCCCAAGGCTTGCGCCTTCTCACCCTCTCACTGGGGAGCAGAGGGAGGTGCTGTCTAAATGTGGCCTTCTCCTCTGCACCAGCCTCTTCCTCTCTCCATACCAAAGGAGGAAGGCAGCGCCTGGCCCAGCTCATCCCAGGGTCGGCAGGTGAGGCCCCAACCAGCTCCCAGCCTGGGGAGGCGGTGGACAGATTCCATCCATGAAGCCAGGGAAGAAAGAGGAACCATTTTCCCTGTGTGGTCCCTCCTCCCCAACCACACCCTACATTTTAGGGCCCCTGAAGAGGCCGCAGAGAGAAGACCAAAGCCCAGGGGACAAGGTGGGCTTAGCTGGCCTCGGAGGGCCACCGAGGCTGTCAGGAGAGCTGCTGGCTCTGGGCTTTCCAGAGCTAGGAGGCAGGCTGCCGCAACACACATGCTCTCGTCTAGGGCTTCCCTGATTAGGTGGCTCGAAAGCCTGGCGTGAGGAGTAAACAAACATCTTCAGTGGCTCCTCAGTGCTCACTCGGCTCCTAACAAAGCTCAACAGAGTTGATTAGTGATTTAAACATGAGGGTAAAAAAAAAAAAAAAAAAAAAAAAGGAAATCCACGTGTCTCATACACCGAGGCGAAGGAGTTCTGTAGTTAACAGCTGGGGTATTGGTTTCAGGCTGCTGGGGTCCAAATACTAGCTCTCTGTGGCCTAAATTTGGCCTAGGGCAGGTTCCCTGGCCTTGCTGGGCTTCACCTGTCTCATCTGTACTATGGAGATGATAATAACATAAGAACCCATCTCCTGGGATAAAGAGTTGATCACATGAATTAACAATGTAAAGTACATGGGAAGAGCTCCGTACTCGGTAGGGAGGGCTGGTCTCACTAAAAATACTCACCGCCTGGTTGAAATTCCATCTATTCTGTGAACAAGCCGGATCCACTGCCACCCTTCCAGATCTTTCCAGACATCTCCAGACAGAACTAATCTCCTCCTCTCCCGTGCAGATTGCAACGGTACTTCCCTCCTGCCTCTAATAAAGAGTCTATCACATTCTGCTCTGTGTGCCAGATATCTGTGGATGTGTCCACAGGCCCAACTCGTACTGACCACAGTCCTCTTGAACACAGGACTGCACCTTATATATCTTTGTTTTTCCTAGAGTGATTGGCAAAGTCCCTTCCTACAGCTCATTAAGTGTTTGTGGAGTTGGATGTGGTGCTGCAGACAGATACAGGCCAGCTCAGTTATTTTTGTGAATTCAGGCCCAGGGACCATCCTGGAAAGGTGCAAAGCAGATACGCCCTCGGAGCCTTTGCTGGACCTTCAAGGTGTCACAGGAAGAGCGGGACCATTCACCAAGTGCTTCTGTGCAGTTGGTATGCGTGTGCCGTTTGCTGCCAAATGAGTCTTGGGTTTGCCTGAAATGTATAGGTAAGTTCTGAACAGCTGGACCAGGTGGGCCCCTGACAGCTATGAGGCCCCGGGTAATTGATAAAGGGGCCTCTGCGCAGGTAGCTTCCGTGACAGGTCCTCCCCATCTCTTGGCAAGCTGCTCACCACGACAGGGGCTGCATTGTGATGTCTGGAATTCCAGGGCTCTGGGTTTACTGTCTGGTATGAGAGCAAGAGGGGAGCAAGGTGAGGGGACGGTAATTGCATCTCAGTGGTGATTTTTAGGACTGGCTCTGTTCACCCAATGGGGCAGGGCACGGTGAAAGGTCCCCCTCCCCCAGGTCAAGCTGTGCCAGTTGTTTCTCTCTGGGTAATGGTGGCTAGTACATTGACATTCCTGTGGTTAAAAAGAAAGCCAGCTGTTTACAGTCTAGGCTGTTTTTTTTTTTTTTTTTTTTTTTTCCCCATGGATAACTTTAATGGCGACTCTCTAGGGTCTCAATCCAAACCCGAGCCTCCCGAGAACCAGCCTGGGAAGGAGCGTGACGCTTTGAGACCCTGAGAGGAACAAGGTCTGGTTAGCAAGGAACCAGAAGGCAGCTGTGTCATCTTTGGAAACATAAGGAAGAAGAGAAACGGTGGCTTTATGGAGCTGGTTTTTGCTATCAAAACTGAAACCTAAAATAACTCAACAAGTTCCCTATTGGAATTGATGAGCACCTCCCGAGCGTAAATCAGGGTGGCAGGGAACCAATATGCCGGGATCATCAGTATGTACAGCCTGACCTGAGGCTGCGTCTAAGACAAAGGAGAGATTTTTACACCAGCCCGGCCTTTCCCCTGAGCCTGAGGTGGGGGGAGGTCCCTGCTGCCTCCTTCCAGAGCTTTCAAACTCTGATCCTGGATCTTTGAACTGGGGTGGGGTTGGGGGATAATTCCAAGGATATATCTATCTGGTCAAATAATCAGAATACAGAATGGCTGTGGTCAGCATCCATGATGACCTAAGATCTGCTATTCAAAGTGTGGTCCATGGGCAACAGGAGCGACCTCCTGTGGGAGCCTTCCAGGCCCTGGCCCAGACCTGCCAAGTGAGAGTCTGGCTTTTAACAAGACACGCAGTGATCTGTGTGCATGTGAACACTGGAGAAGCACTGTCATAATCCTCCTGCTCTCCAGCTCTGTCACCTTGGACTCTCCCTTTACCCCTCTCTACCTCGCCTTTTTTCATACCCAAACGGCATCTTCTTCTGGGCCATCTGATTGCTAAAGGCAAATGCATCACTGTAAGAACTCTGCCACTTGGCAGGAAGTTTGATTGGGTAAGGAAACTCACAATGACTCATAATCCGAAATGAGGATGAATACCCTCCTTCCTCTTGCATCATGAGGCTCCAATAAGATAACGGATGTGGAGAATTTTATAGCGCGAGGAAACACATACGAATGTTGTGCACATATCAACCTCCGCTGGCTTCCTGCTCTCCACATGCACCAGACTCATCCCTGCCCCAGGAAATTCTTTTTGGAAGCCGTTCACTCTGCCCTTGGGCATTTGCTGGCTTCCTCGATGTCTCCTTATTCTTAAGAGCCCACTGCAACAGTCTTGATAGAAGCTCTCCTTCTCCCAGGTTCTGAAGCATTAGTTTGTTTTGTCACTCAAGTCTCAGCTTCAAAATCCTCCTTTCAGAAACACCTTCTGCTCCTCCCATTCTTCACCTCGCGGAAGGTACCTTGCTTACTTTTCTTCCCGTGTTTGTTGTTCCTTATGAGAGAGCCAAGAAGGTAAGAATCTTGTCTCCCATCTGTCTGGCCACTGGAACACTGCCTGAAACTGTGCAGGCTGCTTTGATGAATTAGCACTGGGTTTGGAAGTGTGTGTATAGACCGCATCTGAGGACAGGAGGGCAGGGCTGGCCCTGCTCATGTGTGTGTGCCTCCGCGGTGTCCCTGCACATGTTTCTGTGAAAGGGTCTAACGTCCCACCAAAATCTCCCTCAGAGAAATCTTTCTTCCAAAGCACAGTCAAAATGCTAATGTGATGGTCTCTCACCCCAGCATCAGCCTCACCCTGGCCTCACCTTATACCCCCCCATGGGGGTAGGGTGCAGCCATCTGTTTTAACAAACTCTCCATGTGGTTCTGATACACCTGCAGCTGAGAACTACCACGGCTAGGAACTAGAGAATTCCCCTCTTGGTCCAAGCTCTGGCCTTTGCAGCACCTCAGGGCTTCCAGTTTTGGTGTTCAGCCAGGAGCTAGGAGCCAGGAGCTGAAAGGATGTGCTGTCGTGCCTGCTGGCTACTTGGTTTTCCTTCTTCCAGCCCCTCCACTCCTCCTGGAAGTGGGAGACAGCTGGCCGGCACCAAACGATTCTTCTTTTACCAGTGTTTTCATAGAGTAAGTCAGGCTGATTTAATTTTAATCAGCCGAAGCAGCAGAGCGGCGGTTCTCAGCCCTGGCTGCCCTTTAGAGTCACCCAGAGAGCTTGAAGATTCTGGAGCCCGGGCTCCACCCCAGTTCCATTAAATCAGATTGTTTCAGGGCGGAGCCAGGCACCAATGTTTTTAAATGCTCCCTGGATGATTCTAGGGCAGCCGAAGCTGAGAACCACTGTGGAACCGTCAAACACCCGCTCTCCCACGATGGCCTGATGGTCACAACCACCGGGAGCTCCTGTTAGGATCCCTCCCCAGACCACTGAGGCAGAGGTGCTCCAGGGCCTGGGACAGTCTCCTGCGCAAACATCTGGTTACTCTTCTAACCGAGCCTGGGGCATGCTGGTCCTGTGGGAGTTCTGCAATCAAGCTCTAGATATGCAACCTAAAGCAACCGCTGAAGTTTCTTAAGCCTCACTTTCCTCATCTGTGAAATGGAGGAAGCAAAGGCATCAAGGCCAGAAGCTTGCCGAGGACTCGATGTGCAGGTTCGTGTAACGCGCTCAGCACAGAGCCAGGCACTCAGGGCAGGGCTCCATGGCGGCTCCTGGTCACTCCACCCTCATATGAGGTGGGTTCTGGGAAGTGGCTTCCAGCAACACACTTGCCTATTTCAGTATGGAGCAGAAGTTTGGGTCCTGCCTCTTCTTTAGGTCAGAGACCATGCCTACCATCTGTCTCTAAGCCCCAGGCCTCCGCTACTATATGGCACACTCGCAGTGCCTGTCGGGAAGTCCTGGGATTTCCTCCACAAGATGGCACAGCCGGCTTCTTAACAAGGAGCCAGAGGAAGTGAAGGACTCCGAGTGTCATAGAAGCAAATCACTGGGGATGGGGAGGAGTGGGGAGGGAGCCAAGGGGAAGCTCCCCAAGTGCTGTGTGCGAGCATGTCCCTGTCACTCTGAACTACATTATGATGTGAGACAACAGTGCACCGATAAAAGTATATTAAAGGAGGAGGAGGAGGAGGAGGAGGAGGAGGAGGAGGAGGAGGAGGAGGAGGAGGAGAAAATCAAGCTGGAGTAGACAGGGACCTCACATCATGGGGTCCACTTTCCTCGTGCCACAGCAAGGTGGCAGAAGGCTTTTAATTTCCAGCACACCATACTAACTTAAAGGGAGAGAAATCGAGGCATCTGTACACTGGGGCAGAGGCTCAAGGAAGAGGTAGAAAAATGACCCCATGAAGGTGCCTAGTGTTTCTCCAACATCTTAAGAAGCTGGTGCCGCACGTGTCGGGCGTAGTCACCCACTCTCTTGTTCCTGGGTGGATGGCTGCTAAGTAAGAATGAATCTGCCACTGAGCTTTGGGAGGAGCATTTCAGAAAACTTCTCAATTATGACAATTATTGAGAAAGAGATTTTCAACTCCATCCCACAATATCAGACAGAAGAACCTGCAGAATTCCTCTGATTCTTGACAAGGTGCAGAAAATCATCAAGCAGCTGAAAAAAACAAGGCACCGGAGCTAATGAAATTTCTGCTAAGATTCTTCAAATTAGGCGAAGAGAAAAACATAATTGTTCTCCCTGTTCTTGTCCCGAGGATCCGAAATGCTGAAAAAATTCTCAGGTGACCCTTTGGGTAGTGTGATTATGATCATTAAAATTTTTCCCCATTATAGGAAATGTACTTTGGGCAAATTTTACAAAAATTAGGAAAAAAAAACCCAGAGAAGCATAAATAATAAAGTAAAAATTTCCTCTAAATGAACCACCTAGAATAATTTTTTAATACTCCAGTATATTTCCTTCTAGTCCTGTTTCTGTGCACATTTAAATATTTCACAAAGTTGGGATCAGACTAGATGAAGACTGATTATTATGCCTCTTTCTCTTGGTTATGATATCATGAATACTTCTCTCATGTCATTGAATATTCTTTGAAGAGAGTTTTTAATAATCACATACTATTTCATCATGTTAGTATTTCATAATTTAATTAGCCATTTTGTTATTAATTGATATAAAAATTGCTTCTCCATTTTTTCTTTTGCTATTATAAAAAGGTGTGAAAATACCTTTGCACACAAATTTTTGACCCTGTATTTCTGGTTATTTCTCCAGGACAAAGTAATAGAATTATAGTCAAACGGCTATATATTTTTAAGGCTCTTTAATGCCTTTCAGCAAATTTCCTTCCAGATTTTTTAATTCCTATAAGTAGTTAATGAAAATATCCACCTCCTCATGCCTTTGTCAATCCTAAAGCATACAATTGCCAAATTTTTTCAGTTGTGTAAGTGAAAACTAGAGTCCGGTTTTATGTCCCATCTTGAAAATTCTTAGTAGTTGTATATTTTTTCCCTTGCCTATGGGCCATATGCATCTCTTCCCTGTGAATTATTGGTTGTGACTATTTTAAGAGTTCATATGTAGAGATTGTACCTGTCACATTAGAGGAAACCACTGCCCAGCCCTCCTTGCTGCATCCCTCAGGCCTTTAAGTCATCTAGACTCTGGCTCACAAATGGCTACTTTCACCTCTTGCCAGTGGCAAGAAAAACTTAGAAACCATAATCCTATTCTTTTTTTTTAACCTTATCTGATTTCATGAAATCTTCTGACTCACTCAAACAATAGCTCCTGTTGGAAGACGCTCATCAATACAAATGCCCACCCAAAGTGTCAACATTTATTTTTTTCTATGATGCTTTATGGGCAGAAATCTTTGATAATGTATACATTTGCACAACTTTCAAGGTCAAAACAAAAGTCAAAGCAGGTTGGGGGTTCTTTCTGATACTTCCCGATATTTCTTTTTTCTCGTGGTAAGTTATGTCACTAACCATCTTTCAAGCAAGAAGTTAAATCAGTCGATGGACAGTAAATCTCTGCTGACTCTGAGGGAGAAGTAAAACCCACTCTGATCTAATCAAATCTAATCATCAAGCTCAAAAATGCTGCTGCGGCGGCTTTAATTTCAGTAACAGATCTTCACACAACTGTCAACATCATTACCAAAACACATCAGAAAATTGGATGAAAGTGCGACACGTAGACAATCATAATCCCCCGTCATCAATCTCTAACGGTCCCCGGTTGACAATTCAGATTAGGAGGTGAGCCTCTAGGGGACACAGTTTGTAAATCAACTTCACAAAAGAGTAACATTAACCCCAGAAATACCTCCATGGTGGGAACCCCGGCACTGACCAACAGAGAATCGGCGGTAAGAAAAGGGGCCACGACATCTGAACGAAGTTTATGATCGAATCTATTTGTTATGGGATGACCTGACACAGATAACTTGTAGATAACTCCGAATAGAAATAAGTGAAGTTGTTGTCCATGGAAAATTTTGAGGATACAGAGTGAATGAAGAATGAATGAAGAAGCAGCTTTTGACAAGCACAAGTCAAGAACATGGAGCAATGGTCAGTGGACAGCACTTCTGCTGGGTGAATCATATGGACCTTCAATTCTAGAATAAAAAACTTACATCGCTGAAGTGGTGCCTGATCATGCTCAGGAGAATGGCAAAATCATGTTTCTTAGAAGAAGCATGACCCCAAAAAGAAACATGGCAAGGGGGGGGCAGTGATGTTTACCACCACATGTGGAAGCCCACTGTTAGATTCCTTTAGTTACCAGGGAAGCCATAGAGAGTTAAGGCTGAGAGGACCTTAGGAGCCATCCCATCCACTCACACATATTTATTGAGCATCTATTTTGGGTCAGACACTGTGCTTACACTCAAGAAAACAGGTTTGGTGAGGTTAAATAATTTGTCCAAGGTCAGATAGATAGTTAGAGCCAAGACATCCACTGAGAAACTAGCATTTCAATTTTTTATGGCAAGAGATAGAAAAAGAATGTTTGACAGAAATGAGTTACAGAACAAATAAATAATCCAAGACCGTCTTGGAGCCTGCCAAAAGTAGAGATTCTTCTCTCCCTCCTCCAGTTGGGCTGTGATCTTTTGATCACAAAGAGATAGAAATTGCAAGACACCAAGAGACAGAAGTCAATTCTGAAAGCTTCACTCTTCCTTTGTTTCCCTATCAAAAGACACATCAAGAACAACCACATGCTCCTGCCCTCCTGCCTGAAAGGGAGATTCTTCAATTGTCGGAATGGTCCAGGAACTTGCACCTGGCAATGGCATGGGGGTGGATGACAGAGGACTCATCTATTCCTCTTGCCTGACTGTATTTGAGTGCAGCCAGGTGGCCATATCAAGAGGGGGGTGGGCTAAGGCGTATTCCACCCACTCCAATGCTTAGATTTGTGTCATCCACCTCTCTCTCTCTCTCTCTCTCTCTCTCTCTCTCTCTACACACACACACACACACACACACAATCATTCTTATTTGGGGAAATCTGGTGGAAAATCTTTCCCCAATCTAAAAGAAACTTAAAAAGCAAGGAATCATTTAAAACCTGCTTTAAAGCAGGGTTTTGCTGATGGATGTTACATGTCCTCTTTAAATTTTCAGCCCATCTCATAGGGTGGAGGACACACTAACACACTTGTTCCTTAAGAGCAAAAGAAAAGCCAGTACATGTTGAACCTCACCTCCTTCCCCTGCAAAGAGGAAAATCCTGTGTGGCCATGCCTGGGGGTGGGGAGGAGTCTTAGACTATAAGTAAGAGATTTTCCAAAGAGTCTTTAAGACAAATCTAACTCTTAGGCTTGGGAATACCCCTCCAGCACAGAGTGTGGCTTTTAGATAATAACATGGGCTCTTTAATAAATATCCCAGAATATGTCCATCCAAATGAGCATCCCTCCCCCTTCTGAACAGTCATCAGAGACACCAGATATTTATCCCAAGGCTGCTGACATTGTTCCAGACACTTTGCAGGCTCCCTTGAGAGTTTTCTTCACATCGATGCCACATTATTTGGAATAAGCACAATGGTGGCAGAACCTCATCCTGTGAGGCGGGATTTTATTTTTGGAAACAGTCAAGAGGTTTTTTGGCATTTGTAGCCAAGCCTGGTGAATAACCAGCTGATTGAACTGGTAATGTTGTTCTAGGTCCAAATCGAAGCACAGTTATGAGGTCCCGTGTTCTTGTGTGGCATGGAAATAGGCTCCCAAGGTCATTTCAAACGAGGGCGCCAGAGGGAAGGCAGCACCGCAGGACCAGGGATGTGACCTTTCAGCAGTCTTCTGTGAAGAGGACGGCACTAATTTGGGTGGGTGATGCTCACGGGGGGGGGGGGGGGGGTGGTTCTTTCGTGAAACAGGAACTGACTCTCCCTAACTTAGATGGAAAAGGAAATTATCTAGCAGGCTCTGGAGGAGCTTGCTGGTTCAAAGGGGAGGTTGAAGAACAAGGCTTTGAGCCGGACATGGTGGCTCACGCTTGTAATCCCAGTATCCCAGTACTTGGGAGGCTGAGACAGGAGAATTGCAGGCTGGAGGCCAGTCTCAGCTACTTAGTGGGGGCTCTCCACAATTTAGTGAGACCCTGTTTCAAAATGAAGAATAAAAAAATAGGGCTGGGGGTGTAGTTTGGAGATAGAATGCCCCCAGGTTCAATCCCCAGTACCAGGAAAAAAAATAAATAAATAAGGCTTGAAACAAACATCTGCAGAAGGAACCCTCTGATAGCCTCTCTCAGGTACAGCAGCTAAAATGACTCAATTTCCAACAATTCTCCCATCCTTGCATTGCTCTGTCCAAAAGCAAGAGACTTCAGGGAGTTTCCAATTGGATGCACTGAGAACTAGTGCCCACCTCTTGGCTCTGCCCCCTGGCATCCTGGCGACCTCCAGGGATTCTTTTGGCTTCTGTAGAGAGAGGGCATATTCCTTGATTGCCTTTTCTCCAGAGCTACCCACAGAAAGGGAGATGGGTAGAAATATGAGTGATTTTAGAAAAAGGGAACAAATGCTGGTCACCAAAAATGACAGGTATGGACCACAGCTAAGTCCTGTTATTATTCTTACTACTACCGGATAATGTTATGAATACTATGCTTTGCTCTGTCAACATTTTTCTCATGTTGTGATTTCCACTGGCCTCATTAACCATCTCCAGTTCCGTGAGCCTTTCCCTTACAGCTTCTAAAAATATATTTGTCTATGGTCTGCTCTGTCTTCTCCAGGTGGAACCAGACCCCGTCCCTTTTCCTTAGTGTTGATGAGTTCAGGTAACTATCCAGGTTCTTCTCTTCTAAGAACATGGGTGCTCTTCCTGTTTGCAGACATGCTTGCCACAGCCACACCTGAGGCTATACTGTGCAGCTGTCACAGTGGATGAACTAGGTCATGAGTGACAGAGCCTTTAGTCAGCCCAGAGATGCTGCCAAAGTGCCAAGGCTCCCTATGTACACAGAGTGTGCATGCTCCCAAGAAACCCAGCCACCAGCCTATCCGGGGAAGGCCACCCCCCAACCCCTACACAGAGCTGGAAGGCCACATGCATGCACCAAGGCCATTATTAACATGCGAGGCAGGTCCAGAGGCAGCAGCTGGCCCACCTAGCCCAGTCTGCCTGACGCTGAAATAAGAGATCTTTTGTGAACTGCCAGGTGCTCTGGGGAACCTATTTGACCTCAGTGACCCTGGCCAGCAAGGGAAACACATAGTTCATGGACTCCCTGAAGTTCCTTCAAGCCAGAGTCTAAAAGAGAGCCACAGGGCTGGCCCTGGCCCTCCGCTGCATTGTTTACAGAGGCTGTGAGAGGTGTAAGGGCTGTAGTGTGGGAAGAAGAGCTGGGCTCTGGGAAGGAGATGTGAGCAGGGAAGATACGTCTGTGGGCTGGGTGCTGTGGTTGCAAGTGCTCACTGGGGTGCTTCGGTTATAAGCAACAGGAACTGATTCTGCCTAGTTTACAGGAAAGGAACTTGACGGGCAGGCTCTGGGGAGCTTGCTGGTCCAAAGGGAAGGCAGAATGACTTGGAAAAGGGCTGCTTCAGGTGAAACGCACTGAGGGCAGAGAGATGGGGGGCTAAAGAAGCCTGCCGCACACAGGAAGGTGGAGGTTTAGGGTTTGGGCCCCGGAACTCATGTCTCTAAGACTTAGTTTCCTAATCTGTTAAACCACGACAAGACCTTCCTTTAGTGGTGTGACCTATCAGAGCTAACGTGTGGAAACTATCTAGCTGGGGGCCCAACTCCAGCTGCACTCCACAAGGGACACTTTCTCCCCTTTGGGATGCCAACACGACACGGAGCAGTGCTTTCCAGACTTTGAGATTTCATGGCATAGTAAAATTTCAAAACATAAACATCTGAATACTCACGGGGTTATCAGTATTGTATTTTGCCAACTAAGGACAATACAAACAACAGCAAAACCCTAGCATCTACAATATAGCGATAAAATACTTTTTAACACCAAAAATAAAGCAAGAAGGACAAAATTTCAGAATTTGAAAATTCAGTCCTTTAGATGGAATACTTTTAGGTTTATGGGAAAATTACATAATTTTTATTTAGCTAACTTGGCTACAATGTGAAAACAACCTCATGCCAGACTGGCCCAGCTCAGGGATGGGTGTTTGGGAACCAGGGACAGAGAGAAAAGACTTTGGAGCCTTGGAGTCAAATAAGCCATGGGTTATCTCCCAACTCTGCTCCTTACTAACTGCATGACCTTCAGGAAGAAATCTGCCCCTTTGGTCTCACTTTCTCCCTTTATAGATCATAAACACCTCCTTCACAAATGAAAATACATGTGAGGGATAAAGCAGAGAGTTTGGTACATAGTAGGGGCTCGCTAAGTGTTAGTGCCAGAGCCTTCCAAAGTTTGGGCGAGGGCTGGGTCACTTCTAGATTTTGAGACTCACAGAACAGATGCTCCTTGACTTAAAATGGAATCACGTTCCAATAAACCTATTGTGAAGTCAAAAAGTCGTAGGTAGAACCATTGTTAAGTCAAGGATCACCTGTATACAAAGTGAAATAATGCCAATGCCCTTCAAAATATTCACATCAGGAAGAAATATTTGAAGCACATTCACACACAAATACAATAGCTGTCCACGCAGCTTCATAAATCTCACACTGGTGACAGTGAAGCTGGAGCCTGGTAGCCCCTGGCCCTCTGTGACGGGTCCTGGTTCACTCTTTTCTAAACCCCAGTTCTCATGGATGACATGCTCTGAGGTACCAGTTTCGCCTGCCTTTTTGCTCCTTTGTTCTTTTCACTGACTGGGGTTCATCTGGCATATGGCTCCAGGTCTCCCTACCTTGAGTTCATAATTCTGCCTATGCAAATTTTGGAGATCTAGCTGGCGTCTTTTTTTTTTTTTTTTTTTGCATCATTGAATCTCAATAGGTTTCTACAGGACTAAAATTGAAGGTTAGAAGGAAAGATAAATGTGTGTTGAAGCAGATGATTTAACCAGGGATTTCAAAGCAACCAGGGAAGAGTACAGGGACTGGCTGGAGGCCCCAGTGGCTGGGGATGAAGGCATGCTAGCACAGGACTTGTAGAGATTTTCCCACAAGGTGTTCATGTGTTCACACACATGTGTCTGCACATGCAAGCAACTGTGTACATCTTGTCTTTCTACAGAAATTCAAATCTTCTGTTTCTTTGTTTATTGCTACCTCTCTGTTAGAATGACAGTGTTAGGAGCCAGGATCATGTATTTGTTAGCTACCTTTTGCCTCTGGTGCTGAAGACAGGATTGGGCAAATACCAGGTACTCAATAAGATGCTTGGGGAATAAATAACTGTATCATATTCATCTGCTCAGAATTCTTTCTTCTTGGTTGTACAAGAAGAACCCCTTACATTTGGGGGATCATTTTTTCCCAGCCATAGTTTCTTCTAAACCATAAGTGTGGTCATGTGGCCACCCGGAGTCCTTTTCTTGTAACTGGAACTTTCTGGTGGTTGGACTGGGAAGATTTATGCCCAGGATTGCTGGCAGTCTTGGTGCCAGAGTCATGGAGAAAGATGCTCTGGAATAATTAAGCTGACAGGCCAAGACACAGATACAGAGATGAGAGGGAGAAACAGAGAGAGAGCGAGGCTGGCTGCATTTGGTCTCTGGCTCCTGTCAGTCCTGACGTCCCCCTGCTGCCCTGCGCCTGCTTCCTCAAGGCTCAGTTGATCAGGTCTGCTCTGCCTTCATAAGTTGCCCACTACATCCTTTCTGTGAGTTTGAGGAATAGCAAAAGATTAGTTCTATTGCAATCGAAAGTTCTGATTAATGCAGTTTATTAAAGATGAGAATTGACCAGAAAGTAGCAGACAGATTTTTGCTGACAGGGAAGATTCTGAAAGACCTCACGGGTAGATGCAAGATGGGAGAGTAAGAAATGATGATGGTGTTGGTGGTGGTAGCAATATTTGAGTATTTTTCATGTGTCGGACACCAGACGAAGCATTTTGTGTGCATTATTTTGTTTAACTGTTATGATTTTAGATGTCACCTTGAGTAGGTCAGAGGGTACTCAGATGAAATATCGTTTCTGAGTGTGTCTCTGAATGTGCTGGCCAATGAGATTAGCATTGGAATTTGTGGACTCAGTAGACTGCCCTTCTCTAAGTGGAACTGCATCATTCAACCCATGGAGGGCTTGAACAGAACAAAATGCAGGGAAGGAGGAATCTGCCCCTTAATTCCTGCCTCACTGCTGAGCTGGACATCTCATCCTGTCTTCTCTTACCCTTTGAGCAGGATTTACATCATAAGCTCCTCTGGCTTTCAGGCCCTCAGACTCAGCTGAACTGTGCCACTGGCTTTTCAGGGTCTCCCAGCTTGCAGATGGCAGACACGAGACTTCTCAGCTCCAACAACCACTCAACCTCTTTTCTTATGCTCATTTTTATTGCTTCTTTTCCCTACTGGCAAATCTTAATAGAGCTGATATCCCAGTACTGGGAAGTAGGCTATTATTATCTTCTCTACTTTAGGGATGAGAAAAAAAACTCAGAGTGGTCAGATAACTTGTCCCAAGGCCCCACAGGTGGGAAGAGAAGGATATAGAGTTTCAACAAGTTTGTGTGACTCTGTCATTTCCCTTCCACATCTTGAGTGCTTTCTTCTCCTTCTACACCTTGAGGACTCTTTTCCTCTTTTCTTTTTTGCTTTCATCCTTTATAGATTGTCTATTGTCTGCTCTCGCTCGCTCTCTCTCTCTCTCTCTCTCTCCCCCCTCCCCCTCTTTCTCCTTTCTATGATCATTCTCCGGATACTTTTGATCCCATTTTCATGACAGTCCATAAGCATATTTTAAGACCATGGTTTTCAATTCTTCAAGTATAAAGATACTATTTAATCTTTAAAAATCTCTATATATGGTAGCTATACTCACATCTATTGATAAAATGCCCGTGCACAGATGGATTCTCAGTTGCCTTATAACTCTGTGACCTCTAGGTTGGCATTCACTACTTTAAAATATATGAGAGAATTCATATCACCATCCCTCTTACTGCTATCTACTTGGCTTGTTACAATACAGAAAAGGCTTATAAATGCTATTTCAGAACTCTTTTTTTGCTCACCCTCTGCCTTAAGGCTACTAATTTCTTCTGAAATGTGGTCTTTTTGTCCCTTCTTCAATATCTTTAATTATTTAAGAAGGCATGAACTATGATACTTGCATTTTATATATCACCTCTTGATTATTCAGGAGCTGATTAATTCATAGGTTTCCCAAGTCATGTCCTTCTCCTTTCTATCTTCATTTTGTTTTATCATTCCCTTTCTTATTAGCATTTTTTTAGAAATAATGGACAGTGGGAATGAGAAATGATTCTGGTTACAAATTATGAATTCTGATGAAAGATTTGGTTGAAGGAAGGTGAAATTATTTTCCAAAGTAAGAATTTCTTTAATTCATCAGGCATATTGATTCTCTCTGAGAGCTGTGAAGGCAGGAGTTGCTCTCATTCACTGCTAACCTCCATGGCTCAGCAAGGTGCCTGGCACATGGTAGCTTAATACAAAATATTGTAAAATGAATGAATAAGAGTAGGCTAATATAATAGGGGTAAATAAACTTCCTCCTCAGTGGGACATTGATTTATAGAAAACTAAGTAAAATACAAGATAATGTATTTCAGGGTTGCATGTCTACAAATAGCACAGAATAGTGATGTTTAAATGACTGTGTTAAAATTAACAACAGAGGATATATAGTTCTAATTTAAAAAAACAAACAAAAATGTTACCGAGTGCCATGTATTCCCATTGGTGGAAAGAGAGGAATGCTGAGGTTTCTAAGATAAGGACTGGTCCAGGCAAAATCCTCCTGGTATATCAGGCATTAAAATAAACATAATTAGACTTCCGGGAAGATGGCGACCGAGAAAAGCGGGGCTTAAGAGCCCCGCTAACAACAAATCTCCATTACCACAAAATCAGCGCCTTTCATAGCCAGAAAACACCATCACCAGTGAAACAAAAAATCACCAGGCTCCAGAGAGAAAGCGGACTGAGAACAGATCCACAGAGGAGATACACCGGCCTCGCGCCCGAGGACGCGGCAGACGCGGCAGCAGCGCCATACTGCCGGTGGCACCGGGGAATTCACGGGACGGCTACAGCAAGCCGAGGTGGGCCACTGCAGAACAGCTAGGCGGGATTTCTCCGCGCAGAGAGCATCTAAAGCTCCCAGTGGCCGAGCTCAGCACACGCTGCAGGGATTCAGAGTGGAAATCAAAACCAAGAAGAAAAATGCCAGCCCCACAGCCAAGGGCATAGCAGTGGCGCCATATTGCCACCGGCGGCAGCAGCAGAGAATTCAGCGAGGCCAGTACAGCTACATCTGCGTACTCAAAAACAGTGAGTCAAATTGCGGGCCACAGAGGAGAAATCCCAGTGCTGTACTCCCTGGGACTTGACCCAGTGGGGGAGTGGCGGTGGCAGATATATCACACCATAGGAGAACGTGCAACCTGGCACCCCCCACAGTCTAAAGCAGCCTCTATCGACTCTCTGGGTCGGAGACTCTGTGATACAACCCAGTAAAGGAGTAGTGGGGTCTGAGATACTACTGACTCGAGATCCAGAACACCTTAAGGGAAGTCACAGTGACCCAAGGGAAGAACCCAG
Organism: Muscardinus avellanarius; assembly: GCF_963383645.1. Lineage (NCBI taxonomy): Eukaryota > Metazoa > Chordata > Mammalia > Rodentia > Gliridae > Muscardinus > Muscardinus avellanarius. The sequence goes on from NC_137789.1 coordinate 130,753,679, forward strand.
GGAAGGCACAAACATCCGAAATCATGGGAAAGAAGAATAATACTGGAGCAATTAATGCCCACAACCCCACAACATCAGAACCTGATAAAACAGAAAATCAGAGATTTCTAGAAGATCAAATCAGGAAAATAACTGTAGAAATAATAGAGGTGCTTCGAAAAGAACTCAGAGAGAGCCAAAAAGAGATAAAGGATGCAATTAATGAAGTAAAGGCCTCAATTCAAAGCACAAACAACTGATTAGAACACATGGAGAACAGAATCTCGCTCTTAGAAGATGAGCAATCCAAAAATGAACTCATAGTTTCTAATCTAGAAAAAAATATCCAACAGCAGGAATCTGATATTGAAGAAATATGGGCCCATTTTAAGAGAGCTAACCTAAGAATAATTGGAATAGAGGAGGGAAAAGAAAGTGAAACCAAAGGGATCAACAATCTCTTCAAGGAAGTAATAGCAGAAAAATTTCCAAACATAGAGCAAGAGGTTGATACAAAGGTCCAGGAAACTTATAGAACTCCCTTTAGACAGGATCGGAGAAGAGGATCCCCACGCCACATAATTGTCAAAATGACCAATGTGGAAGCCAAGCAGAGAATCTTAAAGGCAACAAAAGCAAAGGGCCAAGTGACATTCAGAGGCAAACCAATTAGAATCACTCCAGACTTCCCAAACCAAGTTATGAGAGCCAGAAGGGCTTGGAGTAACATATTCCCAATTCTGAAAGAAAACAACTTCCAGCCAAAAATTTCCTACCCAGCAAAACTTTCTATCAAATTGGATGGAGAAATAAGAAGCTTCCATGACAAACAGAAACTGAAGGAATTTATGTCTTCAAAACCAGCACTAGAGAAAATACTCAAAGAGATTAACTACAAAGAAGAAATAGGTAACACACTCCAGAACTAGAGAAACAAGATTTTCCATCCAACAGACAACTAAGATTGGTTATCTGTGGAGATTCATTATTTATGTTAGTCTTTTACCTATCTCTAAAGGGTATTGTTTGCCTTTATTGTTGTTAATTTTTAGGATTTCTAGTTGGAATATTAATATACCTTCAGATAGAGCAATTGGAAATATTTTATCCCATTCTATTAGTAACTGTTAACTCTGTTTACATTGTCTTTGGATATACAATTTTTTTTTTTAGTTTTTAGGGAGTTTGTATACTCCTCTTTTGCCTGTGCCATTGAAATCATAACCAAGAAATCACTGCCAATTTCAATGTTGTGAGGTTTAATGACCCAGATTTTCTCCTAAAAGTTTATAGTCTTAAGATTTATATTTAGGTCTATTATCTATTTTGAGTTAATATTTGTATATGGGATTAGGTAAGGGTCCAATTTTATTCTTTTCCATGTAATTATTATTTTTTAACAATATTTAGTTAAAAGATTAATATTTCCACCACCAAATGTTCGTGGAAACCTTGTCAAAAATAACTTGACAATATAGGGAAGAATTTAGCTCTAGGCTTTTATTTAACTCCAATGGTTTATATATCTGCCTTTAGAATAGTACTACACTGTTCCAATTATTGTAGTTTTATATGGCTTGAAATCAGAAAATACATATCTTCTAGCTTTGTTCTTTTTCAAGATCGTTTTGGGTACCTAGAGTCCATATTCCATAGTAGGATAGATTTTTTTCTGAAAAATAAATATATAAATATATGATAGTTTCACCTAAAAAATAGAAAAAAATATTCTCTGGCAAAAAGAAATATTGAAATGTTATCTTTAAGTCATCAAAAGCTTGGTATCAGACAAATGAAACTGTTATGTGAGATTATCATTTTTAATTTTAGATAAATTGCCATAATACTAGATGTCAACTACTAAGACAAGCATGGGAGGGAGGGATAGGGAGAGAATGGGGTGGGGATTGGGTGGGGCCTGACTGGGTAAAGTGTGCATGTATGTCTACAAAAGTATGTATCCTACTATGATGTATGAATACAGTGCACCAATAAAAAAAAATAAACATAATTACACTCAGCATAATAACAATTGAGCACTTAGTATGAGCCAAGTGCTGTGCTGAGCAATTTGCTTGTCTTCTCTTATTTGGCTTTGCCACCACTTAGGAAGTACTATTATCTGATCACCATCAGAGAGTTACCAGTATTCCTTGAGAATTTCTTTCGCTCTCCATCTTTCTGAACCAAGAATGAGCCTGTCTTCTTTTTTTACTTCCTAGCTTTTAAATTAAAGATTTATTTTCCCATGAAATGTTAGATGTGTTAGAAAGATTGACTTAGATTTTAGATATGCCCTTGGAAACTTTGAGATATCTGTTATTTCACTGGCTCTTGCCTTTTGAAGTTAATGAATTGTCTGGAAAGGAAACTTTTATAATGAGACTTGCCATACTTTTCAAAGTCTTCCTATCTTGTAGTGACAAAAATGGTTTGCATGTGGGGATATGGCAGAGGAAGGACCTCTTTGACCTGTTCTTTGGTTCTGGTGCTGTCCAGTACTCTGGTGCTGAAATGGTTTAACTAATGTCTCCCAAGACCAGTTGCATGGAACAATGGCTGATGGGAGTTGGGGGAAATGATTCCTGGGCTATAACCTGGTGCAACCACAGCTTTCCAAAATAGGAAAGCAACTTGACAATATTTGAAAAAACTAGAGTTACAGCCCATCTTATTTGGAGGGAATTGAGCTATTTCCTGTCTCCTTTCATATTTTATTTTTGCTTGGAGAACAACAGGTTACTGATAAAGATATATGTGTTAAAAACAAGACTAATTATAGAAAACAGTATGGAAATTCCTCAAAAAATTAAAATTAAACTATCGTATGATCCAGAAATCCTATTGCTAGGTATATATTCAAAGGAAATGAAATTTGTATGTCAAAGAAACATCTGTATTCCCGTTTGTCTGTTCGTTTGTTTACTGTGGTACTGGGGATTGATCCAGGGGCAATTAATCTCTGAGCTACCTCACCAGCCCTACTGAATTTTTATTTTGAAGCAGGGTCTCACTCAGTTGAAGAGAGTCTCACTACTTGCTGAGGCTATCCTCAAACCTGCGATCCTCCTGTCTTGGCTTCCCAAGTACTGGAATTTCAAGCATGCACCACCATGCCTGGCTCCCATGTTTATTGTGGCATTATTCACAGTAGCCAAGATACAAACCTAAATGCTTGCCAATATATAATTTTATAAAGAAAACATGGAATGAAACATTATTCATCTGTGGCAACATGAATGAACCTGAAGGACAATATGCTAAGTAGAATAAGTCAGGTAGAGAGAGAAATACCACATGCTATCACTTATATGTGAAGTCTAAAAACATTGAACTCATAGGAGTGGAAAATAAACGATGTCTACCAGGGGCTGGAGTAGAGGGACTTAGGGAGATGATGGTCAAAAGATACAAAATATAAGTTCAATAGGAGGAGTAAGTTCAAGAGAGCTATTGTATAGCATGATGTCTACAGTTAATGAATTACATTCTTGAAAACTCTCTAAGAGCATAGACTTTGAGTGATCTCACCACAAATATATATGAGGTAGTACATATGTTAATTAGCTCAATCTAGACATTCCAGTGTATACATATTTCAAAACATAATGTTGTACATGATAAATATATACAACTTTTATTTTTCAATTTAAACAAAAAACAAACCAGGTTGTCCTTTGTGCCACTGATTAGTGGTAAATTCTGGAGAATTTTACTGCTTCTTTGAGTTGTTAGGAACCAGGAAGAACCAGGACTGGGGGCTCAGTGATATTGTCAGTCCCCTGGGACTGCTCAGTCAACAAATAATTACTGTGGTTTAATGAAAGGGAAATGAACACAGGGACCTCGGCTGCAATTGTAAAGGATCAAACTCAAGGCATCATAGAGAATTCCACAGGGGAAAGAAAAAGGCATACAACTACAGCTTAAGTGAAATCTAATGTTCATAAGAGTCCAGAATATTCATCGGGGATACAACCTTGATAAGTGAACTGAACATGAGTGAGCGATTCTGCTCCAGCACATGTGACATTCTGTTGTTTGCATAGACACCTCCTCTCTCTTATGACTAAGAGGCCCAAAGGAAGGGACCATATTCCTGAATCCGCTGAAGCACTGAGCACACAGATATGCACACGGGAGGTAGGCATATAGAACTTGTTTACTGACTTGATTGATGTAGCTCTCAGGCTGAGGTCCTTGAATCAATCACTTCTGAGTGTGGCTAATGTTTATTATTTTCATTAGTTCCTCCACCTAAGAGCCCCCATCCATCCATAAGACCCCTGCCTATTTCATTCCTTTCAACACTGACTATGTGCTGGGCACTGTGGATGCACAGATGAAAAAGGCAAAGTTCCTGCCTTTAGGGGGTCTGAAATCTAATGTGAGAGGAGAAATACTAAAAGGAATTATTGATCAGGCTATATCATAATGTATACAGAATGTTTAATGCCTAATTAAATAACACTCTGGTATGTTTTGATTTGAGTTTTGTTTAGAATCTGACCCAGAGATACAAGTTAACATTAATCACAGATTGTCAACTGCTCTCATACATATAATCACAATCTTCACTCTGACTAGATAGTTGCAGCATCTCCTTTGGAAGAGGGATGATTACACTCTGGTCTGCAACAGAGTACCAGATAAGGGGCTTGCTCTGACTTTGAAAAGGGGCTCCCCAAGTCTGGTTTATAAGCTGTGAGTTTTGGTATTAGATGAGAAAAGTAGTTCTAAAAAAAAAAAAAAGGAAGGGGGAGGAGAATTTACTGGCTGTATACAAGGGTGTTTTAGATCTGAAGGAGCACTTCAGGAGACCTATAGGCCTGGGGATCTCAGCACAAGGACCCTGGCCTGTATTTCTCCTGGATTCTCTCATCTTCATTTTTTCAGTTTCCTGCATGAGTGAGGGGACAGGGAAGGTGGTAGTTTGATACACCCTTACAATTCATTATCTAAGAGCAAGGGAGAGCTTTCCCTTCTTAGATTCAAGATACAAGATAAACTAGGACAATGCCTTGGGGAAGTCTTAGGCTACAGGATGGAGGTTCCTCAAAAAAAAAAAAAAAAAAAAGCCAGGTATGGTAGTACATGCCTATAATCCCAGTGACTGGAGAAACTGAGCCAGAAGAGTAACAAGTTGGAAGCCAGCCTTAGCAACTCAGCAAGATCCTATTTCATTTTCAAAATGAAAGTTAAAAAAGGCTTGTGTTAGCCAAGTGTGTGGTGCATGCTTGTAATCTCAGTACTTGGGAGGCTGAGACAGGGAGATCACAGGTTCTCAGCACCCCCTCAACTACTTAGTGAGGCCCTCCACAGCTTACTGAGACCCTATTTCAAAAGAAAGAATTAGCCGGGCATAGTGGCGCATCCTTGTAATCCCCGTGCTTGGGAGGCGGAGACAAGAGGATCACACAGGTTCGAAGCCAGCCATGCTGGCTTAAAAGACCCTGTTTCCAAAACAAAAAGCATAAAAATAGATCTGGGAGTGTAGCCTGGAGATAGAAGGGCTTCCAGTACCACCAAAAAAAAAAAAAAAAAGAATTAAAAAACAGGGATAGGGGTGTAGTTTGGAGATAAAATGCCCCTGGGTCCCTGGGTTCAATCCCCAGTACTAAAAAAAAAAAAAAAAAAAAAAAAAAAAAAGCTGGGGATAAGGCTCAGTGGTAGAGTGCTTCTGTGTTCAATCCTCAGTAAAACACACACACACACACACACACACACACACACACACACACACACACACACTAAAGAAATAAAACAAACTACCATTCAAGCTAGCAATCCCAGTACTGAGTATATATCCAAAGGAGAGAAAACAATATATTCAAGAGATATTTGTATTCCCTTGTGGCCAAACCTCTTGAGGCCAAAAGAAGCCTGATAAAGTCCTGAGAGTAGAACCTTCTCTGAAGGAGAAAGAGTTTTCTTTCCAGAAGAAGGAACAAGGGTGCTGTGGAGGCCCAAACATCCTAACCTGCCACCTTACCCTGCATGAAGAGCCCAACAATGTGAGGCTGCTCTTGAGGAGAGCTCCCGACCAGCGGGAATCCTCCTTAGCCTGCCCACCATGGACAGCCAGTGAAGGGAGTGACTGCAACACCAGCCACATCAAAGGGACTGAGTCCATGGCCTCATATGGCTACAAGCATTCTGCAAACAACGTGGGAAATGGTTGCTGGGGGGAAGGGTCACATGTTTCCTTGGTTGGCAAAGTCAAACACCAGTGACATTGGATGGTATCATCTATACTATCAGTAGACTGATCTTGACTGTCTTGTGCTCTTCCAGAAAGGCTCCATCTAAGGGTCTATCCTGCCTTCAGGAGTGTGCAGTGCTTACCACACATTTTTCTATACACACACACACACACACACACACACACACACCCTTCCTTGAATAGCTCATGTCTAAGTCTTCCATGCTATAGAGCTCTTCCTAGTCTTTCTATTTTTGCAAGAAATGATTTCAAGCATCTCTGAACAGCTAAGAGAGAGGGCCTCTTAAATATTACTTCCTTTAGTTGCACATAACCCCAGTATTTTCTTGATAATAGAAAGAACTCAGGGTTTGGGACTCCTGTGTCTGTGGACTTGTGTTTCCATTTGTATGCAGACTTCTAAAGAGTCCTACCACTACAGAACACAGGATATGTAAATTTCAGATGAAATATATTTTAATGTGTTACTGAGATCACAAACTTAAGGGAAATTTCCCAAAACCACTCCATCCTACAGAAGAGTGAGCTGATGTGAAATGTGGTGGCAGTGAGTGGGAAAAAATGGATGGGAAGAGCCAAGAGTATTGTGAAAAGTATTAGTGACCCTTGGGCTGGCAGCAAGGTAAGGATGCTGAACCCCTGGATCCTACAGTAAACCAGGATCCTTGGGAAGAGAGTATTCCCAGATCAGCAGGACCCCTACCCCTCACCGGAGGTGGATACAAATCCTTTCTGATAAAATTATCTTAATTTAGGAACTCCCACATTTTACAATCAAGTAGTTCGGTGTGGTGGCACATGCCTTCAATCCTAGTAATTGGGAGGCTGAAACAGGAGGATCACAGGTTCAAGGCCAAACTTTGGCAATTTAACAAGACCCTATTTCAAAGTAAAAAATGTAAAAAGGTCTGGGGATGTAGCTCAGAGGTAGAACTTCCCTGGGTTCAATACCCAGTTCCACAAAAGAAAACAAAACCAGTATCAAGCAAATGTAATAAGGCAAACCACTCTCAATAAGCAGCAAGAAATACAACTAAGAGCATATGTAATCCAAGTGCTATAGATATCAGAACCATCATATACAGAATATAACTATGTAAGAAGTGTTTAAAGAAAAAACAAATGAAGTTACAAATGTAAGTAGGTGATAAGATACTATCATAAATTATTGATCCTTGGGGGAAAGGATTACACAAAACTCCTAGAAACGAAAATCAGTGTTTGGAATAAAAACTCAGTAGTTTGACCCCTGGAGAAACCAGGCCCAGTAAGACGCTGGGTTCTGGGCAGGGGTCGCGCGCGGCGCACAAAAGCCGGGGCCGGGTCGCGGGACCCTGGGCCCCGGGCCGAACTGCGCGTAGCACGCCAGACCCCTGGAGAAACCAGGCCCAGTAAGACGCTGGGTTCTGGGCGGGGGTCGCGGGCGGGGCACGCCAGATGGGGCCCGGGTCGCGGGACTCTGGGTTCCGGCCAAACTGCGCATAGCACGCCAGACCCCTGGAGAAACCAGGCCCAGTAAGACGCTGAGTTCTGGGCGGGGGTCGCGGGCTGGGCACGCCAGATGGGGCCCGGGTCGCGGGACTATGGGCCCCAGGCAGAACTACGAGTAGCACGCCAGACCCCTGGAGAAACCAGGCCCAGTAAGATGCTGGGTTCTGGGCAGGGGTCGCGCGCGGGGCACGCCAGCTGGGGCCCGGGTCGCAGGACTCTGGGCCCCAGGCCGAACTGCGAGTAGCACGCCAGACCCCTGGAGAATCCGGGCCCAGAACAGAAAAAGATAAAGAAAAATATCGGAGAGGTGGTAAGAAAGCCGTTATGGATGCCAGGACACTGGAGATGCAGACAAAACTTATCTAAATGCACTGGAACTTATGGAAAAATTCGCCGTGAAAGAGGACTGCTATTTCTCTATATTGTTAAGAATCTCAGACATCACATATAAGGAGAGAGTTTAGCGGAGACCAAGGAGAAATGCGGTGTTGAAAGAGTTCTCCGCGATGGTGGTGGAGACTTGTATTCAGGAGAAGCAGAAACCGGATCTTACCAAATTTATTTTTTTGGAGAAATTATACCAAATGTTGAATGCTACCATCACGCATGCTTAGGAACACTGGACAACATTCAGAGTGGAAAAAGAGCCTGGGAAGGATTTGAAACGGTGGAGGCAGTGGCAATGCCAGTGGCCAATATTCGGGGAGGCAGAGATCTGATACATTACAACTGGAACCTTTGAAATAATAACCACAGAGACAGTGATCGGAACCTGCTGAGGGGTTAGGCGGGCGCCGGGGCCAGTGGCCGACATCGGAGCTTGCTGTGAGGCAGGGCCACTACTGAGGCCTCCGTGGCCGGGATTGGAACCTGCAGAGGGGTTAGACCGATGCTGGGGCCAGCGAGGCCGGCATTGGAGCCTGCCATGATGCAAGGCTTGTGCTAGGGCCTCCGAGGTCGGGTCCGGAACTTGCTGAGGGGTTAGGCCGGTGCTGGGGTCAGCGAGGCCGGCATCGGAGCCTGCCGTGAGGCAAGGCCAGTGTTGGGGCCCCCGAGGACGGGACCGAAGCCTGCTGAGGGGTTGGGCCGGTGCTGGGCCAGTGAGGCTGGCATCAGAGCCTGCCATGAGGCAAGGCCGGTACTGGGGCCTCGAGGCCAGGATAAGAGCCTGCCGAGGGGTTAGGCTGGTGCTGGGGCCGGTGAGGCCGGCATCGGAGCCTGCCTTGAGTCATGACCAGTGCTGGGGCCTCCGAGGCCGGGATCGGAGCCTGCCGAGGGGTTAGGCCGGTGCTGGGGCCAGCGAGGCCGGCATCGGAGCCTGCCGTGAGGCATGACCAGTGCTGGGGCCTCTGAGGCCAGGATAAGAGCCTGTCGAGGGGTTAGGCCGGTGCTGGGGCCAGCAAGGCCGGCATCGGAGCCTGCCGTGAGGCATGACCAGTGCTGGGGCCTCCGAGGCCAGGATCGGAGCCTGCCAAGGGGTTAGGCCGGTGCTGGGGCCAGTGAGGCCGGCATCGGAGCCTGCCTTGAGGCAAGGCTGGTACTGGGGCCTCGAGGCCAGGATAAGAGCCTGCCAAGGGGTTAGGCCGGTGCTGGGGCCAGCGAGGCTGGCATCGGAGCCTGCCGTGAGGCAAGGCCGGTACTGGGGCCTCCGAGGCCAGGATAAGAGCCTGCCGAAGGGTTAGGCCGGTGCTGGGGCCAGCGAGGCCGGCATCGGAGCCTGCCTTGAGGCATGACCAGTGCTGGGGCCTCCGAGGCCGGGATCGGAGCCTGCCGAGGGGTTAGGCTGGTGCTGGGGTCAGTGAGGCCGGCATCGGAGCCTGCCTTGAGGCAAGGCCGGTACTGGGGCCTCCAAATCCGTGATCGGAGCCTGCCAAGGGGTTAGGCCGGTGCTGGGGCCAGCGAGGCCGGCATCGGAGCCTGCCTTGAGGCAAGGCCAATGCTGGGGCCAGCAAGGCCGGCATTGGAGCCTGCCTTGAGGCAAGGCCAGTACTGGGGCCTCCGAGGTCAGGATAAGAGCCTGCCGAGGGGTTAGGCCGGTGCTGGGGCCAGTGAGGCCAGCATTGGAGCCTGCCGTGAGGCAAGGCCGGTACTGGGACATCCGAGGCCGGGATAAGAGCCTGTCGAGGGGTTAGGCCAGTGCTGGGGCCAGCGAGGCCGGCATCGGAGCCTGCCGTGAGGCAAGGCCAGTACTGGGGCTTCCGAAGCCAGGATAACAACCTGCCGAAGGGCTAGACTGGTACTGGGGCCAGCAAGGCCGGCATCGGAGCCTGCCGTGAGGCGAGGCCAGCATCGGAGCCTGCCGTGAGACATGGCCAGTGCTGGGGCCTCCTAACCCGGGAACGGAACCTGCCGAGGGATTAGGCCGGTGCTGGGGCCAGCGAGGCCGGCACCGGAGCCTGCCATGAGGCAAGGCTGGTACTGGGGCCTCTGAGCCCGGGATTGGAGCCTGCCGAGGGGTGAGGCCGATGCTGGGTCCAGCAAGGCCGGCATTGGAGCCTGCCGTGAGGCAAGGCCACTCCTGCGGCCTCCAAGGCCGGGACCGAAGCCAGCTTAGGGGTTAGATCGGTGCAGGGGCCAGCGAGACTAGACCTGGGGCCTCCCATGAGGCAAGGCCGCTGCTTGAGCCAGCGAGGTCTGGATCAGTCCACTGAGTAGCCAGGCCACTACTGGGACCGTCAAGAGTGGGATCGGTACTTGCAACGCAGCATGCACAGAGAAATATCGCAGAAAATATAAATCAGACGCTTCTCTTAATCAGCAGTAACTAGGAGGAAAAGGGCAACAGGAAGAGGTTGAGCTATAGAACGGGCCCTATAGTGAAGCAACTAATGTGACCAATCAGAGGGAATGTAATACTGGAGGACGGAGCCTCTTTAAAAGCAGGAGGTACATAAACAAATGTATCAAAGTAAATCACCAAAGAAGTGTGGGATGGAGGGAGGGGGAGGGAATGGGATGGGGGCTGGAGGAGGGCTAATTGGATGATGTGTGCTTGTATATCCTCTCAAGTCTTGTACTCCAATGTGATTGATATATGACTACAATGCACAAATTTAAAAAATAAATTAATTAAAAAAAAAAAACTCAGTAGTTTACTTGCAGTTGAAGAAAGAATTAGTGAACTGGAAAGCATATCCCAAAAGTTACTCAGAATGTAGCAGCACAGAGAGCCAGGAGAAAAAACCAACATAAGAAAGGTTAACTTGGCATGTCTGAATGGAGTACCATAAGGGAAGAATGGAGAAAAGGGGGAGGAAACTTTTTAAAAGATCATGACTTGAGAACTATTCAGAACTGATGCGAGACATAAATCCTCAGATACAGGAAACACAAGCTAGGTTTTTAAAAAAAAAAAAAATCCATATCGCCGGGCGTGGTGGCTCACGCTTGTAATCCCCGCGCTTGGCAGGCGGAGACAGGAGGATCGCGCAGGTTCGAAGCCAGCCGCGCTGGCGTAAGAGACCCTGTTTCAAAAATATAAAATAGGTCTGGGAGTGTAGCCCGGAGGTAGAAGGGCTTCCAGGAACCTCAGTACCACCAAAAAAAAAAAAAATCCATATCTATACAAATGATAGGAAAATGGCGAATACAAAAGATTAAAAAGATGAGAAACAGATCATTTAGAAAGAAATGCCATTGCTAGTAATAGCCATGCCCAAAGCAACAATAGCAGCCAGAAGACAGTGGAATGATGACTGTCAGCCTAAAATTTTGGATACAGAAGAAAGTTCTTCCAAGAATGTTATTTTTAGATTAAGCAAAAAATGAGAGTTTGCCAGCACCCAGCATTCAGTAGAAGCACATCAAAGGAGGCATATCAGGAGGAAGAGAAATTATCTTGGAAAGTCTTTGAGATGTGGGAAGAAAAGATGAACAATTAGAATGGCAAAAATTAATGTGAATATAAAACATGGTCTTTACATAACAATAACAGTATCAACAATATAACTAGTAGGCTTAACAAAGCCTACAACCAAAGTACTATACATATGCCAAAATCAACAATAATTATAACTGGCAGGTTTAACAAAGGGTAAGATTAAAATACTATATGGATGCCAAAATGTAATATTCAGAGTTAAAATGTACTAAAGTCCTTGTAGTATCATAGAAGGGTGTTAAGATAATTTTAGAGTTTTTAAAGTTAGAGTGTATCATAAAATTTCAAAGTAAACCACAGAAAGATCAGAAGTAGAGGGCATAAATCCCAAATCAATAGAGGCAAAAAAAAAAAAAAACCAAGATGTAGAAGACATGAACCTTCCTTCATCCTCATTAAAAAAACCCTTCAATTAATTTTTATTTTTTTCAATTAATTTATTAATAAAGCAAGAAAAGTATTAGAATTGTGAGCATTGAACAAATAAAATAATAGATACAAGTTTAAACATAGCAATGTTCCCATAAAATGGAAGTGGACCAAACCCATCTGCAAAAGTGCAGACCTTGTCAAAGAGTTGAGAAGCCGGGTGTGGTGATGCAAGCTTTTAATCCCAGTAATTGGAAGGCTGAGACAGAAGGATCGCAGGTTCAAAGCCAGCCTTGGCAATTTAGTGAGGCTCTCAGCAACCTAGTGAGACCCTGTTTCCCAATAAGAAGTAAAATCAGACTGAGGGTATAGCTTGGAGGTAAAACTCCTCTGAGTTCAATGCCCAGTGCCACCAAAAATAAAAAAAAGTTCAGAAAATTGAAGCTACATATATACTGCATGTGAGGAATGCAACACAAAGCCTAAGGATTTTGAAACATTAAAAGTAAAAGTATAGCCGGGTGTGATGGTGCACGCTTGTAATCCCAACGCTTGGGAGGCTGAGACAGGAGGACCGCACAGGTTTGAAGCCAGCCTCAACTACTTAGTGAGGCTCTCAGCAACTTAGTGAGACCCTGTTTCCAAATAAAATAGAAAATAGGTCTGGGAGTGTAGCCTGGAGGTAGAAAGCCTCTGGGTTCTACCCCTAGTACCACCACCAAAAAAAAAAAAAAAAGTAAAAGTATGCAAAGAGATATACCTGGTTTGCCGGCTTTCTGTCACTATTACAAACACCTAAGATAATCAACTTATGGGGAGGGGAGTTTTATTTTGGCTCACAGCGTTGAAAGTGCCAGTCTAGGACTGGTTGGTAAATTGCTTTGGGTCCTGTGGTGAGGTGGGATATCATGGTAGAAGTGAGTGGTAGAATAAAACGGTTTATCTCACAGCCAGAGCATGAAAAAAGAGGACAAGGAAGCCACTGGTGTCCCACTATCACCCCCAATGAATGGGAGACCTCTCACTAGCTGTCAGCTCCTAATGATGCCGCCGTCTCTCTCTCAACAGTACCAAGCTGGGGACCAAGCCGCTAGCACATGGGCCTTTGGGGGCCATTCCAGAGTCAGACTCTTGTCTCTGTCAAACACGAACCAAAAGAAAGCTAAACAGATATAATAATATTAGTTCAAGAGTATAATTAGGGATGGATGAGGTCACTTAGTAATGATAATGGATCCACTCACCAGGAAAACACAAACATAGTAAAGTTGCATCTAATAAATTAGCCTCAAAATATATAATGCGAAAATTGACAGTCACAGAAATAAATGGACTACCGCAGTAGGACATCACAAAGCAAGCCTCTCAATTATTAATTAGCTAAGCAGAAAAAATTTTACTAAAGATTTGATTTGAGTAACATTTTGACAGGCTTAATTTAATGGGCATATGCAGAATAGTATGTCTGCCTTTTGCCATCTCTATGACCCCAAGCACATCTCTGGACCCCAGTTTCTGGTCTGCAAAGTGGGGACAGTACCACGTAGTAGTGTTTGCAGCCAACTGTGGTATCACTGGTGATGCAACTCACCATTATTTCAAACATCTCTAAGAAAGGAAAAAACAATGCAAATCCAATGCAAAATGCTAATTGGAAGTCACAGAAAAAATTTGGAGATGTTAAAATGTAAAAATATTTGTGACTGAGAATTAATGAAACACTGTTTATCATAGGCACTGCCCTGATGGTTAAAATGAGAAGATTCAAGCCAAATACCAGACACTCATTGCTTCTGTTTTCTATCCCTTTAAAACTTTAGTCTGCAGGGAGGGAGGAAGACCGACTGGGAGGGGGAGGTATCCAGAGGGAAATACACCAAGGGATACAGACATATATGCTAATACCACTTTGAATCTCACTGTGATGCATAATTACATTGCACCAATAAAAGTATTTTAAAAACCCCAAAGCTTTAGTCTGCAAGCGATGAAGGTAACCAAGGGAGACCACGGTAAACTTTGGAAGTAGAAATGTTTGTTTTTAGCTTCTTCACATCCTTTTGTGTTTTTCTAGGTTCTTGCACCTGGAAAGTAACCTCTTTCTCAGAGGGAAAATTAAGTCGGAGCCATAGCATCCTTGTAAGAAAGTGATAAAACCAGCTGCTCCCCAAGTCAGTGGGACTATAGAAGAGAAGGATGTGCAAAGAAAAACCCAGAGAGGGAGGCTGGGGTCAGATCCACCCGCCAGAGCCCAGGTGATTCTGGAGTGGAAGCAGCATGTGTTCCAAAGAGCTGGGCAGGAAGGAGGCAGAACTGTGCTGCGGGGCTGTGGAGGGTGGGCTCCAGCTCTCCCCTGCCCGGGGCCCGGCCTTCGCAACCTGCAGCGGAGCCCACTGGACCCAGGAGGCCTCTGCCAGCCCATCACTCACAGGGGAAAAAAACGAGGAGAGGCTTCAAGGCAAGTGATGGGAGACAGGGCATACGTCTACTTTCTGAATGGATGAAAAATTCAGATTACTAAAAGTAGCTTTGCCGTTTTCAGCAGTGGCAATTTTAGTGTCTTAATTATATTACTATTTTTGAATGGCTTTTTATAAAAACTCTCCATTTCTTTATAAAAATCAGTTTTTTGTTAAGAATGCCTTTTTAAAAATAAATGTTAAAAACAAACAAATGACAACAAATAAGCCTAAAATGATTTCCAACCTAGAGAGGCCTCTGTCCCCTTGTTAAACAGACCCTTGGGCTCCCTGGCCCTCTGGGGCCACCCAAATTCCCCCTCCCAGGTCTCTGTGACCCCCGGCCAGAAGTGCTCGGGACCACCAGGAACGCCTTCATCAATCCAGGGGTGCTGGTTTATGGGCATCTCACCCAGTTTAGGTGTCTTTGTCCCGCCAAGGACAGAGATGTTTAAAAGCTCTGAATTCTCTCCCTCTAGCTCCAACTACCCAGAACACTGGGTGTCAAACAATGAGTTGCAGGGTGAATTAATCTGGAAGATCACCAAGGAACAAAGTGTGCTTTTAGGAATTCTTTTCAAAATTGCCCATGTTCCTTTGACAGGGGATTGACATGGAC